>NC_134365.1:127569701-128209076 GCF_035582795.1 Mycteria americana | reverse complement strand
ACCCTTAGGAAATTTCTATCTTCATGTATTTGATAGCTCTAGCAAGTCTTGATCAAACTTGTACGAGCTATGCCTTCCTCCACAAGCTTAAAATGTGATTTTAACCAGATAAATTTTAACAGTGTCTGCAAAAAGATATTCCCTGATAGAAATACTCCCTATCCTGTTTGTTAAGTTTGAAGTCCCTGTCCTACAACTTGTATATGAATTTGTGAAAATGGAAATTGTTACACCTATGACAAAGTAAGAGCAATGTAGTGGGTGTTTTCCTTGCTCTTTTCAGAAACTTTAGCTAAAATATGTCCCAAACCATCAATGTGAGTACCATGGAAAACTTAATCTCTGATAGATAACTTGGCAAAGTTGTTAGAAAAATGACCTTTTATAATGGAAAAAAATATTGGTTAGTTTTTAATGGAGAGGCTTCCTGGCCCATCTAACATTATATGCAGACCAAGAAAGAAGGGACCCTATTTGCCAGAGAAAATAAATGGAGGACATTAGCAATTTGACATACTGAGTGCATTTTAGTCAAATGTCTGGTATACCCATAATATCAGTGAGCCTTGTGATCCTTGATGTATTTTTCCTTGAGATAACCTCTGGAGGCAAGAGAAGGGCTTCTCCCTGTGTAGGCTGGGAGCTGCAGTGTAGAGAAGCTAAGAGATTCGCTGCGGTTTACATGCAGCGGAAACAGTTTCTTCTTAGTAGCAGTCTGCTGTTCCTCTCGGAGGATTATTGCTTTTCATATTTTTGCATGGTGATAGAGATTCTCATGAGCAGTGGTGAACTGGTGATTTACATGACAATGTATCACAGAACAAAAGCATTTAAGAAACTTCCCAAGAATTTTGGGATTTTATAATAATTTACATGGAAATTACTTGTATAGATGGAACTCTTATTTTAGAAGTTTCTAGAATAAATTACTGAGGGGATACAATCTGATTGAAGAGTTAGAGAGAGCCAAGTAATATTAAACCTTTCTTATCTTTAAATGCCTTTAAACTAATTGTAGTAAGGTTTGTCTGCTACTAGAGGAGAAGACAATATTTGAAAAGCTGATGAAAATTTCAGAGAGCTCAATACAAGCAAGATGTTAGAGCAGGTAAATTGATGGATGGATTTTGAGAATAGTTTCATGTGATATTATATACGTAAACGCGTATAAGTATTATGTATTTCCCAGTGTTCTGGTGAACTTGACAGTCTGAGTCCTACTTGCTCAATTCTGCAGCAGCATGGAAAATGAGTAATCTGAGTAATCTGTGTCTAGCAATTAAGCGGTCACTTAATCCTGATTTCTCATCTACTTCTCCAGGCTGGAGTGTTCCAGTGTCTAAAAGCATTCATATACTTCTCTTCCCTTTGTCTCCACAATAGGTCGTGAGTAATCTTCTTGTCAGGTGGTTTGTAACAGCAATAAGGCCTGTACTCAATACGTCTAGGATCAGTGGATTCATTTATTAAACCAGTTTTAGTCCACACCTAGAGACCTGGAAATCTAACTGTGCCTCTCCTTTTCCCTTCATGGGTAGGACTTCCCTGTTTCCAAACATTTGGACTGTGTATAAACAATTAAGCTTTTTTTTTTTTTTTTTTAACTTTTATTTAAACACAGTATTTTTCAGTATCCTGGCTTACTCCCTTCACAAACAATGAGGAGAACATCCCACGGGTGAGATCATCTCCCATCCAGCTCCTCAGTGATTAGCCAGAGACAGCCTCTCCTTGATCTGCCTACAAGCCCAGGGAGATGCTAGTCTGGCCCGGTGAAACAAATCAGGTTTTGCAGGCAAGGTGTCCTTGGGCCAGGCCATCTCCAAACCTCTGGTTTCTCTTCTTCTGATGTGCAGGCTTGTTGCCTGTTGTCGTGTCCCAGGAACACATAGCTCTGCCGTGAGCTGTGGGATGGATGCTTCCCGTGCACGTCAGGTCGTTTGGAAGGATTGGATCAGCACAAGGAAACTACACCTGGGGCTTGGGCTTCCTAGTGGGTTATGACCAGGAGGGATGCTAAGTTGTGGTGCAGCACAATAGATTTTTATCCCCTCCCATTACCTCATCTGCCAGGTGTGTGATGAGCTGACCAGCTCCGTTTGTTCATGGAAGTTCACGAACTGGGGGAAAGCACTTGTGTTGCTGTGAAGAAGACATAACAATAAGGGAGCCTAAGATGCGAGTTGAATGAATCTTATAGATGAGGTTTGACAGGTCTGCATCTCTGATGGTAAAATTCCCCTCAGAAAAGGTTGCTGCTGTTGAGAAATGAGGTCATCGCTATAAAGAAGTAACTTAATTCCTTTTTGTGGGAATTTATGTGGCATCTGCATTCAAGCTGTATGCAGAAAATGTGATTTTTAAGGTGACACTGGAAGAATTGTGAGTGAGTAAGCCTTGCATAAGAGCCTTAACTGTGGTTTGGATTTTCATGAACATAATGGAGCGCATCTTGTTATAACTTTTTGTACCGATGCATGTGAAACTAAAAAATTCATTCCCTAAGGTTTTCTGTAGCGCCCATAGCCCATTGCAGCGGTGGGACATTTGAATCCTATTGTAGCATGAAAAAGGGAAAAATACATCATCACCACTCTGTGCACACCAGTCCTGCAAGTTTTTTTATTTCTTTTTGCAGCTGGTTGAACTTCCATATCTTTGGGCACGCAGTCTTTTGGTGTACTGCTAGCAACGTTGAACTATATAGTAGAGAGAGACCATCCGCTCATTTTCCACAGATTTTAGTGATCATTACTGTCGTATAATTAAACTTTAAGTGTATCTGTTTATTAGTTTACCAAATCGACTGGGTAACGTGGCCAAAATATATCAAAGTTAATCATTTCTTGGTGATAAAATGCAATGATCTAAAGATTGATCCTTTTCATAGGAAAGTACATTTCGACCTGCACCCCTTTTCTCTTCCCTCTTCCCCCTGCTATGCACCAAAGAAAGTTTTCTAGCTCTAACTTAATTCAAGGAAAGCTTAAACTGTTGTTGTTGTCGTTTAATGGAGTGGTGTTCCTAGCTTGAACACCACATGTTTCCTTACGGCAGGAAACCTTACTGAGGATGTTATATGCAAACAGCTCTGCATCCTGTGGTCCCTCTGCGAATGCTTGAATTCATACTGTGTTTGACCTATGGACTGGCATAACTGCGCTGCAGAGTTGCGCGATCAAACGGGCTGCTCAACAATACTGAATTCAATTAGAAAGTTCTTCCATCTGCCGTTCTGTATTGTTTTGAAATGTACCGTGCTTCCATTTTTAAGAGACTATCAGTATTGGTACAGGTAGTTTATTTACAGATTTAAGAGGTGAAGGAGTGGAGGGAGGAAGGCTGTGAATCTAAAATGTAGAGGTTTTAGGACTCATTATTTAAGAGGGGAAGGAACTGCCCTTTCTAAGGGTGATCTAATCTACTATTTCATTAAAATCTTGCCGTTTTCTTAGTAATGGGTTAAAGTACTAAAGACACCGTTGTCTTCAGATATTACTTTTAACAAGTATTTAACGCTGAATTATCCCTACAGAGAGAGTGCAGGTTGATAAAAGGGATCAGGCTAGCCTCTGTTGTTGTTGGGGTTGGTCTGTAGTTTTTTGGGTTAAGTTTGAAGCGGTTAAGAAGTAAAAGATTCAGTAATCTGTTACTAAGTACAATCCCCTCAGATTGGAGGAGAATATTTTATCCTTTTGATACACTTTTAATAGCCTGAGGTGTGTTCTTTACGAGGCTGTGCTTTCATTCAGTAGATTATGTGTGGCAAAGACAAAGCTATGTTATTTATGTTGTTAGCTCCTGGTTATATTTTTGGCTTTCAAACAGCAGTTTGAAACTGTAATGTACGTTATTAGCTGGATTTTACTGCTTTGTCTTGTGCATTATACAGCCCTAATTACATTCACTCTAACTTTACTGTGATTTTGGGGGGTTTGTTTTTGCATCTTTTATTTAAAAGCTTATATAAAAAAAGCTTATAGAAATATGTATTCCTTAATGTCCTCCAAGAAGATGTCATCTCACAGCTGGAAAGGCCATTTAGCTCCCGGGACTGACTTTCTTAGTGTCTCTTGCTATCCTTTTGTTGGAAATGATTAGTTTTACAATAGTGCTGCTGCTTTGAAACAAATGTTGCAGAGAACAGTTTCAGATTGCCAGTTGATTTTAGATGCTCTGTTAAGTTTGAATATAGAAACCTAATAATGTTGCTTATAACTGGTTTTCCAGTTTAACAGTTTACCTGTGTCACTGTCACTTTATATTAAATAGAATCATTGCTCTACAGTTCTGCAACGGTGTGTGTATGTGTGCATATATATATAATATAAAAAAAAAATGTAATGGATAAATGTGGGGTTTTTTTCCCATGAAAAGCTGTTTTGTGGCTTTTTGGAGGGCATAGGGAAGTCTTTGCAAGGAAAAAAGAGGATGAGTGAAGTGTTCTTGGTCTCTAACAAGGTGAAGTATTTTATACATCAGGGCCTGGTACTCAAAGGTGCTGGAAGTCCATAAGTTTCTTTAAAATCATATGGGATTATGGATGCTCAATATACTTGAAAAATCAGGCTGTCTGTAACTGGAGTGTCCAGCCATCAAGATACATTAAATTACCAAAGTGTTTCCCTTCCTGTCCTGTCATTAACTTAAAGGATTTTGCTTTTCTGTCTAAAACTTAAGATAATACATCAAAAATACTATATAGATCAGTGTTTGTAAGGTACTTGGATACACGTATACATGTATGATAGAAAAAGTCAAGTCTTCTATTAATTCTGTATGCTGAATGGTGAAACTTGGAAGAAATTTTGGGCAGCTGCCTTGCCATTATCTTTCCTGTGTCTTGAATGGAACAGGAGTCCTGTGGAAAATAACATTTGTGGTTGTGTATTTTTAAAACTTTCTCATATTGCTAAGTGAGCGGAATAAAAATTGACACGTTGTTAAGGTGAACAGTCAAAAGTCTGATGTAGTACCGAAGGCTGTGCCTAGGACTTCATGGCTTAGGGGTTGTTTTTTGGTTTTTTTTTTTTTTTTTTTTCTTGAAGAATTCCAGGAATAGCATTCACAATATAGCAACAATTGCCTAGGGGTTTTGTGCATGCACACAAGCTTAATTGCTGAGGGTTGGAATAGTACTGATATTCACAAGTGGTAAAGGCAGGAGTTATTATAGAATATTAACTTGGGATGATCAGAAAGTGTTTTTGTCAAGACCTCTTTTTTGTTTGCATTTATTTACTCTGGTTTCTGGAAACATTACTTTAGGGACTTTAAGTAAAAGACGAAAATATGTGTGTTTGAGCATGCTGATTTGCAATAATGATAAAGGCAAGAATAAAGATGTAGAGTCAAAATCATGCACTTTTTTAAAATTGGGGAGGCTTGTTCTTCTGTCATAAAATAATAGACTTCCAGTCCTGACAGGTTCTTCCTCTGCAGTCTCTGAGGGGACCCAAATGGTTATCAGTACCCAATAGTCTACACGTGGAAATGTGGGGCAGTATTTGCTGGTGAGTGGTGTTTCAATCCCGATGGACTGGGAAGATCACTTCATGTAGTATTGGCATAAGTCACAGAAAAATTTCTGTCCTGTTCTCTTCCTGAGCTACCTGGGTTTATCATGTAGGGAGGCATTTTTTTTTTCAGATTTTCTTGGAAGATAAGCTCGTCTGCCCCAGATAAGGTGCGTACATGAATCCTTTTGAGAGTGCCTGCTAGGCTGAAGAGCATGAGCTGTGTGCAACAGCAAGCTGATATAGTAATGTGGGGAAAATAACAAAACCTACCCCAAATCTCTGTGCTCTAAGTGAGTCAGTGATTGAATAGATAAATCTTATTAACCTTCCAACAGTCCCAAGCTAAAACTGTTCTTATCACTCCTATATACTCCCTGAGGGCATCTATTAAACTATAGTTGCTGCACATGACATGTAAGGAGAAATGCTCAGCTGTGGACCATGGGTATCCAGCATTTTATCACTGGAAAAAATGTAACTCTATTCACACTGATAAATTATTAACCATGCTTCCATAAATGTACCCTTAGCTTCTAAAACCTGTATTGGTAAATGAGGAACTTGGCTTTACATGGCAGGTTGTGATGGGGTGATTGCTGCAGGTTAGCAAGAGGCAGCAGCAGTGGCAAGAGATACTACTATTTGCATCTCCTGACTATGTCCCCATCATCTTGCAGAGATGTGCTCTCCAGGTGAGGACATGGAGCCACCATCCCTTCCATGGCGGCAAACTTTGGCTGCCTACTCTGTATACACTGGGCCATCTCAGAGATGACTTGTTCCTCTCTGAAAGATCTTTCATAGATTTCCTACTGGAAGTGTGCATCAGCTATGCTTTTCATCTCAAACCCAGACCAGTGAATAGTTTGACCCTCACATAATGATACATTTTTGGTATCGTTTCAAGTGGCATAAGCTGTCTGTATTGCAAATGCAATCAAAAGGCCAAAACACTTACTATGCAGATTGCTGGAGTAAATCTTGGCCAAAAGGAGGCAGAAAGCTGCTACAGAAAGGTCAAGTTATGATTAATATCCTGTGAGTGCAGCTCTGCACAGTCTTTCTCTTGAATAATTCCTCTTTTGCCATTTCACCTAAAAGCTAGTGTCCCAGTAGTATGTTGCCTGTGCCCACCACCTGTTCTTCACAAAGCTTGGAAGAGTAGCTCTAGGACAGGTAGAAAGTCTGGAAGCCCACCTCCAGGTTCTTGAACTTTTTTTCTTCTAGTGCCACTGGAATTACACATCTAGCTGGCAAGAGGGAGAGAGGTATCAAGCATGGTAACAAAGGGAATCTGAAGTGGAGAGAAATGATTAAGGGTTTGTCTTTGTCAGAGTAGGAGCTGCTTCTTTAGGGCTTCTGTGTCTTCCTGCTGTTTGTACAGCACCTGCTAGTATTATATTGTGGAATTGCCTTGGCAGGTCATGGCCAGAAGGGTAGATGAGAAAGCTTGTGATCCTTTTCTTATATTCAGCATAAAGTATCATAGTATAGTGTATGTTAGGTAGCCTTTACATTTGAAAAATTCAGATTGCTAGCAAAGACTGGTCAAGGCCTCAAGTCTCATAAGGTATTTCTGCAATGGAAATCTGTATCTTCTGTCATGTCCTATAACATCATCTTTAGCAGGTACATCTGCTTCCTTCTAGTTTGAGGCACTTCCCAAGCAGTGATCCATTGTGCAGCTTTGAACTTCACTCCTCCAGCCCTGTGCCTGGCTGCTGCTTGCTAGCCACTGTTGAAGACTGTGCTGCCAAATCTCTGCTGTTGCTTTTTGTGCAACTAGACCGAAGCCAGACAGTCTGTTCAGCACTGGCAACTTCAGCTGCATGCCCTTTTCTCAGGACAGAGACATCTGAGGCACTGGATGGGCTGTGCTGAGGTGGCAAAGAATTTTAAAATGGCAAAGAACACCATCCCAGATGTTCCCTTCATTTGATGAACAGTATTTTTGGAGGAATCTGTCACTTTTCTTTGCTTGTTATATAGTGTATGAAAAAGGATGTTGATCCTGTGTGTGCTGCTGTCAGGCAGCCTGTATAGGCTTTTGCTGAAGTTGCTAATTGGATTCATTGGGGTCCTAGAAGATCAGACAGCAGCGTGCACTTCTCACTGGTCTCAGTTCTGGTCCTCGGTCATAGATGATATGCGTGGCTGCTCCCCACAGACCTTGTGCTATTACTTTGAGCTGTCTTGAATAGACATGTGTGTTACAAATCTCACCTTGGGAAGCAGAGGGAAGCCTCCACGTATCCCACTACCTCCTCTGCCCCACTGCAAGTGATCCTCAGGACTCTGACAGCTGATGCCAACCCAGTCTTCAGACAGAGAGCAGTGTAACCTGTGAAAGTGAGATTACATTTTCTAACTAGATTTTTGTGGGTTTTTTTCCTGCCTGCCACAAGAATTTTGGAAGCTGATACGCTCACAAACGCAGACTTCCCAGCCATGCTCATTTTGAGGTAGACACACTGGGACAACGCACTGATGCATTTCATGGCAAGATTTAAGCGACCTGTTGGCTTTATTTGGTGTTTGTAGAGAAAAACATTGTAGCATTGCATTTTATGAAAAACAAAACAAGGCAACACTCCGAGCTCATCCCACTTTCTGATTAAGCTGTTTATATTCTCTGGTAGGTTTCTGGACAAGTGTCCTTGTGAACAGCTCATTTTATACTGCAAAGGAGAAGCAGGAGGCATTTGCTTATGTGTTTTGTATGCCTGCATTTGAGGTAGTCATGCTGCATCCCCTTCACAGTCAGTGGAGAGAAATGGATGCTATTAGACAAGGATTCCTCTGACCTTTTTAAAATCTTCTTATGAAGATGAGGTGAGTCATGCCCTAGAAATGCCTGTTTCCCTCTGTTGCTTATAGAGTGGGGCTGGGATGACTAGGTCAGAATAAATAAGACAGATCATAGAACAGAATCATAGGATGGTTTGAGTTGGAAGGGATCATTAGATGATCTGTAAAGGTTCTAGTCCAACATCCACCCCCACCCCCTGCCTTGGGCAGATGAATCTCCTGAAGATTTTTCACACCTCTGTAGAGATAAGTCATATAATGTATGATTATACACCTTTGCTGTGCATGAAGACAAACTTATTTCGTTTCATTAAAACCTGAATCCAGTTGCTTTGCTAAATCAAATAGAAAGTTATTGTCACGCGTAGTGGCTAATGAGTGTTACTACACCAGACTGTCATTGCAGAAAGGCAAACGAGCACTTAGCAGCTAACAGGCTGAAATAACGTGGGACTGGATTTCTCACCTCCTACACACGCGCACGCCACATGCACATTTCCTCATTCAAAGCACTCACACGCAAGGTCCGCGTTCCCTTCTCCCCAAACCCAGAGGGGGTTTCACTGGCTTGGTGGATGCTTTTCCAAACGGCTGCTCTTCTAAATGCTAGTTCCCTCTTCTCTGACTCTGCAGCCTGGCCGCAGTTCCTCAGCAATCTTCCGGCAGGCCTCTTGCAAAGCTCAGAGATAATTTCATTTTTCTTCTTTCATGAAGAAAGCAAAGTCAATGACAGGATTTTATCAAGTGGACTAAACCTCAGATTGATAGGCATGAGTTTTTTTGCAAAATGAAATGTTTGATAAAGTCAAGGCACCTTCTTTGGAGTACTCCTAATTCAGCAAATTAGTGAAAACATTTGAACTTGAAGGCTTACCAACAAGTTTCTATTGAAATTTTGGAAGAATCCTCATCCATTGCTGTGGCACATACCTGCTGGTGTTTTCTGATGAGAAACTTCTGTTGGGAAAAAAATGAAGCAAATCTACTGATATTTCAGTCAATCGCTGCAGCTAAAAGAAGCAGATACTTTTTATTTTTTTTTGGTGAGAACATCTTGGTAAGTAATGAAAATAATCCTCTTGTTTTACCATGCATTTTCTACTTCATGTCAGATGAAGCTTCCTGTGATAGTGCTGCACTACAGACCACTGCCCCAGGGATCTCGCACACAGTTACACGTGATGGTTGCTGCCCAGAGCAGCCTCAAGTCCCGTTGGACAGGAGACAGGGCGTTTAAGGAGGATGGAGGTAGGTTGTGACTAGATCACGGAGCAGCAGCTGCTGACCAGTAACAGAGATGATACTGGCTTTCAGGTGTCCCAGGTGTGCTAGTTCATTCCTGTCCCATGCATCCTGGTGTCAAATGCAATCATGTCATAACATAATATGTATTAATTTAACTTCTCCTAAACTCACTGTGTTGATAGTTGTAAGAAATGCTAGTGGTTAGAAAGAAGGCTTAGGAACCTTGCTGGCATTGTACTTGCTTTCTATTTCTAAGAGAACTCAGTATCAAGAAGTGATTTCTTGCTCCCAAATGCCATGCCTATTTTAATGTGGGGAAAGGGTGCTACAAATGTTTAAAAGTAAACAGTTGATAAACTTTCTTCAACTTGTCTTAGTTAAATTTCGTAACGGTGAGTCTTGGTTAAATGTATAATCTACCCAGCTATCAAACAAAACGTATGTAAGGTGCATATTAGAACTTGGTTTACAACTGTGTATAAATCTGTTCTATTCTAGACCTCAGTTCACTGCTTTTCTTTCCATTTCATCACAGAAAGTATAGAGATACAGGGAATAACCTGAACATATTAAGGTAAAGTTCAGTACTGAATGAATACTGCCATCATACACGCTGTGACTAAGCAATAAGATTGAGATGACTGAAGCCCTAAGTCATATTTTCGTGGATGATTTAACGTTGCACGGATGTTTTTTTTGCTTAACAATAGCAAAAGTATTTTTCCTTCCTTCGTTCTTTGGTTCGGATCTGTTTGGTTTGTTTAATCTTGCATGCTGACGCATTGAATTTTATTTCCATTCCTACCCTGGGAGGTACCATCTTCTCTGGTTAAATGCTTAGCCAAGAAAGTGAACCGTGTTTACTCAGTGATGAGCAAAACAAAAGAAAAAGGTTGCCACCCTGTTGTGTCATTCTTCCTGCTCCTTTCCTCCTGCTTGTAGGTATATTAGCTAAAGCAGTGTAATATAGAGAAGATTATTAGACAATTGTTTATTCCAAAGCATCACCTAAGGGGTTAAATTATCTCATTTCAGTGTGTTGTAGGATCTCTGGGGAGCGTGGGCTTGTGTTCACAAGCGAACGCCGTCTGGTGTACTCTCTACCTCTGGTCTGTTCCGCGCTTGTTCCCCTGCCCGCACGCACGCTGCCTTTCTCCCGGCGTAGCGCGCTTGAAAAACGACACAAGGTTGTTGGGGTAGCAGCCGAGCGGTGTACTCCGTAGGGAGCTTTCACTGGGCTGTGGTGTTCCCTGTTGCATGCGGTATGTAACCTGACCGTTCGGGCAGCTGCGTGAGCCTAAAATTCTACAGCAAGGAAACAGAAAATGTCACTTTTGTTTTTTAAAAAATGCTTTTTCATGTTACTTGAAGATTTTTATAAGGGCTGAAAAACAAGCAGAGACCTGTAGTAGGAGCATGGTTTAATGAATGCTCAGACTGGCAGTGCTGAGCTTAAGTCTTAGCTCTCTTATTTGTATAATCAGGCATGTTAATTTACTGCCTTCTTACACAGTGTCCTGGTTTCGGCTGGGATAGAGTTAATTTTCCTCCTAGTAGCTGGTATAGTGCTGTGTTTTGGATTTAGCATGAGAATAATGTTGACATCACACTGATGTTTTAGTTGTTGCTAAGCAGTGCTTGCACTGGTCAAGGACTTTTCAGCTCCCCATGCCCTGCCAGGGGCACAAGAAGCTGGGAGGGGGCACAGCCAGGACAGCTGACCCCAACTGGCCAAAGGGCTACTCCATACCATATGGCCTCATGCTCAGTATAGAAACTGGGGGAGTTGGCCGGGGGGCAGTGATTGCTGCTTGGGGATGGGCTGGGCATCGGTCGGTGGGTGGTGAGCGGTTGCATCACTTGGGTTTTTTTGCTGGGTTTTGTTCCTCTTTCTCTCTCTCATTGTTTTCCTTTTCATTGCAATTTTTTTTTTTCAATTATTAAATTGTTCTTATCTCAACCCACAAGTTTTCTTACTTTTGCCCTTCAGATTCTCTCCCCCATCCCACGGGGGGGGGAGGGTGAGCGAGCGGCTGTGTGGTGCTTAGATGCCAACTGAAGCTAAACCACAACACACAGTAAGGTGGAATACTTCATAATGAGCTTTAACCTTATTGCTTTAGTCTTTAAACTCTTATGATTTTGGGTTTGAAATGTTATTACCCTAGTGCTACACACTAGACATAGCTCAAAGGCATTGATTGTGGTTGGAGAGAGATCTGCTGTCCTGTAGGTATATGACAGCTTTGCCAAGACATTACCAGAAAGCTGGAATTGTGCCTGACCTAAAAAATGAACTGCTTCTGAATCCATTGGTTTTGTTTGATTAATGAATCTGAGTTTTTCTGATTACTATGTAGTCAAACACGCTTTATACTACATGACTTATGGAGAGGTAGACTCAGAAACAATCAGTTTCAGCTTTTCTCTCAGCTTGCATTCATTCCACTGCACCGATACAAATTTGTATGCTGGTATTCTGTGCTTTTAATGTCTCTTCGAACTCATACGTGACCCTTTCTTTAATGCAATATATGACTTGCCGGTTCATAAATCTTCCAGCTCTTATATCTAAAGATCTTTGAAGTTTGCTCTTAGTCAAAGTATCTGCTTACTATTTGCATTATAATACTGACTAGAGCTCTCACTCGGTCTAATCCATGTGCCATTAACCGAGATCGCATACAACAAATTTGGTTTGGTTTTGTTTTCTTGCCACTTCATTTCAGTGTCTTGAGTTGCTCTTCCTTATCTTGCAAATTTATTGATTTTGTGCAACAAGCATTTCCTGGTGCTTCAGTACCTGCTGGCACTTAGTTTGCTTACCCGGGCGTGGGCACTCTGCAAATACATCACTGAGAAGCGGAGCTGGTTTTTCTTGCTCCTGTATATGGCATTCTGCAAGCAGTATGCTTAAGTTAAAATAGGAGGAGAGACAAGTTGGCCATTACACTCTCAACATGGTAAGCTTTACATTTGTTAAAGGTTCTTGGTATGACAAGAACCTTTTTATGTCTTTCTGCCATTTTATTACACTTAATGTTAGCAGTCCTTCCCTTCCTTCCCCTGTCATAGGCTTGCATACAGCTGTGGGCCTCAGAAAAGATAAAAGATAATTGTGGACATGGACCACGTTTTGTGGCTACCTAGTGGTGCCATCTTAGTTTTGAATTTTATTTCAGACCCCCATGTGAATGAACTCAGGATACACAGGATTTGTGTGTTTTAAGCGGCGCCTGTATGAAATGTGCCTCTGTTCATTTGAGTGTCAAAGCTGGGTGCATTGGATCCAGGTTCAGCACGCTGTGATACATAGTGCCAGCACCGAGGTGGGAACTGTGGCCTTCTGAAGCACACGTAAGAGGCAGCAGTGCCATCAATTCTGCTCCTGCTGAGTTTCCAACTTGGCTGTTGTGCCTTGTGCAGCTTTGGTTCGGGCAGTGGTTGGTGCCTTTTCAAGAGATCACAGAATAGCAGAATCGTATAGGTTGGAAAAGACCTTTAAGATCATCGAGTCCAACCATAAACCTAACACCAAGGCCACCACTACACCATGTCCCTAAGCACTTCATCCAAACATCTTTTAAATACCTCCAGGGAAGGTGACTCCACCACTTCCCCGGGCAGCCTGTTCCAATGCTTGATAACCCTTTCAGTGAAGAAAAATTTCCTAATATCCAGTCTAAACCTCCCCTGGCGCAGCTTGAGGCCATTTCCTCTCGTCCTATCACTTGTTACCTGGGAGAAGAGACCGACCCCCACCTCTCTACAGCCTCCTTTCAGGCAGTTGTAGAGAGCGATGAGGTCTCCCCTCAGCCTCCTTTTCTCCAGGCTAAACAGTCCCAGCTCCCTCAGCTATTCCTCATAAGACTTCTGCTCCAGACCCTTCACGAGCTGCGTTGCCCTTCTCTGGACACGCTCCAGCACCTCAATGTCTCTCTTGTAGTGAGGGGCCCAAAACTGAACACAGTATTCGAGGTGCGGCCTCACCAGTGCCGAGTACAGGGGCACGATCACTTCCCTAGTCCTGCTGGCCACGCTATTTTTGATACAGGCCAGGATGCCGTTGGCCTTCTTGGCCACCTGGGCACACTGCTGGCTCATATTCAGGCGGCTGTCAACAAACACCCCCAGGTCCTTCTCTGCCAGGCAGCTTTCCAGCCACTCTTCCCCAAGCCTGTAGCGTTGCATGGGGTTGCTGTGGCCCAAGTGCAGGACCTTGCACTTGGCCTTGTTAAACCTCATACAATTGACCTCGGCCCATCGATCCAGCCTGTCCAGGTCCCTCTGCAGAGCCTGCCTACCCTCAAGCAGATCAACACTCCTGCCCAACTTGGTGTCATCTGCAAACTTGCTGAGGGTGCACTCGATCCCTTCATCCAGATCATTGATAAAGATGTTAAACAGAACTGGCCCCAACACAGAGCCCTGGGGAACACCGCTTGTGACCAGCCGCCAACCGGAGTAAACTCCATTCACCACCACTCTTTGGGCCCGGCCATCCAGCCAGTTCTTTACCCAGTGAAGAGTACACCTGTCCAAGCCATGAGCAGCCAGTTTCTCCAGGAGAATGCTGTGGGAAACCATGTCAAAGGCTTTACTGAAATCTAGGTAGACAACATCCACAGCCTTCCCCTCATCTACTAGGCGGGTCACCTTGTCGTAGAAGATCAGGTTGGTCAAGCAGGACCTGCCTTTCCTGAACCCATGCTGGCTGGGCTTGATCCCTTGGTTATTCTCTACATGCTGTGTGATAGCACTCAGGATGATCTGCTCCATCAGCTTCCCCGGCACCGAGGTCAGGCTGACAGGCCTGTAGTTCCCCGGGTCCTCCTTCCGGCCCTTCTTGAAGACGGGCATCACATTTGCTAATCTCCAGTCAACTGGGACCTCCCCAGTTAGCCAGGACTGCTGGTAAATGATGGAAAGGGGCTTGGTGAGCTCTTCTGCCAGCTCCTTCAGTACTCTCGGGTGGATCTCATCAGGCCCCATAGACTTGTGAATGTCTAAGTGGTGCAGCAGGTCACTCACCATTTCCCCCTGCATTATGGGTGCTCCAGTCTGGTCCCCGTCCCTATCTTCCAGCTCCAGGGGCTGGGTACCCAGAGAACAATTGGCCCTGCTATTAAAGACTGAGGCAAAGAAGGCATTAAGTACCTCAGCCTTTTCCTCATCCTTGGTCACTGTGTTCCCTCCCCCGTCTACTAGGGGCTGGAGAGTCTCCTTAGCTCTCCTTTTGCTGCTAATGTATTTGAAGAAGTGTTTTTTGTTGTCTTTTACAGCAGCAGCCAGATTGAGCTCTAGCTCAGTTTTGGCCCTTCTAATTTTCTCCCTGCACAGCCTCACTACACCTTTGTAGTCCCCCTGAGTTGCCCGCCCCTTCTTCCAGAGGTCATAGACTCTTCTCTTTTTCCTGAGTTCGAGCCAGAGCTCTCTAGTCAGCCAGGCCGGTCTTCTTCCCTGCCGGCTCGTCTTTTGGCACCTGGGGACAGCCCACTCTTGTGCCTTTAGGACTTCCTCCTTAAAGAATGTCCAGCCTTCCTGGACTCCTTTGCCTGTAAGGGCTGCCTCCCAGGGGACTCTCTCGACCAGTCTCCTAAACAGGCCGAAGTCCGCCCTCCGGAAGTCTAAGGTGGCAGTTTTGCTGACCCCCCTTGCTGCTTCTCCACGTATCAAAAACTCCATTTCATGATCGCTCTGCCCAAGACGGCCTCCAACCATCACATGGCTCACAAGTCCTTCTCTGTTCGTGAACAAGAGGTCCAGCGGGGCACCTTCCCTCGTTGGCTCCCTCACCAGCTGTGTCAGGAAGTTATCTGCCACACGCTCCAGGAACCTCCTAGACTGTTTCCTCTCTGCTGTATTGTATTTCCAGCAGACATCCGGCAGGTTGAAGTCCCCCACAAGAACAAGGGGTAGCGATCGTGAGGCTTCTCCCAGCTGCTTATAGAATAGTTCATCCGTCTCCTCATCCTGGTTGGGTGGTCTGTAACAGACTCCCACCACAATATCTGCCTTGTTGGCCTTTCCCCTGATTCTTACCCATAGACACTCCACCCTATCATCACCATCATTGAACTCTAAACTATCCAGACACTCCCTGACGTATAGGGCTACCCCACCACCTCTCCTGCCTCACCTATCCCTCCTGAAGAGTTTAGAGCCATCCATCGCCGCACTCCAGTTGTGCTAGTCATCCCACCACATTTCTGTGATGGCAACCATATCATAGTTTTCCTGATGTACAATGGCTTCCAACTCCTCCTACTTGTTGCCCATGCTGCGTGCATTGGTGTAGAGAAATAATTGAGTGTAGAAAACCATTGGTGTAGAGAACTTAAGATGATACATCCCAGCTTCTCATGTGGCAGAAGTCAATTACAGTCCACCACGCCATGCTGCATTTGGCTACTGTTGGCAGGAATTTCTTTACCAGTACGGGAATACTGTTGTGCTTGTCCCAGATACACCCGTGCTAGTAAATATTGTAGTGCAGAGCACATTTCTCTGCTGGCAATTTCCTACCAGCAGTAGGTGAAGGCTCTGTCACTCAAGCAACGTGAGGGGATGCCATAGTTCCCATACCACTGCAGTCAGTGCACATGGAAAACGCTGCCTCTGTTGCTGAGTCACTAAATTGTTCCACATGCTGGCTTCTGGCTAAGTAAACGTAATGGCTTGGCGGTGGGAGTAATATCTTGCATCAAGCAATTTGATAATAGCGCCATTGGAGAAAAGAGGATAATTCCACTTCCTTCATCTCGCTTCCTTTCAGCTCTGCCTCTGTCTCTGGGAAGCAGGATGCTTCTCCTCCATCCCGAGGAGACGGGGAAGAGCGGAGGGGAAAGTGTTTTGGAGTGCAGCTGAAGCGGTTGGTTTGCTGGGTTCAGGAGGACAGATGCGGCAGTGACAGTAGTGGTCACTGCACCTGTGGTAACTACAAATGTAGCTGAGTGCAGTGGATTCATTGTACTTCTTGTAGCTCTTAACTAACGTCCCTCATGAAGATTCAGTTTTGGGAGTGCTGTATTTCTAATTGTCACAAGCAGCTGTGCTAGCAGTTAGCAAAAATAAATGGCTCCCTCCCCCCCTTTTTTCTTTTTAAACAAGCCTTAACTAATTCTTTTGTCTTGGGAGGGTGAGCAAATGCTCTCTGGGTAGACATGGTACCTATGTACAGTGGATGCAGGTATACTGCAGGATAAACTGCACCTTATTATTCAGTTGTGTCTAATTTTGCTGTCATGTGCTAATAAGAGTCTGTTATTTCTAATGTATCTTCCCTCAACAATAGCTTCAGAGAGGAAGACTCCATTCTGGAAATCCCTTTCCACAGGAATAAGAGAAGTGGGAAAAGCACGTGGATAGTCCCTATGAGCAGTTCTTCTACCCTTCCCATGAGGCAAGGGAAAACCACCTCATACTCGAGAGGCTCACTTACATACTGTCTTGCGATTGTGTCACTTCATTCATTCCTCCTCCATTACTACTTCCTTTGCAAGTCCAATATTAGATCATTGCTCTACTCTGACTTAAGAAATTAATGCTCGGTCTACATATTGAATGTAGATTAGCACTAAGCCCATCCTTTTAGGGGACTTGGCATTTTTTGGTGTGTCCTAATTTGCATTTTAGCGCTCCTCAAATGCTTTGTTGTGTGAAATCTTCACTTAGTTTAGGATGAAAACAACTACATTTCCAAACCAGCCACAGGGCTGCTTAATAAAACATCAAAAGTCTGTTAAAAGGAGCATTGTCACTTTCTAAAAGCTGGCTGGCTGGTTTTGTTTTTCAACCCTAGGTTGGTTCATAATTCAGCTTTTGTCAGCTAATTTATTCTGGACTATTTAGAGAGAGAACAAAAAGTAGCGCAGGAAAGGAGAAGAGCAAATTTTCCTGTTAAATCTGAATGTGAAATACAGGCTTGGTCTCTAATCATGTGTTGTCTAAAGCAGGGAAGTCTTAAGTAGTGGTTTGTTTAAAAACAGTATCTCGTTACTTATTAGTCTCCTTTTCTATAGAGCCAAGTGTTCCTGCTGGTTTTGCTATCACCATTCTCTTTGTTTAACAACTGTGTGTATAACAGAAATGCCCACCACTTACCGCAAAAGGTACGGGAGCTAAACCAGATGGTCTCCTGCTGTGAGCAGGTGATATTTTGGTACCTCTTGTACCAGCACATGGCAGAATGAAGGCAGTGTTATCGGAGTTTCAACACAGAATTTGTCTAACCAGGCTGGAGCGAAGTAGGATGCAGGGCCAAGGGATTTTTGGCTAGATCTGCTTCATGTAGGGTAGAGATACCTGCACTATCTTCAGTCCTAAAAGATAGCCTTGCAAGAGTAACATTATCTAAGAATTGGGAAAACTTGGTTTATGCGAAGTTAACCGCTGCTAGTACTTCAGCTGACTTGGGGTAGAGCATATCACTTAGGCAAAGGTCATGAGTGTAATGTGTTTAGAAGGAATCCCGTCAGAACAAATACGAACTTCTCTTGAGATACTTGCTTCAGCAGCTAGGCAGTGTCTGGTTAGGAAATCTGTTATTTTTGAGCAGCAATTTCATAGTGCAGAAGAAAATCTGGAAGGTGAGGTGGGTCTGAATCTTCATGTCAATTAGCTGGTTGGTACACGTACGTGGGATAGCTGGCGGACAGAAAAACTGGGCTATTTCAGCATCAGATGTGTTACTGCAGCCCTGAACACAAAAGCTGTATTGCCAACGTGGTCGATGCTGTGCTGGAGACTGTGTTCCCCCACCAAAGCAATACGGGAAATTTGAGGATGCTGGTTTTTAAGACTGTCATTGGTGGGTTTTATGTCTTGCTTATGTCTTACTTGTACTGAGTCTGAGATCATTAAACAGGCTGCCATCCCAGCTCTTTAGGAGAGTATTTTTACTAATTCACAAGATATTTTAACCTACATAGAGTTGGTTGAACACATAAGCAGGTAAAATTGTATTTTCTGATGGTTGCCAAATCCCACTCTTACATGATAAAGACAGTTAAAACCCACAAGATTTTTGTCATAAATGGGACCGAAGGATCTATTCCCAGGTGTGTTCAGTAAAAAATAGAAAGAAAGCAACAAAACCCATTGTGAACAGAATAAAACTTCAGTTGATTATAGTCTTTCTATAAGAATAGATTTTACTACAAACATCTTTCTGTTAATGTGGGTAACATCAATGTAATTTGGGTCTATCTGTCTATTTGGTAAACATTGTAATACTCCGCATTATTCTCTGTATTGCAAACTCTAACATAGTTTCTTTACAAACAAGACTGTAATAATTTCTATTCAAGATTCACATAGTTCACCTAAAAGGTCAGCTGTCAGCATGAGATACCAGGATTTTGTTGACTAGACCACTGTCCAGTGAGTCTGCTCTAGTGTTTCCAAGCCAGTCTCATCTGACACGGAAGGCAGTGGTAACTCAGAGATCAGTTGCAATGTCAGGTTGTGCCTGCGGGCAGTAAGAAGAATTCTTCCATTCTCTCCTTTGTTAACCTCTTCTTGCGTGCTTCCACTCTCCATGCCTTCAAACCTCTTACCACCACCTCTGGTGCTGGCCCCTAAATCCAACCTCTTCCCCACCTGTTCCTGAGCATAGCCAGGGGTTGCTGTGACTGCCTGTTGACCTGTGGCTCAGAAGGATCTCCGTTCACGTGGGATTTAGATCCTGCCTGCTTTCTACCTGCAAGTGTTGCCTCAGCTGCCAGTGGTGTGTGTTCTGTGGTTTAGGATTTCCTCACTGGTGAAAGCTGTAAGAAACGTAATGAAATGATCTTTCAGCTGATTTACATCTGGCACAGGAGAGCGTAGCACTCCCTTAAAACTTAAGCTCATCTAATCTGACAGTTTGATCTCATCACCCTTACCAGGGCTTAGTTCTGCTCTGGAGTCTATATATTTGACCCTATGCTCCAGCTGGCAAGTGAAGTAACTGGATTCCCAATTATGGCATGTCACCTTAGGAATTTTGGATTTCCTATGTGTCTCCCTGTATTGAGAGAAAAATCTTCCAGGACATTCAAGGATAGGCGATACGCTTAGCCAAAGGGAATTTTTGTGGCTTTCGGATACTCTGATAGGAGTACTAACTTCTTTAGAGTTGAAAGCTAGAAAATATGGCCAGATGCCAAGTTAATCTTCTGAAGTGTTTTTTCTCTTCCCTGAATTCCCAAGATCAGAATACATCTTAGAAAGTACAGTGTTCTTGTCAGCCTGTGCGTCTGTCGTACCACTGCGCTGTTTTTCTGCAAGAACCCCAGTTACCTGTAGTGCATCATCAAGGCAATAATGGTGCTATCAGAGACCATTTTTAACACTTTTGTTGTCCTAAATTTCTAATTGTATTGCTCATTCTTTCTCCTTAACCTCTTGGTTTTCCATTTTTCGATAAAACTTGGTGCTTTTTTTCGCAGTTAAAAAAATAAATGTGTGCCAGAATAATGCTGTGTGCCACCTATGTCACCCCTGCAAGAAAACTTGCAAACAGAAATTTGGAGCACCTTGACCAGCCAAGCCACTTGCCTTATTCTCTGACTGCTGAACTTGGCTGTCTGAGTTTTATGCCAGTGCCCCATGCTCCCTTGCCCACTGACGTTAGGATCCAGTTGGGCTGAAAGTACTGTTTTCACCAGGTATTTTGCTAGACAGTTCAAGAAAGAAGCTAGCTGCCTTGATAGTAACAAAGTATAATTCTCATGTTGGATTTCTTCCTTTTGCTTATAAGTAACTTGGCCTTATGGTATTAATAGAAACACCATTTTCAAGACTTTAAGAATAAACTTAAGGGTGCAGTGGTTTGTTGGGTTTTTTTTTTTCCCCCTATTAAAATAAATGCAGAGAATCAAAGTAAACTTTCTCCATGTGTGTTTTTATTACTTGGCTTTTATATGTTTAAGATAGCAATCTAGCCCAAAGTAGTGGTCTGTGGTTTGTTTGTTTCCCAATTTTCAGTAATAGTAAGCTCATAATTGGCAGTCCTGACTTGCCTTGCATTGACTTGTGTGCCTTCAGTTTGTGTATGATCTTTCTGTCCCATTTTCTTACCTGATGCGAGTGACACTGATAGTTGGATCTGTACAGCAGAAACAGTAACATTTATATTACTGTTTTCTTAGGAAAAAAGGAAAAATAGATTAAAATACTTATATGCCAGTTGTGTATACTTTATGATTTTTTTATTAATTTGAAAATTTTAAAGATTAATTGAAGCAGGTTACAAAATATCAGAATAAATTCCCATGCTGATGTAAGACTAATATGAGGAAAAATCTCCTTTGAACTTAAATTGTGACATTTGTATCCTTTACTAATAAATAGTCAGATAACTGGGGGAATGGGGTATTTCAAAATTTATATTCTGAAGTAGTTGGTGAAAAGCAACACAAAAATTTCATTTGATGCCATTGGCAACGGCATTTCCTTCTTCAGTGGTTGTTAGGAAGGGAGGCAGAAGGATATCTTGCCTTATACCCATAGTTGTCCTAGACTGTGAACACTACTCCTTCAATTCTCTGTGCTATTTATCTTTGTCAAAACCTTTCCAAACTGTTGAAAGCTAGGGAAGCAAGGGCTGCTCTAAAAAAAAATTAAATTTCTTAAAAGCTGCTCTAGTTCTTCCAGCATGCATAACATAAAATAAATCTGCATGACCTTACAGCCTATGTGCACCTATGTATGCACACATATGTATTTGCACTTATGTATGATGATGTGGATGCATTTTTTTTGTGTATAAATGGGTTTATGTTTGTATACTGTATACAATGAGTGTATGCTTCAAAGTACAATGTGCATCTGTTCACATAGCTTAATTTTTTTAAGGAAAGGTGTCTTGGAGGTCATGCCTTGTTTCGATGTGAAACCCTGTCTTTACTTATGAGACTGTGAGGGCTGGATGTTCCAACCAGTTAACTAGAAGTTTTAGCTATTTTCCAAGTAGCCTCCTGGTGACTCTTTCCAAATAGGATCAAGTTCAGAGCTCCAGTATGGACTAGGGTGTCTTTTCTGGTTTTGTTTGGAAGATGTTTTCTGTTTAGAAATGACCAAAAAAAAAAAAAGTGAAATTTGTCTTACTTCTGGGTGGCTACATGTTAATAAGTTACTCTAAGTTCCCGCTGTATTTACTGGAAGGGAATGGGCATTTCTAGAACATACCATCCTAAATTAAATGTCTGCAGGAAGTGGATAAATCACTCCTTGAAAGTTCCTATCTATTTCTCCAAATTGACTGTGAAGCAAGTGTAATGGATGACTTGCTGAGATGCAGGTGTATACTTGTTTTGAGGAGAGTCTTTACTTTTAGTGCTGTCCTCTGAAGCCCTTCCACTTGTTAATTTTTACTTTTCCCTTAAAGTAATCTCAGGGAAATGAGTAGAATCATTTCTCCCTGCCCACCCCCATGCTTATTACTGTTAAGATGGAAGTATTACAAGGTGAATATAGTAATTTAAATGTATTGCAGTAGGAAGATAATTGCAGAGCCCTCGTGGGAGCATAATAATTAAACATTACCGAGTAAATAAACAACAACATAGAAAAGATGACGTATAAGTAGCCCCTGAGATAACCTGATAGTCTGCAAGCCATTCTTTGGTGGCTTTCAAACCATTACTAGATTAAGCCTTTCTCAAATCAGACCGTGATGGTAATGTCAAAATCACCCACCCTTGTTTGTTTTGACTTTCAGGTAGTTTGAAATAAATATACCCAGCTATTTTGTGGCTCCAAACTACAATTATGCCAGGAAGTTGATTCAGCAGCTGCTTGTGAATGCAGTCTGAAGGCCTGCGCTGTGCCGGTGCGTGTCGGCCAGGACACAAGGGCATTCAGTAACCAGGAAAATGACTGGCTTTCTTGAAGAAGAAACAAGGAAGAAGCCTTTATTTCTTGTGTAGTCGGAAGGCAAAGCAATACAATCTTGACACCTGGTTAACTTAAAGAAGCATTTTTCAAAATACCTCTTGACTGTGTGGATCTTGTAACTCTGACACAAACGTGCCTTTGGACTTGTGCAAATAAATCATTGGAAGAATTGATTGGAGAAAGCGGTCATTGAAAGAGTGGCTGTTGAAGAACCATGACGAAGCACTTGGAGATCATCAATTTGTCATTTTTGTTGGAACATGAAAGGGAAAAAATATTGGGAGTATTGAAGAGAGATGAGTATCTGAAAAAAGTTGAAGACAAAAGGATAAGGTAACCCTTTTTATTATTGTTCTTAAAAATATGGTCCGTAGTATAGATATTTTTGTGGTACCCAGTGAAGATTTTCTAGATGCCTCAGGAGAAGGATGAGTGTTGGGAGGTGGCACAGATAATTATAAGTCAAAGTAAAGTGTGTTAAAAATAAAATTGCTTGCTAGTGTGGCCCTCTGTAAACAAAAGGTTGTGTCCATTGCTTCAAGGTAAAAGAGTAAGAAAGATAACAAGTGCAAAAATACACAGCAATGGTGTTTAAATTTCAGATTCTGTAGATTTTGCCCAGTTTGGCTGAATTTCCCCTATGTGAATGGAAGGCTTTAGTAAGGCTCTTGAACTTTCTTCCTCTGAGAGGAGCTGTGTGCTTTGTGCCTTCAGAGCTGACTGCGGGAGGGGAAGTTTGGAAGGTGTCACAGGGAGAGAAAGTCCATACAACATGCGGAAAATGTGAGATAGTGACCTTTTTCTTTCTGTTGCAGTGCTTACAGAATAGGGAGGAGGAGGAACGACACTTCATTTTTTCAAATGACTTACATTTACTAATAAATAAATAAAACTGAAAATCTCAGGTATGGATCTCAGAAGTTGCTGATGCGAGTAGAGACTCAGGGTATTGAGAGAGTCCATGTGTTCTTTTCTGAGGAAAAAAGGTAAAAATCAAAGTTCAGAGGACAACGTGTGGAGGCAGGCTGAGTGTCAGCTATTTTAGGTGACTCAAATTCAGTTAGTTCAGCTAAGTATCGGTTCTGCAAAGGTTCATACGCTTTTCTAGTATGTTGTTGCTGCTTCCTCTCGTTTCTCCCTGCTGCCCTTTTAAACTTCTATACAGTGCTGGTTTTAAGAAACAGGCTTAGCGTGGATGTATGCAGCACTTGGTGTTGGCGAGGCTGCCGAGTATAATGGATGACAAAGGGAAGATTTCCAGCCTTTGCTGGTTTCTGTCCATGTGTTCCAAGGCCAGGCTGCATTGTTCTTCCCTTTGATTTGCTAAAAAGCATTTTAGACATTGTGCGCTGCAGAAATATACGTTCAGCACCTGCTAAGGCTTCTTTTGTATAAAACTATTATTTGGAAATCCACGCAGAGTTAGCCACCGGTTTTGGAAGTCTTTCTGCCTTGAGAGAACCAAGCCTAAGTGCAATGCCCCTATTGGTGTGCAGCCCGTTTAAGTGGGGAAACATAGCAGCTCATGTAAATGGAGTGGGCTAAAACTGGTTGCTGCTTCTGCTGCAAGACTGGAAGGAAAGGTGTTTCTTTATGGTGGCGTGGGCAAATTAATCATTTCATCTCCTTCATGATTTGTCAGATGAAGAAGAAAACAGAACACAAGAAAACAGATGGAGCACTGTTTGTTCCAGGCATTGTGCTCTATTTTGTAATAGGATAAGCATTTCAAAGTAAGTATTTTAGTTTTCTAAGGTGGTGGCCTTGGAAATGTGTGACGTGCCAGTAATCATCGATCAAAAGTGTCAGTATGAAGTGCAGCAGTGTATCAGATCACGAGCTTCCCAAACCCCCAGAAAGCTTGCTTTCCTGCTACTGTCGTTTCCCAATCTCAAGTGGAAAGTTGAAACTCCTGAGGTTTTGTGGGGGGTGTTTTGGTTGGTTGGTTTGGGTTTTTGTTGCTGTTTTTTTAATACAGTGTCTTAAAATGCCTAATTTTCTGCCTTTTTTGGCACTACTGGATGTCACCCTGCCAAACCTACTGGGTTTGAGAACCCAAGGTACCTCTGGAGGATGCGGTTCCGTAAAGCGACAGGTGTATTGGCTTATCTGTGTTTTGGTACAAACGGAAAGAGCACCCTCAGACAAGGCTGAAAATGAAGTTAATCTGAAATATAATGCTAATTAGGATAACTAAAGATGCAATGGGATGCTTATGCATACTTCTGGCACCCGTATATGAACCAACTGGTTTCACATTCAGAGTATATTTGGAGAATTGTCACTAGATCATACTGTGCCTGATAATGGTGGAATGTAGTCTATAAAAGACGTCCAAGATACACAAACTATGAAGAACTGGGTAGGTAACTGCTTCCTAGGAGACTTCATATTTTTTCTTTCTGAATACAGCTTGGCAAGCATATCTTTAATTGTGGCTCATAAGTATACTTCAGAGGAACATTTGTTGTCTTTGGAATTCCATTTGGTGCAATCTGTTACATATTTTATTGAAGTACTTTGCAGAAGAACAAGTCCCTTTGTATTTATTTTCAAGGCATTTTTCGTTCCGTCAAGATGCTTACTTGTACATTGTACTGAAGAATTTTTATTAGTCTGTCCCACTCTTTCTGGATCTATCTTGCTAATTGTTTTTTCTGTTCCTATTAGTCTTCAAAAGCCATCGTAACTTGAAAGGGTCTTTCTATTCAACATGAAAGCAATAGTAAGTGTAGGAGGATATTCTAATAATGAAATTGTTAAAGAGTTATTTTCACTATCACTGCTCATACTTGTGTTCTAGAGTGCAGGTGGCTATTCTTATATTTTTATTTGGTGCACAAATATTTCACTTACATGCAAGAGAAACACAGAAGGCAGCAAGTACGCTTTCTGTGGTCTAGTTTTGATAATACAAATAAGCAACCTGCTTAATAAATATTAGGGTTATGTTCTTAACTTTAAGTGTGCATCTTGTATGACTGGAAATTTTCTTTGAATATTGATTTAAAGCTGGTAGTAGATTACTTGAGCAAATAACCTACAGCGTTCTAAACATTGCTCTACGATGCTTTTGATGTCGGTCGAATGACCATCATGATTGTTTTCAAATGCTAAGATTATTTGGGTGAAATCATTAAATTACATAGAGCTACTAAAAATAATGAACTTGACCATACTGAGGCTGAAAAAGTAGGGTGGGTTTTTTTTTTAACATATGAGTTGCTGGGAGAAACTTGCATCCAGATAATGTCAGTCAAGATATTCTGAAGTGAATGTTTTGGACTGAAACATGTATCTTTTTCCTTATTTCCCCATCCTTTTACTATTTTTAAATAGTTTTATTCTTTTAAGAGTCTTTTTATGAAAACCCATATCACATTTAATGTGTAGCGTCACAAGTCATGAAATCAATACTAAATTGAAAGAATGTATTTGCTGAAAGGGGGGTGTTCCATGTACTAGGGGTGTTTCATCTAACTGTTGTTGGTTTGTTTCTGTTCCAACAGCAGCCCCACTGCATCCTCCCCAGATGTGGTGTTACACAGGGAACTGGGTCTGATGGTCACTGCATTTTGCATTTGGAGCTAGCCCTTCATCTCAATATTATTATGCTACCACAGAGCAAACACGCATGACACACTTACTGCTAATGTACATTGCTTTCTTACCTTGACTGTTTTCCTAGACAGCATTTAAAATACAAAGGTTCTTTTCAATCTTTACAAAGCAAAGCTGTGAATACCATGCCTTTAGAAGAGGAGATACCAGCATAATGATTGCTGAACTGAGAAAACAAAGAAGGAACATGCCAGTTTCTTCCAAGGATAAGGCTTTATTGGGTTATTACTTGAATCATTGCCTCAGCATTTAGGTTGCCAGAAGTTGTGTGAGAGTTGCACCAGCCCCAGATCTGTATTGACAAGGAAAGCTGGCATTCCTGTCTTTTCAGTTAATGAACATGGCATCTCCTTATCAGTCTGAAGATATCCACAGAAGCGATTTAGGGTATTAACTTCATTACAATGTAGGAGAAACTGTTAGCAGGGATACCACCATGTGGTAACTACAGGCAACTACTTTAGAAAAAACCTCTTAAGTTTGAGGAATGGGAATTGACTTATCTGCTGAGTGTACAATTGGACTTGTTTATAAGCACAAAATGATTGCAGGATAGTATATAGTATGGTATATAGTGTGTGTTTTTGCAAAACTGCCTATAAATATTTGAAGGAAAGAGTCCGTACGTTAAAGCATATTGCTCAGCCATACATGTATGGGAAGTTAGGAGGTTGCTTGTCTGGCAGCTATCTCATTTGTCAGGTGAATTTAACACATTGTTGTTCTTTGAATCAGAGACTTTTCCATCAAAAGTAGTTACTATTGCCAGTACTCCAAAGGGTGGAGATGCCTGTTTTACTCTCCAATGTTCTTTGAGAATGAAGATCCTCCATTGGTGAAAGAAGTTCTGATGGTGATTAATTCTCATAGTCTGGGTACAATTTGTTTTATCAAATACTAGTAAGAAACCAACAAGCAATTTGCATTTGATTTTATTTTTTTACCTTAGTGACAGTTTTTAGTTGACAGGATCAGGGAGTTACTCAGAAAAAGGTTAATCTGTGGAAGTTTGTCATCATTATAGTATCCAATATCATTTCAGTTCCCATACCTGCTTTCCTTCTGTTCACTGTCTGTTCTGCTATTCATTACACTGGTTCTCTTTTCCTTTGCAAATTCATTCTTTGCCTTTCCCTGTTTCCTTTCGTTGTCACTAATATACCTCCACACTCAGATATTCTTAAGACAGTTTTTATCATACAGATCTGATACATAAGCAAAATGTGAAAATCTGTGCTTATAAAATAAGAACCTAAAAATAGTTCAGGTACTCAAATGGCTAGATTCTACAATGCAAGGAGATCTCAATGGAAATTGTTAATAGCCCATTCTTTTGTGAATTGTCAATAATATTTACTGTTACTTTCCACATACTGTGTCAGACAGTGGAGGGAATCTGGTTGAATTTGGAGGAGGTACTGGGAATCAGTCTGGGGAGGAAATTTCCTTTCTCCCTCAGCCTCCAGAAGTATGTTGATACCAGTTCCTACACAGAAAAATTCTCTAGTATCCAAGTTAACAGCTGCACAGCTTCAGGAGGAGGATGTGTCAGCTCATCTGTGCAGGAAACAGAATTTTCCTAAGAATAGGTGCAAGACTGGAGCAATTCCATGTATTTAAACTTTTTTCCTGCTGAAGTCTTTAATTATAGTTGGTTGAGGACAGGTTTGGCTTTTTTTTTACTGTAATTTTTTATGACTCTCTGAACTCTGGAAATTTAGAATGGCAAAATAAAATTAAGAATACTTGGATTCTGCTGCTCTGCATCTGAAGATGAAAAAGGTTTTTGAAATGGGGAGAAGGAAGATGCAGGAGAAATTTGAAAATCAAACTGAGGAATCATGTATGCCGTTGCATTCAACAGTGGTTTTTCAAAAAAGGGAGAAAAGATGAGGTAGAAAAATTTTGCAAAATAAAAAGTTTTCCAAAATCCTACTGAAATGAAAAAAAAAAAATCAGTTTGGTATTTAAAAAAAAAACTTACCTGACTCAAAGCAAGTGGATTGTGCTTACAGAGTTAGAGGAAATGATGGCATTCATTGAAGTGAATGGCTTGAAGAGTGAGTGTCTTTCCTCTTGCAGCAGTATAGCTGTTCTACTTTTCTGTATTTGGGGAATAAAATTTCTCTAGGGTAAAGCATACTGTTAAGAAAAAATGGATCTGTTAAGGCTTCTCATTGCTTCTTCCTCTTTGCAGGACTATAAGGGTCTGGAAATATTCCGTCTCTGGAGGCTGCATTTGTGAGGGAAGGAGCGCCTTTGACTGCCTCGTGACTTTTAGCGTCAGTAGGGAAGAGTTAGGGCCTCTCTTGTGCCTCTTGCAGGCGGTGGGCAACTGTGCCAAGAGCTATGACTGCTTGCTGCTCCTTGGGTGGGGTTTTGTAGAGTTGCAACTTGCTGTTGCATTTTGCAGTCCTTGCTGCCTGCATTTTTTTTTCCTCATCTTTTCAAGGCATCAGGTTTTCGTATTTACTTGTTAGATGGACTTAATCTAGGATCTGAGTAATTTCTCAAATTTGGTGTTGGCTAAGTAATTTTTGTTTCGGTTTGGTTTTTTTCCTACTTTGATATTTTATATGGGCCTTTTATGACCCATTTGGAAAGGCTTGGATTAAGTCGTTCAGTGTTACCTGGCATACTAATTACAACAGAAGTCTTCTCCAATGCACTTAACATACTTTCTCAGACAATAGAGGGATCTTAATATAATTTCACAGTTAGAGGAATGGCTAAATATTCTACTAGTCTTGGTAGTAACAAATTTCTTTTTAATAGCTATCTTCTATCAAACAGCTGTTGTAATAGATGGTTTAGAAATAGATGTAATAGAAACTTCAGGTATGATAGGATTCTTTTTATCCAGCAGATAATTAAATTGGCTTCTGCTGAGTTTATTTTCTCTTTCATATTACTAGGAGAGGATTGATAAAGATTAATTCTTTTTTAATATTTGAGATTAAAAAATCTCTAACTGCATGGTTGATTAGATTCCTTTAAAATTAAGGACAGCTCAAATGTTAGAATGGCAAAAGGAAATTGGGTGTTTATAATACAGCTGATTTCTGTCTTGAGGGGTAAAGAGTAGCGGTAAGTCAGTCCAGCTACATGCTGCACTTGTAATCCCTTTTCAATATTGTGTAACTAGTGCAGCTAGGCTGTGGTTGTTCAGAGGCTGTTATGATGATGGATTTTTTCAGATGACTCGCCTACCTCCTACTACTATTCCTGGCCCTTGAGACATTTCATTCTTTATTTTCTTAAGATCTGAACATATTTGTTACAGTCAATCAGTAGTTCAATTCAACAAATAGTATAGGGAATCCCAAAAGAAAGTTCATATCCAGTATATCTGTCCAAACATTGTTTGCTTGCTTTTTAAATTTTTCTATTTTATTTGTTTGATTAAGTGAGCAGAGAAGCTGTGTCTTGATTTATTTTATCTCAGTTCCCTGAAAGTCATCAAAGGCAGCTCTGTATTAAAAAACAAGAAAACAAACACTTTTCAGAATTCATGCTGTAGGCAGATCAACTATCATTGGGTAAGAATTCAAGATTTTGTATCGCATAAGCAGTGGAAAATACTGTTGCAGTCACCACTACTGGATAGTAGGAATAATGCCTTTCTAATCTCAAAAGAATATTGATAAGTTTTTCAACATGTTGATCTTTAAGCAAGCTTTTGTTTAAAAATACACTGTTTATTGGTTGGGGCTGATAGGTATTTCCTTATTTTAAATTTGAACTATTTAAAATGGACTTTGTGCCCAATTATGCTTCTAATTAAGTACAAAAGGGCCTGAAAGTTGCAGGGGGGAGGCAGAAAGCTGGAATGGAAGGAGTTCAGTGAAGGTTTTGTTTCAGTGTTGGACACCTGGATGCACTCTATGGGACACACTGATAATTACCAAAAAGATGGCATCGTACTGCCTGTGGAGTTCCTGAAATGCAGTGGGTCACTGTTGATTTTTATTTTTTTTTTAAGTAAAAATGAACCACTGGAAATAAATCTGGTATGAAAAATGAGCCTTTGCTAGTGCGTAGGATTTTAACCCTTTGAGATTTCAGGATTAACAATATTCATCTTCTGAGTTACCCTGACACTTGGGCAAGGTTCAGGTTGTTGTTTTGCATGCAGATGTTCAAGTCCCAAAATAAACTGGAACTGAATTGTATGTGCCCCTTTAGTTCTATGGTAATCTTTGGTTCTAATCTTTGAATGATCATGGTGATTGAGAGGGGTGTCTGAGGACTGGAGGAAAGCAAATGTCATTCCTATCTTCAAAAAGGGCAAGAACAAAAACCCAGGGAACTACAGGCTAGTCAGCCTCACCTCAATCCCTGGGAAAGTGATGGAGCAACTAATCCTGGAAATGACTTCCAGGCACATGAAGGACAAGGAGGGTCCGCAGGAATAGTCAGCATGGCTTCACCCAGGAGAAGTCATGCTTGACCAACCTGATAACCTGTGATGAAATGACTGGCTTGGTAGATGAGGGGAGAGCAGTGAATGTTGTTTATTTGACTTTAGCAAGGCTTTTGACACCACCAATTTGTCCATGAGGGTATTATCAGAGATGAAGTACAGACTATGTAAATAGGCAGTGAGGCAGACTGAACTGGGTGAGCTTCTGGCATGAGAGTGTTACGATCAGTGATGAAGTCTAACTGGAGGACAGCCAGCAGCAGTGACCTTAGGGGTCAATACTGGGGCCAATACTGTTTATGATCTTCATTAATAACTTGGATGATGGGACAGAGTGCATTCTCAGCAAGTTCGCAGATGATACAAAACTGGGAGGAGTGGCTGGTAGACCACGTGAGTGTGCTGACATTTGGAGAGACCTTGACAGGCTGGAGAAAAGAACTGACAGGAATCTCATGGAGTTCAACAAAGGGAAACATCAAGTCCTGCAGCTGGGGAGGAATAACCCTATGTACCAGTACCGGCTTGGCACTGACTGCCTGGAAAGCAGCTTGGCAGAAGAGGCTGTGGGGGTCCTGGTGGACAACAAGTTGACTATGAGCCTGCAATGTGCCCTTGTGGGCACGATAGCATCCTGGGCTGCCTTATGCAGAATGCCACCAGCAGGTCAAGAGAGGTGATCCATCCCCTCTGTTCAGCCCTGGTGAGACACATCTGGAATCCTGGTTCCAGTTCTGGGCTCCCCATTATAGGAGAGACATGGACAGCCTCACCTTGATCCCTGGGAAGGTGATGGAGCAGCTAATCCTGGACACCATTTCTAGGCACATTAAGGACAAGAAAATCATTGAGAGTAGTCAGCATGGCTTCACCAAGGGGAAGTCATGCTTGACCAACTTGATAAACTTGTATGATGACATGACTGGCCTGGTAGACGAGGGGAGGGCAGTGAGTATTGTCTGCTTAGACTTCAGGGAAGTCTCCCATAAGATCCTCATAGATAAGCTGTGGCTGGGCTCCTTAGTATGAGACAGACATGGGTATACTGGAGAAAGTCCAATGAAAGGCTATGAAGATGACTAAGGGACTGGAGCATCTCTCATATGAGGAAAAGCTGAGAGAGCTGGGACTGTTTAGCCTAGAGAAGAGAAGGCTTAGGGGGATCTTATTAATATATATAAATACCTGAAGGGAGGGTGCAAAGAGGACAGAGCCAGGCTCTATTCAGTGGTGCCCAGTGACAGGACCAGAGACAATGTGTACAAACTGAAACACAGGATGTGCCATCTGAACATCAGGAAACGCTTTTTCACTGTGAGGGTGACTGAGCACTGGCATAGGTTGCCCTGGGATTTTGTGGAGTCTCCGTCCTTGGAGATAATCAGAAGCTGTCTGGACATGGTCCTGGGCAATTGGCTCTTGGTGGTCCTGCTTGAGCAGGGGCTTTGGACCAGATGACCTCCAGAGGTCCCTTCCAACCTCAACCATTCTGTGATTCTGTGACATACTGGAGCAAGTACAGTGAAGGGAGACAAAGATGATTAAGGGATTGGAGTGTCTTTCTTATTGGGAGAGACTGAGCGAGCTGGGACTGTTCAGCCTAGAGAAGAGAGGCTCAGGGGGATCTTATCAGTCTGTATAAATGCCTAACGGGCATTAGAGAAGATGGAGCCAGACTCTTCTGAGCGGTATCCAGTGAACGGACAAGAGTCAGTTGGCACAAACTGAAATACAGGAAATTGCATCTGAACAGAAGAAAAAATGTTTTTATTGTGAGAGTGTTTGAACACTGGATGAGCCTGCCCAGAGAGGTTGTGGAATCTCCATCCTTGGAAATAGTTGAAACAATCCAGCCTGTCAAGGTCTCTCCTGATATAGCTTACTGTGCTTTGAGCAGGAGGGTTGGACTAGATTGGTCTCGAGATCCCTTCCAACCCTTCCTCAACTATTCTGTGATTTCGTGTTGTGGACTTCAGCACTGGAAAGATGAAGCTTGTGCAGGGAAGGAGCTTGTGCTTCAAGCAGTTTGGCAAGTTCTAGTAGTTCTTTTCCTCTATGTATTTTAAAATAAGACTTTACTGAGTAGGGCTTTGTTGAATGCTGGTTTTAGAATGAAGCATGTAACAGCAGGTGCATTTAATTGTAGAAAAACTTCCAAAGCCTTAACATTTAGGACAGTACACTGTAAAAGCTGTCCTTGCGGATGCTCTTCATCCCCTAATGCTGTGACTTATCCTCAGAATTTTCTGTATTAATAACTTAAACACATTCTCATTTAGAACCAGCTATTTTATTGAAAAGATACAGCTTTATGGTGAGAAATAATATTTATCTGAGAAATTAAGTGAGCCCAGGTGTATTTATTGGGCTGCACTTCTCTGATTTTTGTGCCACAGAAATGTTTCCCCTCTCCTTCTTTGTGTCTCAGGGAATCTAGAAGGACCTGTAGCATTCAGTTGCTTATCCTGAACTCTTCTGCTTGCAATTTCTCCCTTCTGACTGGATAACCAATACTCTGTGTTCATAGGAATCTGGGCCAGCTAGCTGAAGACAGTTTCTGTGCTCCAGCTAAAGTAAGAATGTCTCAGTGTTACCAGCTTCTACACTTTGCTGTGAGGGCTCTTTTTCTTAGCCCACAGCATATGAGTTCTCTTAGGTTTCATTGTGAATGAGTGGAGGGAAGAGGAAAGCCCGTCCCTTGTGGTTGCAAAGAGAAGCTTGAACATACCCAAGGAACCAAATATGATTTTTTAATTTTGAGTATCATTTTAGTGTTGAATCAATCATATGACTCTGAGGGGAGAGGATTTTGAAGGGATTCAAAAATTCCAAGATTTTCAAATGCCTAAGTTGCCATTGTTGTGGATTGGTGACCAGATGAAACTTGGGTAAGAGGTGGGTAAACAATGAGAGAACATTTTATGCGCAGTGTGTTTAAGGCTGATTTGTCCTCTTCTTCTCCAGAGACTAAGGTGTCTCCTCAGTACTAGTAAGCTTGTTTTGCTGCTGAAGGAGACGTGGAACAAACAAGCAGAGAGGAAGGGGGAAAGAGGCTGTGGTGGGTTGACCTTAGCTGGCTGCCTGACACCCACCCAGGTGGTGCAGGGGGATGGGGAATGAGAGTTGCAGTCAGTCCATACGCTTTTTCTCTGCCGATCCTTCCTCCTCACACTTTCCCCCTGTTCCAGCATAGGTCCTTTCCACGGAGGTGTAGTCCTTCAGGAACAGACTGCTCCTGTGTGGGTCCCCCATGGGATGCAGTTCTTGCCGGGAGCCTGCTCCAGCAGGAGCTCTCCACGGGCTGCAGCTTCCTTCAGGGCATGCTCACCTGCTTCAGCATGGGGTCCTCCATGGACTGCAGGGTGGATATCTGCTCCAGCATGGTCCTCCATGGGCTGCAGGGAGACAACCTGCTTCACCGTGATCTTCTCCACAGGCTGTAGGGGAATCTCTGCTCTGGCAGCTGGAGCACCTCCTCTTTCTCCTCCTTCACTGACTTGGTGTCTGCAGGGCTGTTTTACATTTTCCTCACTCCTCTCTCTCACAGCTGCTGTGCAGCATTTCCCCCCTTTCTTAAATATATTATCACAGAAGTGCCACCAGTATTGCTGATGTGGTCAGCTTTGGGCAGTGCTGGGTCTGTTTTGGAGCCAGCTGGAAACAGCTCTGCCTGCAAAGGCACAGCCTCTGATTTCATCTCACAGAGGCCACCCCTGAAGACCCCCAACTGCCAAAACCTTGCCATGTAAACCCAGTACAGATGCAGAGGGTTTTGTGTGGAGAAGCTGAGTAAAGCTGAATTTGTTAGCGTTTGCTGGTTGTACTTAGACGTAAACTATAGCTGTCACCTCTGTACCAGTAAGTTAGACCAAGTGTTTGAGCTGACCTGAGAAGCGAGTAGGAAGAGTGGAGTGGCTGAGATGCCAAAGAGGCCACATGGAAGCAAGGAGCAGTCCCAGGGCCCCGGCTGGATGGTGTGTCCTGGTCTGCTGTCAGCTCACAGGGGGAATGTAGAACAGAAATTGGTGGGTGCAGTTGAATGTGGTGATCCAGGTGGCAGGTGCAAACTGGATCTGCCCTTCCTCTTCTTTTTCTTGGGTACGCATTTTCCATGCTTGGAAGTCTCCTGACAGCAGTGTTCCCCGTTGCAGCTCTGAGCGCTGTTCATTGGGTGGACCCAGCGCAGGCGCAAGTGGATGACTTCAGCAAGCTCCAGGAAGACAAAAAGTAGATGAGAAGGACAGAATTGCCAAGTATTGGCCAGATTAAGAATTCCTGGTGAAGAAGGACACTCAGCTGTGACAGGGTGGGCTTTGGGGGTGAACCTGGAAGGTGCTGCAATACCTCTCAATGTGTGAAAGTACAATCCAATCTTAACAAACTTCCGTGAGATCAGTTGGTACTAAAAGTGGCTGTACTAAAATAAAAGGGCCATGTAGCACAGTACTTTGTCTCTGACAAATTCACTCTGTTGAGAGGGGAGACAGTAAATCATCAAGAATTTTGTGAATGTTGTCTGATATTTAGTGAAATGTAAGTGACCATAACCTCAGTGGTCATTAGATGTCTTCAGAAGCACTGAAAGGTGTATGTTATTCAAGTGGATAGATGTGGTATCCTTTTTAAAAAGGTGTGGTCGAGAGCGTTCTAGTAGCGGGGAGGGAGGGGTAAGGTTTGCCTTTAGTTTGCCAAAAGCAGATAAATTGACTTTTGCTGTTTGAAGGCAGGCTTGTTTAGGAGGTAGATCCAAGAAGGGGGTGGCAAAAGTGGTGGTCATCTGCCTTCCCTGTGCACAATGGCAATATTGCAGCGCAGTTGGCAGTTGCTGTAGTGCAGGTCACCTGTCTGCATTTGGAACTGGCTGATTGACAGAAGAAGAACATGGACATGGACCTGTAACTAAGTGTATCTCTGCAGGAGGGAGGTAGATGTAAGAGGCAATCGATAAACTGGAAGAACAATTAGCAAAGTACCAAGAAAGCTCGTGAAGCCTGGACAGACTTTTGAAGGCTGTGGCATGAGAGAAAGCCTGTTTGGATTGAATGTGGGAGAAGAAGGGTCCAAAGCAGAATGAAGAAACCACTTTTGGATAAAGGCCAGTGGAGGAGAACGCTTGACAGGATGTGTAGTCGCTGTCTGGAGTGATTGGACATGCCCTTTTGCAAAAGCTGTCAGAGGTTGAGCATCTGCAGGCCAGGTGGCTGCAGAGCAGCTGTTGTTCATGGGATCCCAGTGGGAAGCAAAATGCTAGCCAACCTTTTAGCAAGGAAATGTATCCACAAATAACCTAATTCTATCAGAGCTTAGTCCCTGGTGGCCTAAGCAATGTTCCCAGCCTCCTTCACTGGGCTGCAACCTGTAATCTTTTATTGGTTTTATCTTCCCAAAGTGTTTTTCTTCCTCACACCTTTTTACTGATCTTTAGGTGAAGCCGGTAGCCAAGTTTTTAAAATCCCCCTTAAAGCATCTCTGTCTATGCAGAGATTGTGATTTCAGTGAGCTGGAGTGCTTCATGATAAAGGAACTCTGGAGGCTCTTGGCTGAGGGCAGGGCATGAAAGTGTAGGGAAGGGTGAGGGAATGGGGACACAGCAACACCCAGACATGTAAAACTGAAAGAACTTAGCAGCTGCTGAGCTGGGGCCCTGGGGAGGAGGTATTCTGGGGTAGAGTGGAGTGCAGGAAGGGTTTGAAAGGATGGAGGAGTTTAAGATAGGAGGGATTTGGGGCGGGGGGGTCAGGAAGGAGCCTGGAGAGAGCAGGGGCCCTGTAGGTTGTTTATGGAAAAGGTTGAGATGGATGAGAGGGTAAGAGGAGCCGGGGGGTTGAGTGGATAGAGCTTCAGCAGAGAAGTGTTGAGAGGACATAACAATTTTGCCACGTACAGGACTACATTAGCAGTTGAGGCCAGTGATTATCCCCTCTCTTCAGCAATTGTGAGACCACATCTGGAATAGTTTCCAGTTTGGGGCTCTCCAGAACAGGAGGGGCATTGACATACTGGAGCATGTTCAATCGAGGGCCATCAAGATGATTAGAGGGCTGAAGCACATGATGTAGAAGGAGAGGCGGAGGGAACTGGGTGTCCTTAGGCTTCAGAAGAGAAGGCAAAGGCAAGATGGGATTGCTCTCTTCAAGTTCTTAGTGTGACAGTATAGAAAAAATTGAGCCAGACTCCTTTCAGAGGTACACAGTAGAAGGAGAAGAGGCAATGGGAACAAGCTGGTACGTGGGAGATTCTGGTTAGATATTGGGAAGGCTTTTTCTTTATTTTAAAAAAAAAAAAAAAAAAAAAACAACCCAAAAAAACCAAAACCAACAACCCATAAAGTTAGTCAGATTCTGGAACAGGTGCCCAGAGACATTGTAGACTCTTTACTTGGAGTTACTATGTTATTCAAGATTCAGTTGGACAAAGCCTTGATCAACCCAGTCTGGTTGGCCCTCCTTTGGCTGTGAGTTTAGACTAGGTGACCTCCAATATTCCCTTCCAACCTAGATGGTTCTGTGGGTCAGGGTGGGCGGGGTAAGAGGCTGTGGCGTGAGAGGGAAAGCTCTGGACCTGAGGTCAGGAATCAAGGTACAAGGAGCTATTAGTGAGAGGTTTGGGTTATCATGGGGTCCTGCTTGAGTCCCTGGTTTGGGAAGATAGGCATAGAAAACTGCCTCTCCTTGTCATCCTTCTTGACTCTTTCTCTTCAAATTACGTTTTTTGCTGGTGGAAATATTGTTGTTACATCTCATTTATGGTTATTTTCTCATTAAGGACCCAAATCACGCACCATTGAAATTGCAACCTTCAAAATTAGGTCTTAAATGCAAATATTTTTATCCTGCAGAGTCAGTGGCAGAACTGGTAATCTGCAAGTCACATTATTTAAACTGACATTCTCCTTTTTTTTTTTATTGTGGCATCACAGCATGACACTACTATTTATTTAGATGTTTTGGCTTGGGGTTTTTTTAGGCTTTGAATAGCCAGTGCAGAATTGCATATGCATTCCTAGCTAACTCTACACTGGCATAGTATTAAATGCACACTAATTGCAGGAAAGATTTTCTCCTTTTCCTTCTGTGGATGCACAGGATAGTCCCAGTTTTGAGCTGCTGTCAACCTGGGCTCAGCATGACTTGAATTATTGATGAGGGACAAGCAAAGATGGTTTACCAATTGTCCAGAACTGCTCAGCTGTCTGCAGTTACTTATACTGATCTACCACAAGATTTTCCTCTTGACTGCATGTCTGAGAGGTGGAGGATAGATTTATTCTGTCATATGCATGTTCAAAAAATACAGCGAATATAAAAAACCCCATTTGTATTGTACTTATTTGTGTCTTGTAGGTTTTAGTGCTAAATCTTAATGTGTTAAAAAGTTCTTACAGATCATTGAGTTGTATCTCCAAATTAAAATATTTTATTTTCTTACTTATAGGAAATTGAAAAATGAGCTTCTGGAAGTGAGAAGGAAAGGTGGAAACCGTCATTGTCAACAGGACAACAGCAGGGTCTGTGTTCGCTGTCAGAAAAGCCTGGGCTTGATCTTTGACAGAGGAGACCTGTGCCAAACCTGCAAACTCCGAGTTTGCAATAAATGTCGTGTCGTGGGAACTGATGGGCAGTGGAAGTGCTCTGTGTGTGCCAAGATTGCGTAAGTTGTGCAGCTTTCATAAATACGTTTAGAGATTACTGCTGTATAAGGAATTTTGTGCTGGTGTTACTGTTTTACATCCCCTTAGCACAAAAGCATTTGCATAGCAAGTACACAAGGGAAGAGGCTTATCTGGTGGTTTTATTTGCTGCACAATTTTTCAATATCTTTTTTTCCAGTTCCAAACCAGTTTCAGCTAGCTTGCTTTCTAAAGAAAGCTGCAAGCATCACAGATACCGTTGGTGGGAAGTACTCTGAAAATTACAGAAAATCAGTAACAAGCCAGTGACAGTCTACTCACATTATGCAGACATAAATGTAAGAATCAAGTAATTCAAAATTAACAAAACAGAATTAAGAACAAGTGAGGTCTGTGTGTTCTGACTGACATGGTAGGTGGATTTGTAAGGAAAGAGATGTAAAAATTGTGAGTCCAAGCACTTCAATCCATATTTCTATCCTTGCTTTTTTCTGTGTTTATGGTAACCGAACATCTCTGCATGAAGAGAGAGGGCTGTATTTGTAATGTCTCTATTAGTGAGTGTTCTAAAGTAAATTGTGCTATGGTGGGAGGTAAAACAAAAGGCGTTATCACATTTCTCACAGCTGGAATATTGAGCATGGGGAGTGGAGGAGGAGGGTAGCAGATCACAGTGCTGAAAAGCAGAGAATCAGTGTCTAACACAGGATATCAAGTGAATAAACAAAAACAGATGTTATATGGTCAAAGATACTCACTTGGTGTATACTTGGAAGAATAATTAACTTGATTGGTATGGTAATATCTGATTTTGTAGCTTGGCTCAGTAAGATAACCATGAAGGAAAGGAGAAATGTATTGGGCAACAAAACTCAGTTATGTATCCTGATGTAAGAACTGGATGGTATAAGAAAAAGACATGATAAAATAATCGTGTTAAAAGGGGGAAAGAATCAGAGTAATTTCAGAGGGATTTTTTTGTTTTTTACAGACCATCAAACTAATGAGATCAGGAAGATAAGGCTTTTTGTAAATTGCATCAGAGAGTGAACCCAAATCGCTAGCTATGTCAGACTTTGGCTACCTAGACAGTGAAAAATTAATACAGCAGGACATGGAGTTTAGGGTTTGTATCTTTGAACTTTAGCTTTAGAAGGTTAACATCTGTTTTTAGCTAGATGCCTTGACCTTCTCTGCAGCCAGTGGGTCATATCCAGAGGACAATGTCTCACCTCTTAAAATGAAACATGTTCAAGTGCTTGATTTTGTGAAACGATTTTAAATCGGTAGGGGCCTGGCTGAGCTCTTGTAGTTGCTTCAGCTGGTTCCTGAGATGATCTCAGTGCTGTGCCTTTCAGAAATGATGGGGTGCGGGTGAGATGACGGAGTGGAGAATGGCAAACACAATACTACTCTTTAAAACTGAAGAAAGGAAGAACAAGGGATTTGTTGACCCTGTCAAGTTACCTTTAATTTCTCTAAAAATAATGAAACAAATGATTGCTGTGCTGTTTGAAAGCTGAGAGAAGATGACAGGACGATGAGTAAGAGCTGGCTCAAGAACAAATAATGTCAAAACCAATTTAATTTCCTCCTTTGATAGGGTGACAGACCTCGTGCATAGAGGAGAATCTGTTGATGTCTTATAACTTGACTTAAGTGAACCTTTTGATACTTTCTCTCGTGCCATTCTAATAAGCTGATAAACAAGGAGAGCTATGCCCTGGAATAAATTCTGTCGGTGTGATTGCAGACCGTCCTGGAAAATTATAAAGCTCCATTCTCAAAGTAGTTATGGACATTTCACTGTCAAAAAAAAAAAAAAAAAAAAAAAAGCAGTGGTAAGGAGCAGAATATTTCCTGGCTTTTTACTGTTAAGTATTTTAGTTAAGGACTTTGATGCAGCAGATGAGTTTGCCAGTTACGCCTGCAGGTGACATAAAACTGAGAGGTGCTGCAGGCATGCTGAAGGACAGGATTAGGATTCATAGTGATGCTTACAATTTAGAGAAGTGGTTTGAAGGAAGAGCAAGTGGTGGCTCCCTACGGGCATGTGGAAGTACTACATTTGGGAAAAAATGCAGCTGCAGAAACATCGAATGAGGATAAAAACAGCTTATGCAGCTGTTCCTTAGGAAAGGATCTGGGTATTGTACTGAATGAAAAGCTGAACATGAATCAACAGTATTTTCCACTGTAGAAAAGTCCAGCGTCACACAGGGATGTACGAGCAGAATTATGGCCTGTAAAATACATGACGCAATCCTGTTTTATGTAGAGTACTCCGCCCAGTTCTGTGTAGCACACTTCATGTTGGCCAACTGGAGAAAGTTCAGCAGAAAATAATGATCACAAGCCTAACACACAGTATGTCCAGAGTAATGGAAGGAATTGGAAATGTTTGGCCTAGGCAAGAAAAAACTGAAAATAACTGAGTTTTAAATCTACAAAAGGCAGCTGCATTGAGGAGGCATACAGGCTGTTCTACATAGTCACTTTGGATAAGAAAAGTAATGTGATACTTAAATTGCAGTGAAAGGATTTAGGTTAGGTGGAATGAATACTTGGATAGGATATAACTTGGAGAGGTTGCAGAATCATGTTTTAAAAACAGTTTGGATAAACCTCTCTCAGGAATTATGACCTCAGTAAAGATGGTCCTCTTTTGGGGCTGAAAGATGGATGAAGTAATTTCTCAAAACATATCCCACCCCTATTTCTGGTGGTTGTGCTGCAATTCTGTATGCCAAGCAGTGGTCCTAGCAATCATCTTGAAAATGAGTTCTGGTTGAAGCCTGCCTCTAAGTTATTACAAACCATGGTGTAATTTGTTTGCAGAGTGCTCAACTTTGCAAGTGCTAAAGTTTTGTCCATGTTGGGTATCTTTATTAAATTGAAACCTCTCTCTGTCCTTTCTTTTTGTTCATATGCAGTGTTTTTGCAAGACTATAGTGACAGTTAATGATCTGTAAAATGCCTTTTACGCTGCTCCAAGTACACAGAGAGATTATATTCTGTGGGGGCAGTATAGAGATCAAAGTTTGGGATAGTTATTTCAGTTAAATCATTGTGCGTAATTTAAATTATTTCAGTTCTGCTTTCCTCTGTCCCACTTAACTGAGAAATGCAGGGAAAATTAGAAATTTTAGGCTTTTTAAATTACATTTGAAGGAGGAGCTGATTAAGTTAATGTGAATAGGGCCTTTGACAAGATTAAAAGGCAGATGACAAGGAAAAGACAATGGGAATCCAGTGTTAAGAGACAGTTATGCTGTATGAGTAGCAAACAAAAGGCAGGAGGAGGGAAAAAACTTTTAGCTCTGTGGCATTGATCTGCATACAGTGTTTGCGTCTGTCATTTGGATTGTTTCACCATGCTAGTGGCTTTGCAAAAAGTGTTAGGAAGCATTTTTTTTTGCCCCTGTCCTTTTCTTTTGGCAATCTTGATGAATGAGACTAGGTTAATGTCGATATCTGTATAGACTGTAGCACGTGCTGCGCTGTTCCATCAGCGGAGCCAGGTTATACTGTTCTTGTAATGTATATGTATGTTGTTGTCATACATACTGTGAGACCCTTAAAAGGCAGGGAGAAGGATTTGTGGCCTTCGTGAACTCTTTCCAGTTTTGGTGCTATTCTAGTTCTTGGCTGTTCTGCCAAAATTCTCCTCGAGAACGTCTATTAAGTGCCACTTAAGGTGATGGTGACAGTAGTAACTTGCACAAGTTCTGTTATGTAGTCATCAGTTACACCTGCAGGAATGCGTTCAGAAGCAAGTTTTTCAGAGCTGTTGGGAAGCCTACTGCATTACATCTGGTGTCAGTGAAGAAGGTCCGATACTGGGTGTTGAGTGTGTTCATTCAGAGAGTTTGACAAATACTACAGAAATTACTGCTGAAATCCCTTGAATTACACAGAAAGTCCCAAATAGTTGCTGAAACAAAGAACGTCTTGTGGCAATAAAAGAAAACGTAGATAATATCAGCTGGCTTCTGCCTGTTCCTTCATGTAATACATTTTGACCTTTCCTTCCTTCTGAGCAGCTTGGGTCCTGCATATCCGCTCATAGCACAGGAGTGTGGGATATCTGTAGTACAGCAAAAGGACATTCTGTCACATAGCCTGGGATCAAATGTTATCATTGCTTTAACATTTATGGTGGGTTTATGTCCAGCTACCAAAAAATAATTAAAAAAATGATGGTGGGAAACTGCAAGTATGCTGATTTTGACTTGAGGATCAGGTAATTTCAAGATGCTCATTTTTTAAGGATATGGTAAAACACAGTAGTGTTTTCTGAACAAATTTTAAAAAATTACATAGTAGCATGACGGTAGCTGTAGGGGTGAGATACCAGTTTGTTTAATAATGCAATATAAATGTTAATCTGTCAACCAGAACATCTTCATCTGACAACAAGTGAATCTGACTTCTCTCCTCCAAAATAATCTTTAAAGCATTTCATCTGCCATTTCTCCAAAGTCAGACTTGCCTGAAAACCAGCTTATGGTGATGGGGAAGCACATTACAATACATTAATTACATTCTAAAATACTCTCAAAAAGAGATTTTGTTTATTTGAGGAAAGACATTTGAATGTGAATAGTGAGAGATGTTCATCAGTATTTTTAACAAACTGAGATTTATATATAAATTGTCTTATGATTTACAGTTACTGAAAAAGGGTATTCCTCTTGAATGTCCACAAAGAGAAAATTACTGGTTCCCCTCCCCCCCCCCCCCCCCCCCCCCCCCCCGGGAGTTATTACCAGCTAGAATATAAAGTTGCAAGATAAAGCTTTTAAAGGTCAAGAAGGGTTAGGGCTAAGTCTTCTGCCAGATTCTTAGTTCTGCAGTTACCGAGGGCAGAGAGCAAGAGAGTCTTTATTTATGTGATTGTGTGTTTGATGGTCACGTTGTAGTATTTAATGAGGTAAACCAAGCCTGTATGTAGCTATGCACTTGATGAAAGGGGAAGGTTTCTGCTCCATTCCCTGCATACAAGGAATGGAGGTCATCAGCAGTATTCAAACCCAGGTGCTAAAAGAGAAACTTTCCATTAAGGTCACTTTTTTCCCTGCATCTTCTTAAAATGTGGTGAGTTTATGTTTTAAATTTGGCATCTAAAATGATCAATAGGTTGAGGGAAATCAAGTTCTTCAAGCAGTCTGCTGACAAGCTGATTTTGCATCTTGATGCTGTCTGTATTTCTCATTATGAATATGTCTAGATATCTGCGAATGATGCCTTTATTTTGATTGAGTTCTTCAGTGAGATAAAATGCCTAGGTGGTCCAAGTTATTACAGCAGAACAAAGCAGTAATGGGAAATTTATCTTCATCTTTGAAATTATTATGTTGTCTTTAAAGTGTCATGAAAATTCATCAGTATCTTAGTAACATTTATTCCCATTACGAGCCTAAAAATAGAGGCATTTCAAATGTTTTAGTATGCAAATGCTTTTCAGATTTCTTATTTCTTTTTATTTTAGTAACTTCTAAGCAAGTTTGCCTTCTTTTAATAGCATCAAAAATTTCTACTTAATAGCCTCACAGTGTATTAAAAATTACTCTGGAATTAATTTATGTTGTAGAAAATACTCTGCGGAATTGAATACATACAAAGATGAGTGTGTATGTTTTGGTATGTCCACATATAGGCTGCATTTTATCCAGCCTTTGGTCTTGCCATTTTTTTTCCAAATTTTACTCCCCATGACGAAGTAAAATACTTGAGGAACAGGAGAGGAAAAGGAAGCCAGACTACATTTCTTTCCTCTACTGTGGACGTGGGTTAAACTGGATGATCAAATGGATAGTGAAACTGTTTTACCAATATGGGGTTTTTTTTCCAAAAGAAATTATTAAAAGTAACAATTGGGACTTTCCGTCTTATATGGAATTTTTATAATTGGGCATTTAACCATGAAGTGTCTTGCAAAAATGAGTGGAAAATAACAAGCAGAGTTTTTGGCAGGGACAGGCCACAGGTTATGTTCCATTTTTAGACTGAGCAGTGCTGTAGTGAAGTTAATCTGTTTATTAGGAGATCATAGAGGGAGAAGAAGCATGGAACCGTAACATACTTCCTCTCACATGATGATGTGAATAGGTGGATCAGTAATTAAAGTATAGGGACTTTAACTGATACCTAAAGTATTTGGTACTAAACCTACCTACTTGCACATGATTTTCTTTAAAAGTTTCCTAGCTATTTTGAGTATAGGAAAAAGCAATCGTGCAAAAATTGCTGCTATTACAATTTATAACACTGTTTTCTTTCTTTCTAAAGCTACTGACTTCAGCATCTGTTGTACACCTTGGAAGGCCAATCTAAACACCGTTTTGGTAGAACACATACATATTTTTTACTTCATAGGCTACATGCTAACTGAGAAAGGAAAGTAAAGAAAATGCATGCACGTACCATGATTTACAGTCAGTATGGACCTTGGACCCATTTTAAAAACAACAAAAACCAAACCTGCGAGTACTGGTTTGATGTACTGTTGCGTAAACGCCCTCATTTCTTTTCCCACTGAAACAATTAACTATGTGGAAAGGGTTCATTTAAGTCTTGTATCAGAAATAGAAGAAAGATGTGCTATCTCCGCAGGAAAGACAGTCTCCCTTTGTCATAATTATAAATGCATGAAAATAACATTATTATAAGACTGTTTAGGTCTCGCTCTTCAATTTTTGATTCAGAATGTCAAACGCAATTATTAAATTCAAACTTCAATTCAGAGACTTAGGCAATCATTTAATCTGAATTCATTTCTATTTATGTGTAGAACAAAAATTGTTTTAATAGGTACTCCTGACGTGAGAATGATTACGGTAACATGAACACTAGTCTTTTTGTGAATTGTTCAGTATATGTGAAAAATACATCCAATATTAGTGCAGTAGAAATTCAAAACTGCAAAGCTTAGGGTTTTTTCCTCTATTTCATTAAAATGTAATATTTTTGTAGAGGTGATCTGTTGGGTAAGGACATTTTCACAAAAGGGGGACTGCCAGCTGAAGTCAGGATCCCAAGCCCGAGTAGCACTGATGGTAATAAGGACGAAGGTCTGAAGGGAAGGTTGAGGCCTCTAGACTTGTTCCCTGCGACGCTTGCAATGGCTGGCTATTGATGGCTGTTGTTTATTTCCCTTCCTCTGTGGATAACAGGATTGGCTAGAGAGGTGAAGCACTTGACTAAAACAAGGCAATACTCCCTTTCTTTGCCGTGTTTCGTGCCTCAGTTGAGGGAGTTGTCTGTGTTTTACCTCGGAGCTGGTTCTCCTGGTGAAGGCAGAGCAGAATGGGTGTGGGTCGCCTCAAAAGTAGCCCTGCCAAGGAGTTGGCACCTCAGTTTAAAAAGTGGATCTTATTACTGCTTAATAAGATGAGCCAGATGAAGAAGAGGGGCAATTCAGTTTGCCATCGTTAGCTGAACGGGCACACAGTTCAGCTCCATCGGTGTGGCGGCTGTCGCACTCCCTTGCCCGCTCAGGCCTGCAAAAGGGATCGTCCGCAGCCTCCTCTTTCCTTGGGGGGTCTGGTTTGTGTTTGCCAGAGCGTGCAGCGATGACCTCAGACTTCCTTGGCTAAGCAAGAGGAGACCAGCTGCATAATTAGGGGCTATTTAATGGTGACAGCTTACAGCCTGCAGAGAGAGATTACTAAGAGAAGTAGATTGCTTATTTATCCTTTGCCAGAAGATACAGGGATCAGCTGTTGTTGCCCAAACAGATTAACCTGTCTCTTCCCTGAACAGTTTTATGTGACTGCGAGGAAGATGAGTATGGGGTCAGCAGTTACTATTACAAGGGGATGGCAAGAAGAAGAGGAAGTCCTTCTCCACAGTACTCCTGCCTCGCTCCCCAGGCTGGTGCCAGCCCTTCCCCTCTTGCAGGCTGCTTTGCTCCCGGAGTGAGGAGTAGGGGGGGTTGTTGGGATGGCAGGGGATGCATGGGGACAGAGAGAGGGAGACTGATGGTGAGCTCTAATGGTGTGGGTGACCCAAACCACAGTGGAGCAGAGGAGGAGAGGAACGCCCTCTCCAACGGATGGATACTGGGGGAGGACCTCCTCTCTCCACCAACAGCACCCCGGCTGATCCTTCCTTGCACAGCCCAGCAGCCCTCCATCCTCTTCCTTCCTGGCCTCCTCCCACAGCCTCCCCAACCATCCTTCCCTTGGCTGCAGCTCCTTCGATCTCTCCAGCCCCCGTGACCCTCCTTGAGCCCTTGGTCCTGCTGCTGCAAGGTTGAATCTCCACATCAGATTATAAGACTAATATACGGTAAAACAAGCAGACACACCGGTCTCGGCCACTGTTCCACGCAGGCTGAGGTCCCCTGGGTGCTTGTGACGCAGGAGGCACAAGAGAGGGTTTTTTTCTCTCATCACTGTTCACATCTGGCCAGAAAATGTAGGAGATGGCTCTGGGGACCCTGTGGCAGAGGGGCTGCCCCTCCATGAACCACAGCAGCCCAGGCGGGTGGCACAGTTCAGGGTTGGGTGTGGAAATAATTACAAATTTTTGCTTGTAAAAGCCTGTAGCTTTGTGTGGGGCAGCCTCCCATGCTGCTGAAACCCTGGGTGTAGGTCACACCTCCTTCTTCAGATGGTCCTGAGCTTGGAGAAGGGTGAAGGCACCTGTCTGGATAAGGGGGTGGGGAGTGCCCTGTCTGACCTTGATCAAGTTAAGCATTGCTGGTAAGATATTAGGGATGAATAAAATCTCTATCCAAGGGGAAAATGGTACTTGTGGAGTTTTATGATCAAACCTAGAAACTGAAGGAAAAAAGTGAATAAACCACGTAGTTCATACTGCAGTGTAGTACGTCATTTATATTGCAGTGGAATATGATGGTGTAGTCAAAGGTCTGAAAGGTTTATGGATTGATATAAAGCATTAAACTTGCTGTAAACCTTGGTATAAAAATAACTGCACAGAGAAGTGCGTGCTGTAAATCAATTGTGAAAATACACATTCAGAGAAAAACTGTTTTTCATACTAGCCAGACTGTGCATAGTTTCTAATGCAATTAGTCCTTTCCAGTGTTTGTGCCTAACAAAAGTCATTTTAAAATTCTGAGTGGAAACATAGAGATTTTATTTAATGCCTTGCATATAATGACTGACTGATTGTGGTGATGAATTATAGAGGCTTTTGTCACTAGGAGTCTGCAACAACAAGATAAGGCAATAATCTTCTATTTCTATGCTTGTGGGCACATGTTTTGGATTTTGATTTTTGAAATTTTTTTTTAATGAGTCATGCAAAGGTGCATGATTCTTTAATAGGTTAGGAAGAAGTTATGATGTTGGTGTCTTTTTACCAATGGCAGGATCCTATTCTGTAATTTTTAGTATTTTCCCAAGTAAGACTCTCCATTCAGGCATGACTCAAAAGTAATTTAATAGCGAAGATATTGATCAGTGTTCTAAATCCATCTGTAGTAATTTTCATGCCCAAGAGACTAGATAACTTCTTTTCTGGTATAGGTTTGAAAATAAGTTTTCTTACTGAGCATAAAATAAGGAGGAACATGTCTGGAGCTAAATCAGTTCTTAATGTTTGGGAGGGGTTTTTTTTTGTTTTTGTTTTTTTTTTTTTCTTTTTAATTGAGTATTCATGATTAGTAGATTTTTGCCATCAACTCTATGTAGTGAGGCAGTAGAAATGGTGATGTTTTACGTAATGAAACTAATTCAGCAAAAGGCTAACAATCAGCATAAAAATATAACTATGGAAAACAGCAGTGCCAGTACAGGATTTGTTTGTTGCTAGTATAGGTAAGAGAATTTGAAACTGGAAAAAGTAGCATTACCCAGAACAGTAGCAAAGACAAAAGTTCATTGCTCTGAACCTCCAACACATAGCTAATTCATAACAGCCCTGTCATGTGAAGAAACTACATATAGTGGCAGCATATGAAACTTAGAGATGAAAAAAATATATAGGCTTGCAGCAACCTGTCTATAACCAGCTTGGGTCCATAAACTGCTGACTTGGCTGATAGGAGCTTTGGTGGGGGGTTTTCTCCCTCCATCCACTGTTGTTTCTACATCTCTTGTCATTTTGGAGTTAATGAACACTGTGAAGTTGAGTAGTTCACTATCCAAAGGACTAGGGAGATAGTATGTTACATGTTTTCTACAGAAATCTGGTAAAAGTAGTTGAAACACTTTTTTGCCAAGTATATTTCCATATACTGAAGATTACTTTTCGTTCACACAGCAAGATGATATTCTGCTACATTTCCTACTATCCCAAGCTTTGCAATCAATCTTTTTACTCTACTTTAAACTGTGCAAATGTTGTCCAGAGTTTGTGAGCATGACAGTTGAATGATGAAGGGTTTAAGCAGTAGCTTTGGTTGGCCAAGTTTGTTAACGTGCATGTCTCTCTGGCTTTTTTTGTTTTCCCCATATAGACAGCTACGGATAGTGACAGGAGAATGGTTTTTTGAAGAGAGAGCAAAACGCTTCAAACAATCAAATCTTCTTGGAACCGATGTTGTCAGACAGTCTATCCTACGCAAATTCCCAGGTAGGGACCACAAGAGAGAGATTTGCTTGTGCTTAATACATTCAAACCTGGTTCCCAGGGTGTTTGACTTGTATTGTATTTTATTCTTCACTGTTGAAGGTGTAAGTATAACCAGTATTTTAATCTTAATTTCATATGTGGGTATTACTGTGCAGTGATTTGTGCATGATTAATATATATAGGAAAGGTAAGGTATAGATGAATGAAGAAGTATCTCTGTGGAGATAGAAAGCTGCTTAAAATCTCGCTGTCCAAACAAGTGGACGGTATTATTCAGCTGCAAAGCCAGCAGCAGAGGCTCTAAAAGTTCATTCTCCATTCCTGCCAGGAAGTTTGGCTGTATGCAGAGATCTAAACCCAGCTATTTTTTTACATTGGCTCTCTTATTTGTGATGGTGGTGTGTAAAAAGTATTCCATTTTTCTTTTTCAACTCTGAATAAGAAAGATAAATGTTAACTCTTGTGCTGTACGCTGGAGCATGGGCTACATCCAGACTACTTGGTACTTCTCAGTTCTCACTTCACTTTCCTTTTGCCCAGATATCTCCAGTAAATTGCACCTGCACTTTTAGGTACAGGCTGTCTTGACCAAGCACAGCAAGTGTACCATGTCTGTGAGCTGCTGTGGTACTTCCCATGGTACCACAGGACCACTGGTTTAAGAAACAGGAGTTTTTCCTGAATGCTTATGCTTCTGTCTTCACTTAACTACTTCACTCTGCGCACAGAAACTGTTATTTAGGTAGTCTGTTTTCAGATGTAGCATTTCTCACTTTCAATAGGAAGGTGATGGGTATGGGCAGTTTGTAGGGAGAGGGACTGGTTTACTGCCATTGGAAAAATGCCTGGTGCAAATAGACTGCTTGGCAAAATGCTGATCTTGCCAATATCAGCGTGCTTCAGAAGCTGTCAAACTGGCAAGTGTCTAACGTTCTTTGGGTTTTGATATTATGCAGCCTGTCAAATTGGGTATTTTGTGTTTTGTTACTTTGTTATTTGACAGAGATATTAAAAAATATATTTAAGCCATTTTTCCACACCTTGCTCCTAGTTGAACAAACATTTTAATTAGGAAAACATTCTTTCATTTAACAAAGAAAATACTGTGCACTGCAAAATTATATTTCAGGTCCTTTGGTTATTAAATGTCAGTGATAAATTCAGAAGTGTAGTTCAAGACGAGAGTCGATAAGGAGAAACATTTCAAGCTACTTAAAGTTTTATTTTCTTTTATTAAAAGGAAAAGCCAAAGAACCCTCCAAGTTGTTTTTGCATGATATTTTATGATATGGTTTTATTTAATATTGAAAAATGGAAAATCTATTTTTGTCAGTTCTTTGACATGTGCTGCCTTTTTTGTGCAAACGTTCACTTCTTTCTTTCTTTCTCTCTCCACTGAAGATACGGTTTCCAGTAAGGATGAAGGAAGAACATTGAAAGATCAACCCCAAGAGAACGAAGAAAAAAGGCCAGACTTATCAGTCTCCTCCACAAATGGGCATAAATCAGTCTTCAGCAGACCTAGAAAGATAGGGTAAAGCCTTTTCTTTTGGAAACTGATAAACTGGATAATAGCTGCATATGGTTGGATGGATTTCCTTTTGAGTTCCTCCAGTGTTCCACATCAGCCTCAAACTTCCCAGGGTTAGAAACAGCCTTCGTTTAAAAGCGTACTTACTATAATTAGACTGCAGTTTCCTAGGAAATGCAGCAGTAATTACTCTTCAGCTATAAAGGTAGCAGAAGAAAGGCAATTTTACTCCTGGATTTTTCTTGTTTATACTCAGAAGTAACATAGTGTCCCTAAAGGCAGGTTTGCTGAAGAAGCAAATGCAAAAAATAGTATTTGGAGGGCCTGTTTTTTATGTAGACTGGTCGGTTCTGCTCACAAGTCAAGTTTTCCTTTAGCTTCCAGCTATGCGAATGCAGTCTAACAGCCAAGCAGCGCTCCTTTTTTGTGTGCGTGACAGTGAATAAACAGATATGTTGCTGGTCATCTCACAGTCTCAGTGACGTGTGTAACCCCAGTTTGGTATGCCCTTAGAGGAGTGCTGGCTTACTCTCAGGGGACATGGACAGATGTATTGAATATACGGTTGCACAAGTGGTGTCTGGACGTAACTTGAGACTATTGGGTGAATGGGAAGAAAAAGCAGATGAATGTTCCTATCATGGCTGGAGCTCCATGGGCTGGTAGTTGGAAAACTTTGTTTCTGTGGGAGAAAGAACACATTTTATTATTGATCCTAAATATAGGGTAGGTAGATAGCTTTCTACAGCTTTTTTACTTCTGAGGAGAGCTGAGTATGGAATTACTTGTTCCAGTGACTCCAAAAATTAACATGAGTGATTTATCTCTCTTTAATATTGGGGAAAAAGAGCATCAGAACACCTCTGGCTTCTCAAATTAAGGTGAAGAAAGAACCTGCTTAGGGAATCTCTATAATAGGACCTAGATGTTGCTCTAAATCATGCTAATTGGTAACTATAGTAAGAGTGCATTAAAGTTTACTATTCTAATCCTCTTTTCATTTAAATCCTTTGTGCAAATCTGTTAGTCATATTCCCCTATCAGAAACAATTATTTTTTATAATTGACTGTTGTTTATTTTAGTGGTGTTCAGTCTTTTTCAGTTTGTGGCCTGAAATGTTTTCTGGTGGTGACATTCCCCATAAAGGAAATTTAATCCTACAAGAATTAAGCTTGCTTTTCCTAGTATATTTTGTGTCATCTCTTAGAAGTAGTTCATTATTCCTCCTCTTCCTTCCTTGCTCCTTCTTTCTCCCTCAGGTTCCACATTCATATATCTCATTAGTGGATTTGTTTTAGCAAAGCCGTTTTGGGGCCAACTCTTACTGACACTTAGTGTCATGGGATAACTTAACAGTCTATTGTTGTTTGTAAGTCTATGAAGAATACTATTATCTTTCAAAACTTTATTTCATTTCTTTCATTTCTGTCGTATTAGGCCATATGTTGCAGGGATGATGTTCCGGTTTTGGGAAATAGCGTGTTTGGGGCACTGATGCATATAATTGTAGAAATTGCAAAGAAATCTTTAAGAGAAAATACATATAGTGTAATCTGCTAGGGGAAAATACACATACTTAGTCAAAAATACTTTGCTGTGTATAAACTGTAAAAAAATGAAATAGAGAGGAATTTTCACAAAAGGCACTTCTGGTTCAAAGCTTGAAGTGGCCATGTAGAGTAGGAGGGATGTTTTAATGTTTTGTGTCTTAAAAAGCAGTTTATAGCAAATATGATGCTTTTTTTTGTTCATAGGAATCAGTTTGATAACGAGATTTGGTGCCCTATTGACCCTTATATCCAGAGTTGTCTGTAGGTCAGACAGATGAAATTAATAGAATGTGCACATCACAATATTTCATACAGGCTGCTGTTTCCTGGGAGAAACCTTACAACTTTTAAAATCTTTTATTCCCTGTTTTCATCAGGAAGGTAATTAGGGCGGTTACCAAAGGAGAAATTACAAATGCAAAAGATGAAGGTGAAAGGAACACAGGCTCAGAAGCTGAAACCCAAAGTCTGTGCAGTGGCAAGTCAACACCTTGCTCTGAGAGGTGAGCAGCAGAAATCCGGTACAGTTTATGCTGGGATTGACCTATTCAATCAATGAGGGGGGTGTGCCAGTCCTCTGTGTTGCATTGTGTCTTTGAATGCTCAGCATTAATAGTATCTGAGAAGCAGAGCTTATGTTCAAAAAAAAAAAAAGAAAAGAAAAAAACCTAAAAATTATCTCCGCCCGTCTTCCTTTTCTCTCCTTGTGTTCAGCTGGTGATTGCTGCCAATACGTGGTTCGTTGTTTTCTGGCTTTTAATTGATGAGCTGTGTCATGTTACAGAACTGAGGCCCTTTATAACAAAGTTTTTCTTTGGTAACGGCATGTTAATTGATTATAATTTATATTTTCTTCTTCAAAGTCTCCGTCTGCCCTTCTCTTTCCATGGTTATTGTCCCAGTTATTTCTAATAGAAATTATCCAGTTATCATTCTTCTGGGCATAAGAGATCTCTGTTATTGTCTCTGTTGATAGCATCATAGAATGCCAGGTGCAACATTCCTCTCATGTCCCACCACCAAAATGAAGCCAAAAAATTGTTCACTTTTTACTTGTTCAGTTGGATAGTCTATACTGGATGTAGACCCACATTCTTTGCTCAGGTACACCCACCTAGAAATTTTACAATCTGGATTGAAAAATAATAATAATTTGCTGTAAGATCCAATAGAAATTTCTAGATCTAAAACAGTGTTCCTGGGAGACTCCAAATAGGTATGCAGCAACACAGGATATCAGCTAAAAGGAACATCATGAAGTTTAATTCACCCATAGATGAGCCTTCTTGTTGAAGCAAGAACTTGCTTCCCTTTGTCACCTACAATTCAAAAACCCAATTGCTGGGTGTTCTGCAACATGCCTAAAGTTGATGGTGACAATCTTCTTGAAAGTTCATAATTTGATTTTTTTTTTTTTCCCCACTGGATGCTGCAGCACTTACTAGCCAAATCAGCTTTAAGGCTAGTTTTCTTCTTTAATCCATACACAGTTCACTAAGTTTTTTTTCCCTAAGCTAATTAGGCCTTCTGTATCTAACCAGATTCATACCTGACTTTTATGAGACCAGAAGTAGTATTTTTGCTGTTTTTCTGGATTTGTTTTGTCATTGAAGAGACTAGAGATGAGTGAAGGATCTAAGAGACAAAAACTCAGGAATCTGGTGTCTGTGCTGCTTAACACTAAGGTTTTGCAATATTAAGTAACTTTCTCTAAGTGTTTACCAGAATAAGGACAAAGGGATGCTTGTGAGAGATCTGTGCAGCAGTTTTGATGTGCCAGACTGCACATCAAGAAAGTTATCATGCAGTTAACCATAAATGAAGCAAAATAATTTTGTTTGGGCTGGTAGAATTCAGCACCTGTTAAGCTCTGCGTACGGGCATAGAAGGATAAATAGAGTGAAGTACTCTATAAAAATAGCCTTTAAGTTTGATTGCCTTGCTTGACTTTCACAGAAAGTATCAATTTCTAGCTTTCGCCCAGAGCCAAGGGTGCGGGATTTATTCAGTTAGGGGTATTGAGTCATTATGGCAACTTCCTTCTCTACCTGTCATCTCATCCTCACCTGGCCAAATCAGTGTCCTTTGTCAAAGGGTACACAGTAACCCAGCTGTGTTGCCAAGAGATGCTTTTGGTAGGGGGGCTACTGTCTATGGCTACTATCTATACTGTCTATGTTTTACTGTCTATGGAAGATGTGGCACTTTCTAAATATTAGTTTGTGGAAGGATTGAGGAACAGCTCATATTTCTCAGTAGAGGGATAAAATTCCTGTCTTGTACATGCATGCTTAAATACTTTAATTAGATATTTGAGGATGCTTGCTTTAGTTCATCTATTGTTAATTTCTAGAACTGAATAGTAATTATTACAAATAACAGCAAAGTTTCCCAGGCTACACTCCGTAACTGTTTTGAGTTTCAGATTAAAAGAATATAACATCTTGTGACACTGTGGCTGTTCTAGATTTTCCTGCATATTTCTGATTTTTGTAATTACCCTCATCTTTTTAGCTGCATTGCCAAAATCAGTAGTATTTCACCTACCAGCAGGAAAACTGAGAGAGAATTTTTATTCTTTCTAAACATTTTGGTTTAAGAGAAGATGTACTGAGCTGGGAACAGGGAGTCCCAGACCATGAGTTCACTTCTTCAACTGGTTTGTTTCTACTCCAGCAAAAATGTTTACTGATTTTGCAGCTGTATGAACTGGGAGGCTATGTCAGGATACTTGAGGAGAAATAGTGTAGGAATTTCAGACTTATCTACACAGGCGCACACTACCCCATCACACTGAGGTCTTGTCTACCACATGGAAATGCCTGACATAGTCAAGTTATAACAACATTTTTCTTTTGCTGTCTACTTAATATGTGTATAAAATGTGTTGAACCTCTCTGTAATAGCAGACTGAAATAAGGGCAGAGTACAGGAGAGGTCTGTTTAGCAGGTTTGCTGTGCAAGAGCTCAGCCTGACTGATGACTCCTCCAGAACCCCTTATAACATGTTTTCATATCCTTTATCCCAGCCCATTATTACTTCTGAACGCTTCTCTTGATTTACATTAGTTTACACAGTGAGGAAAAAAGATCTGTAACAACAAATTTTGTAACAGAAAGTCACAATAATCCCTCAAAAGTGGTGTGATGTGCAATAAAACTCAGGTTTGCAACATTTTGGCTACTTGCCATACACTGGCAGGTTTGGAAATTAAGGTGTGTGCATCTGAGTCCAACAGCTTTGATAAAATACAGATGACAGCCAGTAACCTTGATTTTTCTGACTTTGCAGCACCATAGATGCATCTTTATGTAAACAGATAGGACTAAAATTCAACCAAAGCACATTTAGTAGGATTTGTTGATCGCTAGCTCATAAAATTAAAAAGTAGCAGTGCATGTATAGGCATAAGACCATGATTGTTATGCATTATGTACGGTTGTCGATATATGAAATTGGATAGTAATTGTTAAAAAGGTTACCATATGCTCACTAAAAGACAAAAACATGGTTGCACAGCATTTGTAGGCAGTCCTGGTGTTTGGGGTTTTCCTCTGTATTCCTTGTTTTCGGTAACTCCACCGATGTGGATTCAGAGCCGGTGCTCACTGCTTAATGTAGTGGTGAGACAGGAGCTGTTGTGTTCCAGAGTGTTTTTTCTCAGTTCAGCAGTAGTTCTAATAAAAATTTCCATTGTGGTAGAGAAGAGTTTTACTGCAGTTATTCTAAACATGATATGGCAGCCTAAACCAAGTGAAGGTGAAATTCAGATGTTGTCCAGCACAATGAAGATGCCTGCAGATCTGAAATATTTATTAAGCAAGCTTATTTTGGCTGAAAATGTACTGTAAGTTCCCAAAATTTTCTCCAGCAAATTTGCACTACTGTTGTCCTCTGGCACTGTATTTTCCATATGGAAAAGGCTGCAATTCCTGCATCAATTCCTATTTACCAGTAATTTTTTTTTTAAAGTAGTAAGTAGGAATATATGCAAAGATTTCTCTAAATTGTGAAGAAAAATGAAAAAGTTTGAGCTGATACTTGTGGAGAAAGAAGAGTAGATCAGCCAAGAACTTGTATTTTTATTGCAAATCAAATTTCAAATGAAAATAAACCTTTAATTGGAAATGTATTGAAATACCTTTAAAAAAAAAAAATTCATTGTTTCAAGACGTCAAAAAAGTGCATCAGCTTACCCTTTCTAACCCTCAATGAGTTGGACTAAGGGACTATTCAATATTTTCTAACACAAAATGTCCCATGGAAAAACGTCTGCCTGTTGTGGTATTAGACAGCAATTGGGTTCTGGAATGCTGATCACAGATGCTTTTTTGTCACTTTTACTAAGATGAAACCTGGCAAAAAGACTTGTCCAGCTTTCCTAGCTTTCCAAGGTGGTTGAAAGAATCAGCCAGTTTGGGTCAAGAGTCATTGTTGCAATATAAATGGGACAGTGAGCAGGTTGTTGTTTTTCTGGAGAGGACGGAGAGCAGATAGCCAAGGATTTGAGACTTTCTGGAGATAGTGCTGGCATTAACATCAGCTGCAGAAGTGGCCAGAACTGTCATGCCACCATAGTTTTCCTTTAAACCAAGGAGCAGCCTGGTAGGAAGTGTTCCATGAGTTGTCGCACCTGCTGTTGGCATGTGAATGCAGTTCGAAATGAACGTGGACGAATGCAGCTTCTACAGCCTGGACAAGAGTCGCCCATTGGGGCTATTCGCAGTTCTGGTAGAAGTGCTGAAAACCAGGTGTATGTATAAAGTAATTGTAATTCACCCTTGCCTGTGTTTTTCTTTCCAGGTGACCATTTCCTCGCAGTGGATCACACAGTTCATCCAGGGCGATGTTATTCTAGTAAATTGTTACCACGGCTGTTTTCTTGCAATGGTTTGCTAAATGGGTTGCCTTGGTTTGCTCAAAGCAATAACGCTTTAATACTCTTCTCTCCATCCCAGAGGGAGCACTCTTTCGCTGAACAGCAGCGATGCAGAGGCCACTGCAGGCCATCTGAAAGGGGCGGTGGGTCCTGTGAACAGAAGCAACGTTTCCATACCTTCCGTCCCGAGGTCGCCGGCACTGAGCACGCGCAGCATGACCGCAGGGTATAGCAGGGTAAGTACATGACCGCAGGTATAGCAGGGTAAGTACAGCGATGTAGAGCTGAAACCAAATACAGCTGACACCAAACAAGATGACTTGGCTGGTGTCTGCCCTGTTAGATCAATTCGTAGCCCAGAAAGGACAAGCCTGACAGCGAAGATTTTGTTTCTTCCTTAATTCTGCTGGGACCCGTGAACATCTCTACTGGAGCAGAACTTGTCATGCTTTATCAGTGATGTTTTGGGTTTGGCAGACATTTTTCTTATGTCTAAAAATTGCTGTTAATGTCCATCATTACATAATGAGTTACAGATTCTGAAGTGGGAAGCACAAGGGATGGGAGTAAGTGCTTTTGGCACTTCAGGGCCTTGAGTAAGTGCTGTGAAGTAAGGATGTGACTTCCCAGCATGCAGGGTTCAGCGTGCTCCCACTAACTTCTCAGGGAAATGTTGCAAGCTCAGCACTTGTAGAGAATCAGGCCATACTGCTTTTAGATTTTTCTGGATTTGGACACTGGCCTCTGCAGAAATTATGGCATAACACAAAATGTGTGGCAGACACTTTAGCAAAAGGAAAGGTGGGATTCCTCTCACCTGCTGGTAGGCCTCTTGGGATGTAGGTGGCCGCGTCTGAGCTAGCTGCCTTGGCTGTTTTGCGATAAGCTGAAGGATGTGGCTCGCCTAGCCAGAAGCAGACTCTCTCTTCGTTCCCAGCCAGCCTGCCTCTTTGTCAAGCAGCTCCTCCTGGCTGTGCACTGAGACACCCATCCGAATTCGTTTCAGTCACTCCTTTTAAGAAATCAGGATTGTACTAGCAAGTTATTCTAAGTTTCCATGACTTAAGTGTACAAGGAAAGAGACATTTATAGTCAGAGGTAATGCCTTTTACCATTAATGTTTGGGAAAAAGTAGATGAGCATTTGAGATCAGAGCCCTATTGAACGCATCAGGTTTTTTCTAACTTCCAAATACTTGGTCTAATATATTGTCTTTCCTAATAAAAAATAAGTTAGTATATATGAAGGGAAGTTTTGGGACCTGTAAATAAATTAATAGTTGTTTTATTTATATTCTTGCGGGCACACAGACTGACTTGATTTCAAGTGCATTAGATTTGGTTGAAAAAGGCCAATCCATTTAATTTAGATGCAGTTATGTCGTTAGCTATTCCTTTACAGGAAGGCAAAAAGCCATAATGATATCAAGCATATTGGCTTTATTTAAGGGGTTATACTGGCATAATTTAATTAGTTCGTTTGGTTTTACCCTGACTGAAATCATTATGCTGGTATAAAAACAATAGGTTTTATCTTTTCTTTCTTTTTCTTTTTCTTTTTTTTTTTTTTTTAATTTCCAAGCTAAGTGAACTTTTAATAGATTTGAGTGTTTCCCTTCTCTCTCTCCTGATGCATTGCTCTGATTCTTCAGTTGCAAACTACGAATGTATGCATGAATCGCATCTTTGTGCAAATTTTATGCGTGATCTGTGCCAAGCAAAGCAGATTAGATTGTAACCTAAATATATTCAGTAATAGACTGGATGCTAAAGGAGCTTTGGAGTTCTGGGAGCTAATAAAAATGATGCTTTTGTAGACTGATAGTGAATAAGCTCGCTTTTTGTATTTATGGGATGTGCATTTCTCTTATTGGGCAGGACACTGGCTTAGAAAACGGCATGATTATTCCAGCAAGTGAAAGTGTACCTGAAGATTTAGCAAAGAAGCACTGTAGGAAAGCATCTGGAACACCTTCCATTGCAGTTTCTAGGGTATCGTTGTCATCAGGCAAGTATTAAGTCTTTTCCTTCTTTCTGCCAGCCTTTATCATCAGAGGATTATTCCTATTCTTGTGACTCTTCTCCTTTTGTTTTTAAAGCACATGAAAAGATCAGATTTACGTTTCATAGATTTGTTCATATTCATTCTGAAAATTCTTCCCTTTTACTAACCAAGTTTATACCACTTCACAAGTTTTACATTTGAAAAAATGGTAATCCTAACCCCAGTAATGTTGGCAAATGCTAGTGTTAGGTGAATCACATGCTCTTAGAATTGTTACAAGATTTCATTCATAATTACACGTTGTTAAATCATTCTCTGTGTGGTCAACGGTATAAAATACTACCCATCTGCAGTCTGTATAAACTACTACTGTGCTGCTGCCATTACATTTCGCACTCACTTTGCCCAGAAGCAAATTTGGGAAACAAAGAGCTGTCAGCGAACAAGTCCCTTACAGACTTCATGTCATTTCTTTTTTATACGTCATGCACTGAACCAGTCGATTCAGCTGTAATTTACCTCATTTCATGGGAGGCTGTTAGGTAAAGGAGGCCTGCACAGGAAGGTGCTGTCAGAGCCACTTTGCAGCGGTGGCTGGAGATCCTCCTGGTCCTATCTGAAATAGGAGGCAGGAGCGCCCTGCGCTCTTCTGCTTCTCCCAGGCACTCGGTCGGCTTCTTACAGGGCTAACAGAGTGGCTTCAGACTTACAGGTTTCTCTCAGAAACACAGCAGGGCTCATTTTATTTCAGCTGAATTTAGCCCAAAGCAGAAGCCTAGTGGCATATCCCACTGAGCTAATCAAAGGAGATAACGTTCTTCACCTTATATATTTTCCAACTTGAAAGCATCAGTTTCTTTGAGAATATTGTACAGCGCAGCTCCAGGCAGAGGTGTTACAGACTGCTGCTACTTTATAGTGAAATTATAGTGAAATTATAAGTGAAAATTCTCCTGTTTCTGCTACCTTATAAAATAAAGGTTTTCCTAGTAGAAGAGAACTGGCCTCACATTACCAAAGCAGATGGATGCTGAGCAAAATTGCAGGCAACCTGGGAATGGGCCTCAGACTCTTCATTGTCTCCTCGTTGGAGGATCTGAAAGGACATTAAGCTCAGGAGAGTGACCTGTCCTGTCACATCAGCTATAGCCCAGGTAGAAGATGAACAGTTAAAAACTTTCCAGATGCCTACCTGCAAGATCTAAAAGTATTCTCTTCCCCCTCTTTCTTTCTCCATATATTGAACAGTCGCACAAAAGATTTATATGGGGAGGACTAAGAAAATCTTTCTCCAAGACTTCTAACATGTCTTATGCCTACAGAGTGGATGAGAGACTTGTAGGACTGAAAGAAACTTGTGCAGGTCTCGAGACTTGTTTGACCACAGGGAACACCACTAATGGCAGAAGTACTTTTCACGTCTATCTGTATCCCTAGTTGCTTAATTCTGAAGTAGACGCTGGGGGGAGTTTGGTGGTGGTGGGAGATGCGATAATCACTGTGAACACTTGGCCTGCAAGTTTTGCAATATTCCAGGCTGATAGGCCTACCAGAGAAAGTCAAAAGCTTGATCTGTAGTATCACCCACAGGAGACAATTACAGCAGATAAATAGTGCAGGGGAAAAAGTATTGGCCAGAAGGCTGAACAGCGTCAGAAAGCATATTTGTCCGTTTATCATATTGATGTTCAGTTGTCATAGAGTTTGTGACAGATACCTAAAATATTGGTTTGATGTTTTTTTCTTAAAAAAACAATTGGGTTTGAGACAACACTAATTAAAGTGTGGAAGATGAAATGGAATATTTTTGTACAAATTATAGCAAACATTTTAATTGGTTTTATTTTCCAGATCGTAGCCGATCTGAGATAGATTTGAGTGAATCTTTCTCTGAAGGAAATGAGGATACTCTGAGCATAAGAAGCAAATCTGTCCCTAGTGCCTTAGATCAGGAACTGGTGAGTTATAAATATGTAAATGTTTATCTGGTGGAAATCCTGTTTGTTCAGATTTATAAATCAGCACTGTATGTATATCTATGTAAAATATAAGTAATCAGAGCATTATTTCAGGGATATTTAATGGGTTTTTAAACAGCTTCATATTCTGAATATATTGGCTATAGAACAATTCCAATGAATAGTCATGGTTACAGTTTGTTACTGATTTGCTGGTTTTTGAGTTTTTAGGTGAAAGAAATCTGGCTTGAAAACAAATTTCAGGCACTATAGTACACATGCCCCTAAGTTCTGTTAATTCATACTTTCTTAGATTTTAATTTTGATGCTGAGAAATACTATACTTTAAATGCCTTAATCTTTGTCTGGTTTTGATTTTCCCCTTATACATATTTTTAGCAAATGAAGCCCCAACTTTCTGTTCTGTCACTGTTGCTTGCCTCTTCTTCCTATTCACTGTTTACTCCCATACATCTCCATGCCTTTTTCTATGTGTTGTGGGCTGCTTTTCCTGAAGTCATTCACAGCTTCCCTCTCCTCTTATGCACATATCCAAGATACACAAGTTGCAGATGTGCATCAATGCTATAAAAGAATTTCCAAGCTTGTTAAATATGCCGGGGGGGGGGAGAGAGTTATTTAAATAAGTCTTCACCTAATGATAGTTTGTTCTGAAGTTTCCAAATGTGTGCTTGTAGCTTAAAAAAAACATAACCCTCTGTATTACGGTTTATGCATTTTGTCTATTGTCATAGTCCTTCCCTACCATCTGCTCTTTTCAGAAGAGCATTGGCCATGGGAGATGTCTCCCCTTGTAGCATTTGATACTTGTGGCTTAGTGGAAAACAACATCTGGGGATTCCCATCTGTTTCTTGGATTGTAAGGACTCAGAGAATTTGCCTGCAGCATTGCTTTTTTTGGGTTAATCTTTAAGGAAATAAAAAAAGCCCTTTCTCTGTGTCAGATTTCTGTGGAAGAAAAGCTTCAAAAATAAGTGGTTTACTGTTTAACTGTAGTAAAGAAAAATGATGTGTTCTTGATTAAGAAGCTGGAAAATATTGCAGAAGAAAAGCATAAAATGATAAAATACAAACTTTTAAATATCTTTATACCAGTTTTCTGCTCTAATTGTACAGGCTGTGGTAGTTACCACTTAGGGATTTCTCTGAGGCAGATGCCAGAGATGCGAAGTCCAGAGTGGTTTTCTGTTCTTTGATTTTTGTCTTCCTCTTATTCAGAGGGTTTTTTTTTTTCTTTTTTTCTCTTTCTTTCTTGCTGACTCTGAATTAAATTTCGGATTGCATCTCAGCAACTCTCTAGCTTCTTTGCTAACATAGGAGACCTCTCTTGTGGCATAACCCTGATTTAATTGCTCTGGGGTCTGTGAGAGTGCTAATTCCCCTTTAAACTTCATTCATAACGGGGTTCATAGATCTCTGATTCTACCCATGTCCTCGCTTGCTCTGTCTTATGAAACCAATTGATTGCATTCATCAGCTTTAGTGTTACCATATATTTTTAGGGTAGTTTGACTCACAGGAGTCCTTCAGAGTCTTGCCCTATATTCATTACGGATGCAGTGTTTCAAGATAAAAGTTGTATTCCTGCTGGAGTTTAGTTTATTTGGTGCTCAATAGAAGAGGCAAAAAGAAATATATCTGATGAAGATAACAACAGCTCCTGCAGCCTGAGCAAAGTTATACCTCCTTTTCTCCTGCCTGGCTGTGGAGCTGGCTGAGGTCCTTCAGTCTCATTCCTGGGTGATGGGAGCTGACAGCAGTGGTGTGGGAGATGCCACATGTCAATAGGACACACAGATTGCTGGAATTTAGCAGCTGAAAGAGCGGGAAAAGGCTTTTAGCTGCTTTGCTCCCAGCTTTATCAGGAAAACCCGTTATGCATAACAGAGAGATCAGCTGGAAAATTGAATGGGTGTTTTGCTTCTCTGACTTAACATTGCTCTTTATAGTGAAAAGGGACAACCCCCTGAAACCCGTATACTGTAGTACGTATTTATCAAGGAGTATGGGGAACCAGTTAAATCTGGTGTTGTGTTCCAGTGTGAGCACCTTATCTGGAGAGGTGTGTGTTGAATTCCTGACCGAATAGCGTTCATTACATGCTCAGCTGCTTTATTAGAAGTAATTGGATAATGTGCATTTTATAACTCCCACTGGAGACCATGAGATTAATGTCCTACTAGCTCTAACTTTAATAAGCTAATAACACTAACCAATTATGTAGTTGCAGTTCTGTAACACCTCCTGAGAAACGTAATCATTGTGGTGCAAAATGAATTAAGAGCATAGGTTAACCATTTTTTTTTTTTTTTTAGTTTTAGATATCTGCTTGCAGACAAAAATTGGTAGTCAGCTAGCTGTCATTAGGACTCTTTGTGAAGCACTGTTGAGTGTCTAGACCTGAAACACCCCAGTCTGAAGATGTTGCCTTACTTATTTTTTGTCCTGTATTTAATTATTCAGCAATAAAAATGTAGCATTGTTTATTTTAAAGTCCACAGGTATGTATACAACAGTGTAAAGGAAAGAGTTTTGCAGGCGTTACCAGACTTGCTTCTTCCTGTTGTATGAGCAAGAAAGAAAATTGTGTATTCTTGTGCCAAGTTTTAAACTTGAGTACATCACCTGAATTCTGAAGTCAATGAGGAGAGTGGAAGTGAAGGGTGGGTGGGGTTTTTTGTTTTTATTTTAGGGGTTTTTTGGTTTTTACTTTTGAAGGTTTCATCACTCTATCTGTCTCCCTGAAATAGTTTGCTCTGTCGTGCCTGGGTTTCCATGGACTTTTTCCTTAGAGTATAAATATCTATGACTTCTTTTTTCTGTGGGGTGGTAACAGTGCCCTGAACAGATTAGAAAGAGAAGAGACCAGCAGAGGAAGCTCATTGTAAGAACATGAAGCTAAGAGGAATGTTTGCTTCAGTATGTAAATTTTCATCCCAAATAGAGTGATGGCTTGTCCTGATTTCCCTCTGCTCAATATTAAATACGCAGTTACAATTGCAAAGTAGTAATAGAAAATTTTGCATCACTTTCAGCTGGTTTTATTTCAGTTCAGGCACTGGAGCAAAGGAGAAAAGATGTGACAGCTAATTTTATGCATACTAATGACAAATGCTCTGTAGATCTTTACATAAACTGTGACAGTTCAACTCTCCGGCAGCATTTCTTCTCTGCTCTGTTTTTCCTGATTAGCATATTAGCCTTTGAGACTCCTCAGTTTGAATGCAGTACTTCTCTCTGTAGTCTAAGAAAGTGAGAGCCACTAAGCAATAGAGAGTGAGGTAGGTCACCACGTGAGATTTTTATAGCTGCAAAGCAGATATAAGGACGTTGAACATTTCACTTCCATTAGAGCTAAAAGCAGAGTCTTTCAAAATACCTGCCATAAGGTTTAAGGAAACGCTTGACATTTCCAAGCTACGTTTAATAGGATGATAGCTGTCTGTTGGGGTTTTTTCCTGTAACTTTTACTTAAAGTTAACAGTCCTATTAGGACCATCAACCAGATTTTAAGTCTCTTTTCCGATTTTGCTTTATTGCTGTGTTTAAAAAATGAAAATTATTTTTTCCTGTATATGAGCTAAAGATGTTACAGTTCAGTCTTGCTTATTAAAACTCAAGCATATATATGAAGCTGTGCAATTACTGATTTTTCCCTTCATTTTTTAGAATTATACAGGAATAATATACAGAAATATACAGAAATAATACAGGAATTTAATTATTTTTAAAACATGCACGTCAACTGGGTTTTTTTGTTTACCCCCTCAAATATATTCAGTGTGTATGATGGCAGGACAAGTTTCTTCCCATGTGGTTTGACAATAACCCGGGGCTTTGAGCACTGCCTGTTAGAAAGTGGGGCTGTGTTAATGATCTTGTTCACAAAATCATCACCTGTCACCAAAGACAGTGTGAAGGGGTGCAAGTGTAATGCAAATTGTGTGCTTGTCTGTTTGTGTGAGGGTGACTGATATAAATGCGGATGATAATTGGAAAACTAGATTGCTGGATTGTAAAAAAATATGTCCCATAAAAACATGGAACCTGGACTGTAACCAAGAAATCAATAATCTAATGGCTTCTGGCTACAAATGTCTTCAGATAAACCTGTATCAGTGGTCCTTTGGCCCCTGGTATCGAACCTTAATTCACTCATTTCTTTTGTTAAGATTTAAAAAATTCTCACCATGTCCCTCTAAGATTTCCAGACCTGAATTCCTGAATGCAAACAGTAGTAAGTAGAATAAGGTAATTCACATGGGATTGTTAGTAGACATGAAAGCGGGTTCTGTTTATGTGCACAGTTGTTGGCCATGCAAAGGTATGCGCCTCCAGAATAAGATATGAATTGTGTGTGTCAAGTTTTTTAGTTCTTATGCAGTTGAACCCTGAAACCATAACAGCGTCTTTTCCCCTTATGCTGTGTGCCTGTGCAAAGATGTAGAAAATGTAAATCAAAGTTCCTCTAGAGACTAGAATTTTGAATGCATCCTGCACCATCTTCCTAAAGTGGAAAATATATGAAACAAAACTAAGCGACAGAAGCTGACCAAATACAGAGCAGAACACGATGACCAAAATGCCTGTTTGTCATTTAGGATTATCTGGATGAAACAGAAGAAGACATTGATGACATAGTGGCCTCTCGTTATTCAAGGAAACACGAACATTTGACAAGTGGATTATCGACAGTAAGATCTTGAGTAGAAAACATATGCTTTTTCCTTCCACAAAAGACCATTGTTCCTCCCAAAAAGAGTTTAACTTCATACCACTTAGCAGCAGATCATCCTTCATCCTGCACTTGAGAAACATCCTTTAACATTTAGATAGTTTTTCTGTTGCATTTTTAATGCTGTTCAAAGTTAAAATGCTGTTCTCTGCAGCACATGGAAAGAGAAAACCATTTTGCATACTCATCAGCAGATTTCCTCACATGCTCAGGTTACTACCAAGCTGACATGTGGAGAAGGCAAACCATAGGTGTTTGCAGTACGTGACTGCTCAGCTTTGCACAGGAGGACTTAATCTTAATTTACGTGACATGAAGAGAACAAGGCTGTGGTGGGATCTTCCATCTCAAAGCACTTTCTGATTGTCCAGGTTCTTGGGACACAAATACTCATCTGTATGTTTGCATACATAACACTTCTGTGGCATCATTGTCCATCCCCCAACCCAACTTCTCCTATTCTTCATGTCATGATTGCTATGCCCCGCACATCTGTAAAGTATTTCTCTTTACAATGAGGAGGGAGATACTTGGGGATTTTGGTTGGTGACAACTTTTCTACCTTTTGCAATAATTGTAGTATTTTTGTGTTATATCCTTTTGTTTCTTGTCATACCCGCAAACTATATAATGTAAATCAGATGCCCAAGTCTTGCAGTTGTCTAACTGTTGCAACTTAATGTTGGTTTTAAAAGGATAGCTGCATTTTCAGGTTGTAACAGGTGCTTGAGATGCAACAAAATTGGTATAACAAGCCTTATGCAGTTCATTATGCAGTCTGTATTCACTGGGAAAGAAAATGGATTATATAATTAACCTTTAACATGTCTAGTTTATAACTACCTGCTGTGTACCTCATTTTTGGGATCTGACACTTCGGATGTGGACAACTGATAGCATCTTCAGAAAAGTCGCGGAGCCCTCTCTGGCCACTCTTCTTCATGACTTCTGCCTAAGAATAGCTCTGGTCAGCATATAGAGTATCAGAAAACTGCAGCAAACTCCAGGTAGAAGATGAGAGAGTTGAAGAGAATGAAGAGAGATGAGGAGTCTGTATGCTAAAAGGGAAGAGAAAATTTGGTCCATGACAGTAACCAGTGAACTGTCCTTTCTAGACTGCATCCCCATTGCCCCTGTGCAAGCAGGGCCCAGGGAATGCCCACTGAAGTTCTTGATCCCAAAGAGATGGAGTTGGCTGAATCCAAGTTTGGCTTACCTGGGGAGGAGAAAGGGCTGAGAAAATTGCCATCACAGAGCATTTTGGTATCTTAGATGTGGCCGTGTCCAGACCCTTTTCCTTTCTAATTTGTGTAGTTCACAGAAACAGCCACAACAGAGTCGTGTGGCCCTTCACACCAAATCAGACTTGAGCAAATGCAGCCTGTTGACACTGGTCTAATTAGACCCACTTACCCGAGGTTGACTGTGACTCATTGTCTCCAATGCTTGCTGGTCCCATGTATTTTATAGACAGAATTATTTTTATTTCCTCTGAATATTGATATGAGGGTTGCAGGTGCTTAAGTGCTTTCTCTGTTTAGGCCACTAATTGAGCTTCTCTAAATTGCATGAGAACCTTCCCTCTAGGTGCTGTAGGCAGCATTCTCTCTGTGCGTTGGGTTTTGTCCTTTGCTGTAGATTTCTCTTTGACCTTTTTCTTAAGCAGAGCATAGCTTTTCCAGTGCTGTAGGTTTGAGATAATCTCAAATCTCAATGCTCTCATTTCTATGTATTCACCATGACATGATTTTTAATGTCACTGCATGCTACATTAATGGCAAAGTTGCAAATGGCAAGCTGCTTCTCCCTGCAAGAGCAGGTCAATTTTACAGGTTCTTTTTTTTTTATTCCCCTTAAGTGTGTGTTACTAGTTACTAGCATTCCCCCTCTCTCTTATTTTTGCCTTTACTCTGCTTGTTGTAAGCCTTTGAGCCTTCTGCACGGTATGGACTTTTTCATGTACTTATCTGTCAAATGACTCTGTACTATTAAGTCACGTTGAAATAACGTTATTAATGAACAGTAGGCTCTGCATGGTTTTGCTTTGTTTTCTCTTTCTTTTTTCAAACATGAGAATTTAAAGTACGGTATGGGTACTCTGACAATGAGCGTTTGAGGTAAAGGAAGAAATATCTCAAAGGGTAAATATACTTGAAATCTACCTGTAATATGAGTGAGCAAAAATGGAAATGGAAAGTGACGTTGAACAGGAACTGTATCAGCATTAGGGTATTTTTCTTCATGTTTTCCCAAAGCTAATACATGAACTGTGTATTTAGTTTTCTCTGCATCCTTCACAGATTCCTCTCCTAAACATATTAACGTGTTGTTGTCAAGACCCATCACATCAGTAAGACTGAATTATTCCAGTGCCTTACTGCAGCTATAAGATATGATGCAAAACAAATGTAATACTTAGTGATGCACTAAAATGAGGCTCTACATCCTCCATATGTGGTGGTGGTTTACTACTTTTGAAACTGGAAAATGAGTAGATTTCTTAAGGGCATTACATTTAGCATATGTAATGTCCAGTGTAAATGCCACAGAACAGAGTCTGTGGGGGAAAAAGTCAAGTATATCAAATACTTCTACTAAATTTGTGTTATTTCGTTTGTGGTTTGTAAGCAGTTCAGAAATTGTGTTTGCATAAATTCTAGGACCAGAGGTCATCTATTTGTTTAGGACTTTCGGGGGGGGAGGGTCCCAATCATTTATCCCTTGCTGCCCACTTACCTAAAGATCAAGAAAAAGAATATTTGGATTCATTAGAGAACAACTCATCCACCTCCTCGTGCTGGTATAATCTCGTTTATTTTCTGAAGTGGGCACACAAATTGTTACTTTCCTGTTACAGGGATAATTTGGGCATTTTGCAGCACACACTGGGACTGTTAAATTCACTTACAGTGTCCAAGGATACCTATTTTCATGTATGTTAGAGGTGGAAATGCATAAATGGTAAAGGCTGGAATTTAGCTCGAGGCATGTTAGGAATAGGAGGAAATATGACACGTTCGTTGGTGTGTGTTGCTAATTCTCCAGTAATTTGAACCAGTCCTGTTCATGGAATTTCAGCCAATGGTACAAAAGAATAAAAGGACAAGCATTTTGCTTTTTTTCTTTAATGAAGGATAAAGAAGGCCAGCCGAAATACAAGAAAACCACCCTTTTTTGCAGTTTATTATTCCTACATAATGTATAAAATTATCTTTATGGGTAATGATTGGTGTTCTGGTTTTTCGTGACTGTTGTTGTTTACCATATTGACACAGGCCTGTTTATCCCTCCAGCTTTCTTTGCTGCAGGGCCCTTAGGCGAAGTGCTCGGAGAGTTGAGTTTTGCCACAGTCCAATTCTTTTTGTGTGGTTCTTCTCTGTTCTTCCTTCCTGCAGCCGATAAGGAAGGAGGTAGATCAAGATGTAGTGTCCCTTGAGCTCGTTGGCGAGATTTCCAGCTACTGCTCTAGCAAGCAGAGGGGGAAACTGTTTCCCCCAATATTCTATTACTGCATTTTTTTCCCGGAGAGTGACATGTTTAAACATTTGTGTGTGTTTTTATCTATTCTTACAAACTCCACAGAGAAACCGCAATTTCTTACAAAGGTGCCAATCCTGCAAATACATGAATGCTTAGCTTTTGACTAGCTTAAGCGAGAATTTACTTCATGCAGACATAAAGGAGGACAAATCCAAATACAATCCAATACAAATCCAGATCTTCTGAGCTGGTGTTCTAAAATGTAATTTGTTTATTTTGATACAGCAGATACTTAATTTCTATTTAATTACCTTGAGCCATGTGTCCTTCAATACTTGAAGTATATGGAAAACACTTAGCTCTTCTCTGATTTGGTGATACCTTTTTCTTTCTTGCTTGCTATGGCTTTGCAATACAAACTTCCTTTACCTGTCTATATAGGTAAAGATTTATCACTGCACTTATTCTTTCTTATTGCAGCTATCTAATGCTTCTTTCTCTTGACCTTTTGCACTGCCTTCTTTAAAGAACTCCCCAGAAGGTTCTGACAGAAAATGGACGTATTTAAATGTGCCTGAAACAGACGGTGATACTGTGAGTTCTCCTGAATCTTCTGCTTAGCTTACTTTTAAGGTTTCTCTCTCTTTTCTCCCTTTGTGTTGAAGACTATACCTGTGTGTCTTGCAAGGTTCCTATGTGTTAGGATTTAGATGGTTATATATGTTTTTGAGCAGTCTTGCTCAATGACTTAAAAGAAAGCGTGCACCAGATTTCTCGAATACCTTTGGTTCTGGCAGTGTGCATATTGCTCTGGTTTTCTTTAACAATATTTAGTTCTTTCCTAATTGTAATCTTTTGGAAGAGGAAATCCTCATAGCAATACCCTGTATGGTATGAGTGAAAAAAAGAGATTGGGGGGGTGTGATATATTACGCTGCAGTGGAAAATTTTGTGGGATTTTTGCTAAACTTTTTTGGCTTTAGGAAATTGCTGAAATGGTGGGTAAGGAATTTTGCTCATTCTTGTAGAATTACTAATGAGAGGTGGGTGTCGCTTTAAACAAACATGCTTTTATACCATCTCCATTATGGGAAGGTCTTACAACTTTTTCTGTTGGTTCTGTCAGTAGTTGTCTTATGAGACTCACTAAAAATTAGGTGGACAGCTGAGCCAGAAACGTAATTTTTTTTTTTTTTTTTTCCCTGCTTGGAACTTACGTGAGCTTACAGTTTATGTAGCCTGTCTGCTCTTCAGTTCATGCATGAATTAAATAGTGGTAATTTAGATTTAGTCATGTTTATAAATAGGTTTGAGTCCTGCATGGAAAAACATCAACTGTCTAGACATTTAAGCTATTATTAATTACAGTTCTTATTCCCTTTTACAGCAAATAGAAGCAAGTGGTATTTCTGTTCTACAATACATCTGTTTTTATAGCAAGTCCTAACAAGTGTGACTATATTGCGAGGCTGTGACTGTATGAAAAAAGCAGACTCTGGAAATGAGTAATTTGTTTAAGCCTCTAAGTCCTGTTTCTCTGCCCTTCCAGACTAGCATTAACAGCATGCTGAGTGTATATAGTGAAACTGGTGACTATGGCAACGTGAAGGTCAGCGGCGAAATCCTTCTCAACATCAACTACAGCTACAAAACAGGTGCCCTCAACATCCTGGTAAAAAGTTGCAGGAACCTGGCCGTTGCAGATGAGAAGAAGCAAAGGACCGATCCGTAAGCACAGAGAAGAATTTCCTTTTAGGCTCTGCTAGGGGTGTCCTCCACCACATCATGCACAGTGACATAGCCTGGGGTTGTGATATGAGCCTGAGAACTCAGAGGATCCAGTTGCTACAAGCCAGTGTTTTGATGATGGTTGGTTTGGGATTCCCTGTGGGAAATGCATTTTCAATGTGTTTCTTAGGGCAACGTGTGCCTTTTCTGGAGAAACAATAAGATTACTTAAATTATCAACCTGTTTGATAGCAATCTCTGCAAAAGCGCAAAAAATATAAAGGAATACGGAGGCTGAACTGATTTCTTACTTCTAGAATCAAAACTAAAATATATGAGAGGAGTGATGTTTTGGAGGGAGGGAGGGATAGAGGTAACTTTGGTTTCACGCATCTATAGATTCACTTTGCAAGGACCATGTTTTCTGAGCTTCTCATTATAGTTTTCAGTATAATATACAAATTCTCTCATCAGGAAGTAATAATTAGTGTCTCTAATCATGTGTGATCCTATCATATGCAAGGTGTGAAGTTTTTCATTCTCTTGTATTTTCAATGTATGTGTTTTCATATGTAACCAGGCAGTAATCGTAAACTACAAAAGGGAAAGTGTTAGGAAAGCTTTCTTTATTTCTGAGGATGAGTAAATTAATTTAGCTCTGCCTTTTGTTATTCTGATCCTATCTGAATAACATTGCTATGTTTGTAGATAAAGACCATACCTTTCCATGTCTCACACATTCTCTGTTACATGTGTACGTTGTTTAGCCTGCAAAAATTAATTTCCTTGTACGTGCTGCTGATGCAGCAATGTCAGGTCCTTGCTCAAACTGGTCATGTTTATTCCTTGCTAATAATTTACTACTTGATCTACAGATATGTCAAAGCATACCTTCTGCCTGATACGTCCCGCCAAAGTAAACGCAAGACCAAAATTAAAAGTAACAGCACCAATCCAGAATTTAATGAAACGCTGAAGGTGAGAACACTGTCTCTCTCTCAGGCTGTGATGAATGTTCTGCTTGGGCTCACAGGCATTTTCTATAAGTGTTCCAGTATGGGGATTAGAATTTGGAAGAGATGTCTCAAAAGGAATGTATTTAAGCAAAACTGTCTAGTAATCCCATGAGTTGTAATTTCTGGCTTTCAGCCAGAAACAGTTTTTGTTTGGTTCTCCCCTTTATAGGTAAAACTTCTATTAGTTTCCATAGATGTCTTTCAAAGCTGCCGGTGTTCCTGTCTAACCTGAGCTCAGAGATGTTAAAAGCACCTTAAAGATTTTGTAAGCCCTAAGTTAGCAACTGATGCTGAAATAGAGCTAGATTAAAACTTCCCATCTAAGTGATTTTGAAGAGAAAATAACCTTTTGCAGTAAAATCTGAGTTTCTCTGGAGGCTTTAGTTTATTTTTAAAGCAGAACTGACTTTGATAAGAAAATGCCAGCAATGGCTTCACTACCTGCCTTCCTAAAAAGCTGTGGTGAAGTTCATTTTCTATTGCAAAAGACGATGACAGATTACTTCCTTGAGGGCTGGTGGAGCAGGGCACCCAGGCTCTTCCTTCCTTGCCTTTTACACACATCCACTACAGAGGTTGAACTATTTTGAGGTCCTCATGAGCTGCTTGTTCACCTCCTTGGCTCTGTGGTGCAGGTGGGAATGGCAGAGTTTCCGCCCAGTTCACTGCCTGTCTGGTACCTGGACCACAAGGCTCCTGGTGATTCCCCTTCCTTGTCGATTGACAAGAGTTATCCCAGCCAGCTGTCATGAGGCCAGAAACTCTTTTTTGTTTCTCCTGAAAAAAATTTTTTTTGTAATTTCAGTGATGTTAAATAAGTTTCTTACAATAGAGGCTAATAGATGTTCCCTGGCCAGTATACTTGGCTTAACTTGGCTACAAAACCATTTTGCAGACTTACACGCACCTGGCCAGACTGCTCACCAAGGGAGAGTCCCTTGTATAGCCTCATTTTTAAATGGTTTATAGTAAAGTTGAGACTTGCCTGAACTGGAAAAAAAAGGTGTTAGACTCCATTTAGCAAGGAACATAGCACAAAACGTGTTTGCTAGTAGGGAACTTGGTGAGGATAGGACCTAGCAGCTTGCTAAAAATGTGCATTGTAACAAAAAGGGCTTACTTGAATCACGGGTAGGTAAGCAAGAGCTACATCTGTTTGTCCCAGCTGTTACTACTGTTAGAAAAGAAAAATAATTAAATCTGTCTGTATCTTCCCTCTTTGACTTTTATCCCATTGTTGCTAAATATGACATCTCTCTCAGTGGAACTGTTGGCATCTAGGATTAAGCATTGTAGACATATCTATACATAAACAGCCTACTTGTGTGGCTCGCCAACTGACTTGACTGTTTCAGCTTTTGGACAATATGTGTCTGTGTCCAGACATTGTTCTTGAGGCAAAAAAGAAGACATCTGGGTCTCCTCAGCTAACACTAGGAGAAGGGTGAATTTCAGGGAATTAATGGGCCTTTTGCTAAAAGCAGAGTGTGCAGAGCTAGAATTCCAGATGTTTATAATTTTCTGTGTATTTGCTAGAATATGATGTTTCTTCAGAGGAGTTTTTTAATAGCTTGCAAAACCAACAATGGTTACTAAGACCGAGACGCTTGGTGAACACTTTGCAGATGCAATTTTACTTGTTTTCAGAACAATTTCATAAGTTACAAAGATAACAATTGAAAAGGAGAGGAGGACACTATTTCTAGAAAGTAGTGTACAGCAGACTCTCTTTAGGAATGAAAGAGCTGGTAGGGTTTCTTCTTACAAACTAAACTTTGATGTTGATCTGCTTCTTTCGCATAAACTTATAAGGAAATAACAGGATCATAGTTTTAAGCATCGTAATTTACTTTGTAGTCATAAATACCCAGTAAATAATACAGAAAAAACACAATCATGATAGTAACATTAATTACCATTGGGTGCATATCGCAAAGAAAAGAGTTAGGTTTAACATTAACATCATGAACTTTCTAGCTACATCAGTCTTGTTTGCAAAGAAAACAAATCTCTCATGCTTCATTTGTTAGCTGCTGTGGGCTTTGTGAAATTGAGCTAGAGCTGTAAAAGGCTCCATGGAAACTATTATTTATGCTTATTCTGAGAGTTTCTTTTTCTCTTTTTCTGTTGGTAGTATGTCATCAGTCACACACAGCTAGAGACCAGGACCCTGCAGCTTTCTGTCTGGCACTATGACAGATTTGGACACAACAGCTTCCTTGGGGAGGTGGAAATTCCATTCGATTCCTGGAACTTCGAAAATCAGGGCGATGAGTGGTTTGTGCTCCAGCCCAAGGTAAGGGTTTCCAGGGACCGGTGAAAGCGTTGCAAAGCAAATTTAGCAAGGCTTAGTTATTTTTCCTTTGGAATGTGTTTATAAAATGGTGACTTTATGAGTGTCTAATATGGTAATAAAAATAATATCTTTGTTCTTTATTCAATCAAACCATATGGGTTTTAATGTCTTCATGAAAAATTTACATATGATTGGCTATTTAAAAACAAAGAAAAAACCCCACCTTTTAAATAAACTGTAAGTTCATCTTGTAATAAACTGCAGTGGAGAAATGACCTAGTAAAGAAATTGATTTTTTTTTTTTTAAATAGCATGTAAATCGAAGGACTTTTCTACCACTCCTCCCTACCCAACACTTAACAGTTTATTAAAGAAATAGATCTCTCTTGTTTCAGTTCAAAGTGCTTCACACTTTTCAGCTGTGACAAAATGACTTCTTAATCTCTTATTCACCTTAACTAGGAAGGTACAAGATAAGGCTTCTCAGCAGGCAAATCAAGTGGTCTGTGAAACAGGACTTGCATTGTGCTTAGCTAAGGATAGGATGGCTTCTGTCTCTGGGGCACCCCCTGCTTTGGCAAAGGTGTTTATTTTTGGAAGAGATTCAAAGAGCTATGGTAAACTAGAGGATTAAGGGCTTCTGCCTTGCTTGCTCCTGCAGCAGCCAGAATCCCCAGAAATTCCAGTGGTTTAGATTGCCATTTCAGAAAGTGTATTTTTCTTGCTGCAGAAAAATCCAAGGTTTTACTGCAAGTGATGTGGAGATAGACTCAGGTGACTTGTTTGCTCTGTGTTCATTATTTTCAAGGAAATAGCGTTACATTCAGGGTTTTAGGAGGGAGTGTTTGATTTGTGCCTTTCTCTCAGGTGGGAGATGAATCTGATTGCTGTATAATTAATTTCTAAGTATAGTCCTTTGTGAGGCTTACATCTAAACTGTCACAAATTTATATTTTAGTAAATAATTTGCCAGAAGATACATAAGGAAATTGGTCTCTTCTTTGAACGCTTACACACCTCACACTTTGTAAGTGGCAAGGAAGATCATTCCCAGTTTCCTAGTTCAGCTTTGTTAATAAGGGTGACCACCAGCTCTTCCTTCATGGTCCAGACGAGGTGAGACCAGGAAGAGAAAGTGGCTAACGATGGCAAACATGTTTCAGTCAGCACTGTGTCCAGGCCAGGATTATACTGTCCTCCTTATAGGCTTGCTTCGTCTACGTTATGTTGGGTCTGCTCTTAAGTAGAAGAAATGTCTACTACATCTCTGTCATAGCTCTGGCTGGTGTCAGATGTTGCTCTTATTTAGTACCCACCAGCCTACAACAATAAGATGCACGTCTAGCATTTGTTTTGCTTGCAGTTTGTATGCAGTGTTGGTCTGAAACTGAGCTTTTTATCGTGCAGTAGGCTCTTTGTCATCTCATTTCAATCTTTGGGGATTTATGTGTGTATGGGTGGTTTCTTTTAATCCTAACAGGGGGAAAAAAAAAGTCATGAAGCTCTCCTGCTCAGGAAAAAAGTAATGAGGTGGTAAGCATTTCAGCCATTCCAGCTGGAAGGTGTTGTCTGATTATTTCCAAACCCATTAAAAGGATTTTTAAATCAGTTCTTTTTTACCAAAGAAAGCAAACACAGAATTGGTCTTGTCTGCCTCCTAGGTTGTTATAAATAATGTTCCTAAACTTAAAATGTTGCTAAGATTTTTGATCATTTTTGATTAGGTTTGTTTTTTTTTTTTTTTAATATCAATTATTGCATTTTGAATTAAAAAAAAAAGCACCGGTTAATACACATGCAAATTAGATGCTGTTCTCCCATATGATCTGCCTAACAGGGACAGGAATGGCAGTGAAACATTTCCCAGGTTTTATGACAGTGCTTTATTTGTTCTGTCATGAATCATTTAGCTGCTTTAGTGAAAAGGTTGGAGACTTTAAGACCTGTTTCTTCTATGGGCATTGAATGTCTGTTTTCAAGAGGAGCGTGGTTAAATCAGAAAAAGAAGAGAAAATAGTTCTGTGGTTAAAGAGGGGGCAGAGTCTAGAGCCATGTTATGTGTGGGTTTGGGGGGGAGGGTGACAAATTGTTCCTGACATAAGAACTTATACCATCACTTGTCCACCAGTAGAACAGAAAAAATAATCCTTGCTGCCTTTCTGGGAAACTTGATCCTAAACTTGCATAGTTTAGACCGTAAGCGAGCTGCCTGACTGGCAAGATTTAGATGTGCAAATTATTCCACAGCCATTTACTACAGGTTTTCTTTTGTCCTCTGTTGTAGCAACTGGCGTCAGACAGTGGTGGAGACAGGACCGTTTTTCCCAGAGTCAGTGCAGGAATGCCGGGGTTGCTGTAAAAGTGCTTCAGAGTCTCAAAAGGGCCATGCTGTTACCGCTAACATTGCTTTGTCCCTGTCCCATCCTTGTGTACAGACTTAGCCCCACTAAACCTGGTTAGTGCCTTAGCCTGGAGTCTACGATATGAAGGCAGTGCTGACTCTGTTGCATATTGCTGTATATATTTCTGGTGGGGGTTTTTTGGTTCTGTTTTCTCTTGATAATAGAATTTTGACCTTCCTGGGGAGTCAGGAAACAAGCATTTGCATTCTCTGAATGCATTTCAGAGAAAGACTCTCACCGATCAGACATTCGTCTGTAAGCAGTTCTTTAAAGGCTTGTGTGGTACCTTGGTGTGTGTGTCTCGGCACTCGTGGGTCCTCTCTCTTTATACATGTCCTTTGTCCCTGTTGAGAGATCAGGAAGATTTGTTGTTTGGTACCCAAACCTAGGCACTGAAGCATGTACAGAAATGTGAGCATCTGAGTAGTCCCGCCTCCATTAGTGGACATCACTGAGCCAGGTTAGCATATGCCTGAGTCCTTCATAGACCTGATCTCTAATGTAAATGTGCAAGACTTGTTTTTTCACTGCACTTTATTTTTCTAGAAGTCAGTTTGAACTGGCATAACATGTTCTCTCTGTGTGGCATCTATTGGTTTTAAAATGTAGTTTCCAACTTCTTACAATGAGAATGGGAGTTCAGCATACATCAGTGAAGGCCTAATGTTCTTTTAACACGGACACTCTGAAGAGCACTGAATGCATTCCTTCTGGGCAAGATTCAAACATTTATAAAACAAAAAGATGCAGAAATAGTTGCTGTGTAGGAAAGGCCAAGGACACTGGGAATAACAGTTTTCAAGAGGTTTTTCTATTTCAGAGCTGGACTCTGCTTTCTTCCCTCGCCTTGGCTCCCCACACCTCCATTCCGAGAGTGACTCAGGAGTGACTCCTCTAAAGTACATGAAACCAATTACCGTTTAAAATCCTGACTGGGGGAAATAGGGGCTGAATGTCAGCTTAAATTAGCTACAGTTTACATGTCCAGAAATAAGTTTGAGGGGTTTTTTTTCCTGTTTGCTTCACTTATTCAGGCTAGATATCTCTCTCCTCTGTATGTTCACTGAACAGTGTCTAATGCCATGTGGCTTTATTCTTCTGAAAACTTGCATTCCCTAGCTCATAAAGTTTTCTAAAACGTGATTGCATTCAATCTGGAATGTCAAAGTATCTGGAAGTGGGCTGGTATGTCTTGATATGTTTAAGAAGTGTTTCAAACACTATATTGGTACAACAAAATTAAACTCAAAAGGAGAAGGTGAATGCTTAACCTTAGCATTTCTGGGTTTTTTTGTTTGTATTTTTCTTTTCAGGTGGAGGTTGTGACAGATGTTGGGCTTCAATATAAAGGAGAACTGACAGTTGTTTTACGTTACATTCCCCCAGACAGAAACCTAATGCTTCCTCTAGGGCAGTTTCAAGGTAAAACAAACATTAATGGCAGCATATAACATCCCTCTGCGTAATATATGTGCTCACCTAGGGTGAAGTAATGGTATTAGTGAAGATTGAAATCATACTTAAATATACTAGTTGTCTTCATCTGTGGAAATTTTGAGCTGTGAGTAAAGTTCTCCTGCTCCATCCTCTTCTCTTACATTGAACTTAAGGGGAGAGAAGGGAAGAGGAGTGTGCAGTCAAGTGTTGATGCATGGCTGTGACCTAATTAAAAAAACCTCAAACATTAGATAACATAATCAAGGACAGCCACATAGAAATAAATAGTCTACATCATAGTCTGTGGGTTCTTTGTTCCACTAGTTATATACAGTGTATATCTGGTTAAAGTAATAGACTTCACTTAGTTTTTTATACTTAATTGTCCTTAAGCTTACCTATCTCCTCATTTTCACGCTTTTTTCATGCTGCTTGACCTCTGCTCAGTTGTACTGTATCACTGCTGTAATTCAGTCCTGTAAAATATTATTTGAATTCTTTAGGGTAAGCCATTAGTTTCATTAACAATCAACAGGGGAAAATAAGTTACTTGCTCTTTGCATTGTACTAACATGAGGAACAGCAATCATCTGAAGTGAAAGCAATCACTGAGTAGCACCAGAGTGTACATGGATATACCAGACATGGGTATATCACTGTCTTAGTGACAGTATTACTTGGTAGCATTAGGATTTGATAGATGTATTAGACTTTTTTCCTTTTCTTTCTTTTTTTGACAGATGACATTCTGTCTGCTAGCAGTAATTCCAAGGTTTTCTCTCTTAAAAGCTAATTGTTGTCTGAAAAGTCCAGATGTACACTACATCTGGATTTTTTAAAATTAGTACATTTTAACATCACTCCTGATCTTTTTTTCTGATGTTTTCAGCCTGAATCAGTGTGTACGATCCCTGCTGATAAGCCTCTTAGAATCCGCAGCAGCAGCAAGTACACTTGTCCTCATGCTGCTGTTCAAAAGCAGTAGCGTGTCAGTGAGCACCGTGTCCTTTGTCACTGTCTCCGAGGAGCTCTGCATCCTTACACATGGAATACATGTGGTGTATTTCTGCATTTTAAGCTTTGCATTTATACCTTGCTTGTGGGCTGCCTTTGCATCAGTGGTGGAAGTGGACTCTGAAAAGAGGGTAGGACTTACAGGACGTGCAGTTCTTTGTCTTCAGCATAGTAATCCACAAATACTTATATTCGGACAGGACTTCAGAGAGGGCACTCTGTTCGGTCCAGAGGACTAGCTAGTTACATGGTCAAGTTCTTTATCAAATATGGAGTGATTTTTCTGTCCCTGCCTTATTAGTTTCTCTGCCTATAGAGAATCAGAATCTCCTCATAAGGAATACTTTAATCCCATTGCAGTAAATGATTAAAAAACAATTTAGCCAAGACAATTTACATTTCCAAATCAGTCTTGCAGTGTATATATGATTTCTGATGATGATGTTGCAACTCTGTTCTATGTATAGGAAAGAAGAGCTTTAAAAAAGGAAAAAAGGGAGACTCTCACATGCCATCTGGAGGTATATTAGAAGTCCTCATCAAAGAAGCAAAGAATTTAACAGCAGTGAAATCAGGAGGCACGTCTGACACTTTCGTGAAAGGGTCTGTGGTTTTTTTCTCCCCATTTTTTTAATGGGTGCACTGAATCATATTTTGGCTGACCCAATTTTTTTCAATATATCTGTGTATATGTGTATGGAGTGTCAGTCCTGAAAAGCAACTGGCACCTCGAAATGATATGCTGTGGAATAAGGGCAGAGAGGTACGAGTTGTTCCAGTGGTTAAATACAATCGTATTTAAATACCACTCAGTCAAGTGGTACAGAACCATTCATACAGAAGTATCCAGTGTGCTAATGTGCACACTGTTATAGAATATAACGTTTGGTAAAAGAAAACACTTCCACTGAGTTGACAGAGAGAGGCAGGTGAATATTCATCACTCCTGGAGGCCAGAAGTTGTAAATTAGGGCTCTCACACTGGAGATGATACCTGATCTGATCGTGACATTTACATTTTCAGGAAATTGAAACAGTACCTATTTTTTACTAAGAGGAGTAGCCAGACTACGTCCTGAATAAGAAACTTGTTTTCAGGAAGATACAAGTCTGTTTGGATTCCTTGTAAAACTGCAAATAGCACCTATAAAAGCTGGCATGCTCCATCAAGCTGAGGTTCTTTCTAATGGATGTCACCTGAAGCGTGCAGAAAGAGAAAATTCATTATCTGTGGGAGGAAATTCTGTTTTGATTCAAGTAAATTCTCTACATGAGAAAAGATTTTTCTTTCTTAACACTATAAATAGTTTTGGGTTTTTTTTCTAGTGCTTGATTGGGAAAGCTCTTTGGCAGGTAGTGCAGTGTCAAGGAGCGCATTTAAACCCTGAGGGTTCCCAGGAGGTCTCTCACTGACTTCAGATGTGTAGTGTCTTAACTCTAATTGTGTCTCGTTGTTAACATTTAATATTCTTTGACAGAAGATGTTTACAAATTCTGCTCTGATGGCTTTCAGGTTGGATTTTAAAGATGCATCATTTTGAAAAATTTAAGGTCTGTGTCACTTGTATGCATGTCCGTACATAAAGATATATATAGTATGACATATATGCATCTTTTTATTAGATAAGCAGTATTTTGTGTTGGACAGTCAAAATCCAAACTATACAGAAAATGCTACATATAGGATATACTTGTATTTGAACAAAACGAACATAATCCTGCATGCCTCATTATATTGGATTTTTCATAAATGTAAGTTATGCATTTGAAATGTTACATTTAGGAAATAATGGATAGCTTAAAACATTTTTCTTTGCCAGTTTTTGCTCAGAATTGCTCATTTTTAGATATGCTGTAGTTCATTAGTAACAGTTTGAGTGTTGTTACTAAATTATGACCACCCTGCCTTTAATTCCCTGTGGAGCTGAGAATTTATCTTGATCTGGTAGTGTGCTTCAAACTATCACTAAGCTCATATACATCATGTAAAAGTTGTTGGAGCTATTCTTTCTATGTATTTGTTCTCCCGTGCCATCTCTCTTTGCCTGGTATATGTGAAGGCATTTTCTTTTACTGAAAATAGACTCTCTGATCCCACTACAGCTTGTTCCCACCTGGAGCTGACAACAGACTTTGGGGAGAAAATGTTGTCAAAGCCTTTTTACATTAGCAGTAGCAACGCGTGGCCAATAGTTCTCTGGACTGTCTTTAGTTAGTGGTGTTTGCTGTTGCTGGCATGGATTATTCAGCACAGTGGAACAGGAGTCTGTTTTCCTTGGACTATTGGTCCGTCGTGTGTCATGGCCAAATGCATAATCAAGTTGCCATGAACAAGTTGAGGTGCTGCAGCAGTCTGATCTGCACTGTTAGCTTGAGACTAGCTTGGGATAATTTGACGTAGTTTAGCCCACTATTATCCCCCTGCAGTAAACAAGCTCATGTTTGTTATCAAGTAAAAACCTGCACAGGAATCCTGATCAAGGTCTAGTGATTTGTTTGTGTGTGTGACCCTTTAGTATTTATATGCAACCACACAGTTATTCCATTAGCTTTGCTGAAGGAGGTGAAGGTTGTTGTGGTTTTAGCTTCAGTTGGCAACTAAGCGGCACACTTAGTTGGGATGGGGGAGAGAGTCTGAAGAGTGCAAGTAAGAAAACTCGTGGGCTGAGATAAGAACAGTTTCATAATTGAAGTAAAATAAAATAATAATAATAATAATAAATTGTACTGAAAAGGAAAACAACAAGAGAGGGAGAGAGAGAGGAACAAAACCCGGGGGCGTGGGGGGGTGACACACCAAAAACCAAGTGATGCAATCGTCCACCACCCGCCGACTGATGCCCAGCCCATCCCTGAGCAGCGATTGCTGCCCCCCAGCCAACTCCCCCCGTTTCTATACCGAGCATGATGCCATATGGTATGGAATAGCCCTTTGGGCAGTTGGGGTCAGCTGTCCTGGCTGTGCCCCCTCCCAGCTTCTTGTGCCCCTGGCAGGGCATGGGGAGCTGAAAAGTCCTTGACCAGTGCAAGCACTGCTTAGCAACAGCTAAAACATCAGCGTGTTATCAACATTATTCTCATATTAAATCCAAAACACAGCACTATACCAGCTACTAGGAAGAAAATTAACTCTATCCCAGCTGAAACCAGGACAAGGTACAGACTATGAAAATTTGTACAGACCTCTGATTTTCAGCTAGAGTATTAAGTTCTTTTAGTTTCACTAAAGGAATTCTCCACTAAAAGTAAAATGTGAAAAGCTTGTCAGACTTTACAGCATTAGTGTTTCTGCACTCAGTAGGGTGTTAGGCAATTCAAAGTACTGGTGCTAAACTGCTGAAGTTCCTTCCTTATCAGGCATTTCTGTTTCTTTCTGGAGGACCTTCTGTCCTGCTTTGAGAGGGAGACTGGACTGGGCCACTCCAGAGGCCCCTTCTAGCCAACATTTTTATCATCCTGTCTATATTTAGTCTCACTGAAATAAAAAGTTTGTAGTTAAGACCCAAGACGTGGGCCAAGGAGACCTAATTTCAGTTTTTGCTGGTGATAACTGACACTGTAGCTATAAGAACAAATGGAGCACAAATACTAAATATGCACTTCAGGTATATGCTTAGTTTAATAACAGTGGGGAATAGGGTCCTGATGTCATTTGAGTCTCTACTTGATTGTAATTCTTTGTGACTATTATGTGACATCCTGTCTACATATTCAATTTTCCTTTTTTGTATCTCCCAGATACCTTCTCCCAGATGACAGCAAAGCTACAAAACACAAAACTCCCATAATAAAAAAGAGCGTGAACCCCCACTGGAATCATACCTTTGCTTTCAGTGGCTTGAACTCAAGGGATATACGTAACGTCTGCCTAGAACTGACTGTGTGGGACAAGGAGTCGCTCTCCAGTAATATTTTTTTGGGAGGTGTCCGTTTGAGCACTGGAAATGGTAAGGTCCCACCTGACTGGTGATTGCATTTCTTATCCTGCATTTCTTCCCCACGCCACGTGATTCATGTATGAGGGACAGAAATGTTACTGAATGTATGGAAAGCATATGGGAACTTGGGGAAATTGAAAAGGGAGAGAAGGCAACAAGTAATCTGTAGGTGATTTAGTTCTTTCCTTCATTGAGTGAGACACAAAAACTTGGTGCCCAGTTGTACTTCTGCACAGCCTAGAAGAACTGGGAATACCTTGGAAGTGTTTCTTAGCATCCCAGTGAGAAGGAGGGAGACTACTTTTGTCCAGCAGCAGCCTTTCTGCTGATGATGGTGTGATCTGGAAGGAGTGCGGGTCCATTCCTCCTCTGTTAGGAGAAAGTTGCTTGTGGTGCAGAGTGGGGAGGTTTATATGGCTCTGCCCACATGCCACAAAGGAGTGCTTTGGAGCTACCTGTTTTCAGTATAACTCCCTGTACGGGTGGTAGTGTAAATTGCTTGTCGTCTTTCTTATACACTGTTGGATGGAATGAGCAAGGATATTAAGTGCTTACTAAGATGCCAAAATGCCTCATGTTTTTGTAATTGCCAGGTGTAAGTAATGGCAAGGAGGTTGACTGGATGGACTCTCAAGGGGAAGAGCAGCAGCTCTGGCAGAAGATGATTGACAGTCCTGGAGCTCCTGTGGAGGGGATATTAATGCTGAGATCCAGCATGGGAAAACGCAAACTCTGAAAGACTTTAACTACTGGGGGGTACCACAGGTACTCCTGACTTCAGTGGTGTTCAGGCTTTTGTCACTTTGCCCGTTTGAAAGTGGGGAAGGGTTGTAATTTTTGCCTTGGATATTAAGGCTCCAAGTGAGATTTTAATGCATTCTGCACTTTCATGCGCACGTTTTTAACCCAGGCTTCTTGTACGGATTATGTTTCTCCTGAAGCCAGTGAGAATTTGACTTTGTACAGAGGTGAGACTGGCTTTCTCTGTCCCTTCTGGTGACTGGTGCACAGCTGATGAGCACCTCTGCCTGTGGGGACACGGAGTGAGCAAATTCTCTAGTTAGTCATTCAGTAAGTAATGCCTGGTTTACGTACGTCCTTCTGGGTCAAAGATGGCCTAGAAGACAGCAGTGATACAGTACAAGCAGATTCAGAGTGAGTCTGTGCTTTGGTATTTGAAAGATAAGAAGCCATAATGTTATGAAGGATAACAAATGTTCATTTATCACGTTTGCTTGTTGGGCTGTGCGGTGTGCAGGATGGCAGGCTTGGGACCAAGCAGCCCACCAAGGAAGGCCAATGCACTGTGTTGCACACTAGAAATAGGCAGCAGGTGAGCTGGTGTAGAGTGCCGGTCTTCTGGCATTCTCTGGGTTATTTTCATGTACTGTATAAAAGGCAGGCTTGGTTCAACGTAATCAAAGAGCCTCTAATGAAAATAAATTGTAACAAATCCCCAGACAGTTTCCAGAACAACATGGTATTACTGTGTTTTTCATTCAGTTGACAGCTCTAAGCCAAGATCTTCTGGTGTCATTGAACAGAGGGAATATGTTCACATGCCTGTCCCCGTCTGATGAGTCGCTGAGATGAGACACATACTGGGTTTGGACATAGTTAGCTAAGACCTTGATTCAACAGGCGGTGTAGTAAAGTGATGTGATTAAAGCACATGCCAGAACGATTTGCACAGCTGTGGAATTTTCTCTGAATGGGCTGGGATCCCATTCAAGTGTGCCCATGCACCTTAGTTATTACCCAGAGTAGGACTTTTTTCTCCTGAACACCCCCCTTTAAGTTAACAGTGGATGTAATGATAAGAGTGGGTTTTGGCCAATTCAATCATTAATCTTATTACCCGTGACAATTGTTCAACGGTAATTTTGCCATTTGGTTTCTTAAAGTGATTTTACACGTACTTAGATCCCCCATCCTTTGGGGACTTACGCAGGTCGTATGTGAAGAGCATGCTGTTTTGAATAGTTGTTGTGGGCTACTTCTACCATAATGAGATAGGATTATAATCTTTTTTCAAGGACAGCACATGTCTGCTTGCAAGATTGGATAATAATATAATTGCATGGCATGTGATTGCTCAGGGTATAAGACAAAGGAAGGTCAGTAAACTGAGTGAACAACATTTCTTCTGAATTTTCCAGAATTAGAACACAGCTTCCTATTTGAACTGATAAATTCGTCTATAGCAACTCTTACCTTTTAAATTTTTTTCCCCAAATGTTTTATTTTTGGAAGCAATGTAGTATTACTCCTAAGGAAACAAATTGGAATATATGGAAACATAATCTTTACACAAATTACTAGAAAAAACCAAACTTTCGAAGAATGTATCATTCCCTGTAGAGCCAAACACCAGTATTCACAGATTTCTGTGAAGAATAAAGACCATAAAATCTAATTTGTTTGAGAGATACAAATGTTGTTCTTCACAATCCAGAAATTGCAAGAAATCTAGATTGAACAACAGAACATGAACAGATAGCTAAGTAACTACAGCTGGAAATTTTGACATCTGTAGCTGTCCTAGTGTACAATTATGTACATGTATTTAGAGCTGAATCCAAAACCTTAAAATTTAATGTCCATTCCTTTTTTTTTTTTTTTTTTTTAAAGATATTTTATACTGGTTTTGGTTTGAGTGGCTCTAAACTGCGGGGAAGTTTACAAGCAGTCTTTTAAAATCCTAATATTATTAGATTTAAAAAATATTTATTTTTGTTAAAAATAGTATCTTAGTTTTAACAATTTGTTTCATTATGAATATTTTTTATTAAAATTCTGATATGACTTTTAAAAGAAGTCATTGGAGGTACTGCTTGCCCAGTTTGAGACCCATGATTTTCAGAAATTACCGAGTCATCTTTGAAAACAAAATTCCCTTAGAGAATCTCGGTTTGGGAACCAAAAGTCAGTAGCTGCTCAAGAAAACTGACTTCATTTTCTTTCTTTATCTAGTCTTCATTTTCTTCTGAAGTCCTGCTCAAATTAGGCAGTGAAGCAAGTCTAGTCTAGTTTTAGCTGGCTTTTCATTTTATGCCGTAGATGCTGTGAGCTGATAAATTAAGAGCACAAATATCAAGCACATACGTTTTATGACCTTTTTCTTATCACGATAGTCTTTCTTTAGGTATGAGATTTTTTTTTTTTTTTTTTTGTATCAACATCCTCCAAAGTGAAATCAAACCTAACTTTTGGCACCTAAACTACCTCTCTCTTTAACAGAATCAGTCTGAGTTGTGCTGGTTGTTTGCACTGCAAACCTGCATTTATTTTGGGAATAATAATATTATATTGACATGGAGGCACAACGTTGATTTATCACTTGCTGGAAGTTGATTCAAAAAGATAAAGCTTGTTAAATCTAAAGAAAATGATTCTTCAGCTAGAGTTGTAGAGGAACACTGGGTAGTCGGATGGTTTGGTTTTGTTTCATTTTGATGGTGAAAATGGGAAAAATAGTAACAACACACAAAAAAAAAATCCTCCAAGTTGGACCCCAAAATGGACACCTTTTTCTCTTGCCAAATTGAAAACCTTAAAATAATTTTGAACTGAACTAAACCTTTTACTTTTACATGGAGTACAGGAGTTTGTCTAATTTTTGCATGGTATTTTCTACCCTTCTAAGCGTGAACATTTTAGCTAAATCAACTCTTGCTTTGAAAGGAAAAAGTCCATGCTTTACTACTTCAGCTTCTGCCCGTTTTGGTCCTGTGGTAGAGTTTGTGATGAATGGACTCCTCTGGGAAGTGTCACCCAGCTCATACGCGGGCTTTAAGTTCTGCCTTTTCCTTCCAAAGGGCCAAAATTTCACTCTGAGCCTGCACCTGAAAGTGTAGCTCAGGCTATGAATAGACTGTAGGTGTCAACTGCAGTTCAGCATAAGAAAGGAACAATTTCACCTGGGAAGTAATTTCAGCCAAGGCGGTGGCGTTTGCCATTGATGGCATTTGGAGAAGTATGGTGAAATTACCTCCTAGGTCAGCAGTGACAATTCTGCATTATGGTAGCATATAATAGGTATCACGCGCTGCCTCAAATGAGCCTCGGAGAGACGATGAGCATCATATAAACACTAGAGCAATCTGGAAAGCTTTGCTGTTCCATGATGCTATCGGCACGTTTGTAGGAAGCGCTTGATTTGTGGAAAATGTCACATTTAATTCTCTCTCTCATATCTTTGGTCTCCTCCTTTACAAAAATGATTTATGGTTTGGAAAAAGCACAAGATGATTAACTGCAGATGTGATTTCTTGTTTCCCAGATATTTGAATTAATTGCCTGTAATTGTGCATCATCACGTACTGTGTGTTACCATGCTGAACAAAAAGACAGAAAGCCAGGAATTAGGCTAAAGCCTTCCTTTTGTATGTACGTTTATGGTATTGAAGGTGCATGAATGGTTTAGTCAAAGCTAATTTTTAGGAGAAAATAGCCACAATTTTAACATTGATTCATAAACTCCTGCCCTGAATAAATATGCACGGCAGAGCTGATGTTTCTAAAGTATTTTTCCACACAGACTTGAATAACTGAAGATGCGTCAGTGGAGAAGAAATCCTCTCTACAGTGGTTTTTGAAAATGTGTTGCACAATGCGTTTTACTCTGATACATACTTTTCTAGCAAGGTAACTACAGGGCTTTCATCACTATCTTTTCCCCCTTGTGGTTACATTTTGAGGGTTTGACCTATTAAGAATAAAAGTACAACTTTCGTTGCAAAACGTCAAGTGGGGCCAGTCAATACATCTTTAGACAGTGTGGTAATTGCCAGTATCCATCAAAAAGAGCTGACGCTGAGGGCTCTCCAAGCCCTGCCATCAGACTTTGGTATCCAGCCCTGCTCTCCGGAAGTTTCTCTGCTGTTTATCAGCTAGATGGGGACTTCAAGCTTATAAATGTTGATGCTCTTGCTTGCATGCATAGATGCCAGAAGCAGGCTAAAATAGGTTTGAAATGGCCTCCCCATCTCCTCCACCTCCACCGTGTTACGTTTGAGCGAGGGTGGGAGGAAAGCTGCAAAGACTCTGAGGGACACTGTTGCCATCTTCCTGTGCTAATCCAAGTGCCGTTGCCTTCCTTGAATGCCTTTTAGATGCCACATTTTGATCTTTCTTTCCCAGCTGGATGCTTTAGCAGATGGTTTAAGAGAGAAGGCATTGGGATGGTGAGTATGTTTTGATCGTGGTGCATTAGACTGGAAGCTTATTCTTTCTGTGCCTCTTCCAATGCAGATTATGCTAAGGTAGCACGAAAGAAGAATTTTTATGATTAGTTTTTATTTTTCTTTTCCTGCCTGGTTAGGCTGTGCCAAGTGCAATTATTCTAAGCTGTATTCTGCAAAATATCAACTAAACTATAACAGCAGAGCAGCCATTGAGCATCCACTGGTACTAATTGATAAGGAGAGGTAACAGGAGAGTTGCATTTAGACTGGCATAATTCTGGCTTCTTGAGGGGTATGCACATTGCCCAGCTTCAGGCACGTAAAGTTTGCGGTTTGCTCTGTAGAGTCAACGAAGAGAAAGGCTGCTTGGATCTCCTACACCTTCGTAAAAGAGCTTGGAGTCCTATTTCCACAGCTGTCTAGTTTGTGGATTCACACAAGATGGTAAGAGCTGTCCCTGAATCTTTGCAAGGGTCTCTCTTCCCTTTATCCCTCCCTTTAGTTCAGCAACCCCCACCAGAACGTTCTACCTGAATGTTCATCTCCAGTACCTGGAAGGAGGCAGCATGCAGCAGTTAAGTAATAGCCCCACTTATTTTCATCCATACGACGTAAAAAGTGAAATTTTACTTCCCTAACATACAGTATTGATTTTCAGCACTTTGCAACAATGACAGAAATAACCATCTCCTGAGAGCTGGTCCATGCACTTTGTAAACTCTTTTTTTTTTTTAATAGATTTTAAAAAATGGTTGTTATTTATTTATTTTTACACACAGAAATGTTAACATTTGAGAACCCTAGATAAACAGTGGTAGAACGTGTGATGAATTCCAAAATAGGATGCGGACTTTCATTTGCAGTGATGTCTTTTACCATAACTCAGCAGGAGATGCTGAGAAGCACGCTAGCAGAACCTTACCACTGTGTCCCATGAATTTCCTGCCTGGTGATTTCATGTTTGCAAATGCTGTTTGATAAGTGGTAATAAGACAGTGTTAATTATACTGTGTATATTGACACTGGAAAATTACTCTCAACTTGCTTTTTAGGTGTCTTTTAGGTTGTTTTGAAACTCACCCTTGCTGCGTCTTGGCCCTTTATGTAGATTAGTTATTTCAACAGTTCTGCTTTGTGGCAGTAACATCTATATGGCTGTGTGCTACTGCTCCTGAGAGCTTGGTGTATATTTTTGGGAGTAGTTCTAATTGTTGAGGTTTGCCTAAAGCCAAGTGTAGTCCTTTGTTGCAGCAATTAGAGATTGTCACGCATCCCTCGTTCTGCCTTTGTTCTGCTTAAAATCTGTTGCTAGCTATTTGTTTAATTATTCTGCTGGACGTGAACAGTAGTAGTAGTACATGGCACTGCAGTATGTTAAGTTCTGCCCAAATTTAGACAAAGCAAAATGTTTCCTGCCGAGAACATTTTTGTACTGTGCACTGTACGTTCAGTTTTGTGGACAAAGGTGGCTGGTAATATATTTGCAGCTGTTGTCAAGATTACTGTTCTATCTTTTAAAATTAAAATAGTGAAACATGTTGCTGTGTCCTTGTCTCTCCTAAAATGCGTTACAGCAAACTTATAAGCACGTTTTCCAGGAATATCCCACATTATCTCATTGAGGTAAAGACATTACTTCACTTATATGTGATGAATAATGCAAGAGGCCTGGCACATCTTCAGAGGTGGGACTCCATTGACAGTCTCTCTCTCTCTGCTTTTTTTGGTCTTAATTGCTACACTTTAAGTGTTTTTAAGCTATTTTTTATTTCATAAGCATTAAACCTCTTTTCTTTTTAGCGTGCAATTCTAAGAATAAAGGCAACGCAGTGTTCTCTTCCCCCTTGCTAGAGAATTATTTTACATGTGCCTTAACCCTGCATGTTCAGCAGGTCCTCCCCTCCATCTCCGAATCTCCGACCTCTTCCCTAGTTCAAGGTCCTGCCCACCTGAAAATCTAGATATGTTCAAAATGCAGCTTTTCTGTAATTACTGGTCCTGATTTTTTTTTTTTTCCAGAAAAAACAAAAAACGATTGCTCACTCAATTTATACTTTCAGCTGAGTTATGTTCACTTCAATTTACCTCTCAGAGCTGAGGGTTCTCTTCCATCTTCTCTTGGTTCTCCAGGTTTTTGTGTCTTGCTGTCGCTTCCCAACTGTCTGAGACAAACTAGGAAGGCAAATAATGCTCCTGGGCTCTGGACCTATGCTTGCCTCTGCTCGCTTTGCAGTAGTCTGAAAGTCTGTTGGGTTCTTGCACCCAGGTTAAGGGGAGACCACCTCAGCGGGGTTCCCTGGTCTCTTGGCGTGATTTGGGCACAAGCAACTGGCTCCTTTGCCCTCACACCACTCCTGTCTAGCTTGTCCCCATGCTGGTTCGGGCCTTCATGGGGGTGGGAGGTGACACACCCGTGAAGTGGAAGGCAGCTGTAGGTGGGGAAGAGCCCTCCTGCCGTTCCTCTGCTCCTTGCACCTTTGCTTGGGGACTGTACTTAAGGATTTGCTCGCGGGTCTGAGAGACACCTCTGTAACTTCTGTGCAATTGAACTGCAGTCTCTCCTCCCCTTCTCTTTGAGGTGATAGATGCCAAGTTCTCCTTGTCAATTTGAAGTATGGGCCAACCTAATTGCTGAAACTCAGGTCACGGTTCCTTTCTGGGTGCACGGGCGGCAGTGGGAGACAATGGTGGTAACTAGATATGCCCTAGCACATTCTGCATGGGCACAGGCTTTCCTACCTGTTTTCCTTGCATTTTACAGAGCGTGCAGCAGCTGGATCGCTGCTTGGAAGAGGCCAGAGAAATGCACGTGCTATCCGCAACTGCCAGTGTCCTCACTGGCTCCTCTAGCCCGGGCAGCCTTGCTGCTCTCTGCCTTCCGGTCTCTGCTAACGCTTTCCCACTCTTCCCTTCACCGAGCTGCCATAAACACATCCTCCAGCCACAGACGGGGAGAGAGAAATGGGCAGCAGCTACACGGCCAAGAGGAGCTGTGCCACCTCCTGATGTGAAGCACTCGCTCCCCCTTCCCTTTCTGTGGATGTACAGCACTAACAGAGACTGAGGTGAGTGGCGGGAAGTGATCTAGCGCTGAGATTGCACAGCCTGAGCTCCATGATTTCACCACCTCAATTTAAAAAGCGGGTTGCAATCCCAAGAGTATTTAAATATACTGCAGGTTACTTTTTAGCCTCTGCGTTTTCATTAATTATGTTAGGCAGTCTGACTCATGCTCTTATGTAAGTACTGAGCTGTAACGAAGCTGCATGTTGTAGTCATTTAGTGCACAGCTGTAAGGGTCATTGGTGTTTTCATTAAAACATAATGCTTTCTGTCCCAGAGGGGATGGTTTGAACTTCAAGAATAGGGATGTGCAACTTAAAATTTAGTCTCTCCTCTGCAGGTGTAGAGGAGGTGTGTGACGGCAGGGGTTGGTCTCAGCAAATTAGGTGGATTCTTGGGTAGGAGCTGGGGAAACTCAGGCCATTTACAAAATCCTTTTGTGCCCGTGAGAAATTGCTGCCTCCCACAATTTACCCCAGCAGTTTTGTTTGCCAAAGATGTTGCATGACAGAAACATGAATTCTTTTCTGGTCTAAAATGATTGAAGTCTTTTGGTTCGTATTCAAAATGGAAAAGTATCTCCAGATTGATGTAGGAACCTCCAGCCCGTGGCTGTATCCGCACACTGTGATCTGTCACATCTCCTGCAATGAATAGCCTGGAGGTGGGAGAGGAAAGGACAAGACTCATGGCAGGTCTTGCTTCTTGGAAACAGCTTTTAATCCTCCCATATAAAATTCATGTTTTAATTAGGATTTGCATTTTGACAGCAGTGGTAGGATTACCGCTATGGCAAGAAGAGCCATGTTCGTAGTACAACAAAGACTCCAGCTTGTATGATTTTGAGGAGCTGAATTTTCTGTTAAATGTTAAAAAAAAAAAGTGCACTAGTGTAGATACTGCACCTTATTTACACAGTGTTATTTTTCTGGCACCAAAAGTCTACAGGATGAATTATTGGAATATATTTGAATATTTGGAGTTTATTTGAATATGTAAATGCTGGGCTAAAGCCAGAAATACTAAGTCCCTTGTTCAAACGCTCCTTTCCCAAAAGGCCAATCTGCCACATACATGCAGGCTGATCTGACTCCAAAACAGAGATGGCACACGATGTTTTTCATTGTTCCATTCCTCCCCACAAAAATGTACAACACAAAATGCCAGAAACCTTCTATTACTAATCAAGAACAGCTTTTCTTAATCACAAGATGTTAATAGATGTTCTGTGTAGAACTAGCAATCCAATCACTCATGCACTCTCCTCCACTTAATTCAATTTCCTGTAACAGCCTAGTGATTGCAATCGCTTTCCTGACTGTGGCAATCGTAAAGCCCCACTCCTGTTCACCCAGTCATGAAAGATGACTGGATGCACTGATTCTGTACCTAAATCAAAATGGAGCAGCAGAGGATTGGAATTGCAGCAATACAGTAGAAAAATCAGACCCGTTAGAGTTTGTTGGTTTGTTTGTTTTTTAAATTTTAAACCATTGGAAATCAGTTGATATGCTTTTTAAATGAGGAAAGTAAGGGGGGAAAAAAAAAAACCTGTCCCCCAGTGCGTTCATGCTATAAGCATATGCATGCCGAAGAACCTGAGCCAGAGAGCTGTGGCCACAGCAGTATGTGTACGGCTGTGTCTTCAGGCTGTCTCTGTTCCACGTGCGACACTTAAGGCATGAAGCAATGTGGTGTGTCCGGCCATGTCTAGTTTTCTTAACCACTGGCATTAGGCAGGCGAGTAAAGGCAACTTGGGGTACAGCTGTGTCCATCGGCATGCCGGCTCTTAACCTCCTTGCTCCTTTATAGTGGGTCCAGGACTTGCTTTCTTTTTGGTTTGGTCAGGACTGGAACAGAAATGCTATTTCTGTGATTGTTTTGTCACCAATCCTGTCCTTGCATCTTACTCCTAATGGCAACACTCAGAAAGCTCAGTCAGGGCTTCCTTGCCCTCTGCTTGCTCATCACTGCAAACCTGGCACCACCGCCTGCAGAGTTTGGGTGTATCGAGATGATCTTTGCCTTTGGCGTCAGCACTGCAGGGAGTCATCACCAGGGCTGTGCTGTGCTTTCATACCTACTCTTGGGTGTTTAGCAGCAGTCTCCTAACACTCTCAGAAGCAGACCATCCTGTTCAGAAGACACAGCCTACCACCACCCACCCCCTCCTTGGTGCTGTCACCCTCCAGTCCACAACTTAGCTTTTGCTAGCTAGGGTCAGGGCTGACTTCAGTCTCTTCGCATTCATTCCCTCATTAATTTACTTGCAGGAGCAACCTTTTTCAAAGACATTTTCTAATTAAAGAGGGTGTGAAAGACTGAATTCTGGTAAGGATTGCTTTAAAGATGCTGATAAACTGATCCTCTGCTGACACCAAAGTGTAAAATTAAACAATCCACCTTGCGGTCAAAGACAAACAAGCATTTGGCTGAAAAAACAGGGCTGTGCTCTTGAGTGGCAAGAATGAACAGCACAGACACTGAAGTGCAGCTTTTCAGGCATGCCAAATTACACATCATATCCTGTGAACATGTATCCAAAGCTGTAACTCTCAGTTTTCACTCCTTTGATGCTTATATTCTTCCTGCATGATGTCTTCAGTCTTTGCAGTTGATTGGCAAGACTGTGGGCTATAATAAAACAATAGAAAACTCTTTCATTCTTTGATTGGCTCCTAATGCTTTTTATTATGCAGGGAACTTGTTTGTTTGTTAATTAGGAAGTGATGACTTGCAAACAAATATTTTCACAGATCTGGGAATAACAAATCCTTGATGAAGTTTCCCTGGGGGTAATGTTTCCCTGCCATCAAATCAACAGCCTGGTCTGTCTCCAAGATGAAGAGCAGAAAGAAATCTGCTACTCCAAGTCCATTGGACATGAAAAGCCAGAAGCAGAAGCATACCAGGTGAGAGCATATTTTTCTATCAAGCATTGCAGTATGTGGCATTTAGTAATTACTTCCCATCTTCTACACTGCTCGCTGTTCCTTTACTGTATTCCTTCTGGCAAGGACTTCCATAGTCCTGCTACCAGCTATTTTCTCCTTGCTGCTGCTGAAAACAGGTACTTGCGTTGCCTTCGGCTTATGCTTTGTGTTTGCTATCGACCACAGTACTAGTGGAACTGAAAGACACCGCTGGGTTGCTTGTACACTTTCAATCTGAGGCTAATGGCCCTGTTATAACGGTTTGCAGAGAGGGATTTTGATCCAACTTTTGAATTAATCGATCAACTTTTATCTCCAAGAGGAATTTTAGACAACTATTTGTTTGCAAAACAATATTTTATTAATAAAAGACTTATAAACAGTAAGAAAGAAACCCCAATTTTACACTGAATGAAAAATCCAAAATAAACTCCCAGAAACGTGTCTCAGTTTTTCACTCTCTGTACAATAAATTCCATTGGGTAGTAATCCTGTGTACGCATTTATCTAAAGATGGCTGAAAGTATGAAAAAGCATCATGCATACTTCTATGCAGAGTAGCTACACAGCCAGACTTAACAATACACACAAAAAATCTGTACATCAGTAACTAAAAAAGCCATGCTTTGTGTAGCACCAAGGGGAGAATTACATGGATTAAAAAAATTCACTGACAACTGCAAAGCCCTGCAATCCTGAATTAGGGACATGACTGGCCAATTTCTGCTTGCAGTTTCATCTCTTCTTTTCTCAATGGAAAATTGTCAATAAGTGCAAACAGCTCAGCTGGCGTTGCTGGGAAAGGATAGCGTTCCTTGTCCATTCCGTGCTTGTCCATCACCACAATGTTGAAATTGTAATGGGGGATCCTCAGCAGCAGCCTGCAAAATAAGGAACTCATTTTGTTAAAGCCCGTCATCTAAAAAAAAGTAGTGCAAAGACAAAGTAGTGCATAGACAAAAAAAGTGCTATACATATTGCCTAAAGAAAACCATTGCGATGAAGGTAGAGTTACAAGTAGACTATTTCCTTTCTTGGCTGCCACATGGTATAAAACCACAATGAGAAAAAGCAGGACAAAATTATTGGAGTCAGTTTTCATCGCTTCCCAATAATAACCATGTACCTGGTGCTAACTCCAATTTAGGAGAACAAAAGCCAGTGCTGATCACAGCAGAGTCCTTTCCTTCCAAGTGATAAAAGGGGTCATTTGAGCTCCACTGGAGGTGAGACAGTAACAAAAGTATATCCTTGGTGCTCTTTTCATCTTTTGCTTGAAGGAGTAATGAACTACAAGAGCCTTAGACATGCAGTCAGTCAACATCATTGATGTGGGGAAAATAAATTCAGGCAGCCATGACAGAATAGTGTCAGGACAGGAAAACTGCCATGAAGAAGAGGGTCTGCGGGAGATGTTGGTAAGGTGTAAAGCATCAAAACTGACCTTCCTCAGCCTTCTAACAAGTCTGAGTGCTCTAGGCGTCTTCTTGTTGCCATTAGGGAGCTTGGCTATTAAATTCAAACTAAAATAAAGTTTGAAGCTAAGCTATAGTGATAGGAAACTACATTCCTCTTGTGCCTCATCTTGCCTAAGAAAAATGCTTACCTTCTACAAATCCAAATGCTAACCATCTGAGGTTCCAAAGTTTTAACTAGGGTACCTGTGCTCATTAGTTTACTGAATGCCAATTCTGGACAGCATCTTTATTCAAGGTGTTTAAGGGTGCGTTTTATTTTGATTTAAGTGCCTTCCAGAACTGCAATGCTCTAATTCACACACTGCAGTAGCAACAGAGAAAAAAAATCAAATGGAAAACTAACTTCCACTGAGTGCAGGGCAGGTCACACCATACCAATTTCTGAAATGAAGCTCCATTAAGTTTGGGGGGGGGGGGGGAGGGGGAACAGGCAGGGAATGGGGTGTTACCAGAGCTGCTTATTTTCTACAGAGCCACAAGAAAACCATTTCAACTTTAGTAAAAGTACTTTTACTTTTTTGAATAAAAGAACAGCTCTTTGTGCTCTCTTTTTCCTATTATAGAGAACAAATGTTTTTATTTTTTACAATCCAAAAAAAACCTCTCTGACTTGTCAGCATTTTTTATTGTCCCCAATTAAAACTTGCTCCATTTCCTCAGGCATATCACAGAAGATGTTGCCTAAAATGCTCCTGGACTTTTTTTTCCTAAATAACGACTACTTTCCCTGCCAATGAGGCCTTCACTTTTGGCTCCTGTAGTCCTCCTGTCCCTAGGAAATGCTGGCACTTGAAGTCTCCCTTTCAAGTGAAAACCAACCCCCTGCCAGTCTAAAACCAAGTCAAAACAGTTCAGGCACCTCAGTAAAACTGCTGAATCTTGTAGTCAGGCTGGGGAGGCTGAGATAATTTCCCCTTTGAAATACTGCCCATATCATTTCTACATGTGGGACTTCAAAGAGCAACCACTGCTTCCCCTTCTGGCCTGGCCACAACCACCAGCAGCGCTGCAGGGAAGATGAGCTGGGACTGCACTGGCAGCTGCTCCAAGGCTGTCCTTGCAAAGTGACTGTAGCCTGTCATGACTGCCTGTTGGTCTGATGACCAACTCCAGCACAAATACAGACATACTTGAAGTGTTTTCAGTGGCAGCACCCAAAAATATAGACCTATAGCATGGCAAAGGGATACACAAGGAGTTCACATGAATTCAGAAATTCACTCAGTTTGAGCAAAGGGGCAAGGAAGACATGGCACTTGAAAGAGTTCAAGTTCAAGAGTTCTTAATCTCATAAATACCAAATGCCCATGAATTTGCAGTAGCTATTACACAGACAGAGAGCAAATTAATCCTAAAACTTACTCATCAACATCTATCTTCCAGTGTCTAGCTATGTACATTAGAGCAGTAGTATGTATATTTAGAGAGTAAAATGCAGGGAATCAAAAGCAGTACATCACATATGCTAAGGTGCAAAGACAAGAGTAGTGAGAGCTTACTTTACCTGAGTTGCAGGGCAAGTGACGGGGGCAGCAGCTTTACACCTATTCTTCCTATCTGTGCTGGGAAGACACCAACCAATTCAACTACAGTAACATGTCGGAGGTCTAAACCACACTGTGCCGGCTGGAAGGGTTAAAAGAAGAAAGAGTTCTCTTTGTTAGTTATCAGTGAGAGAACAGGGGGTTGTTTTGAGCGTGCAGCAAGTGTTCATAAAGAGTCCGATCTTAGGTTAATGAGATGGTTTAAACTGAAATGAGAGCATACTTTGAAGTGTCTCTAATACTCACTGCGAAGAACTAGAGCCTCATGTATCCAGGGGATGTTAAATGACGGATTCTTAACTACTCTAAGAAAAACAACACACAGGGACCACCTAGGAGAAATATAAACTTGTCTTTGTAATGACATGAAAAGATGCCAGGGTATTAAGCATTGTGCCAGTAATCTAATTTGGCAATCGAAGCACGGTATGTGAAATGGAAGTTGACTACAGAAAGTTTTCTTTCATGCCAACTTGTTTGACCGCTGTCAACCAGGGGGAAAAGTACTATAGCCATTAAATTTAGTATTTTAAACTACTTCATTTTGATCAATATATTGAATTTTCTTGCCAAGTTAATCTAACAGGGGAAAAGAAAAACTTTTTTTTTTTAAATACAACTGTAATTCAAGCCAGCAGTTAAAAACATCATCATGTTCATATCCCAATGACTGTTTATATTGAATTTTGTTACAGTTGTGAGAAAAGAAACAAGACAGAAGCATTTGCTGCTGTGAAAGAATACAGGACTGGCTCCTTTCCCTGAGGACACAGATACATTTCTGAGATACACCCCTAAGTCTAGCAAGAACCCAACAAGAACATCATATTTACAACACATAAGAAGGACAATTACCAGAATTTTTCTTTTTTTTTTGGAACAAAGTACCCCAGCACTATCTCCAGCACTCCGGATGATTTCTATGCTGAGTCTCTGGTCCTTTGCTGGTGCACTGGTTGTTTCTGAAGCTATTCACACTTCCTTGCACTATAGTTACAAAGCCTCTAAGCCTGGTTTGCACGAACTGAAACCACTGAAGTGCTGGATGGTTTGGGTTTTTTTCAGCTTCTTTAGGAGCTGAGTTAGGGAATGATTATTGAGCACAAGTTAATATTAAATTAATTTGGGGAGGACGGAAGAGGGCCAGAACTGCCTGGGATTCAGTGACTGGTCAGTCAGAGGCAGCACAATCCAGAACAGAGCTGAATTAGAGACTAGGGAGATGTTTCAACTCAAAATCATGTAAAAAGGATCAATCCAGAACCACTACTGCTTCAGCCAGATACTCCAGTGGCTGCAATATAACAGCTGAAGTTCGCAGATTTATATCAAACAGTGGAGCTTGTCCTCTTGTGTCTTTCTTTAAAGAAAAAAAAATAGTTGCACTCCCCCAAAATGTGTTTTACCTGCAGCATTCCCAACTGCATCCTGTAGAAGAAGTTGGCTGCAGTAGGAGTTGAAATAATTAGCAGTCTCCGCTTCTCATAAAATTGATCCAGAAGTGCAGCTGCAGTCCTCACATTCACATTAATATTCATGGCTAGAATTAAATTTAAAACAAAAGTTATAGAGCATACTGAAAATAGCCCTATTTCTGAAAGCACAAACTGTTAGACAGCAGAAGTACAAGAACAAGAAATAATAATAAAGGAGATATGGGTGAAATACTGGCCTCAATGAAGCCAACAATTTTATCTTAAGCTGTTCTGGCTTGCAAGATGGATTGACTCCAGAATGTAGAGAGCCTTGAGCTACAACACACTATCAGTTGTGAGGTACCATCATCATCCTAGGAAAGAGCAGCCAAAGGTGGCAAAGGCTTCTGCTGTGCAAATTGGCAGAGGAAGTTGTTAAGTTCCTTACCTCTAGGGCATTGAAGTTTGCAGCCCGTATTCCACCCCACACCCCTTCCCAAATTCTCACTGCCACGAGAACCATTGCTCTGGCAGCCCTTCTGGTAAAGTGATGAAATACTCACGTGCACAGGTTGGATCTACTCCTGACCACCCCAGATTGTACTGGCATACTCTAGCTGGGCTTCCTTGCAGCTCATAGCCACCAATGCAGGAGAACTCGCATGTAGCACCGTAGTTATTTCCATCACCTGAACACTTGATGTAGCCATTATCTGGGGCATTTAATTTCACACAGCGCCTGACTTTAAGCAAGAGGAAAAAAAAAAAAAAAAAAAAAAAAAAAAAGACGAGACAAGGCATGAATCATGCCATTTGTTACTAGTGTAGCATGGCCAGTGGAATACCAATATAGAAGATATTTTTCTGTTTGCTTTCTATATTATTAGAGTCATGTACTTAAAAACCCCAACCAAACAAACAAAAAAAACCCCCTTTAACTCATATGTAAACTAAAATGATACAGATGTATAGGTGTATGCATGTGATTGTGGTATCATGGTGACAAAAGGTCATGGAGCACAAAGAGAGCTGAAGCTGAAACCTACAGGTTTCATCTCTGTATATTCAGCTCCAGATTTCAAGATCTGGACTTGTGAAAGGGCAGCCCTGCTTGACAGATGTGAGTCACAGCTGAAAAAACTCCTTCACATACTTGTTTCAGTAGCTCACAAGCTAAGTATCAGGGAGAAGCGAGCATGAGGGAAGAGGTGTGGAGCTGGAGGCAGGACTGATGAACGAAGCTCTTCCCTGATGGGCAGAGCACCAGCCACCCACCTTGCTGCAGGCCTGGCCCCCAGGGTCTTGAGCAAGACAGCGTTCTCCCTTTCAGCATCAACATACCATTTATATATACATACATATGCAGACAAATATAGAAATGAGGACATTTCTCAAATTGCCTACTAAGCCAGATGCAAATCAGTGACTGTATTTATAGGGTAAAACATCATTCTTACCTCTGACTTTAACAAGAAATTTGCAAGTGCCTTTGTTTTCAGCTCTGTCATACACAGTATATTGGATTTTGTGGTCGCCTTCTGGAAAATGAGACCCTGGTGGCAGGCCTTTCAAAATAACACTAAAACAGGAGATAAAACAGGACAGACATCCATAAATTCACCAGTATTTTCCTACTGACAATGCTGTAAAAGCCTGAAGAGCGACGTTTGTAGCATGCTAAGATTGTCTAGCTGCACTGTAAGACTGAGAATAAGCAAAGGAAGAAGCTGGGAAGTGGCGACCATAGTATTTAAACTTGCTACCAACAGCCCACCCGGGAGTTGTACAAAAGGGTCTCACCCTGCTGAGGCAAAGGAGGCAGAGCAGGCAGGGCCTGCTCCCTTCCTGTAAGACAGTCTATAGTGTAGCCAAGCATCATGCCGTGCCCAAAGGAACTTGAGCTTCCTTTTCCTTACATAAGGAAGAGTGTAGATTGATCATCCCTCATTTTGTATCATGAACAATCCACTGTCAGGGCTGCAGCATAACCCAGAGCCATTGTAAGAAAACTTCCAGCCTCTTACAATGGGGACACACCCCATCTGGCTGCTCTGCACTGCTCCTGTGATTATACTAGTGTACAAAAATGGAATAGAAAGCAAGATTTATTGTCACAGAAGAAGGGTGTGGTGATCCACAGCGGCATTTTCACCTGGAACTTGTTCCTATCCTGCAAATGTGTCAGGAGAATTCAGACGTGTTAAATGTATCCTCAGTACTGAAGCAGTGAGGTTGAGCGCTGTTCCACATCATGGGAAAGCGTACCTACTCATGGGACTGCAAGACCCAGTGTATTTAAGGAAAGCATATAAAATGTCACAGTTTAGCAAGATTTTATAAAAATAGATATATGGAAAAGCTTCCACAGATTCAACAGCTAGCCTCTTCAGAGCTGGGAACAGTTACTCATATGACAAAGTCTACATGGGATATTCCCCTTTTTTTTTTTGCCTGCCAGACATTATTTCATCAAAAAGACTTTGGAATTTCTTTATTGTGACACTTTTCAAAGTTTTCATTTTATCAGGCTTAATTTTTTTTTATGGTGCCACAGAATTATTGCCACAGAATTATCACATTAGACCTTAATAGCAGTATTGTTTTTAATTGTGTAATGAATTCTTCTTTCTGATATTATTTAAACTGTAACAATAAAAAGGCAACATCACTGTGTCTTTCAACAGCTTTTTTGTATTCACATAAAACTGTAAGCTTACAACTTTGGGATTTTAAGCTTAACCAGTCCACTAATATAGAGTTAAAAGACATAACTTACTTAATGAAAAAAGCAGATTTTCTATACTCTTTCCATTATTATAATCTAGATAGACTGCCGTAAATCCTGAATGATAAAGATGGGAAAATCAGAGACAGTGGTACCATCACAAGTGCACCTTGCTTTTCTGGAAAATGTGACTGTGAAACCATAAAAATTGACAAGGAAATTTTGAAGAAAGTGTTAAGTTTAAATCCAGTGTTTAAAGCTAAGTTTCAAATGAGAGGCATTACTTTACAGAATCACAGAATCGTATAGGTTGGAAAAGACCTTTAAGATCATCGAGTCCAACCATAAACCTAACACTGCCAAGACCACCACTACACCATGTCCCTAAGCACCTCGTCTTTTAAATACCTCCAGGGAAGGTGACTCCACCACTTCCCCGGGCAGCCTGTTCCAATGCTTGATAACCCTTTCAGTGAAGTAAAATTTCCTAATATCCAGTCTAAACCTCCCCTGGCGCAACTTGAGGCCATTTCCTCTCATCCTATCCCTTGTTACCTGGGAGAAGAGACCGACCCCCACCTCTCTACAGCCTCCTTTCAGGTAGTTGTAGAGAGTGATAAGGTCTCCCCTCAGCCTCCTTTTCTCCAGGCTAAACAACCCCAGTTCCCTCAGCCGCTCCTCATCAGACTTCTGCTCCAGACCCTTCACCAGCTTCCTTGCCCTTCTCTGCACACGCTCCAGCACCTCAATGTCTCTCTTGTAGCGAGGGGCCCAAAACTGAACACGGTATTCGAGGTGCGGCCTCACCAGTGCCGAGTACAGGGGCACGATCACTTCCCTAGTCCTGCTGGCCACGCTATTTTTGATACAAGCCAGGATGCCATTGGCTTTCTTGGCCACCTGGGCACACTGCTGGCTCATATTCAGGCGGCTGTCAACCAACACCCCCAGGTCCTTTTCTGCCAGGCAGCTTTCCAGCCACTCTTCCCCAAGCCTGTAGCGTTGCATGGGGTTGTTGCAACCCAAGTGCTGGACCTGGCACTTGGCCTTGTTGAACCCCATGCAATTGGTCCCAGCCCATCTATCCAGCCTGTCCAGACCCCTCTGCAGAGCCTTCCTACCCTCAAGCAAATCAACACTCCTGCCCAGCTTGGTGTCATCTGGTCCCGAAAAATTCAAGTTGTCAATTTTTAATTTTTCAATTAAACATGCAATTCTTTACAGGCCATTGACATGTGACAGCTATAAATAAGCATCTTGGATGAATTAAGGAGAAAGGATACCTGGCCACCCTCATCAGCTGACTTACTAGTCAAGGACCCCAGGAACAAAAAGGAGAAAATGCAAATGTTTACAGATTTGCACCTACTCTGTCAGAATCCCATCAGCAGTGTCCCGTCCCTCTGGGGTGTCCCAGAACACTCTGGCCGTCAACTTGTTGGGCTCCACGGTTTTCTCCTTCACGCTTGGGCACTGGATTCTCGGAGGTTCAGTATCTGTTGAAATAAACGTCACAGAAAAGGGCATGTGTGCGTGTGTTATAGCTACACATTTTCTTCACAGCTCATGCCCTGTTGTCAGCATAATTCAGGACCACCTTCAGCTGGCCTCCTCAACACTGGAGCCATCCCAGCCAAGGCAGGTGGAGCCTGTACTTCGCACCTTTTTGTAAGAAGAGTAAGAGATGACAATGATTACCCCCGCAAATGTAAAAAACTAACTAAAAAACAGTTATCGTAACTTTCTTTATCTAGTCCCCAGTTAAAAAGCAATGTCTACATTTAGCTTTGAACTTTAAGGAGGGATACCCAAGATTGTACCCGAGGAGCCTGACCCTTCTGTTTATCTGCTCTGCCTCTCTTTGTTCATCTGTGTGGTGGATATTGTGATTAAGAACATTTGTAAAGCACACTGAACATAAATCTCTCTCCATATGATAACTTTGCATGTTACTGTTAAATTCTTGGTTATTTTTCCTGCAGCAAAAAGAGGAACAACAGAAGATTGACAAAATTGTCATTTTGCAGGGAATTGCTGCTGCATTTGATTTTTTTCCAGTAATTCTTATAATAATGCCTTACAGGTAATACAAAACAAAAAGTAGACCGGGTAAGTTTTGAAAGCTTGTTTAACTGCTACCAGAACTTTGTGACTATTATTCAGGAGTAAAGGAACAGTGGCAATGATAAAAGACCCTGATGTAGGACAAAGACAATGCACAGCTACTCATCTTCAGCCGCTTCCGTTGCCAATCTTGCCAGCATAGCAGAAATACATGGGCAAACCAAGTCCAAACACCATCACAACCATTAATTAAAAAATAATAATAATTAAATAAATATCTATCTTTAAAAGCTTAGTCTCAGGTTTTTTTACCATCGCTTGGGTTATATCCAAAATGAAGTCTAAATCCATGGAGTCATATACCAGCTTTAAAAATGAACACAGAGACAGGATTGCTCTTTACCTGCAAATAGAAAACAATCCCTAAAGTGCTGCTTAAATGTAAAGGGTGGCAGGCTCTTTTCATTTGCAGGGCAGACACAGAAAGTACAATCTGGATTTCTTTCAAAAAAACCGTTTAGGTCTTTATAAAGCATCAAATATACAAAATAATTTCATAGATCCTCATATTCTAAAGCAACACACAATGTTTTCTACCAGTTTACCTAGGGCAAGTACAGCCCTACTACAGCCCCTTCAAACTTTTAATGGTATTCCAAGAACCTGGGAATCTTGAAAACTGGCTTATCTCTGTTTCTTCTGTAAGAGTTTTCCTCCAATGCCAAACACCACAGCTTTATGAGGCACTTCCACAGAAGAGCTCCTGTCTTAATTTTGCTCAGGAGGGAGTGGGGAGGCACAGGCAAGTAAGTGTCTTATCAAAGTTATTCAGAAAACATCAGAAATATTGCAAACTGCCTTACACAAATGCTTATTTTTGGTTTTTTTTTGTAAATAAACAATGAAAAAAAAAATCTTCCTACAGTATTGGGGGGATATCTGTTGATTTCTTTGTAGATCCTACTAGAAGGTGAAGCTAGCAAGAGTGGGTTCCCACTGCAGGAAATGGAGCAATCACAAATGAACAGCAGAATCCTCTAAAGAGCTTTTGAAGCTTCCTGTACTTTACAAGAACACGCTTCACTAAAGATACATACGGCACTTAGTCTTTATGGCTTCTTTAACTTTTCCACTTTTTGAGTTCTTTCACTCCTCCTTCCCTCATCTGCTGCACTACACAAGTGAGCAGGATTTTCAAGCATCCACTGGCTGTAGGAAGCACTTTGTCTCTTTTCCTCATGTTTCTTATTCACTCCCTTACTTTCAGAATACCTTCCCGTTATGTGTGGAAACATGCTCCCATCACAGCCAGCGAGAGCTGTGCCCTCCTCTACAAAACTATGTTGCTCTCAATAACCCCGCAGTGTAGCTGAATTAGAGTAGGAAATAACCCAGTCTCACCAAGGCTGCTTCTGGCTCTGGTTAGTTTACTGTGGTGACAGCTCCCCACTGTGCTATGGACAGTATACATTTATTCCAGCATTACATTTACTTAAAGACAGAATGGCATTTAAGGACCCAGTGTTTTAAGCACTTAATTAATCAGAAAGCTCATTACACTATTTAGTGCGGAGAAGACTGGTTGGTATGAACCTGCTTGGACTTCCACATCGTAAAGATGTGGAATAGGTTACTGTGGGCACCAACTCACCAAGCACCCAGGGGCCAGGCAGCCTTTTTAGCTGGACTTAAAAATTCCTGGAAAGGATATTTTCTTTGAGCATTTCAGCTGCCTTTTAGCATTCAACAGGGACTAAATGAACCCCACCAGAATAACTGCTTTGAAATGGACCAAGTGAAAGCAGCTGTCTACCAAAGAGGCTCTTCAACTGCAGCGGCCACGGCAATGTGTTAAACCAAACAGCGCTCAGGTCTTTTTCCTCGTGCCCTTGTACAAAGTTGCAGCCAAGCTACAGCATATTAAGCACCATGGCCACAGCTTGGCAGAAGGAAGACAGGTCTAAATAAACCCAACCCATTTCAATGCAGAGAAGGTGACCAGAGAACATCCAGGCAAATGCACAAAACTGAAACACAACTCCCCAGAAAACCTTCAGTAAAATGTATGATGTGAGCAAGGTGCCCAACCTGCAGGTCACAAAACTAAACTCATTCCAGAACAAACACCATCAGAGAACCCATGAGATCGCTGACCGCTGGGGAGGTTTTATCTGAGGCAAAAGTCATCCTGTAAGCACCAGATTGCCAGACTCGCTCGCTTAATAAGTATTCCTGGGCAGAGTTGGAGCCAGGACACGCTGCAAGGTGTCTGACCCCGTACGGCTGTCTTACCCTTTTACTACAGTGTCACTGCTGAAAGACTAATGACAAGCCAAGCGGATTTATTTAAGCTGTTTAGCAGGGCTATGTATTAAAGGGTGAATCTCGCCTGCAAGTTTTACATCATGGGCAGGGAAACTGAGTTTTCATTAAAAATATGGCGCTGTTCAGCCACTACTTCTCTTACATTCTTGTAAGTCGTCGCTTTTCTTGGCTACTCGGCAGCAACAAAGGGTACTCTGGTTCCACGCTGGGAAGCAGCATTGCAGACATCGCATCCAGAGGTCAGCAGTGGAATACTGAATTTTAAAGCTATCTTTTGAACTTTGTGGAGAAAAATGCTAAGTTTCAAATAGGTTTTAGATTTTTATTTTTAAAAAACCATACTTCTGGGACTGGCCATATTAACAATATCAACAAAATTTAAAGAGCTTGTTAACTGCCTTTCTCATAGCTTGTTAAAGGCTTACATTTATTTGCTTGTGAATTTGGGATGACAAGAGGAAAGAAACAGAGGGATGGTGCTGAATGCCCACTGCTTGCTTATTCAAGAGTACATATGGGAGAGGTAAACGGTCTGCTGCTACATAAACGCGCTGTTATTACTGATTGCTGATGACATTAAACGATGGCTGGAAGTTAATTCAAAACATTAGTCTGTGTCAAACGCATAAAGAGATTAAGAGACTGGAAATCATAAAAAGGGGAATGATAAACACTGTTCTGCTCTCCCCACCCCCTTCCACAAGGCATTGCTCTGTATTTCAAAACATCCATTATCAAGGCCTGTATAATTAATGACTCAGAGTGCAGAGCTTGTTTCAGACATCGTAGTTGGAAGCTGTTAGTTAACTACCTATCAATACAGTCTTAGGATGTGACAAAAGGATGACTTAGCACGATGACAGCCATTTACCACAATCTCTGTTATACAATCAGCAGGAAAATGAAACCTTTATAGAAGAAAAGAAGGTGACACTTTTCAATCTTCTAGAGGAAAATACCTATTTCAATCTATGTTACAGTGCATTAAGGATATAATGGAAACATTATTCTACTGAGTATTGGCATTTTTAGCTAACTGATAACCAAAAGCAGCTCTATGTTGATCTTTTTTTAATCAAAGTTATCTCAGCAACATGAAGGATACCTTTCCTCTTATAGGAGGGGGACAGGGGACAGACAGTCTGCTTTGTTAGGACAGAATACTCACTGTCTGTAAGGCCTTCTGTAAGTGACTGCTAAAACATACCTAATTTTCTTTAATTTAAAAAAAAAAAAAAAAATCTTTTTCCCCCCTTTCAATGAATACCTCTTTCAGCAATGATGTTAGCCTGATGCCTTTCCTGCATGGATCTTCACTACCGCACTGTGAACCCCAAGCAGTTTTGTGCAAAAATACCAAGCAGTGCAACTGCAGTACAAAAGGGTAGAGGAAAGCCCCTTGTTTTCAAGAGGATTATAAATTCAGGTCTGCAGTAGTTTTGCCATACTTGATGCTAATAGCTGTGGTGTCCCCAGGTTGTTTCCCTAACTATTTGAAACGACATGAACTTTAGCAGCCCATGCCTATGATCACAGGTAACATCCGTACTGTGCACAGTGCAACTAATTGCTTATACGCTAAAGTAACAAACAGCTTCTTTGTCTTTGTATTTCATCACTCCCCTCATCTTAATTTTACTTCTCAGCTGAAAGTGAGGAAGAACGTCTATTCAGTCAGTTCTCTCCTGGCCCTCGGTAAGCTTTTGTAGGCTGAAGTTCACTGATGACTTTCCTTTAATTACTGAATTACAGTAAGGGATGCGTATTCAATTGCAAATTGCATTACGCTGTTAGGGTCATGTATGGTCACAAAAAAATCTCTATCCTACCTATCAAGAGATCAGAAGATAACCTTATTAAACGGTTTGCTAACTGCATAACTCACTATTTGCATATAGGAACTGCGTGCACACAAGGTTTGAAGGGGTCTTCTCCATACTATGTGGTATTACCAGAACTTAAATAATATTACCTTTACTGGGTTACTTGGGACTTGCAGTCATACCCTATGCAACAACTATCCTGCATTTTTGGAATCACAAAGAGTGTTAGTGCTAACTTAGCCTCTCTTTTTTTGCTTAAGACATACTTGCTTACTCTACTCTGCAAGACAGCATCCTCTGTAATAAGCACCCCGTCGCTGCAAACAGACGAGGTTCTGAAAGTGCCAGGAAATACAAAGGACAACATTTTATCATTCCCAAACTTAAAAGGGTTTGCTTTTCTTCCTCCTCCCACACCACTGAGAAGGACAAGGCTTGTTTTTGTAAATAAAAACAAGAGACACCACAAACAGTCTGGACCTAAGCAGCAGGCTCGTTTATACATTTGTACAACACCAAGTAACAGGAAACCTGAACAAAATTCTACGAACGTCAGGCCATAGTGGAGAGACTCCAAAGCCATTTGCTAACCTAGACTGAGCCACAGGCATTCTGAGGAAAACCAAGTCATCATACACAAAAAAACAGAGCACAAATACTCTACCACCCACAAGCTTAAATTACTGGTAGCCAATTCAAATGGCCAAAAAAATACTTTCCTTTGTGGACAGCTGCTGAACCTTTTATCAGAGACTTCCCAGAAACAAGAGCAGCAGCTGAGGCCTCACTATCTGCTGAAATCTCATTAGTAGGAAGGAAAGTTAAATCTCAATATTTGTTTCTCTCTCTTTTGATTTACGTATATAAAAATGATTATTCCAGCTGAGGTTCTCAAGAGACTGCTGGCTATGTAATGAAAATTGCTAGCATAACTAATGTAAACTAGGCTGAAATTTAGTCTAGCCCACTGCAACCATGCTGGTAACTACAACCCATTCGTATTCCCTGGATATATTTGGAGACTGTGATCCCAAGAAACAAAAGCAACAGAGAAGGTCAGACAAAGGGTTTAGTTTCAAACCTGTTTTATCATTAAGTTGCAGAGCGCAGGACAGACTTCAGCACAGAGAACATACTGGAAGAGCAGCACAGTAATTACAGACTACCAACGAGTCACCCAGGAGATCAGTGAAGGCTGTTATAAGCATTGTAAAGCACTGACCATTTACACCAGCCTCCTCTTTATTAAAGTGATGAAGCTTGGAGCTGATAGTGCGTGTGTAAGGAAGACAGTCGCTTAGGCCTGAAAGTACTACGTGACAGAGAGTGCACTGTATCCCTTAGAAAACTGTTCTCTGCTTCCCCAAAAGGGACAGTTGCTTTTTTCCTCCCAGGAACTGGATAAAAGAGCATTTTGGAATTCATTTGCAGGACTCGGGCACTAGCAAGTACCTCAAGATGTAGACTTTCTGGGATGCAGACCAACCATCCTACTTACCAACGCAGGACGCTGGCCGGCCACTCCAAACTTTGTTGTCCATGCATGTTACTATACGGTCGCCTTTCAGCTGGTATCCCGGTGAACAGTAGTACTCGCACCTCGAGCCAAAGTAGGCACCATCTAAACACTTGAAGCCCCCGTTGGTTGGCATGGACAGGGTGGGGCAGCGCTTTTCTGGAATAGAAAACAAAGACTTCTGGAAACCTGTTATGCCCCTTTAGAGTAATGTGAATGTGGGGTATTACACAGAAATAACGACGCAGCTAGCAAATGACAAGTGGGAGAAAGTCGTGTTCCATGTGAGGCTTTTCACGCTGTTCTTATTAGCCATGTTTCAAATTTAACTTTACATACACAGTGGCCTAATGCAATATTTATATGAGAAAGAGATGACAAGTACCTATTCCTCTCTTCTCAGAAAATGTTTTACAGCAAGACCCCATTTAGATACCCGACACAAATTGTGTCAGCTTGCAAAATCCAAAATGGGCAATATTTTAAAGCAGCTTTATGGCTCTGTCATAAAACTATTCCCACAAATGAAAATCCCGCACTCATAAAACATTCCCTATCTGCCAAGAGCATTTGTACCACTCATGATACTTATCATGCCATGTACCACTGTAAGATCTTCAGCAACAAGCCAATCTATGTATTCAAGTATATTGTCAATGTTTAAAATACAAATAACAACCCAAAGATCACTGTTTGAAAGGCAAGTAGAGTTTCTTGTCTGCTGAATGTGCAGCGCAAGCCACACGCACAGATTTCGTAGCTACTTACGTTTGCACAGCACTTTCCCAGACCAGCGTTTGCTTGACTGACAAATTAGCTGCTGAGGGCCATGCAGTTCGTAGCCTTTTTGACAGCGAATATCACATCTTGTCCCCAATACATTCTTGTAATATTCCCCTTGAGGTGTCCTGCAGTTTGCATAACCATGTTTCACCTTAATGGGGGAGCACCACGGTGTTTCTAGCACAGAGAACAAAAAACCACACGTAGTACTTCGCAATATGTAAAAGGTCAGACACAAATATAAAATCACTTTCTTTATTCAAGGTCACCGAGAAGAAGTGGAAAAAAGAGTCTTATTTAAGAAGCCACCAAAGTGGAGAAGTAACAGCGCCACAAGGTGCACTAAGTCTTATACATCAGAAGGTCAGCCCTTCAAAGACTGCCAGCTCTTTTGTATTACAAACATTAAAGATTGTAGCCATTAGATTGGGGGGCGGGGGGGTGGTGGTGGTGGTGGTGGTCTATTTTTTTTTGTCCATGGAATAAGTGTGCCACCGTGTGGACTGTTTCATGACAACCAGACCTTTTTTCCCTCTTGTTTTTAAATGGATACATCTAACTTCTCTTCGGTAACAAAAGTTTGCATTAGGAACGCCTTTGGTCTAGCTGTAGTTGTAATCTTTACAACATTTAGCTCTCTCACTGCCCATTTAAAATAAAAAAATGTTCCATAATAACTTGTGTCATAAAGGACATTGCCTTGGCTGAACTCTGTGATGGTTCAAGCTCTCCCACAGTTAGAAAGGATGTGACTTACATAAATCATATTGCCAATATGTCAAGCCTGTCTGTACACATCCTCCACGCCTCAGAACATCCACTCAGGATTTAAGTACGGCTCCAGTTTTGCAAAGTTACTTTCCAAGTTAGCACCCAGGGTTAAGGCTGAGCTGGAACTTGTGAAGTGTGCAAGAACAGCAGCTCCCTTGCTGTTCTCAGCAGTTCTGCAGTGCCACACTGAAATATTCAAACACTCATTTACATCGCCAACAAAATAGCCTTCTACCAGCAAATGGGCACAATACCATTGCCATGATTAAATCTGAAGGCAAGCGTCCAATCCAACAGACTAAGTGAAGAGCTTTCAAGAAAGATCTGACCTTATTCCTCTCTTTTTGGTAGTAATTTGTAGCTTGCAAGTGCAACATGCATTCAGGCACAATGCATATATTGGACAGCACAAGCCCCTGCACTTCCTACTGTCAAATCCTTCAGTGGGTGTTGATGTTCATTCATGAGCATACTATATAGCACATATTCAGAAAAGGGAACCCAAGCTGCAGAAATTTAAATCCAGTTCTAAATCTTCTCAAAGGTCTGGACTTCATGTGTTATACTCTTCACCTCAAAAGATGGGTGGAGGACTACCTTTCCCCAATATCATGGAAATGTAGCCTTAAGTATGACAAGCACCTTCTAGTTGCTTCTGGATGCAAGACAGTGACATGGATGGATCTGCCAAGTCAGAGGAAAGATGGAATTTGGCTGGGACTTCATGGATAATGCTCCTACCGAACTCATGGGAAAAAAGGGAAACACAGGTACATAAAACTGAACCTTTAATAATTGTTCAGGGCTACACTTTAAAATACTCAGGATACAGGTGCCGTCTTCCTGTGAGGATTTAACACCATACTGTGATACTGATGGGTGTTCCTATAGTTATTATGTACATTTTTCTACATGATTTGGATCAGGTCTATGCATAAATAAACAAAAATCAATATAGCCTGTTATATTTCTCATACATGGGGTATTTATATTCAGTGTACAATGTCTCTAGGACATATTTACACTCTCCTAATGGAAACTACGTTTTGCACCTACATTTTGCTGTGCTGGTCCTGAATCAACACAAATAGCATCCGAGAACTAAAATCAGAGACTAATTGTCAAGTTTTTGACTAGACCAAGACCACGTTCCTCTAGACTAGTCTGTTTCTGAAGCAGTCGTATTGTACTGTGACATGCTTATTTTTGTATTTCACCAGTACATGTGAAAACCCTTTACAAAGATGTGTAAGTGGCATTATTCCCAGTGTCACCAAATATGCAGTAACTGAGGCACGGGAAACAAGCAGACCAGTCTAACAGCGCACAGCAGGTTAGGGGCAAAGTGCAGTTCAGCTTTTTTGCTCAGCCACACAATCATACCATTTCTGTTTTTTTCCCACAAGTACTGTATGTCAAATATATCCGCCACGATTTACCTTACAATTATGAAAAAGTGGTTTGGCAGAGAGTGGCTTTTGTTTTTTGGGTTTTTTTTAGAACTAGTTCCTGTCCTTCACCCTGATCTATATCCCATAGTTACCAGAAGACATTAAAAAAACCCCCATCGACTTACTTGGGCCACTTTGTTGAGGGGCTGTATCACAGTGGCTCACATTTTTCATGCTTGCTACGAACCAAATTAAAACTGGGAGAGCAGGTGAGGAGTGTGAGCTAACAGGAATAGAAGTCAATCAGCTACTGCTGGAGTAATGAGCGATGACAGCACCCATCTCTGCAGCCTCCTTAGCTGCCTATCCCACTGCCACTGGTGCAGTCTCAAGCACCACCTCCGACCACTCTCGGGGGGGAAGCCACGCATCTTGGATTCACAGAGGCAGCCTCTGTTTCGTTCACCTCCTGCAGAAATAATCCTCCTCCTGAGCTAACAACAGCCTTCCCATAATCGCCCCTTCAGTGGTCTCATCCCAAAATATTTCAACTTTTCTGTCCCACTTGTTCTTCTCATGGCCTGAGACCCTAAATATCCTTTTTTTTTTTTTAATTAAAAAAAAACCCAAAACAAAAAAACCTTTCCCACTTGCTGTAGGATCTCCTCAACTAAGGAGGAGGCCTCAGTTTTTCTGCAGAAGGGTTTAAACCTGAAGTTACTAGAAGAACACTGACTGAAGAGGCACAACAGGGGGGATGAAGACTCGAGTAGGCTGGGCTTTTGCCCCAGCCACCTAGGTAATCCTTCAGCAAATCAGTTCAAGGTATTTATGCCTCAGGTTTTCCACATATATAAGGTGCAAATGCACATGGCTGATTGCCTTTGTAAAGGGTGTTAAGACAAATGCACTTTGCAACATGATCAAGAGGCTAATAAAAAAAAAAAAAAGAAAAAGGCAAAGCAGCTGTTTCAGGCATTGCAAATTGCCTGAGCTTTCCTGCAAATTTTTTTGGCTTTACAAACACACTTGCCTTGAGTAAACAGCTGCACATATATTAAAAAAAAAAAGAGTGGCTAACAGCTAACAAATGCAGTTTAATGCACAAGTGGAATACTGAAAAAGAAAAGGCCCTTCCTGTAGTGCTGTTGCAGCTATGGTAGTCTACAGAGAGAAATAAAGCAAGGCTCCTAGGGAGGGGTAATACATCTTTTACTGGACCAAATGATACTGTCAGAAAGAAAAACAAAAACAGACATGCTTTTGGATACAGATAACTGGAAGAGCTTAGAAGGAACATCTGTTTGATCCAAAACATTATTATGCTTACTCTAGAACTGCATGCAATTAGAAGAAGGTGGGTGAGGCATGGTTTATAAGAGGGCAAATATCTGGGTTTAGACCAACTGATATCACTGAAAAAAACCCCAGCTAACTTGAAACGCTTATGTGCCTGAAAGCACATCAAAAGATACAACAAAGTTTTAGATCAAAGTTTGTTTATTTTTAAGTGAAGGCACATACTGGTTTTCAAAGGCTAAACAGCTACACGGAGTATTTATGGAATATTAGGGCTGGATGGGGCCCCGAGAGGTCACACAAGCTGTTCCCTGCCTCAAGACAAGATCAGCCGTGTTCCTGAAGGCTTTGGGAATAAGAAAAGCTACAGGTTTCCCAGGCACCTCTTCTGGAGCTTCACCATCTGTACTGGGCTCTGTTCACCTAACTGAAATTTGAGTTTTTACGTACCAGGACCTATGCAGTGTTTTTCTGTTTAACAGAAAGTTTGCACCATTCCTCAGCGATACAACAGCCTGCATTACCACTTAGTAGTAAAACATTTCAGAGTCTCAATCCTGTGTTTGAAACCACTGGAAAACAGGCAGCAAGCAGAAACGGTTGAAGCCACAATGTTGCCTCTACAGCTAGGGCTACCATTTGATCGCTACAGTAATCCTATATATTAGGAAAAGGATCATCAGAGCAGCGTCACTAGAGCTGCAATGAACACAGGAACTGCTGTATTCGGGAAGCCCTTCCTCATCAAATATGATCCGAGACAGCCATGCCAAATGGCAGGAAGGAAAGCATTTTCTAGAGCATCATTTCCCCCAGCCTCTCAGTCCTGTTTAAACACCAGCCTCAGCTGAGCATTTCCTTCACAAGCAGCATGCAAAGTGACCAGCTGTATTGTTGCTTCCTGGTACACCAGCCAACGGAGCTGAGGGCTCACCAGGGAGGAAGGGAAAAACTCTTTAAAAATGCTGTGAGCACAGAAAGCCTCAGCGATGTTTCTCTGGAAAGCTGAGCAAGTTGAAAAACATCCAGATGAAGACAAAAGGGTTTGGTAGGAGGTTGATTCCGTACACACTCCCCAATAAACAGCAATGTTTTGTTTGCAGATGCCAAAGAGGATGAATTTGTGTGCTTGCTTGTACTGTTTAGTGAGCATGTGTGCAAAGCAAAAACAAGGCTGCTTACATAAGTTAACATCAGTTAAGAAAATTAATTTAGTTATTTGTTACTGGGAAGTTTTATTTGCTGAGCAACGGGCCATACCCAGAATGGGGGACTGCATATATTAAGGAGAAGCTCTGAACATAGCTACTCAGCCCATTTTTCCTTGCTTTGTCTTTCTCCACCCTCTTCCCCCCAATACCAACTTAAATAAGTATGCTAATGAAGAGTGAGCCTTTTCTACTCCAATGCTTTATATCCTTAGATTCACATTGTCTGATCTTCAGCATTTGGCAGTAGCGCTTCCAAACTCAGGGCAGTTTTTAATATCTGCGTGAATGAGTCATTATGTTTCACTTACCCTGGTGACATTTTGGCTGACATGAGTATAATCCATTTTGGATCCCCATATAAAAGGAATTTATACAGAATCCGCACTTTAACTACTTGCCTGCCCTGGCATGAATTGGCATTGATTTATCTTCATGATCTCTGGAATTCTTTTTCTATGTGTCTGCAGAGGGTTACATGTTAAAAGGCAAAGAAGAATGAGTTTACCTAAATAAAGCTTTAGAGAAATATTTCTGCATGTGTTTGAAAGTAAAATTTTATACTGAAGTATTTTACTGGGAGGAACATAAGACAGCAACATAGCCATAGCATCTGTGCTTTCCTCTTTGTTGTTCATAAATGTCTGAATTACTTTGACTTACCTCTTATAAGGCCCATTGATTCTTTGCAGAGAATCAGTAACGTACAACAAGACACCAATGCCCAGTATTTTCAAGTAATCAAAATTATTACATTACAATTCTAGCATGGTCACAGATTAGTTTACTAAAAAGAAACACAGTTACAATTTAAAGTGACAAATTAAATGCTATGTTTCTTTACTGTCTAGGCTTCTGAGGGCTTTTGGCAGAGGAGAGGGGTATTGAGACAGAAGCAGACTTTTTAAGAAAATGGACATAGTAAATGGAAGATTTACTGGTAGTGGCAAAAAACTTCTCAATCTTGCTGAATGGTAAAATCTTCTGGAATAGAGAAGAAAACTTAAATTTTCTTTATAAACACGCCAGTCCCTTCACTCATTCATCCAGCTACATAATTTGCTTTTGGAACATACACGTTCATTTGTTAAACACACTTCACTTGGCATTTCAGGTAGCAGGTTAACCTGAAATGCAAACAATTTAGGGGAAGAAAAAAAGTCATGAAAATCAAGTTCTCTTGCATGACCTTCTTCTATACATTACCATCAGCAGGCCGAAGTTTTGAGTCAGCTTATCATTGATGGTTTTGTTAGGATGTATGAAGAAGAAAGAGAAGCTCTTCCTAAATTTTCATGATTTAACAACCTGGTCTTCCAAGAGCAAATGCAGTGCAAAAGTTACTTACTTACATAAAAGAGTGGTGATCAGTACTTGGTCTAATTTCCATTGTTAAAAAAAGTAGAAATTAAATCTTGATCTAAAAATCCATGAGAAAAACCATGGAGCTGGATCACCAAGATTTTCATAATCCATGAAAAGAAAAAGAACAAAGCTTTCTCTCAGCAGTCAGCTGATCCTCTTTAGCACATAAGCAAAGCATTCACCTTTATATCTATTGCGTGCATACACATCTTCGTCATCTTCAACGAGTGAATATCCCGATCCTACAATACAAAATAGAGAAAAAAAACTGCAGCAAGAAAGGAAATATAAATTAAGAACAAAAGAAAGCTTTGCGAAAAGACATGCAAGATTAGGATGCAATAATCTATGCAATGCCATCAGCACGGGCTTCTCTGAAGCTCAGACTCATAGCAGACCCAGTTTATAGTGAATTTGGAAGGGGCAAATTGATTTGATACGTGAAATACTAAATCTCTCTCACTGCTCCTAGAGCAATGTTGTGCAATGCCATGTTGCATTACGTCAAGTCACAGCTCCTGTTATGGAAAGTCCACCTACCATGAAGTTGATCTGTTGAGCAGAGAGAACAGAGGAGGTACAGGTGAAGGGGCACATCAAAGGTTTCACTATAAAGTGGTTCCATAGTGTCAGTGGCTGTTAACAGCCATCAGGCCAAACAGCAGAAGTAAAATGTGCATAACTCAAGAACAACCCTCTTTTACAACCTGTATGGTCTTCATACCAAGAACAAAACATTGAGGTACATTACCTGCAAACACAAGTTACACTCAAATCAAAAACACGGTTTGGTATCAAGCAGTCTTCTGGGGTTGTTCAAAATAAAGAGATAGTATAGTTCTGTACTTTAAAAACCTGTGCAACAGTTAAAAGCTTAAAATAAAGGTAGAAACTGCTTTATAAAAACCAAAACCCACTTGGAGCACCACCATTCAAGTAATTCATCAATAAAGCGCGGCAGTCAGCAAGAAAGCCTTCAAAATATCCTTAAGTAACATTTATTTAAAATCAGCAGCTTCAGAGCATGAAGTCTACTCTAAATTCTATATAATTCTTCTCCAAAAAGAAAGGCTCCTACAAATTTCCCCTCTGAGAAATCTTTCTAAGAACCTTGCATGCAATAGGCAGGTACTAAGGAAGCTCAGCACTACGTTACAGGAACTTCTCACACATGGTATCTCAAATTACAGCTACGGGGATATTTCATCACCATTTGTTGAGGTCTGAGACCATGATCTGTACAAGCTGCTGCTTAAAGTTAGGCTAAATGAAATACTTCAGGCACCTCAATAAGCTACTAATTTCATGTGCAAAGCACACAAATTTTCTGCAGAAATCAAACCCAAGGGAGGAATGGCTAGGATGATTTAGCATAAGGATAAAAGAGCTACCAAAACAACGTTTGTCTCCCCAGAATTACTGTCAGCATCTGTCAACAGATTCCACTTCTTATAAAAAACAAAATAAACTCCCCAGAAACCAGTGAAACTTTACTTCTTACTCTACCAGCCTCAGGAAAACCCAGGAGAGAAACCCAGCCCACATATCTGCAGCTGCCCCATGGGAGGAGCTTTAGTGCATAGGGTCCGTCTACAGACGGGCAGTGCCGTCCACAGCATCAGCCGCAGTATTGCTTGCAAGGGTTCAGACTGCCTGAAGAAGAGACTCTTTGCACCTCCCGTGACCCTTCTCGCCGCATTACTTGCACGTCAGGCGCTAGCACCCAGGACCCGCGACCAGCCCGCAGCACTCAGCAGCACCTTCTGGGAACCGCAGGGAAGCGGGAGACGTGTGCATTCCACGTCGGACCAAAATCTTGCACCGATACTGCAGCTATGAGAACCATTTAGGCTCCTGCATGTGAAAAATCAAGAGAGTTGTGTTCACATGTGCCATAAAAGTAGCAAAAACCCACAATTCACCTTGGGCCCAATTCAAAGCTGTTATCACTGGGAATCCTTCCACCAATTTTCAGAAGACTTCGAGCTGGGACCTTATGAAGTGAACTTCCAAACAGCTTCTCCCCTGAAATCAAGGGCTTTATATAACGCAGGCTTCCTATCACTTGGGAGCCATTTCTCTGCGTTTTTTTATTTTTGTTGTTGTGGTTGAATTTTTGATACCTAAACACTGACATCTGAAAAACTTCTCAAGATAAAAACATTAAAATTTTGTTGCACTTGAAGTCTGACTGTATAACATAAAGAGCAAGCCGTGATCCCTGAGGGCTTCGTGGAGACCTTGATATGTAAATGAACACCTCTCTAAGCATCAATTATTCTGTCAGAAATTGGGATACTCTTAGCTAATTACTCAGTTTGAGGGTTATAAAACTGCTATGTCAGTGTTTTCATTATTAATTGTCCAAGTTTTACTGTGCAGTGACTTTAGCATTTAAATATCAGTAAACATTAAAGCTACGTGAACTCTTACGTATTTACCTTTCCTTAAACAAGAAATAATTAAATGCTTTTGAAAGTCTTCTAACAAAAATTGGCCTTAAAGAGTTATTCACTGCTCTTGCCCTGAAACGAGGCTCAGTTCATGGAGTTCGACGTCTCTCATTTCCAGCTCATTTTCTAGCCCGAAATGAGAAGCGAGTCGGGTTTGTTTCCTAACAAGCAATGTTTCGTTACTGTTAATGACCACAAACAGGCCTGGCTTGAGGAACCATGGGAGAGGTCATCTTCGCGCTACCCTGGGAGGGGCTCGCTCCCACTTTTCCGCAGCCTCTTCTCCCAGAGAGCCGAAGAGCCGACACCGGTCCTCAGCGGGGCCGGCAGAGCCTACGCAAGCAGGAGACGCCAAGGGCAGTTTGGGCATCGCCCAGCGGCCCGCGGCCATGCCATGGAGAACTGACCTAATCCAGAGGGCCGGCCCTGAAGAGCTGGGCTGGCTCTGGGCAGACCTATGTACACCACCACACGATTGCCCCAGGGCACTGCAGCACCACCTCACACAGAGCTGCTGGATTTTCTCCTACCTCCACGTGCCCTTCTTCGCACGTGCCTGGACCTGGTGCCCTCCCGTACCTCTCCCCATATTCACCCACCCACGTTGCGCTGACAGACCTGTCCTTACCACGGCAGGCGCGTACAGCCATGTTACGCAGCAGCCCGCCAGCAAAGCTGTCCCGCTTCGGCAGATGGCTTCTGTCCCGGCGGCCACGAGGCCTGACCTGGCGCCTCACTGCCCACTGGTGCCACCCCGTGAGTGATCCTGAGCAAATCGCCATTTCATCTTCATTTTCTCAGCTACAAAAGGCTTTTCTGCTTCACGTAAGTTCAAAATTAACTACCGAGCCATATAAGGACAAAGCATTGTTCTGCATTCAAAGTGCTAAAATTATCACAGTACAAAAACTGGTATTTGAGGAAGAACGACGTGAACGACAAGCTGCTTTGCAGATGTCCCACATCATGGTTCATGTTACAGCAGGTTCCCGCAAAAACTGGCTGTGGATTTTGTTCTGGCAGATGACAAGCAAAACCCACAAAATAACACTTCCATTTTAAGATGAATCTGTTATGAGATTAATCTATGGACTTAGACGATCCTGTTTATGTTAGGAAAAAAAGATTTCTTCATTCACAAAATAATCGTTACATTTTTATAACCGGAGATGCATAGGAAAGCTTTCTCTACATACATTTTATTAGTACACAGAGTTTTAATGAAACTACATGCAACCTAGCAGAAAACATGTAGTGGTGTCTGTCACCAAGAACGCAATAGTCTCTGCCAAATGAATAAATCCAGGGATATGGCTGCCAGGCAGGGCAGGAGGAGCTATGGCAGTAAGCTGGTAGGACTTCTGACAAAGTAAAAATCCTCATACAAGAAGAATTCATTATTAAGAGAACACATTTACTTTTAGTGTTCAAACTGGCAAGCTAACGGGACACTCAGACACACAACAGTTGCCCATTTGCATAAAACCTAAGTCAGACCATTTCAGGATCAGTTTTGCCCGTGTTTTGTGGTTGCCAAATCCACTCCGAGTGTCCTGATGCCAGCCTTCAAGGCTCTGCTTTGCCAATTCTCATTCAGCAAAACACTTAAGTATCTCCTGAAGTGGTCTCACCAGCCTCTGGGAGACCACTTGTTTAACCCTAAACCCACTCAAAATTGATTACAGACGTCTACGTTCAACATCAAGCATCTGATGAAGTAGTCCACTGCTTTAGTACCACAATCTACACCCAGGGAAGGCAGCTATTCTCAGTTTCTCCTGACGGCTCCATTTCCACACTTACAGCCCAGCATTTGCTCTCCTGGCTGGGGGCCTTGGTCCACTGAAAAAGAAAGGGAAGGAAGCGGAGCATATAGCTGCATTCATGAATTAGCACAGATTACAATGACACATTCACATACGCACACAATACAAGATACATAAACACACACAGACAAATATGCGTTGAGCAAGGTATTTCTTATATTTTTAGGATCTGATCGTCCTCCCCTTTGCCTGTTAATAAGTCCGCAAAAGCTTTGAGATGAGAATACTTCGATTGCTACACAAGAGCAACAATCAATTTGTTGGTGCCTGCTGAGCCAGAGAAGGAAGACAAATGCTATCAGACTGCAGAGGAAGTTTTAAGAGGACTTCTGCTGTCCGTCAGTTTTGCTCAAAACCTGACTTTCTTAAGTACATTACTCCTTTGTGCACCGCAGATCCCTGAGGAGACAGAAAGACGCTATTCCAGACCACAAGATCCCAAACTTCACCACACTTGTCAGGCACACCAATTCAGGCCATGGCAGGCAAAACCTCTCTAATGGGTAGGTAAGCTCCACAATAAAACATTTCAGATCTTACATGGTATTAATCTTTAATTGGAAAGCAATCTTTCCATTCTGCCTTACTGTCTCAAAGGTCTCCAGAACTAGAAGAGCTATCAGTAATTGCTTAGCCATCTTGATCCTACAAACAACAAAAAACTCTGCACCTTCTCCAACCAGAAACCAAGCATTTTCTCACGGGATCATTTAACGCTGACAAGCAGCAGCGAGGCAAGGTTTAAAATAATAATAAAAACACACAAAAGAAAAATCAATACCAGTGGAAGACTTAAAGGTTTCTTTAAAAGAAAAGTTAAAAGGAAAAACAAAGCAGCAGTAAGTGAGAAACACAACATTAAAGCCTGCAACCACATATAAACCTTAGCAGAGTTATTCAGTGCAAGATCTTCACCAGGGCTGCTGGGATTACCCGCATGGGCAAGGGGAATGAGGACTCTGGTGCTCCACTGTTTGATGCCACGGGTTATGTGAGTGATGGCACATGGGCACATTTAGGGTCATGCCCACAGGACTCCTCTCCCCATTGCAAAGGTCCACCTGTGCAGGTCTGCTGGCAGAATCAAGGCACAAAGAAGATAATGCCAAGGCAGCCACTGCATACACAGGTGTGTACATGAACATGCTATTGTGTTATAAATGCTTTATAACTGAGAAAAAGAAGGACTGTGGACTATAAGAGGCAGAATAGCTATGCAAACTTGTTTCTCCCATGACTGACACAGGAATTTCTTAACCTTTTTGAGTTGGATCAGCTGAAAATAAGCTATAGACAACAACAGCATAGTTCATGAAACCAACTGGAAACCTTTTACAGTTTACTGCCCTGAGACAGGACAAGTTCAGGCACTTAGTACAAGAGGCTACAGCACTTAGCCTGCAATAAGGGCTTTTTTCTGAACAAGAGTGCTCTCCTCCCTAGATTAGCAACAGGCAGACTGAAGAGTTTCATATCTACTGTACTTACAGTCCTGCAGAATACATTAATAAAAGCTCAGATTTTTTAGGCGATACTATTTTGTCGCCTAATATACTAATTTACACCCCTGAGTTTCTTAAGCCTTTTTTTCTTTCTCATGCTCTTTTGCTCAGGGTTTATAAGGACTACCTACAATTGAGGTACATACTGTAAAAATCAGCAGGAAAAGTCAATATTCCAGTTTATGCTCTACTGAAGCCTGAAGTCTTAAATATAGCACTGATTTACTTAAATATGTATTTCAGAAAAGATCACTGCATTTCCAATTTTTTGAACATCGCTGGGAAATGGAGATGAGAAAAAACCAACCCTAAAAATATAGTGATAATTTCCAATTTCAGCTACATGGCAAATTTCATAGAATAACCAAAAGGAAAACAAAGTGGGGGAAAAAAAAAAAACAAACCAAAAAACAGTTGTAGTGACGCTGTGTGTTGCACACAGGGAAACAACGTGAGTTACATGAGCTTAGATGGCATCTTCTTTGCTCTGCAAGCACTGGCTACTCTTGATACTGGGAGGAAAGGAAAGGCTCGTTCCACACATGAACTATCCTTCCAGACAGAGGAGAGCGCTTGGGAATTCCTTCCATATTCAAACAGCTGATCAGTTTAAGCATGTGTAAGAAGAGGATCACCAGTTTCCACCAATAAGTCTGTAACATCTGGATTTAGTTCCTCCAATGTTTTGCCTTAGAGTTTTACATTCCACAGTACCTGAAGCTGTATCAAATATATGAATTTAAAAACTTAGCTTCACGTGCAGCAGACTGTAGAGCTTCTTCCAGTACGGCAGGGCTAGGTCACACTAAGACCTCAGAAGTCTGGAAGATGTACATGAGGCGGCAGAAAAGGCAGAAAAAATGGTCATGACCTTCACGTTAGAGGGCTTTATTTTGTGTGTAAAAATACTTGCACTCATTTTATGATGGCAGTAAAGCCAGGTTTTTAATCTCATTCTTTACTGGTTCAACATTACACCCCAGTTCTGCAAAGCTCATGCTTAAATGCCATTGGCTTCGGTGGGATTTCGGTATTTGTTTAAAAGCTGCCTGCACACTCAGGTGTTTTGTTGCATCTGGTCTGTAAGGCTTACAAAAAAAAAAAACCCAAACAAATATAGAATTAATTTTGTTACATAAATCAAAAGCAGAACAAATAGCAGAGGAAGAGTCAGAAAAATCAATTAATAAACAGCCAGAGACACTGATTTGCCTTGAACCTTCCTACAGGCGGGTTGAGATAGAAATGCAACTGTATGAATGAACATGTTTAAGAGTAGAGAATCTAATGGCAACTGCTCCTATTAAGCAGTCTTCAAGTCTTCAACATGCACAGTAACTCAAAAGATATCATCTGCCCTCCTCTTTCCTCAAAGGATGTTCCCACTGGCCACACCACTTTTCAGTCTCCTGCCTGACTCTATCAGTAGTCCCAACTGTCTTTGTAATGCACGGGAAAGCAAGTTAAAGCACAGAAACCTGACCATCTTGTATTCAGCAAGAGTTGTGCTGAACTGAGAAGTAGAGGATATCAAGTCAGTCATAGCATGTTCCTGAATCCAAACGCAGCTCACTCATCCAGACGAAGTTAATAATCCCATGTGCAGTTTAGTAGCCCAGATGACTAACTTCCAGAGATGTTTAGAAATTTCCCTGCCTGTATTTATGGAAATACACATGTGGATAGCATCGATTTGAGCTTCTATGCACACCCACAAGCCCCACACCACTGTTGTGCTTCTATTCCTTGCAGGTGTAAGGTCTTTCAGGCACAGAAAGTAATCCCATAGCAAGACGATCCCCTCAGGCCTATACACAGGTTAATTTACTGTGTCTCAGTATTGATTAAGATGCAAACATCATGTTTTAAAGCACAGGTTTTAACTTGCTTCAAGAGAGATGCCTCATACAAGATTCCATCAAAGTACAGTTCTTTCAAAGTCATTATAATCAAAGCACAATTGATATGCAGAACTGAAAGCTTCAGAATTAGCAAGTTCAAAAGAGGTCAGAGATGTCTGAAGTTTGCATGCCAGCAGTAGCTCATGCTTTGTGGAATAAAACCACTCAAGTACACAGAAATCATGAATCTGATTCAGAAAATGCAGGCATGGGTTCTTTTTCCAAAAGATAATCTCTTCCCTCCTCCCTTGCCATCTGTGACACAATGCAACTATGAAGAAACTCTGCAGCTGACACTAAGCCATGAAGGCGTAAAAACAGATTAATTTCACATGTTGAGAAAACTATGGCTTTACATAGAAGTCAGCTAACAAAGTGAAACAAGTTTTATGTGCTGGCAAATACTATGTGACAAAGAAAACACTACTATTGGCATAAGGTCTCTCATTCATTTCAATGAAATCACATATCCAGCAGGAGGCAAGCCATGCCCATGCGGTTTACCCTCACAAAAATCAGCAGTGGGAGAGAAACAGCACGGGCACAGAAGTTAGTGTTAGTCCAGAAAAGCTCTGTAAAGTACAATTCAACTCTGCTTCCTTTTACGTACACATGTAGCTATCTTAGACACAGCAAATCCATAGCAGAACATTTTCCACCACTGATTTGGTTTTTTGGGGGGAATTTTTTTTCCTCTCCAGACTGGCAATAAAAGTGGAAGTTGTTCAAGTGGCTCTGACTCAACCCAGGCAGAAGTCCTGTAACACAGCAGCAGTCAAGGGAAAAGCTGGCAGACTTAATGAGAGGCTACAAACACCTTCGCCAACACATGTGTACAGTCCAGGAACCTTAGTGCAATCGTAGGCTGCTCCCAGATATCCTTCTCCATTGCAAATGCATTTGCTTTTACTATAATTGTGTGTTTAGTGTTAGGATAAGCAGTGTATTCAAATATTGCTTGGAGTATACACACATAAAATGACCAAGTACCTGGGGTAATTTTTTTTTTTAAATACTATCCACCTGAGGCAGGAAAAAACTAACATACTTCATGAAAATTGTGTCCTTATATTCAATGAAAACAAATGAGGCATTTTCAGAATCCTAATTCTGGAAATTCTGGTTTGCTCTGGATGCTCTTGTGACATTTTGAGTGACTCAATGGGAAGTGAGTTATTTCATCAAATTTTTCTTAAAATACAATTTCAGACTTGTAAAATATATATAAATTTATATAGCTGGTTTTCAACAGAAAATTCATTTAAAGAAATTCTAGATGAAAAGGTGAAACAAGGATGAAAGGTCTCTGCTATTGAAATAAAGTGTCGATTTCTGTAAAAAAAAAAAGCTAATAAAGATATACTTCAGAGCTGACATTGGTATGTCGTCAAGAGAAATATCAGTCATCTCTTGTGTTGTTCGTTATATCCCAAATAGGCCACGTTCCCTTGATTGCTGAACAGTACATCCCACAAGGTACCACAATGATTCCTCAAGTAGGTGGGCTACAGGGGTCAAGCTGGGAGCTTGGCTCAAAGGGCAAAATCCAAACATTGTGTACATGAACGGTTCTCTCACGAAATTCTGATTTTCAGCATGGCCAGTGAGGGTTTTTGTTTTGTTTTGTTTGGACTCATTGCCAAATCAAACACTTAAATAACCAGGTGCAGAGAAAGAGGAAGAAGTTGGCTTCCGTAATTTTTTAAGCTGGCAAGAGAAGGCCCAAGAGCATCTGCCCTCCCTTTTAAAGGGCTCCATCTGATAAGGATCTTGCAAATAAACTGAAATCCAGAAAAACAAAATAAAACCTCCCAAAAGACAGGCAAATCAAAGAAGTCTCTCAATATTTAGAATGGCAGCTTCTTACGCCAGGAGACCAACAGGGAGGAGGTTGGAGAAAAATGTTTCCTTTGTTCAGGCCATGAGGAACTCTAAGTTTGATTTTTGCTTAAGGAACTCTTCAATAAATAATGCTAAAAAAAACTAGTGGCAGCATCTCTCTTCATGATCAGGAACAGTCACAGTACCACAGACTGTTACCAAATAAAGGATGAAAAGTGTCATGAACACTAAAATGTAAAATCAATTCATCTGAACAAAATGTACGTTCTTTAATCAATAGGTTTAAGGAGGGTAAACGCACTGCATTACATCTACATAAAACACAGCTATCATAGTTTCACACTGCATAATAATATATTTGCTATTCTGAGCACATATGTGGTCTAAGCCATAGGTTAAGCATATAGAGGTTAGCATATAAGCATATAGAGCATATAAGTATATAGAGGTTAAGCATATCAGGAAAGCAAAGCGTTCATAATTTACAGCAGCTATGGCATTGTGCATGGAAAATACAGACAGCTCTTGATATAGAAGAATTTGCACTCTCTGCCTGACAAACTACAAGAGGCTCTGCAAAGGCTGTCCATGCGTTGCCCGTGGTCTGGGCATCTGCAAACGTTACTGGTTTCTTTGCTGCTCTCACACAGCATCGTCCACCAGCAATACTTGTCTACAGCTAAACCCGGACTCTGTCCCATCCTGGCAGACACCAGCTCATCTCAATTATTCACAGCTTTGTCACTGCTTAAAGGCACTACAATAGCCTAATCTACCTAAGCATGAAGTTCTGGGCAATTAAGGAAACTCCAGCTATTTTATAACCGTGCAGCATGTCTCCACCTGCCCTCTGTTTTCTAGGCTGGCTTCTCACAGCACTTCTACTGCTCACGTATGTTTGCCTCTTTTCTCCAGGATGGTTTAGCAGCTTGAGCTGAGAATTTCCCCCCTGCACCCTGCTAGCAACCCCTCCTCTTCTGCCAGGACTTTGGAGACTGCATGACCCCCCTAGGACATGCATGACCACTGCCCGGAGGCACTCTATTTTCAAAGCTGCTTTGCTGATGGATCTTGCTTACACATCCTAAAAATCTAACTGATGTGTGAATTTGGAGTCAGGAGGAAATGATGGGCTGGCAGGGACCTTGAGAGCTTTCACCTCACTGAAAGAAAGCAACACAGGTCTGTTGCCAGCATCGTTCAGCTGTGCATACCTGGTCTCATCAGAGTTTCCCAAGAGCTGGGATGGCTGGAGCCCTCCAGGAAACCGGATAAGCTGCGTACCGGTGAAGTCAACAGCCACCCTCACGCAACAGCCGTACTGACTAGTCTGCCTCCAGGCTACCTGAAAGGGTAAAAGACTACCTCAGGCATTGGGATGAAACCCTATTCAGGTGAACACGCTTTGATGTCGCAGTGGTTTCCACCCCTGATGGCAGGGCACACCTCCATCAGGACAGCAGATCCTGAGGACCAGCCCCCACCTGTGGCATGAACTCTTCTGGCACAAAGGGCTCTCACAGGCCATTGCTACCTTCTATGCTAAGCAGAAGCAGTTGGGTTTTGGTTTTGGTTTTTTTTTTGTTTGTTTTTTTTTAGACTTTTCTCATGAAATTTATAAAACTGAGTTTATAACAAATCAAGCCTGAATTACACATAAAGCCCTACACAAACAAGATGCTTCAGCGGCTTCTTCAATGGGGAAAGGATGGGAGGACAGGGTACACTGCAGGCAGGTGTGCCATTAGATGCACTAGAAGGCTGCCAGGTGGAAAAGCAAACTGGGACTCTGAGGAGGCAAACAAATGCTACTACATATAGATAAGATTGTTATATTTTAAGATCCAGAGAACTAATTCCTGTGAACATACCTCAATATGCCTTTTGTCCCTTATATTAAGATATTATAGGGTCTTTAATGTAGGCCTACATTTCAGGAACAGATTGAAAAGGCAGAAAACCAGGAGGCCACCTATAGAAGGCCAATAAGGGACTGAAAAGAGATATTACTATTGATAACTAAAAAGAGGTAGAAATACTAGTAACTGGTTAATTAAGAACATTTAAGCATTTAATTTAGAACACTTAAGCTGAAAGTCTCCTTACTGACAAGTTCCAGTGGACTTTGGGATAACTTTCCAAAGGAAGAGACTGAAAACTAATCCTGATCTACTCTGAATTGGTGACAGATGGAAGAAATCTTTTTTTTTTAATGCTGACAGTGGAAACTGGCACATCTCGGTATCTAACTTTTAGTACTACAGCACCAGATACAGTGCTTTCCTCTCTTCTCTTTATCCTTGAGTCACGTGTTATTTCTGAAGCTCTGCCATTTAAAAAATATTTTTCAGATTTTATGAGGACACTAAAAGAAAGGCTCCCTAGGAAAAAAATCTCAGCTTTAAGTATCAGACACCAACACTTGAAAACCAGCATCAGGAGCTGCCTGTAATCCGTAGGAAACTCTCCAACAAGTTCCTAGAAAACAGAAGGGGAGTGGAAAAATGTAAAGTTACTGACTGTGATCTCCTCTTGCTCTTTAGTAAGCGGAGTCACACAGTGTCAGAAGCGACACAGAAGTACTGTAAACCCTACGCTGGCAGCAAGCTCCCTTGAGGACTTCTCCCCTGAGGACTTCTCCCCTGTGCAACTTTTCCCCTACCTTCTCTGCTTAAGTCACCACCTAAAAAAAAATATGTATCTTCTGTTGTGGCTCATTATCCTCAACGGGCTCAAGCAGGACTTCTCCCCAGGTTAGCTTCAACTTGTCAGCTTGCATTTTCTCACTAATTATCTTCTTGTGAATAAATATGACTGCAGTCCAGGAGAAGTCTGTCACAGCATACTTCACGTCTCACTTCATGTAAGCAGCTTCCTTTTAGAGAAACTAGATGCATAAACATTGGTTTACAAAGTCCCTGCTCTAGAAAATTTGTTATTTTATCCATGACACCTGCAAACAGACAAAAGCATTAAGGGCTGTTGGTATTAATACTAGATGCCCTTCTTGGAAGAAAAATAGAGACTTCTAAGGACTCCAGGACTATTCATGCTTTACTAGTGCTTTGTAAGGGTAGCATGAAGGAGGAAAAGCAGGCATTACACTAGGGAGGAAGAGCTGAAGGAACAACTCAGAGCTGTGTAGGGCAGTCAGCAGGTCAAAAACTGAGCAAAGACGACAGAAAAACAGGTGGAACTTAAAAAAAAAAAAAAAGATGTGCAGAGGAACTTAAAATTTAATAGCAAACTAATCAATTCAAGGAAAAAGCAAACAACTGCTGTCAAGACTCAGGAGGTAGGAATTTAATTTATTTCTGAAGACTAGTATTAAAAACAGCCTCAAAGCACACCGTATTTAATATGGAGTTCACAACCAAAAGCACAGAAGTTGTATAAACCAACTGATGAGAACCAGCTTGCTCATTTTGTTTAAAATAATAAATGTTAATCATATCCTAAAGCAGATTCAAAAGTTCTTTGCTACAGCCAGCATAAAATAATGCTGATTAGATTTTAAAGGAACATTTGAGATACTTCCTCCAAACCCTTGCTCATTTTTCATTAATATTCATGTCAGTGGCAACTCCCAATCGGAAGGGTATTCTCCAAGTTCTCACTTCCATTGAAAACAAGAGAGTAAACAAGTTTCCTTCTGAAAGAGTGGTTACCAAGGTCATTTGTAAGGACCTTGGCTTAGATGCCCCAGTTTCACCAATGATACATGCGTGTCACAAAAGTCACAAGAGTATTACAAAAAAATATACTGTATTGATGGCTTTTGATACAATAGACTTTGATCTTTTGGTGATTCTTTTAAATTATATCTGCTGAAAGTACAGGATTTGTAAGAAGCACTAGCTTTATATTAAAAAATATATATACACACACATAGCCATACTGCCAAAGACAATGCTCAGAAACTTCAAATGCCCCAAACTAGAAAATAAATAAATCAACATAAAATTAAATTTTGTCAAGCTTTGGAACCCTAAACTAGTTTAAGGGAAAGACAAACCTAGCAATACCAATATAATAACTTAAAATTACTGACCCCAACACACCAAAGCTGTGTTTCCAGAAGTACACCCTGCTCCTTCAGGAGAGGGAAAAGGGGGGTGAAACTCCACTGTCACCACCAGAAACAGCAGAGGTGACTGGAGCACCTAAAGTGGGACACTAAAAGAAACCTTTTTGAAGAGAAGAGGAATGTGTACGTGGCCAACCTGTAGGTTTTTCAAAAGGTATGAGCTTGAAGACAGAATGGAAACATGATTTTTCCTAGTCCTTGCAGTAAATGCTGAGGGCTTCTCCCTCTCCCTTGGTAACCCGGTCCCAGCTCCAGCAGAGCCCCCCGCGCCGCTCAGCCAGGCAGCAAGCGACCCAGGGAAGCAGAAACCAGAATCGCATCCCCAGCTAGCGCAGGGCATCGGTGACCATACGTGCCTACCTCTCTCCTCCTCCCGCATCACACCGTTACCAAATATCCAGTAGCACCCCTTTTCCTTCTCCCCATCTCTCCCATCCTGCAAGGCCAAGAGCAGATACTGAGAGGCTGCGGTCAGCACCATGGCCCCCAGCAAGAAGGATGATGCCCCATCTCCTGCAGCTCCTGGAACCACCTCCTGCAGCTGCCACGCCATCGACAGCGGCCAGTCCAGCCCCAGCCTCCTGACATCAGGACTGAGTGTTCTGGGAAGCATCGGGGTTAAGCAGGAAAATACGAAGTCGCTACCTTAGCTCAGGATGGCCGTGCTCTGGGTCCCTTTCGTTAAGGGGAGGCTGATGCCTAGCACTGATGAACAACATCTGGCAGGAATGACCAGCTCCAGCTAGCAAGCTGGCAGACAGCTTCAAATTACTGAGGTCAGGGTTCACTTAACAGCATTAGGATATAATCCTTTAATAGCCATTTCTATGAATTTTAGTTGTCGACAAAGGCAGTTCAGTACCAAAAAGTTGCTCAAGTTTCATAAGCATCCTGAAGACAGTAACTAGATGCTCTCAGAAAGAACAAGCCAAACTCATAGCAGAACAGACATTTTTAAATAACAGATTTATGGGTTCATTTGCATTCTTGTCACACCAAGTTTCTTCTGAGTGTCAAAATATGCTATTCAAAGCAACTGGGGACATACAGCAAAGAGCCGTTGTTTTGTCTCTTAAAGACAGGATAGGTATGCCATCGTACTTCTGCTTCCTCCTCCCAGAAGCATCAAAGTCTGAAAAACTGACTTGTGAGATTTCAGGGCTTGCCATCAAAAGCCGACTGACAACCTGCAAGTTTGTCATACAGACTGAAGATATGGATGTAAAAAGGGAGCATGTCAAACACACTGGGGGGGAAAAAAAAGAAATAATAATCCACACAAAAAGTACTAAGCCAGTAATAATTCCCACAGAAAAATGAAACCATTTCCTAAATTGTTACGAAGAATTAATACAGTGCAAATAATGTGGAATTTAACCCAAAATCCAGCTGGAGGTCAAACACGTGAGACACATCACTCCCCGTAACACTCACTCCAGCTCCAACCCTGCCAGCCCCTTGCCCATCGGGGCCCCTGGCTTGGCCTCGGAGCCACCCTGTCCCTGCAGCAGGAGTCGGTCCCCATCCCAGCTCTGCTCGCTGCCTCTGGGCACAGTGGGACGGGGCTGCTGGAGGTCCCTATCCCGCTGCCAGCCCTCACAGTGCCAAGACAGCCCTAACCCTGAAGTCTTGTATGTAGAAACGAGAAATTTGAAAGCTTCTCCTCCTTTTTTTTTTTTAAATAATTGAAAAATATTGACTCCACAGTTTTCTACGCCTCTCAACCAAACATGATGTTTCACAAAAAAACCCCTAAAAATATTTTCAGCTCAGGAACCTGCATAGCTTCTGGAAAAAGCCTTAACAATTTGGACCACCCAGACAAGAAAATAAAATCAAGTGCCCAGGTCCCTTGATTTAGTGCTCTGGCCTTCCATTTGCAAATCTGACCCCATGTTACTAAAAATGGTGAAAGATTTCCCATGGATTTCCACTGCAGACAGACCAAATAGTAACCAACGGGTCCATCCACTTGCCTATCTACAAACGTGCTTTTGACTTTTGTTGATTTCTTTTCATGATTTAAATTTTCCTTTCTTTCCTATGAAATTTTACTACGAGATGCAAAATTGGATACATACTGTACAATCAGTTCCACAGTGTGGTGTGTCTTGCGTGCAAAAGACAATCAGCATTACTCCCCCACTGTTCATATATAGTCCTGTACCGGCCTTTTTACATCAGAGAAAATGGGATGTTACATTTAGCACAAACTCCGAGCAGAAGGCAAGGGGTTACACAAGCTGCACACAGCAGCTCATCCAGCCATTTGCCTCTCACCGCTCTGCCCTTCTGCAGCGGACAGGCTCTTCAGCATCTCTTATTTGCAAAGGCACCAGTTCAACAGCAGCCTGAGACAAATCAACATTTGCCAGTAAGAAATCAGGCCAAGGGCAACCTCCAGTAAGATCTGACAATAAGCTCCCTGGTTCCAACTCCCTCATCCAGCCCACTCTGAGAACAGAAATTGTTTTCCGGGAAAAAGCAGCTATATTGCAGGTCGTTTCAACCATCCCTCAACAACCCGCTGCCTTGGCGAGAAGCTGTTATAGCAGGACCAGTCCATGAGCCAGCTCCCCAACGTAAATCACGCTCCAGCCTTCAAAAATTTTCAGGAGCTTGTTATGAGGCTGGAGCACCCTCATTGCAGGTGGCTGACAACTAAAAGCCCAAAAGAGATGCAACCCTGTATGAACTGGTAAGCTCCTGTGTATCGTACAGCCTGCCAAGCCTTCCTCCTCCCCTGCTCACACACACACAGAGTGTCTCACTGCGATGGCAGGGATTCCTCACAGCTCCTTCCACAGTGGAAACTAGAAGTGACTAAGAATTAAATAGGACGGTTTTCAAAGAACTGTTTGAGCAAATATAATCCAAAACATAAATTGCTGCATTGGCTCTCACAAGGGCTTAGGAGGAGGGCGATGAGCAGAAGAGCCTGCAGTTTGTTGAACAGTACTAGCGTGTGGGGCTTTCCAGTTGAAGTTTATTTAAATTGTGCAATAAACTAATCTATGCAGCCACGAGGTCTTACTTATGTCTTCCTTTTGTGCACTTCTGTTGCCATTTGTCAGTCCCACTTACCACAGTGTCTTCATCCAAGAAAGACCGAGAACATTTTGGAGGGCACAGCCTCCTGTGAACTGGAACCCTGAGAACCATAAGGCTCTACACCACAAAAACCATTAATAATACATGAATTTATTCTCATGTGTCACGTACTACAATATGATTTTTTTCTGTTCCCCACCCCGCCTTCTCATTGTCTTTGTGCAATAAAGAATAGCTTTGTTAAAGGCTGAAGAGTAAAGAGAGACCAGGGTTGTGCTTTAGAGATGACATTCACCCACTGCAAATAAACCTAATCCCATTTTCATTGTGAGTGGCTTACAAATTTGGAAATATTTTATAACTCAAATGGAGGACTTATTTTCAATTCCTTTGTACTGATCTGTTTTGGCAAACCGGTTTACTCTTCCAACAGGGAAATCAGCTATAAATCAATCATTATCTTTCTGATGAGTTACTAGTTGTCTTTTATTGTACGCACAATATATGTTTTTTAACGTATATATGTTTTATAATGTTATAGCTAAAATGTCTGAGTCATTTTATAAGTATGCCACATATTAAAGATTACCCTACGAACTGGCAGACAAAAATATTGCAAAAGGATGATTTTGGATAAGAATAAAACAAGAGAACTTCCAGGGCTGCAGCGCCCATCCTGTGCTGTTACTGGTATCTAGGAGGTCTGAAATGCCCGGGAGCCATCTAAAGATACAGTGTAATATTCTTGGTTTTGACATTCAGTTGGAAAGAGGCACAGAATCCCCAATCGGAAGCACTTCTCTTAAAAACAGAGCCAGAAAACAATTCCAGTGTTCGTATTTTCCGAAAAGATGATGAGTTATCAGCCAGTTAACCACTGCAAGCTTCTAGTGTGCTGGTGGAAAGGACAAAAAGGTATCAGTGATACCAACAGCACTGCTGGCATTTATACAAAAGTCGCCTGCCCTTATTACAGGACTACTCAGGATTTGATGCATTTGACTGGAAATTTCCTTACACTCAAAGTCAAAGCAAGTTTACAGTTACGGTTATCTCCCATTTCTCCCAGACATGTATTTCCTATCTCGTTACGATAAATGCCAAGTACCAATGAGAAACTCAAAATGTGGTTCCTGATGCCTACTGAAATGGAAGCACGGCCAGAAGCTGTAACTGAAGCAGTAACGAGGGCAATGGAAAGACTAGCCAGAAGAGCACACAGTATGCCCAGGACCACAACCAGGCACAGGGCATCCCTTTTCAGCTTTGAAGAGACCCAAGAGCAACCTGTAGCAGTTCCATAACCGAACACACCCACACAGTTTTCCTTAATACAATGCACTGTACATGCAATAGCAATAATAGTACTTGCTCCTTATATGAATGTTTTCAGTCAAAGCTCTCCGGACGAACCATTTTACAAAGGGGATGCAGACACAGGCTAACCAGCTGCCTTAACATCACAAGAAGAAATCAGTGGTACAAAGTTGAAGCAAACCACCTGTCAGATACCTCCACAAAAAACCACCTTCAGCAAGCCAGCCCTTTTTTCCTTACTACAGTAATAAGAAAGATCCCCCTTTCAGCATCGAGTAGCCTTCTGGGGCACTCACATCCATTCCTCTCCCAGAAAAGTGAAGTATGGGAAAAACCTTTTTATTATCTGTTGGGTTGGTTTTTTTATTTAAACATTTCACTGCCACTGTAACTCGGCGCCAGGCGTAATGATTCTGGTATCTGCCTCTGGGCAGCTTAGAACAGTGAATGTCTGTGAGCCAGCATGTTCTTAATCTTCAAGAATAGCTGGATGGAGGCATGTTAATTTTGGCCTGTTTTACTTACGAGTGACACAGTATAACTAGAGAGCCACAACAGATGGACTCAAGACAGGCAGATTCAAATCAAGTAATTATTTTTAAGTGCATTGTCCTAAAGTTGACAACTATAAAGAAAAGTGTAATTGGCATAGGCTTATAATTTAACTCTGAGGCAGGAGTTGGAAGCAGCATCTCCCCCCATCTGGCTGGTCAGTGTCAGGAAGCCTGACGAAAGACCTCTGAGGGACACCAGGACAGACCACAGACCCTACCAGGTTAAAACTCTCACGGTACAGCCTAAAAGGAGACAGACTTTGCTAAGTGACTCATGTTGCCAGCCCACACTGGGTAAGTGTAGGCTTTGGGTAAACCATGCAGCATGACAAGGCACTGCTGGAGAAGCCTGAATATATGACTACTTTCAAACTGCCATGCTATTCTTAGCGGATATATGTACAACACGTCTAAATCCAGTACCCGAAATGGCAATGGCATTTCCTGAAAAGAAGAAGAGGGCGAGAAGTAGGGAAGAATAAAATCCGATGTCTTCAATCACACTGCTCAAATTGTAAGAAAACCTGTCTATTTAGAGGTGTGATAAATTTTAAATCTTACATGACTGGAAAAAAAGGGTTTCCTTCTGTAACACGACCACAGTAATTTCAGAATCTTCAAAACAAACTTTCCTTATAACACAAACTTCTAAATCATCCAAACTGCGTATGTGGAGTATTCTCACATACGTGTATTTTTTACCCACTGCAAGATCTGAAGCAAAAGGCAGCAGTAGCATAAAATGTATTGTTATATATTTTCCTGCGAAGCTGCAGAAGTTTCTTCTGTGCCTCCCTGAAGGACACAGCTGCATGTCACAATCCAAAGACTACACAAATCAAAGACGTCCATACACACATGCAGATGTTTACTCACCAGTTTCAAACAAATGAATGCAATCAAGAACCTTTATGATCTGCATCTTGCACGTTTTGGTTGTGGGTGTCTCACAAGAGCAACCCAGAACATGCATCATTTCGAGCATTCTCATTTCTTTTTGAGCTCTATGCCCTGAGCAAAACTTGGTCTCTCAGAGCAGCTAACCCAAACCCCACTGATGTCATCTGCTCTCGGATGACAACACAGTTTCATTGAGCAAGCAAAAAGCGTGAGGTTATACAAACTGTATCTGCTCAAACGGCAAAAACCTTTGCCAAAAACGCCCGGCTGCCGGCAGCGCGAGTTGCGCAGGCTGGCAGAGGCTCGGCGCTCCGGCACGGCTGGGGGTGTTTCCCTCTCCCAGCCTGTAATTTGCCCTGCACGCTGCCGGGAGGGGACGGCAGCTCTCCCGACTACTGAGCTAACGTTGACAGCTGAAACCAGGGCAGTAAAGACCCACAGAAGGCCAGCTGGAAGAGATAGCACCATCCAAAGCAATAAAATGGGTCCCACCCTCGTGGCTTATTTCACACCAAATAGCACGAGAGGGTAAAGGAAGACATCCTGGATGAATTTATGTGAGCCGTGTCCCGATTTGGCCTCGCCAGCGGGCTTCCCTCTCCCCGGAGGCTTGCAGCGACTCGCTGCGAGATCCCACGCGAAGCCACCATGTTACTCACACCCGGGGGCAGCCGAGAAAGCTGGGCAGCCCGCCTCAAAGTCAAGAGCTAAGTTACAAAACACAGGCAGGAGAGTAGAAAAGAGATGAAAACTATTGCCGGGGTGAGAGAAGAGGGGACGTTTCCAGCCATGCAAAACAGGAACAAGAGTCGGTTTGGAAGAAAGCCATTTTGGAAATCTCTCTGCTGACATGCCCAGGAGGCCCGGCCAGGGCCCGGACCTGGGCCCTACCGCATTAGCGCCTGAATAAACAGGGATCGAGGCGAGGGATCCTGCCCAAGGTCTTACATGCCAGGAGTCAGGCAGCAGAGATGGGTAGGAGGAAGCCAGGACAGCTGGGGAGAGAAGGAGGCGTCCACCCTGATGGGCAAAACCAGGCCACAGTTGTCTAACGTTCCCTGGAGGGAAAGCACAACTCCCAAAAGTAACCAAAAAAAGAGATGCTGTTGAGAAGGATATGAAGGCACACGAAGTAGCTGCTTTTGCAAGGTAGCAACTGCTAAGTGCTAGAGAAGAAAGCACAAAAATAGCACTAAAAATAAAAAATCAGGAGTTGGTGATGAAGGCCAGCCAGACAAACCGAGGAACTGCAGCACAGCCAGTCCAGTAACTTCTGTTTAGGAAACAAGCAAAAACCCATGAGCAACACTTTCTCCTCAAATAAGCCTTTTAGCAGGAAAGTTTCATTTTAAGAGTAGTCCAGCACCAAGGTATTTTGACAGACTCACTTCAGCATGCTGGTAGCGGGCTCTTAACGTGCTCCCATGCTAAACGCATTCTCCCTCCGTCTTCACAGAACCAAAGAGGAGGATGTAATTTTAGACATTTCTCTCAGGAAAAATCCCTGCAGCTGCCAAGAAACACTAGTTAGAGATAATGGTGGGTGGGGGAAGGATTTCTTATCATTCTGATGTTGCACTTGACAGAGCTTTACTCTCCACATAACTACTCCTTCCATATTTCTGTGCGCTACCTACACGGCAAAGACACCATTTATTTCCTCAAGCACAACCAAATCTTGTCAAGAATGTTCAGGCAAACCAAACGAAGATATTGGCAAAGCTGAGCTTCCCATATGTATTACCTTGGGGAAATTTAATTTATTTCCATGGGTCTCTCAAGAAATACAAAAATCCTTTCTCTCTTCATATAAAGATATGCCAAATGACAAGTTGAAATGGTTTCAAACTCTGGCAGAGCTCTTAAGCGGCTATTTCAAGTTACAGGAAAGATCAGAATCGTTAAAGTTAAAACCTGTAATTTGGAGCCACTTTCAAGGTACTGCAGCATAAATTTTCAGTTTGAACTACCTTAACAGTGCCCTTCAAATATAATCAATAGTTAGAAACAGTGGCAGAGAAGTGCTGGCCAGCCAGCCATGTCCTCTACGCTGAGCTGTTCATTCACTGTGCTAAAAAAATTTAAGTGAATGCCTTGCGAAACGGACGATCCCCAGCACACCATAATTTTTAACATATAACATAACCCGAAATAGCAAATTAAAAAAAAAAAACCAAACCAACAACCAACAAACACAGCCATTTCAGAAGCAGAAAAGTGTACAGGGCTCAAGAGTTAAGGCTATTGCATTAGTACCTAAAAATTTAAGTATATTTTTACACATCAGTATATTTTCATACATGATTCATCATTTGTGTCTTTACAGCACATCCATGCAAATGGTGCTCCTCACACACCCTCTGGCCTGCAGTCAATTGTGGTTTATCAACAGTGCATCAAGACATCTGACAGCGTGGGCTGAAGTCCATGCCCATCTCCAAACTCCATTCTTCCTGTAAATCAGTACACAGCAGTATCTAAGTAGGAGACTTTTTACACAGGCATCTCCAACAGGGAAAAGCAAGGAAGAGCAAGTAAGTCTAAGCAACCTCCCTAAGATTTTATATCAAATATGTAAGAAGTCTGAATTTTCAACCCAGTGGCTTATTCAACTGAATGCTGATACAACAGGATGCCAAGTCTTGTTCCCTGCACCTTCATCAGCCACAAATTTGACCCAATCGATACCCATCTCATTCATATCTCTAAAGTGAGAGGAAAAAAAAAAGGTGTTTCAGTAATATTCATTTACAACTACTGGTTTCAACTGTCTGAGAGACGAGGAGACTACAGTAAAACACACTTCAACATCAACATTTCCAAATTGTTTTTAGGAGCAATGTTTTTGATAATCCAAGTTATGAGCTCATTCATACTTGTCACAGACAAGAACCTCACCTGTATGAATGGCAATCTCAACGGCAAGTTTTTATAAACACTGCGTTTATATACTCTAGATGTTCGGGAAGCCTGTGCCATGTCTGCTAGCATTTGCAGTGTGCCTGCTAGCATGTCTGCAGTGGACCAACAATAAAAGGGATACAGCAGCTTGCAGGCATGAAGAATAACTGCCATTGATTGTTCTATTGCACCTCCTGTACCATCCCCAATGCTTGCCTAGACTTAACTACCCAAGGCGTTAGCTTGTCTGTGCTCTTTGGCAAGGTGTACTTCACTGCGAGAAAAAGGACAGCCGAGCAACTCATCAAAAGCACCTCTCAGAAACTTTCCTTAATTTCACCCTTTGTTTATGTGATCTCGCCCTGGAGATTTCAGTTGCACTGAAGCCCCCAGGTGCTGCTGAAGAGTGAGCAGTCTGAGCAGGCCTAGCACAGAGGATGCAATGACCTGATTACTTAAGGACCACTCAGAAAGAAACGTAGTGCTTTGATAATGCCTAAAGCCATGAGGAGTTTTCAGTAGGGAATTACTACAGCTCATGAAGATGGCCCACTTCACATGAGAAAATATGAAAGCAGCATCAGGGGATGAGTTAACACGATTGATTGATAAAACATGGCATATCTGTTGCATTTGAGGTCACTCGAGAATGTAATTTCTATTAGGCTTCCCTGCTGCTGGAAGTCTTATTCATTCATACACAACCACCCAGCTAACTGGAGCTTATTTAGAGGGAGCCAACCCGTCCAAAGCACAACTCTTCAGATAAAGCTGTGCCTTAGGACATACTTATCTGCTTGTATTGACGTGCTGGTTTTTGTCTTGTACTTGGACTGCAAGCGATTTGAGGGCAGCCACCGCCTTTCTGTTCTGTGCTTAGCCAGCATGCACAACGTCTAGGTCTGTGTCCACCACAAGCTCGCTATCAGCACCCTCAGCTTCAGGGGACCAGCGCACACAGAACTAAACACACAAGTGGATCCTGCACATACTTCTACACAAATTGTCACCTAAGATTAACAGGCAGACAGCAAGCTGTATTTTAAAAAACAAAAACAAAAAAAGTCTCAGCTGACACAACAGGCCCCACCCTTGGCAATGCAGAACACCAGCTGCTTAGGGGCCTGGAGACTGTTTCTTGACCATTTTGCAGCTTGGTCTGATGGATAGGATACACAAGTGGGAATCAAGTTAATTGCAATGCCAGATTTTTTTGAAGCCTCCCATACGACTCTGAGCAATCTTAAATATTTACTTCCTTCAGTTTTGTCCTCCTATCCTTGTCTATTTACAGTATAAACTCAACTGGGCAAGGACTGCCTCTCTCTGAACGGCTGCAGCACTGAGAAGTCTCACCCACAGACGCACCCCTTGCTCTACAATGCAACTTTAAGAAGAGCTACCCTTTCCACAACCAGACTTCCATCTGCTTATATTTAATCCAAATATATACATATGCTACAAGCATACCACACATATATATTGTTTTTCATTGAATTAAATCTCGTACAGCTTTTGAAAATAGTTCTATAATACTACATGGTCTTCAAGTGATTTTAATGGCATCTCTCTCAAGGTTCACGGTCCCTTCACACCAATATCCTGTTCCAATGCGCGGTTTCTTTTTTAATGCAGTATAACCACTTCCCATTAATTTTGTCATAGATCAGCTTTTCCTTTCATCCATCTACTAAAAGTGTAAAGACAAGAGTACAACAGTCTTACACTATGCGGTGCCACTTGATTTCACCTCCAAGTACCCAAAACACCACACAATTGAGTTCCGTACATATATATGTATGTATGTACAGCTGTACCCTCACCCGGCACGACTGGATGGTCAGCAATGCTTTGCCCAAGCCCAACAGGGTAAGGATCTACAATGGTTTTTCACAGCTCAGAAAACCAGGAAAAAAAAAAAAAGAGAGATGGGAGGAGCTCTGGGGAAGAGTAGAAGAACCTGATGAGAAAGAGTCACTAAAGACCTCAAAGGTCCTCTCTCTCTCCTTAGTCCTTAGGGAAAAGGTTTTGAAGTTGTTTTAACTTCCAAAAGGTGCGAAACGTTCTTGAAGAGCAAACGGACTTTTCTCTGAGAGGTGCCATCAGAGAGATTTTGTCAGCGCATCACGGGCTTTGAATGGAACAATGTAAAAAGACCATGGACATCCTTTCAAGATTTGAAACTCCACTTACAGGTAATACAGCAGCTGCTTCAAATGCTTTCAAGTATTTTAAGAATTTTAAGCATTCAGGTATTTTTCAATTGCCTTCCTAATGCCAAGGAGATAGTTAATTCAATGACATTTTCACAGACAGAATACTGTCTTGATTTTGACTGCCTACGATCAAATATTGATTGCAAAACTCTGTTTATGGCATGTAAATTATTTCTATTTAGTGTGGAGTTCACCATAGTCTTTGGGTTATGGAGCACAAATGTTCTACACTAAAAACTTTAGTGTTACCAAATTATGAATTCAAGAACGGATTAGACTGTTTCCGATGTTTAAATAACAATCTACTACTAGAAATAAGCATTTTGTGTGAATCCAAAATAGATTGTTTGGCTTTGTCTACAAAATAGTCATGTGTCAACTTCCTGGTAACAGTTCGTTAAAGTACGTGCATGTATAATCTGTATTCAGGAGGCCCACATACACACACATCCTATGGAGATTTTTTGAAGAAGTCTATCCGAGTTTACTTAACGGCATTCTGTACCCAATGTTCACAGAGACCAACACAGTACCATTAAAGAAAATATCTATTTACAGTTTCACTACATTTCATATTGAGAATAAAGATTTGAAAAAGCATCACATTTTCTCTATTAAAAAAACAAACAAACAAAAGAAATGGAATGTGAAACCTTAACTTTATATTAGGGTTTACAAATACAGCTGCTGATGATTTAAGCTCTTTGGAGCCTTTGACACTAAGCATAAGAGGAAAATTGGACTTTCAAATGAGTGAAAGCTGAAACAAGCAGGCTATTGTGCGGCCAACTTGAAGATTACATGCAAAAATTGGATTTTTGAGATTGGAGAAGTTACATTTGGTCTTTTAGGAAAAAAGAGAAGGACAGGATATTAGCATCCTCTGCAAACTAATTAAAGACTAACATTCACATGAACCGCAAAGTAAAGCATTCAGTCATCTTCCTAAGAAAATAAAGAGTTTGGCAGTACAATAGTCCTCAGAGAAATGCCAGGACAGAAACTTCTGTTGTCTTTGTTGATTTAGCAACTGATGTGTCCAATACCTTAGTGTTTTGTAAAGAAAGAGCATAAACCTGTGTTCCAGCATCTTTCGTGTTGGAAAGAAGCCATGTGAAGCATGCCAACGAAAATAAGAAAAGCTAACTTCAACTCACAAATACCATCATTATGCCATTTTATGCCCCTCCACGGGCAGAACTATGTCTGAAGTAAGGATAGCTCCTGGGTACAAAAACCAGGTATCACCAACAAAGGGAGGTTCTCTGCAGGCACAACTGAGAATTGTATTAGACACCTTTCTCACCTGTTCACTGCCTCTCTTCACGGTCAACCCACAGCGATGCACCTCAATTTGAAGCGATACCCACTTACTTTGAAGGCTCTGTTCTGACCACAAATTTTCATTGACTACACCTGTTAAACCACCACTGCATGCCAGTCTACGCTGGCTTTGCTTGCAACGTCCACCAAGTCAGCGATGTTTAATCTGACAAGATGCAGCTGCTTTAAAAGAACAGGCAGACCTACATGCCGATTTCGTTTTGTCATGGAAATGGACATAAATTTGAGCTTATTTCAAATTTTGCTAAAGCAAGTGCAAATAATTAGAAGTGAAATAGCATAAGCATTTTTTTTTTTTAATTACTAGAAGCGTAAGAACCCTGCCAGATTCACCCTTTCATTTTTCCCACTGGAAACTGAGATTAGCTTTCTGCACACGCAGTCACCCACAGGCAACAAAAACTGGTGAAAGACTTGTAAGTGCCAAGGTCCTGGGGCCAGGGCTGGCAGATCAGACATGTAATCGCCCCCCCTTTACAATTAAGGACAACACAGAGTCTCTATTCTACTCAAGCGACTTCGAGTGGGTGTCTTCTCCTTTGTCAGTGCTCTGTAAGTTTGCCAGGATAACGGCACGGCGATGCAAATGCGATGCCCCGTGAGAGAATGCGATGGGGTTCCACCAACCTGCACTCCGCGTGTTTAAACCCAAAAGAGATACAAGTTTTAATCGCGCCTAATAACCCGGGGCTCTAAACGGAGGATGAGGCTTCATTCGAGCTGACGGCCGTCCCGGGACGAGCCGAGGGAAGGACAAGACGGAGGACGAGACAAAGCGCTCCGGGCGGGGAGCGAGCAGCGAGGGGCCCCCCGGGGCCCCCCGGCCGGCCGCCCCTCCGGGCTGCCGGGGCACCGCGGCACTGCCCCGCCGCCCCCACCGGCGCCCCGGGCCGAGGCGCGGCCGCGGGCGGGTTGCGCCCTCCTGCCCGGCGGGAGGAGACGCTCCGCCGCCGCGCTCCCCGCTCCCCCCGCGCCCCCGGCTGCCGCCCCGCCGCGGGGGGCTCCCCGGCCCCCGCCGCCCCCTTCCTTCCTTCCCTTCCCTACCCTCGTACGCCAGGCTGGGGCAGGCGCCCAGGGCGAGCAGCGCGGCGAGGCGCAGCCAGCGGCTCCCCATGCTGCGCGGCGGCGGCGGCGGCCCTTCCCGGCTGAGGGCTGCGCGGCAAAGGGGCAGGCGGAGGAGGAGGAGGAGTGGGACGGAGACATTCTCCGAGCGGGCTCCCGGGCGCCGCCGGAGACTCCTCCTCCTCCTCCCGCCGCCGCCGGGGCAGGCCGCCCGCCCCGCCCCGCCTCGCCTCCCCTCCCGCCGGCGGTAGCGGGCGGGAAGGGGCTCGGGCGTGTGGCTGGGAGACGCTGTCCTCCGTCCCCCGGGGCTCCGGCGTCGGTTGCCCCGCCGCTGCCCCCCGAGGGGCTCCTCCCGCCCGCGGGCGGCGGCACAGCTCCCCTCCGACGTGGCCTCCGGCAATCGCCCGGCAGTGCCCTGGCCCGGCGGGAGGTGCGGGGTCCCCCGCCCGGTGCCGTGTGCCCGGACCTGCGGCGCCGTCCCGACCTCAAGCAGGGCAGCGAGCTGGCCGGGACAGCGTCGCCTGCAAGGCCGGGGGGAGGCAGCCCCGGCTGCGCCCTCTGGCCGCTGCTGGCCTCGGGGCTGCCTTGAGCGAGGGCGCGATGCGGAGGAAGAGCCGAGCTCCCTCCGTCCCTTCTCTGGCAAGGTGGGAGCACGCAGGGAAAGCACGCCGCTGCCGCCTCCCATCCCATCCAGGGTGGCAGTGGCTGCCGGCGCAGGCCTGGAGAACTTTGCGGGCAGCAGCGCAGGGGAACAGTCTGCACTTTTCAAGATTAACTGCTCCGGTTGCTCAGCAATTTGCAGATGGCCAGCCTTAAGTGTTCAAAAATCATGAGTCAGATCCTCAAGTCATGAGATTAAGAAAAAAGTTTGAAGTCTTCGCATATCCCATTCACTTCTTGAGCTGCTAGGGTCTTGCGGGGTCACATTTGCAGGCTTTCTTCCATAACCACAAAGCCTAGAGGCTTTTTTTCCACCATCCGGATGAAAGCAAATTCCCCAATCGCTCCTAGCCTACGGAAGCGAGGGCTTCAGGCAGCGCATCGAATGTTCCCATACTTTTCATTTAAGTCTGAGATCTGTCAGCCCTGCAGCTTGACTACGGCTAGACTTGGATATTAAATTTTTTTCACTTTCCACCATGAGAGGTAGCATCTAATGTGCACTAGAAACTGGTGAAGGTGCAGGAGAGCACTGGCCCCAGCTAGCGTGCTGCCTGTAAAGAGTTTGCATGCTGGGGCAGTAAGGGGGGAGAGCCCAAGGGAGTCCCTAGGGTCCCACCTGCATGCTGCAGTATTTGCAATGAAGCACAGACAAATAGGGAAATACTATCTAGTAAGTAAAGGAATATTTCTTTTAAAAGAAGAGACACCAATTTTCAGCGGAAGGATAGTCATCTCAAGGGGAAATGTTAGTCTGGAAACTGAGGAAGAAGAGGCACTAGTTTTGCCAACCTTTGAGTGTGGCTATATCAAAGTGGCCTGAGGAAGACATGGGATCTTGCTGGAAGTGAGAATAAAAATCTGGGTGGGTGTATGTTTGGGAGCATTCTCCAAAACATTTTCTTCTAATCAGAGTTTTCGTTTGGATCAGGTGTGCACCTGAAGTATACCTCCCCACTCGAATCCACTACTTCTGGTGTCCAGATCTGGCACCTGCTGCACCCCCGGGGCCGGGCTAGAGCTCCTCTTGAGTCAAATACCCGGATGGGTGTGGGCAGGCATTGGGTCCTCAGCACCAGGTCTTCTCCGAGTTGATCATGCTCTGCCCAGTGCAGATGCAGCTTCGATATTCAGTCTTGATCACTTTGTTTCAAAAAAAACCCCCCAGGACTAGGGAAGTGATTGTCCCCCTGTACTCGGCACTGGTGAGGCCGCACCTCGAATACTGTGTTCAGTTTTGGGCCCCTCGCTACAAGTAGGACATTGAGGTGCTGGAGCGCATACAGAGAAGGGCAATGCAGCTGGTGAAGGGTCTGGAGCAGAAGTCTGATGAGGAGCGGCTGAGGGAGCTGGGGTTGTTTAGCCTGGAGAAAAGGAGGCTGAGGGGAGACCTTATCACTCTCTACAACTGCCTGAAAGGAGGCTGTAGAGAGGTGGGGGTCGGTCTCTTCTCCCAGGTAACAAGTGATAGGACGAGAGGAAATGGCCTCAAGTTGCGCCAGGGGAGGTTTAGACTGGATATTAGGAAATTTTACTTCACTGAAAGGGTTGTGAAGCATTGGAACAGGCTGCCCGGGGAAGTGGTGGAGTCGCCATCCCTGGAGGTATTTAAAAGACGTTTGGATGAGGTGCTTAGGGACGTGGTGTAGTGGTGGTCTTGGCAGTGTTAGGTTTACGGTTGGACTCGATGAGCTTAAAGGTCTTTTCCAACCTATACGATTCTGTGATTCTGTGTGATTCAGTAACAAAACCAACAGTGGTATCATCTGAGCCATTGCCGTTTAACAGCCTAAGGAAAGATTATATTGCCACACGAGGAGAGATTAAAAAGACCAACATTACTCTGTTTGGAAGTAGAAGAATAAGGAAAAAGGAGCGCTTTATGCTGTCATTATTGGCACAGATACCATAGAAAAGATTAAACTAAAAGGTTAGAAATCTGTAATAAATAGTGATAATCTCTGTAGTTTATTGGTGCTGCAAGGCTTTGGTAAAAGTTCAGTGCGCGAATGTGCTGGAGGTACCTGAAGCAGATGTAGTGGGTCAGGTATCTCTTGCTTTCTCTTTGTGTATGTCCTTTTAGCTGTCCGTTCCCAAATCAATGGCCTTCTTTTAGACATTCTTCCTAAGAATATAAAGTCTATACTAGTATGACAACATTGTACAAGAAGCCGCTGCCAGCAGAAGACTATGCTGCAAGTTACGGCTCAAATTCAGGTACAAGTGCGAGCATAACTAGCAGTGTGAATGTATCCTTCAGGGACTGTTTGAAATTAGCCTTGTAAACATGCGAATACTGAGGTGTGCATTCATTCAGATGCAAGCTGGCTCTGGAGTTTCTCTGCGCAATGTAACCCTTATTCTACGTCTTTGTTCAAATGACAGCTATGTGAAACCACCCAAAAGACTGGGGCTGGAAAGGCAAGTTCAAGGCATCTTAAAAAACTTTTTTGAATTTGTAATACAAATTAGATTTTTGTAAAGTAGTTTTCTTAAGGGGCCTTTTAATAGGAGAAAGCATTTGGAACTAAGAATGTATTAAACAAATGTCACATTTATTGAATTTGAAAGCATAGTCCTGGTCATTTTTCTCTCACAGTTCAGCTTTCAATTTTCATAGAAAAAATTCCAAATATTTAAGCTTGTGGTTATTTGGCGTTCCAGGCACTACTGACATTACACAAGAAATACCCAGCATGCTTTTCATTGAAGATTCAGAGTTTTTGACTGTTCGGAGGTAAATGAAATGCAGTCCCGGATTAAATAAATAAAACTTTCTAAAGGGAAATTAAGCAACAGTACAGGATGAAAGTGTATGAGAATGTCTTAGCTGAATAAACAATAAGACCCAAAGCAAAGTTAAGTGCTTGTGGAGACTTAAAGATATATTATTATGCCAAGGAGTTAATTTAAGCACATAATTTCTCTTTCATGCTTTTTTTAATGGCAGTTCAGAAGTATAATTTTATTACTTTGTACCAGAATAGCTGTAACTTAACTACAGGTACAGTGATAATAAAAATCCAGCTTTTGATGGAGGGGAGAAATTCATTAAAGTACAGTTTTTAATAATGTTTAACAATCTAATCATTTTTCTCCAAATAGTAAAAGAATGATAAGGAAAAAAAATAACCCAATAACCCAGCTGCATGTAATTAAGTTTTGGAAGCCCCAACTAAGATTTAATTAGTCATGGTAAGAGGATGACAAACTGGGGGCCCAATCCAAACTACACAGTGTTTTAGCCCAGTGAATAGCCATACTGAATGAGAATGCTCTAATACTTCAAGTTACTCGTGTAAGTAGCTGCAGAGATAGAGACAGTCCTAAAATAATAGTAATGAAAAAAATAATGCAATTCTTCTGTCCAATTCTTACAATTCTTGAAGTTTATGAATTACTTTCTTATGATGTTTAGTGGCAGCAACAGTCAGAAATACTTCTTTGTTGCTCAGTGTTTGCTTTATCAGACCTCCTTCCAGCTGCTTGTAACTGCAGCTCCTAGGGCCAATTTTTTCCCTCTGGATGTCAGCTTGTTGCATATGAACTTTGCTAGGACACTGGTCCCTGCTAGCATCCCACTCTGGGGGCATTCTGGGTGCTTGCAGGCTGGTGGGGTGCACTTCAGTGTTGGGATGTTTCTGAAGCTCTGACAAAGAGTCCTGGAGAGGGAGACTGAAATGGAAGCCACGATTGGGATTGACCTGCGGAGGTAACGGGCGGGAAGAGAAGCTCTGCTGTAGGCACTGCTGTGGTGCGGAACTGGAGGTGCCGAGAAGAAAAAAGGCAAAAAAGAGTCGGGGGAAGATGTGGTCAGAAAGAGGCAGGTGGATGTGTGTCACGTAGAGCGCTGTCTGGGGAACGATAGACAAAATTCCTCAAGCTTACCATGCTGCTGCTGTCAGCACATGCCTGTGAAACCGCGCTGCCAGCACATGTGCTTCAGTTCATGCAGAGTAGATGCTTCACCCAGTGCCGTTTTCAAAAGGCATCTCCCCTGCAGATAGCGTGCCTGTCAAAGAGACTGCCCATTTTGCATTTTTAAGTGATATATTCATGTTTTCTAATAGAAGGCTGGTTTTCCTAAGATGACAGACAGGGAAGAAACACTAGAGGCCAGCCTACAAGAAGGCATCACTGGCTAAAAATGCCAGAAGCATGCAGACCAATGGAAATTCTTGTTCTATAAGCTTAAATAACAGAGATAACGATCAAATAGTTTCTTGTGTGAAACAACAATCTTAAGTTATATCCTAATAATTTTCTTTCTTAGGAGAGGCCTAAACCTTACTGGCACACTCCTTGACAAAAATGCAAAAGCATATACTGCCCTGGCTGTAGAAATAACATATTTTAGGGAAACGAGATGTTCTTCAGGGCAGCACGCTCTGTGTGCTCCATCCCTGAGCACTTATGTGCTCCCCACATCAGTGATCTGCACAAGTCTCCTTGGGTCCTCCCCGTTAACAGTGGCCTCATGCCCTCCCTTCCAGCAATGGCATAAAGGAGATGGCTAGACTAACTTTCCCTCAATTTCTCCACTACCAAAAACCTTGCTCTGGAAAATTTCAACCTGAAAGTCCTGGTCAGGCACATACATAGCATATACATAGTATACATATGTAGCAAGTCTTTGAGAACCCAGGTTGCCTTTTCCCCCTTCCATCTGGCAGCATGCATGTGGCCCACTCACAGAGTGTCTTAGGCAGCCAGCAAATCAGAAGTTTTTTATTGCATTCTTAGTTAGATACGGAATGCATAAATATTTTTAAGAATAGTATGTGGTGTATCAGCAGATACATGGCTTAATGTTTAATAGATATACTGAAGAACAAAACCTCTGTATTTTTAATTTTTTAAAAGCTGTTAATGTCTCTTAAAATTCTGTTAATAATTCTTCAGCTTTTGATGAGTGTGATTGGAAACAGCTGTGTCTAAACTGTTTCAACATCAAATGAGAATGGTCTTGAAAATGAAAGATTTCTTTGTGTACAAATAAAAGAACAACAATTTAGCCAGATGTAGATTTTGCAATGTTTTTGTTGAGTCATTTCAGGACCACTCTCTGGTCCTGAAAAAGAGACTGGTAACTATATAGCATGATTAAAATCTAATTCTAACATAGTCTGGGAAGGCAAATAGGTGTGAAGTTTGAGACCTCATCAGTATGAGATACTGAGCAAAGCAGACCTACTGGCAAAGCACTCATTTCTCTAATTCTCACCACTGACAGCGGTCTCATCACACTTAACCAGGACACTATTTATGTTCTTAAAGGAATTTAGATATAACAGGGTGTGAAAATGTTGTAAACCCATGTGAGTACTGAATAGTATAAATAATATAGCGCTTAAAAACACTTGGAGGGAATTTAGAGATTGTTTATTTATATTTTAAAGAGAGAAAATAGTCCAAGGATGCAGTCAATGGTTATCATTTTCCTATACAACATTTGGGAATTTTTAAATGTGATCAATATTGGATTTTAGTATCTAACTCAAATAGATTTCCTTTCTACTGCTAATTCAGATATTTTAGGTCTTTTGGGAACATTTTTTTTTTCCTGTGTTGTTAAGCATCTATGCTGGCTAGGTGCGTGTCATAAATCTGAGCGCAGTGCTACTCCTTCACCTGGGCATACCAGATGTCGAGAGCAGTGATAGTAGTATTGGTAGTGGTAGTGTGACTGTTGCTTTAAGAACCACCCCTTTCTGGGGCAGCAAGGAGCCTGGCCAGCAATTTCAACAGAAATTGAGTATGGAATGGGCTTCGTGTGCAGGAAAGCATTTCTGATATACTAAGTAAATGTAAAAAATGCTAGATGTCAAAAGCCAGTTGTCAAAAGCTGGAGACGTTAATGTCTTATTCATGAGTGCATTTTAAGTGAACCCCTACTTAGTTTATCAGCAGTAATGTAAGATTAGCTTGTGTATACATGATTATCAGGATTTACAGTGGTTTAGCATTATGATATTAATTCAATTTACGTCAACTACCCTCATGTCAACAGCATGACTTAAAATCTTCCCCAGGGAGAAAGACTGGATGTAGTTATACAACTGTTTCCTGGAAGAGAAAGGAAAAAGTTGCACAAAGTTCATTTGATATATTATTATTATCTTTGGGTATATAAAATGCTGTCTAAACAGCATGTTCTCTCCTTCTCTACTTCAATCATCACAAACTTGGATAGGAATGGTAGCTGCATAAATGAATCCTGTGCTTTCCAGAAATCAGTAAACATGCATATGTAAATACACGGATGAAATGGAAATTTCAGGAGGTCAGGTATACATGTTTGATCATTCATATCCATACACACATACATACATATGTCTCTATATTCACAGGTATATGTACACCTATATATGTATCAGGGTATATATGTGTGTGTGTATGTCTGTGTTATGTATGTATGCACAAATAGCAGTTGTTTTTAGAGCAAACATGTATACCTAAACTTACATTTATGTGTCAGAATTTGACCACTGAACATCTATGTCACCCAAGTGATTTTATTTTTCTGTCTTTGTATTGTTACAAATATACACACTCTCTCTGAAACTTTAAAAATACACTCTATAAACATGTCTAGGTACCAGAGTACTTTAAAGCCAAAAGCGGTATGCCAGAAAACATAAAGTTTTCAGCGAATTTTGAAGCAGAAAATTTGATACAGAGCAAGTATCTTTAACCGCTTTGCAGGGGCCAGGGGAAGGAAAATGCCTGGCTCCAGAGCCTGGGTGGGATGAGGAGCCACATCCCCGCGGAGCACGAACCCCACCTGCTGGGAGGCTCGGGGCGAAACTGCGGGAAACCAGCAGTTCTAAAGCACAAACAGTCCCGGTTGTATGGCGGGGCTGTGAGATCTGGAAACAAAGACTGAAGCCGATACAGTTATCTCTGGGAAAGTAGGAGAAAACAGAGAAAAATGTACGAGAAATGTTTCCACAACGTTCTGCTACTCAGCAGTTGATGAAAGCCTTTCAGGAATAAAACCCCCTTGCATTTTTATCCTAAGGATAGTGAACTTGTTAAAAAACCCCCCTTTAAATTAATACACATGTACACGTAGCTTGTTTTATTTGTTTAATCTCTTTTATGACCGAGGAAGACATGTAAAAAAGACATCTGAGTGGATGAATTTGCTCCTGCTGCTTCTTAAGCAAAGTGTATGGACCAGATCAACGTACAAGTCCCTGAAACCGCTTTGATGTACAGCAGTTTAGAATCCATTACGTAAACTTCTGTAGCATTACATTTAAGGGTAATTCCCACTTTAAAGTAGTATTTTTCACTAAATTAGTTCACATTTTAAAAAAAGAAATTGTCCTTACGGTAACAATTTCTGTGATTGATCTCCCCTTAAAACATCATTAAAGCTTATTTAAATTAATGAGGACACTATTTACTTTATTTTTCCTTTTCCACTTCTTTACTATTCACAACAGTATCCAAGTAGAACAGAAACCACATGTGCATTCAGGAAAACAAGAAAATATGTAAATATAATGCACATCGGCAGAAAAAAAATAGCTCAGGTAAGGTTCACTGCAGAACTCAAGAGTAGCCCAAAGAAAAATAACAGAAACAAAAGGATCTTAATTAACTCTGGCAAAGGATGACCCAAGCATCCGGGTTTTTAGTATGATGCTTACTGCAGCACAGAGGAGGCCTCGTGAAAGAATGTGGGCACCTGCCATACTTACAGGGACAAAGCGGTCAACTGAATCCACCTCTAGGTCAAAAACAACTCCAGCCACTTCTGACTATGTTATCTAAAATTTAAGCAACTCTGAAACTGGGAAAAACTGATAATCCAAAGGCAAAACATGGCCAAAGGCATATTAAAGTATGTTCATATGTCAGTGAAATTAAATAACATTTTCCTAGGTTTTCTACAAAGATCATCTGTCCCTTGTAAAGTATTCTGAAAAGTACTCAGTTTAGAAATAATTCTTTGTATTTATGCTAAAGCTTGTGTATATTCATAAAAAACTAAGCATATTTTAGTAAGGAGCAAACACAGACCCTGGATCCGATTCACCATGGTAAGCGTTATATTTCCTATTCACCTGGACTAAATTTTCAGAAATCAAATTTCATTTAGAGGGAATGCTGGTAATTAGAATAGTCGGTTTGTCACTTCTGCTTCTTGGACTAATTAAAAAACCAAACATTCTGCTCATCCATGCCAGTAATGGGATTCATTACTCCTGCTGCTCAGTCTCCATCTGAAGAAAAGCCAGGTTGCCTGAGAAAAACGTGAGTATTTAGCCCATAATGATCTGTTTGCCATACCAGTGTATTCCATAGTAACTCTGGTTACTTTCTTTTCCTGTAAGAAAAGCTTCACTAGAGACTTGTTGAAGTATGGATGTTCAAAGAATACAGGATTAGAATCCAACTGAACCAACAGGGAGGATGTCCCCTTTTTACTGGGCCTGATTCTGTGAGGAGAGAGTCCCATCAGCTTACGCTGATTACAGCAGGAGTGAAGGTGTTCAGCATCTCTCAGAAATGAAAGGCTTCTCCAAGTCCCAGTATGGCAGGATACTTACTTATATACTTACACTACTCTTAGGTACTGTTTCCAATGGAACTACTGCCATATATGATATTAGGCACATACTTAAGTAACTTCCTCAATAATGGCCTACATGTTAACTTGAAAGTTTTATTGCTATTTTTCTAAGTCAAAACAGAAAAAGGCATACGTATTTCCAAGTAACTGAGCACCTTCTTCAAAATGTGAATTTCAATATTCTTACCTAGTTTGTAAACCAAATAATATCGTACATCAAATATTGTAATTTTGCAAGTGTATCATACTGAAAGTGGTACTCTGTAGACTGAAACAGAATAAAATTATTTAGCAAAAACCATGAAAAAGCCTGTATTCAACTTTTCACATAAAAAAATATATTTTTTTTACAACACTAACAGTTAAGGCCACAGAACTCCAGCAAGATGCTGATAAGCATATCAATTGCAACTATTAAAATTACCAATAAATATCAAGAAAATGGTCTGCATGTTTAAAATCACAGCAATCAAATCAATCAAAAAAGCAACCATCAACATCTCTAGTGAGTCATAACTTTTTTCAAGTAAAAATTGCACAATGTGCTGTAAGACTGTCACATTCTTACATACTGTAACAGTGTTAGAGTAATGTACAAGTAGAAGATTTCATCCTTCTGTCCTGGTTAGTCACAGTTTCCCTGGAATTGTCCAATGTATGATTCTGGTTTTCATCTTTACTGTCTTCACCAGATAAATCTTCCTTTTCTTTTTCTTGTTCACTCTGTAATGGCTTTCCAGATCTATCTTTCTTTCCGCTACATACATTCTTCTGGGCTGTCAGTGGCTTTCGCTTAAACAGGGAAAACTGAAGTAAAAACCAGGTAAATAAGATGCCCAAAAGAGTTAGCTGTGAAATTCAAGGTTAAAAAACCCACAAAGCCTTTTGTATACACCAAGGTCAATTTAGGTCGCAAATTTCTCCTTGGTAAAATAAATCATTTTTCAAACCGAAATAACTATTTAAAAATGTTAATGAAAATCACTCTGCTGCAATAGTTGAAATGTGGCAAAATAGCACAAATGAATCAGAGAAGTTAAAATGATTGCATTTTGTCAAATTACACACTGTACAGTTTGCACAAAATACTGCAAGTGGTGCAAAATTATCTGCGTTTCTTTCAAACAAGAGTCTGAGGCAAGGTCCAAAAATATAGGCTCAGATCTGCAAAGCCCCAGAGCAGTAACTGCTTAATATGCTTCATTATAAACATGTGTGTAGTCCCATTAAAGTTAATGACAACGTGTTTTTATGTCAGTGAGACTACACATGTGCTTGAAGTTAACTGGTGCTTTAAGGTCTTTGTTCAACAGGAAACACAGCAGCCAGTCTCTGCAGAAGCCTTTGGGTCCTAAACCTGCAAGAAATTCCGTATAAGGTACTCCTCAACATGCATATATATATATATATACACACATACACTCTTTAAATCAGTGCATGTTGGAAATACATACGAGGTCAACTAGCCCAGCTGCTGCTTTCCAAGAGAAATATGGTGGAAAATTTTTTTAGATAACGTCCCATAGGAATCAAGTCCCAAGTTTTCACCTCACCAAAATGTGATGTGATTAACACCCTGTCTTTTACGGGCATGCTATACATGTACAGGTGATAATGAGCTTTATCTCATTTCTACTGAGAGAAGTACTATGATTTACTTTAATAGAGCAATTTTTTTGACAACTTTAAGTTATTTTATCACAAAATAAAATCAAATCTTAAATAGAAGGAACAGGTTGCTCAGCAGTTTGTTTATGCAGATCAGGTAAACTGGGGTATTTGCTTCAGCTTGGTAACTGCCCTCTGCCTTCCTGGTCACTGGTAAAACTAGAAGGAAAAATCAGGCCACGTACCTTTTTTCTCCCAATGATTCCTCCAGTTATTTGGTCATCAGTGTTCTCTGAAGAATTGTTCACAGTGTGATTGTCAGTGCTTTCTTTCTCTACAATAATATAAACCTTTATATTAACTTCTTTCTGATTCTTGCAAATTAAGAACAGAAAAAACTGTTCTTCAAATTATTTTCGAAGTAAAAGTCACTAAATAAAATGTGGATCTTAAAAAAAAGCAATCAGAATATTCAGTTCAACTTGATGCCCAGCCTGACAAGACTGTTTTCATTTTTTTAATCTTTACATAATGCCCTTATATTATTCTCCAGATGCTCGATTTTCAAGAACAGAACAACTTATGGCAGTGATATTATATAAAATGTTTTGACTTGACACCCAAAGTTTCCTCTTGCTGACAGAAGACATATCTTGCACACTGATTTTGAAAGTATTTGGAAAAGCTGACTTTTAGGGCAGGAGCTATGGTTCAGCATGAATTTTATTCCATAGAAACAATTCTGGGAAAGGAAGAACTTTCCATCTGAGTTGATGTTCCTGTGTTTAAATTTTCCTATACTCCCTGTATGAATGATATAAATTTAGAACTTAATATCAAAACTTCCAGATCACTGGATGATGGAAAAATATTTAAGCATCCACTCTGGACAAGCTGTTTCCATTATAATATTGAAAATAAATGGCACAGCTTCTTCATGATTAAGGCAGTGGTCTTTTTTATACCACATTTGTTATTTTCTTTCAAAAGAAGAATTATAGATTATTCCAGAATTTCTAAAATAAACAAATTATTTTTGACTTGTCTTGCATATAGGGCACCCAACTTCACACTCCCCAGCTTTTCTAAAGGAATATACAGTTCACTCAAACTGTCATCAAAACAACAAGCAACATCTAGACTTATATCTTCAGCATCTCTGAACAGTGTTCAGTAATTACATTTCACCTAAAATAATCTGTTTGTGAACGTAATGAGGAAATGTCAGTTGACAGAGATGAGAAAGACTTTTGACAAGCTTCTCTGTTGAAGTGAAGAAACACGGCACCTAAAGAAGTTGCTTGAGAGATAACAGAATTACCATTACTTTGTCACCACACAACTAGAACTGCTCTTAGCAAGTAAGATATAGTCCTGCTAAGAGACAGTCCTTCTCATGGACTTCCTCCAATACATAACTGGGAAAAGTATTTATTTCGAATCATTAACAATTAGTAATGGGTTTTTGCCTCTCAAATTTCATCACCTCTCAAGAACTGCTTTACCAGCTACTGACAGTAACTGTATTGTTCAGTATTTTTATAATAGAGATTGTTTAGAAAAGTTTTATCTTTTGAAATGTTTTGGGTTTTTTTAGAATGTCCATAACGGTCCAGTTCTTAGGAATTGTATTCTTACCCTGCTGAATGATGGTCTCTTTCTGAGTGGTCTCTTCTGTCTATAGAGAGACAAAACAATGAAATCTCAACATTCAAACTTGTTAAAAATTAAAATTTTTAACTATTAACACCTACATATTTGTTCCTCCCTCTACCAAAACCACCCCAACCAACAACTTTGCATTTCCAAGATAACTACACATATATTCAAACTAATGTAAGTTATAGAACCAAATTCTTTCAGAGACCAATAACTTAATAGGAATAAATGCTTTTACCTCTACAGTTTCCGCTGTGCTATTACTGCTTTTCTCTCCCTCAGGTGTTTTACTATGTTTCTCTTTTTCATATTTTTCCTCTATTTCCTCTTCTTTCTCTGTTCCTTCCCCTCCCCCTCCTGCTTCTTCTCCTTCTGTTTCTTCTTCTTCTTCTTCTGTTTCTTCTTCATCATCATCATCATCTGTCTCTTCATCTCCAGACAAGTTTTGTTCCTTTGACAAAATGGCCAAAACATAATTTTGAAACTCATGCTGCACAATGATATCATGGTCCTCATCCTATACCAGCTCATCATACATCATCAATCGACTAAGAACAAGAAAACTCAAAAGAAAATGTTCCAAGGAATAGACAGAGTAAGGACAAAGACAGGAGCCCTCATTCGAGGTTTGCTGATTTTCACAGATTTTAAAAAACCAGACCTCCAGTGAACATTAGGAGTGCAGCTGACTTCTATGTTTTGCTAGCGTGTCTCCTTAAGTGAAAAGCAATGAAAAATTTTTTTTTTGGAAACAAAATAGTTATTTTAAATGTTTGAAATACGCATAAGTAATACAAGCAGTAGTAATTCCAACACTGAAAAAACTCATTAAAATCTATTTCCCAAGAAAATTAATAAAACAATACCAGATACAATGTTCTGATTCATCTGATTCAATACAGACACTATAATTTGAATTTAAGTTGGTTTCGGCCTAGGATAAAACTTCCATATAGTAAAATAAAATAACCAAGAGTACTATAAAATAAATTTTTAAAAGTGCAAATGCTATTTTTGTAAAAATGTTCAGAAAAAAAGAACCAATTATATCCTTATTACTCCATTCAATCAGATTGCCATTACTATGCCATTTATGTATTTATAACAGCATGAAATACAGTATTTTAAACAGAAACATTCTCCTTCCCATTGCAGAAATATAAGTGCCTAAACCAAGTCCAAGATGGACTTCTGATGTCAAATCAAGTGAACCCTTATCATTGCATCAGAGCACCCAGACGGACTATTACATGTTTGCATTCTGATGCTTTTCTTCTATGATTGATTGAAATATACATATTGAACCAGTATTTTATGTTAAAGAAACCTGAACAACAAAACATTTCTGTTCCACTGCAGCCTAGGTCGCGATGGGAACTGGTGTGAACAAGCTGCATGCTCTTTGGAAAGTGTGTTAGAGGAATGGGTCTTACTCTGAACACCTTCGTATGCTCGGGTCGAAATGCTGTCTCCTATCTTTTGTCAATGGTTTCCTTACTCCCTCTTACTTTTTTGAATTTTTGCTTGTCTCCACAATGACTGTTTCCATGCTCATCAGAAGGTAACCTGCTAGTCAGGAGGAGACCATTAGCTAATGTTTCTACAGGTCGGAACACAAGGCTGCCTAGCCAAGAATGTTAGGGGTATGCAAAAGTTTAATAGGTTAGATGTTTCCCGGCCTGTACTCTTCTGGGTGAGTTAACTGTGTAGCAAAGTATTTTTGGACCTTACTTAGAAGCTTTCCACCACTTTAAGCACAACGGCACACCTGTAATTAAGAATCACAAGGACACCACAGACTTTCAGCTTGTACCACTTGCATTGTTCTCTTTTGCCCCGCTATCCACAGGCTTGTCTGGTGCCCTTCGCAGCTTCAAAGACCAAATTTTTAAACTGAGGATAAAAAGCCTCATCGTGCATACCAGCATGTGCAGCAGAGTTAGCGGGAGCTCTCCACAGTGTCTAGTATCTGTGCAGCACACACCACGTTCTGAGAACTGCGGTGAAACGGGCTAGCAGCAAAGGTGAATCCAGCGTGGAGTTCAGGCTACACATTAACCACACGTTGACGCTACGGAGAGCACGTGGGAAACTGAAGGTACCCTGGTGGTACGTTATATTGCCAGCTACATATTCCAGCTCTAGAAATGTTAGGAATTAAATAAAGGCAGAAATCACCATGTGCCACTGGCAGAAAGTCCCTTTTGTAGCATAGCACAGTGGTGATCCAAACAACCGGCATTTTGCAACAGATGAGCACTTCAGCTCACGCGACTGGGGAAAAGACCTGCTCCTAACAGGTATTTTCCAGTACTTCCTTAACTGAGGCTTCTTCCAGTCACCTTCCCAGTCTGGCTCTGTAACTGTGAATTTCACTGCAAACAGTGAAAAAGGCAATCTGCTTTCAACTCGAGCAAAAGAAAACTAGGTGCAAAATATATCGGTGCGATCATTTCTTCTCACACGGCAAGCAGACCGAGCGGCAGTGCCGACACACACAATACCATTTAGGGTAGAGCACACCGTTTCGTATTACCCCCTGGTCGTGTGCCCTGGCACGCTGCTGTGCAGGTTCCTGGCAGCAGTGCAAAAGATTCCCAGTGGCGATCCCACTGTCATGTCCTGGGGGCTCCGCACAGTGGAAAGGCATTCTGAGAACAAGCACAACCACGGTAAGAATCCTGTCTCCTGGCATTTCCAACAGGTAGGAGGAAAATGACAGCAGGTTTCAGAAGGGCGTGATCTTTTTTTGAAATGTTCTTCATTTTGTTGTTGCTGTTTTACTGAGAAGGTTGCTTATGAAGGTAAATGTGACAAACTCTTTACAAACTTGACTCTTCAATAATATACTCCAGCATCTACGATGGAAAGCAACAGCTAATGATTCTTCCACCTTCCTAGGAGCTGAGAAAAGGTTGCTTCTTATGAATCAGTATGTCTGAGGAATAATGCACAATAAAAATTGAAAATGTTTTCATCTAAACTCCTTTGGAAGTGGTGTTACTTATTGGTATAGTTTATCTGTAGACTTGAACGGTACCACTGTGGGTACGCTGCAACAGTCAGTACATAAGTGTTTAGAGATAACACGCGCACAGGATTTTGTCTTTGTAAAAAATGTAAAAAAGACCTCCACTGGATAAAATACTGACATTCAGTCTTCCAGAGGAGTATCAGATTGACGTGGAATTACTTAGACATCTGTGAGAAAGCCAGAATTTTCTATTTTTGGTTCCTTCAAAATTAAAACAGTCTTCGCAGATGTTTAGCATAGTTACAGCCTATGGAAGGGATTCAACCTAGCCGTTTCACACTGGAAGAAATTTAAGATTAGCAGGCCATGTATGCACTACGTAACATGCATAACATGCATAACATGTATGCACTATGTAACATGCATGTTTTACACAGCAAAATGTGTAAAGACAGCTAAAAGACATGTAAAAGAAGAGTTTAGTCCAGCTTTGAACTACTGAAAATGTTTATCTCGCTTTGTAAGCACATGTAAGTGTCTCCAGCTCTGCTGATACGGAGATACTGGTCAAGCAGTTAACAAAAACACTGATGTTCCATATACTGTGGGCAATAAAAGTAGTTAGGATTTGAGTTCTGAGGGAGGAATTTCTCCTAATTACATAGTAAAGAGTCATGACATATTCACATGAAAAGCAGTCCCAAAGTTGAACTGATATGAAAAAAGCTCTTCCAATCCTCACCTTTTCAGTTACATAACCCAATCTCAGAAATGACCTGTGCTTCTAGCCTCATCTCTAGGCACGCTTATCTCCAGCTTCCTATCCACCAACAACTGTTTTCCACCTCATCTAAATATTCAAAACATAATTTAAGAAATGCAAAGTTTATTTTCTTTCAAAACCATTTCTCCTGCACAGAGAATAGGGTGTTGAGTGAGGAACAGCACTCTTTAATTGTCATTAAGCCAGCAGCTAAATCTACTGAAAGTAACCAAGAAAACCAGAACTTGCTGTTTAGAAATACTTCCTAGAAGCACAGTCTAGTGCTAAATTGAAAAAGATAGGAAGGAAGAACACTTTTTTTTTGTAAATTTGGTGAAAATCTCATCAGAACGAAATGCTCCAGATGGCTAGGAAAGGTGTCACACAATAACGTTAAAAAAGACCTTTTTTCTGCTTCTTTATAGAGCCAGCGTTGATCAATGAGACTTAGAATAGCATTATTCTAAGAATAAAACAACATTTTAACAAAGTACAAGATTACTGTCAGCATTCAGAATTTGCTTATCATGTGGTAAGCAGAATCAGGTGGACACATGTTTAGCATTCATGAATAAAAAAGCAGAGCACAATCAGTATGATATCATCCATATCAACATAGCTACAGCATTGCAGAAACTGTACACAAAGATCCTACAGTAGCCTTACAGAACTTACAAGACCTATGTGCGACTCCCATGCCTACAAAAATCACTGCTCTTTTCCAGCTGCATAATGGATGAACTTCTACTGTACTACTCCACAGGTTCTGCTTACAGTGAACTCACGTATCAGGTTTGGATTCTACCAAAGGCAATGTTCCCTATTAGCCTAAACAAAGATACCTAAAGGCAGGGGTCTACAAAGGAGGTAGAATCTAAGCTGCCATTGTAGTTAACAGAGATCTTTGGTGGAATTCCTTTGATAAGCGCCACTCAGACATCCTAGGAATCTGAGACATCCTTACATGGGGCTTACGGAGACCTGCATCATTCTGGACCCCAGCTCACAGCCATGTAGGATACCCCACAACACCTAAAATCACACAAGATGTGTTTGTTTAGGCAACTGAGCCATGCTCTTCGTCAAAAAAATCGGTGAAGCTGAGAGACACTCATGTCACCCCAAAGAAGACACCTACTGTTGTTAAACTGAACAGCTTCCCAGACTGATCACATTTCCATTTACTATATTTGCAGCTTGCCACAGGTGTCTCTAGCTGTCACCTTATCTGTTCAACTTCTAAAATAACCCGATTTGTATAATAACTCTGATAGCACAGTTTTATTACTGTCATATCCACTTGCCCATTTATAGGCATGTTTTGGAGAGTTTTTACCAATGGTAGTGAAAGAGAGATGAGAATGTCATACAACAGATACTCTCTTTACTTTAAAAGATGAATCATCTGGCCATTAAAAATAATCTCTGAAGAATCTGAGGCTACTAATTAAAGCAAATATATATATGTATGTATGTATTATACGTGTGTATATATATGTATATATTCCATATATGTATAATCTCTGCATTATTCTCTTTCATTATGCTTTAGAAGGTTTATTTTTTATTCCACTTTAAATTCACTATTCACAGAAAGATAATGCTGTAAGAATAACTTCAATAGTTTCTCCTCTAAAGCTGAGACAGAGAAGCTGACTTGGCCGAGGTCACATACAGAAAGTCAAAAGTAGTATAGAACATACAAGTAAAATATTTGAAATGGTTTTAATTTAAGCCTGAGGTTCCAGTTTCTTCAAGGACAAAAAAGTGCTCGGTACTATGAAACAACCTTGAACATTTTGTACCTCTAGTGTAATAAATCAGTACAGCAGAACATGAGTCTTGAAAAGATGACCTTGCAGACTTAACAGACTATACAGATTTTGTATAACTGTTTTGTGTGCTTAATTTTTTGCATGCATTTACACTGGTTTTCCTTTAAACCTAGAGCTTCATAACAAGACATTCTTAAGGATAAATTTGCTGTATCCAAGCTTTAGGGGACGAATGACCTTCCTCGCTACGGTTTTGGCAAAAGTATTGCCTCAGTGGGTATAACTCAGTGGGTGTAACTGTCTTCTGCTAAAATGGCTACAGCTGGCTTTTCTTTGGGCAGATTAATACAGAATAAAGACATGTCTTTTCCAAATGCTCTAGAAAAATGTGGTCTTATGTCTGCAGAAGAGAGGGGTAAAAATGACACTCTGTTCCATACCGTTCTCTCTCCTGGTGTCATGCTCTGGCTCAAAGACAGTCTCACTGAAGACTGGAGACATGTCTCGTGGTAGACCTTGCTCAAATGACAGCTGCGAACTACACTGCTCTATACTGCCTTAACTATTTCATTGTGGATGCCTCCTGCATACTTTATGCAAACTGAGCGCTGGCAGACGGGCTGTTCATAATTGGCATTTCAGAAGGGAAGGCTTATGGTATCTTTCCAAGCCTTCTCAAGAAGTCAAAATATTTTATGTTTGCCACCACCATTTTATGTTTTTAGGGAAGACAATCTCAAAACCACTGATAAGACAAACTTAGCTGCAGATCTTTTAAAAATCTGGTGAAAACTCAGTGATGAAGAGAAATCTGTAATTACTATGTGTACCACTTGGAAATGGAGAGTTCTGGGAAGCTCTGGTTTCCAGAAAAGATATTTCTGTTTCGAGTTGCCCTGGAAACTGTTAAAAATCCACAGAGGAGATTATTAAAGAGAGCTGAGAATGAGGTAGTTAGCTACATGCTTCTTCCTTGGTGTTGTTCTGCCAAGCAGTCATAAAACAGCAATAGCTTAGCAGAGTTTTTAATCATTTAAGGAACAGATTTCTCCCATTACCTGTCCAGCCCATTACCCTTAGATGCCCAAAAGCATCCCATGGCTCTCTTACATGCCTATACAACAACTGAATGGAATACATACTTAGTCGGAGTTTCACTATGAAGCAGAAGACTCTTAGTAGGTGGGTATCAGGTTAAAGAGGTTGGTCAAGGGGCATAATGCTGTCATATAGGACTGAACAATGCTCCCTTTGTAGAGCACTGGTAAAGACAACTACAAAATACATTTCTACAGACCATCCTTCTTTTTTGATGCAGGACTGAAGAGGAATAGGTAGAGGAATCATAGCCTTCACTAGCTATCATTTTGCTCTCCAAAATACTAGTGCACATCAATGTCACTCCTGAATTGTCCACGCTGGGAAAATGCACTGTGTTAACATTTTTCTAAAACAGCATTTAAAGTAACAATATTAACCATGATTTTACATGCAGATGAGAGAGAAAAAAATAAAAATAGCTCTGTTTACCCTTTTTGGGTTGGAGATATATGGATCGGTAGGCATGTACCATTTTGTTGGTATTGATCTTGTCATGATGTCAACTTATCTGATGTGAAGTGACTGGAAATACTGCCTGACAAATCTCTGAGTAAAGCTAAGATACATACCTTGTCGTTTCTTACTTAGCAGTTACAGTGAAAGTTTAATATCTTAAAATCCACATAGTGCTAGCCATTTGTCATCAGGAATTTGAACTGGACTCTCATTTTGTAGCTATTAATATAGAAAAATTATTAGCTCAGCTACTCTAAACCTTAGAGAAGTATCTTTCACTTTAATGACTACTAAAGAAAGAGCTATCCAGTTTCATGACTGACAAAATTCAAAGACATAAATACTCAAATAAGAGTACTCAAAGGAGAGATTTAAAAGCTTATTCTTTCAATTACAAGGCAGTCAACAAGCCAAACTAGGCTTTCCTTATATATTGGCATGGACACAAACAGAAGAGCTCAGCTGAATACACTTAAAAGAATTTTCAACAAAAAGTCGAGCCTGTCTACCTTGTCTAAAAGTTAACATCTAGATTTCCACTAGGTTATATTGGTTTCCTAATTGTACAATTCTATGTCAAGAGCACTTTACATGGATACCTGACACTTATAACAGTCCCTTAATGCTTCTGTCATGTAAGTATCCTGGAATACTAATGCAATGCTGAACTGCTGAATTTCAGGCACACTGTGCGGACAGTGAAACAATTGGAAGTCATTTATATGTCAGGCATGAGTTTCCATTGCTACATGTCAAGCAAAAAATGAATTGTAAAGGTAGTTATGCCTTCTTGTAAATATGATGGAAGAAAATGTTTCCAAGTACTAGATGGCCACATGGTGCTACACTGATTATCCTGAATATGTGATGACTAATTACCACAATAGTACTGTGATACTACAGTTGCATCCTCCAACAGCATGGTGTCACCCTGAGAAAACTGGAATAAAATAGTGAATACATAGCTGTAAATAACGTAGCTAGAAACTGATTCAGCAGACTCATTTTTCATTGTTGCGCTTCTAAGTCTTTTTCTGCCACTACTTTTCTATGCAATATATTTTATTTACTAAAAGCCAAACACAAGGACCTACCAGTTTAGATCTGTGCACTTTTGTCACAGGCTGGCAGTGCACACACTTTGCATTCAGCGAATTAATCTGATTACATTTACTAATCAAGACTTCAGGTGTCATTCAGAGATAGTACACTGACATTTATGACACAGCAGTACAGTCCTTTTTTGATTGAGGAGTAAGGATTTTTTATTTTGATTTTTGACTTTTAAAGATTATTTCAGTTGGCTTTGGTGTAACTATTCTGTGGCTTGCCAGCTTGCTGCTGTAGGTGTACTTGGAGAAAGATATATCTCTGCATTCTTGTTTGAGTATGAATAACTACTTAACAACGTATAAAATTTTAATGTAAAACTACATTCTAAAGAAGACAGTATTTGTACTTTCAGGTTTGTTTTAGATTTTTACTATCCACTACAAAAACAATTTAAATAGAGTTATCTAGAGGATTCTCTTTCTCCAGCAATTCAGAACAATTTTTTAAAAAATTTATTCCCCAAGATAAATCAACATCTGAAATAGTTCAGATGTACTACAGCTTTCATATACAAAACTGTTATCTTCCCAAAAAAGTTTGTTTTCTTTGGAGAACAAATAAATAACATCAATTTCCAAAAGGAAAAAAAAATGTCTATAGAACTAGAAAGAATTTTAAGGTGTTTTGTGAAGAATCACAAAATAAGTTGGAGACTATTTACATCAAGTATAATCTCATATGAGCTATTTTACATAGTAACATAAACATCCTTTAATATTCAGTCACTTGGAAATAGCATACCAAAATAAATCCTGGGTACTTAAGCAAAACAGATGAAATATAATGAGCAACTCCAAATCAGAATATGTTGATGTTATCTCAAAAACTCAGTGTGTCTCTGGAAGGTATTATGCTGCATACAAAATGAATTCTTAATGCTAACAGACACAGAGAAAAACTAACTCAGGAATATTAGCCCACACTTGGATGCAGTTTGTGCATTTTTTCCGAATTCTTATAGAAAAAAGTTTCAGTGTCTGGAGTTTGTCATGCAGCTCCCACGTATTTGCAAGTGAATGAGGACAGTCACTACTTTCTGCTTTTATTGTGCCACATAGCTTAGAGTACTGCACGTCTCTCCAAAATCCTGTGCTTTTTGTTGAAATCCTGCCTTAATCATGCTCGTTATTATTCAGTGCTTAGGTAAAAATATGGACAAAGGCAATTTCACCAATAACACCACTGCAGGCAGGAAGGTTCTTCAAGATTCTCTGTTCTCCATACATTCCTGCAAAGGATGCCCTATGAGTCACTGCTAAAACCTCCACAGCCTGCAAGAGTGGGTCTCTCAGGGGAGATCCACCATCTGATGTAAAAGTGGCAATTTCTGTACAACCATCAATAATCTTTAAACCCATTCCCATCTTGTATGGGTAGATTTGTCAAGGCACACCCAACGTAGTAACACGAGGCCCACCAGCTTCCCCGTGCAATTGTTCTTCACATCATGCTGGTACTTGCGAAAGTTCTACCCCAGCTATTGGAAGGTCAGCTTAAAACACAGCTTAACTTCTTTCTGTACTCTTGATACAGGACACATTCAGGTTTGCTTTGTTCTTTTTCTCCTCAGAGATGACAATGAAGTGCCTAGTAAAACAGATTAAATTTTGCAGCAGTTCTGCTGCTGTGTTTCTAATCATGAGAGTCATTTTGTGCCTTGGCTAGATGCTGGATAGAATGAAAGTAAGTATTTTAAACTTCCTGTAAGAAAACCAGTCTCTGCCAGGGTGGCTCACAATCCCAAACTCGTATTAGATTGGTGATTATTGTTGAGTTTCCAGTTGAACAGCACAGCACAGTCTCTTGTAATATCATTGGTACACAGGGACTGGGAAATATTGCTCTTCAATACTACTGTGATCTATACCCTTACAGGTATAGATGTAGAGAAAGGCTTTGTTTTAATATAAAATTCTGCTTACAACTACTTTTGTTTTGCTCTCTCTCTCATTCTCAATATGAAACCACAAATACTTTACATTTCACACAAACCACAAATGCAACTCTATGTGAAAGGTGGGGTATGCATGAGAAATTATAAAGCTCTAAACTCATAATGTTGAACCTGGGACATTCCAGCAGACTGCCCCGCAACCCACCTCAGACAGAAAGCGCAAAGAGTCATGTCTGATTTTTCAATGCTGGGACATTTATGAAAGCCAGAATGGTAAATATCTTTACACTTGACATTTTAGGGCCCTGATAATAAATATTTTCATAAATAAGTATGGTTTTTGGAGATAACAGTATTAATATTTGTTTAAGTTATTATAGCATGAGGTTGCCAAGCAAAGAAGCAATGGGCACTATCACAAATCCTTAAAAAAGACAGTGATTAAGTGTACTTGCTTTTTCTTTTTGCAATAGAAACATAAAGCCTCTGTAGCTCTCAGCAGTGCAGTTTTCTGACGCCAAAGCTGTCTCTCCAAAATCCTTTCAATAGGCAAAAGCAAACCTCTCCTCTCTCCATTAAAACATATGAATAAGTGTATAAAAATATTACAGCTCAGTGAGTGACTTCAGATCACGAACATGCTCAAAACTTAACTGAGGACAAAACTATAGGTTTGCCATTTGTGCAAGCAAAATATTTGCTCAGTTGCTCATAGAATGCCACAGTACTAAACACCGTCATTTATTTGAATTGCACATTTAGAAATTAGTTGAGAATTTGCCCTTTTACATTTACGTTGCCCTTTTTTTGCCTTCTTACAGACCTGACAACATTCTTTTGTCTGAAGATCCTGTTATTTCTGAGCTTGGTTCTGCTTCCCATAATACTCATTATAAAACTAAAGACAATACACAGAAGTTCAGGTGAGCACACAGTTCATAAATCCAGCCTATACGCACTAAGAAACAACTCAGTTTGCATTAAAAAAGATGCTCTGCCTTTAATCACTCTCATTTGTGTTAGAGTATTTAACAACACTTTTGTCAAATGACTAGATTCACACCACAAATTCAATTAATAAAAACAAAAGACTGTGTGCTATTCTGAGATGTAAGATCTAGAAGGTAGTGTCATCTTTGGAGAATGTAAGCTAAAATCTATCTTAAAAGATGAGTAAAGCTAAGAAAAGCTAGGGAAAAAAACCTAAAAGCAATGGGAACAAAAACTCCATGTCCTTTTCTGTATGATTCCTAAAGGCCCCATTCTAAAGAATAACCATGTACCTATTCAGATAAGACAAAAAATAGTGAATGAAAACCAGACATTTTCTGTAGTTTGGAGAAAGACATGTTTGTTACTCAGCATCAATTATGCAGAGAGAACTATTATCTGAATAAATAGTTTGATATTTTCAGATATAATGGCAAAAGGTAACTGCTGAAATTTTGCAGGCATAAGAGAAGAGTTGTGCTACAGCATATTCAAAAGTAATCTAGAGCACCCTCATCTCTAACAGGAGGTGTGCGCCAAGAGCAGACTGGCAACCCGCCCCCCCAAAATGGGCTATGTGCTTGTAATTCATGCCTGCTATAAAAGGCAGTATGTGCATATGTAATTCTGTGAACATGTATGGGAGAGTGTGCAGGGGCATTAAACTTCTGAGATTAGCGGGTGCTTAGAAATTTGCAGGTGCTTATTAACATTTTACGGACGTCTAGTGGTGTTGTTCCCTGCTGTATGGCTGCTCTTGATCTTGAACGTGTGGTTGGTTGATTGCTGGTTAACTGTTACTAATAAATCAATAAACCACCTTGATCTTGATTTGATTTAAAGCTGAACAGTTTTTCCATGTGACAATCATGAGGGAATAAATCATGAAGAGGGAATAAATGCTCTTTTTTCTAATACAAGAATACAGAGACATCAAATGAAGGTACCAAAAGGCAGATTCAAGACAAAAAAAGGAGTTACTTCTTCAAACAACATGTAAAGTAATCCAAGAATTGTTCGCCAAAACATGTACTGGATGCTAAACAGGTTAAAAACTGATTGAAAGAAATTCATGAAAAAAAAATGGCTATTAAATACAATAGATATATCTTCTGAACCACAGATTATTGAATGTACTGAATATATTGGGTATACTGAATGATTACACAGGAGAAGTAACACTACATGTTTGCTCTATTCTTGGTTTTTTTGCCAGGCATTCACCAGTAGCCACTGGTAGAAAAAAGATATTGGACTAGATAGACCTTTGGTCTGTGCAGTTGCCTGTTGTTTCTCTCTTATTGAAGGATTTTTTTTCTCTACTAAAAACTAGTTCAGGAGTACTTCTGCCATGTTGCTTAAGTACTGCACATAAATCTTTTTGTATCCCATAATAAATACCAAGGACATACTGAATTTCCACAAAACCACAAGTACCAAATTTTATAAACCCGTATGAGTCAAACTAAATAAAATTCCACTCGTTACACTAATGGAGTTCCAAAGTCCCCCCAAAGCCCAGAAACATTGGCACAGTGTACAATTTATGTAACGATTCTGTGGAAAACCCTTAGAAGTGCTGGAGTAATGCTCTGCTTTTCCCCTACCACAGGGATGATCCACAAAACAATATAAAATCAGTTTTCAATTCAATGAATTTTTATCCAGACAAAACAAAGAAGAGGAGATGCCCGTAACTTGGCTTCCTTTACTCTCCTGGGAAGCCTTATGCTATCAGCGCATTTTAAGAGAGGAACAACAAATGGTCCCCATTTGCCTAAGGATTTAGATTAAAAGATACAGCCGAACAGTAAATGAAGAGCCATTCCTATGTGGAATTGGAAATCACTTGCTTCGAAGTGCTCTCACTTTTTCCCCCCTCTCTCTAGCAAATATTTTTCATAAGACATAACAGGGTTTTTTCACAGCAGTTTTCTTCCAAAGCTGAATTTTAGAATCACAAATAAGTAGATGTCATGTCCAAGAAACACAGTTTTAGGCCTATAAAAATACTTTTCAATATTACTCTAAGTTTAATCACAGTAACATCCTAATCTTTCCTAAGAAAGATAAAATAACACAGCTTAGCTCCACTTAGTTTCGAAAGCAAATATTTTCACAGCAGTTCAGTGATAACGCAGCACTTCTGCTAAATAACCGAGGACTCCGTTGTTAGAGCAAGCTGTTTTCTTGGGAAGTGCATTTGACTGTTAAAGTATTCCACTCTATCAGAATATGAGGATACTTACCCTTTTCCAAAGACTTACGCATGCTGACGTCAAGACAATGTATTCCAGAAAATCTCAAAGCTTGAAACAAATTTCACAGGGACAAAATACGGTCACTGGACTAACTTTTTGTTATAGTTAGGGCATTCGGCACGTGACTGGAAGTGATCTCACCTTCAAATGCGGTATATGGAAGGGGTGACTGAAGTAAGAAGGATCAAACTGGACTAGAATCTACTGGCAAACTATTAATCTACCACAGCCTTTTTAGAAAATAAATTCTGGAGACATTGTGTCAAAGACAGTTTAATGTCAGTATCTTACAAAGCAACATTAAAAAATTTTCATAATCTCAACTTAAGTATTGATGCTATTAACATTTTTATTGAATGACATTTATTCATTTTGATTCCTTTCTTCTCCTGTCCTCATTTTCAAATAGGATTTAAATAGCTATTTTTCTAGAGAATGTCAATACTGAGATCTGTTTACAAAAATTTCTCAGACCACCCACAGTATTTAAGTAATAATGCTGTATGACGAGTTCCTATCCCTTTTGCCAGTTCGACCACTAATAGTTGAAACAGTAACGCAATATCTTACAAAGTCACAAAAATAATTTGCAAGATTTGTTTGTGTATTTGAAGGAAACTCCAGAAGTATTAACATTGTCTTTTCCAAAAAGAATTCACACTTTCATGCCATTTTCTCTACTGTTCCATCTGGCTTCTTGGTTTATTACATCATTCTCTTTTTGGAGACCACAGATGTGATTTTTAGGAGGGAAAAACACAAATCTCCTCCAATGAGAAGAAGCTTAGGCTCTGATCCTGAAAACATATATACACTTCACACTGCAACAAGTATATTCCCCTCCTTGAGAACCTTAGAGTTAGATGACCAATGTAATTTAGTCTTCTGTAGGCAGATGTTAAATCTTTTGTTTACTGCACAGTATACACAAGTAAATAATGTTTTACAGGTGTCTATTTTCGAATTCTTAATTATGTCTAATTACCAAATGTGATAGTCAAAAATTATCCCTAAACAGATGCATTCTGACTCTAATCTAGGCCAGATTCTGAGACTTGTATTTGTCTTTTTGCACATAATTGTGTGCTGACACCAACATAAGAAGTCAACCTTAAGGCGTACAAAAAAAACCCCAGGCCACCATTTACCCAGACTTGTATTGCCATTTACCTCCCATCTACCGACCCATGTAAATTTGGCAACTTGTCCTTTCTTTAATTTACACCGAGTACTCAAACATTTTACCAATATATGAACAGAAGGAAAGTAGGAGGAATGAATACGGAGTGATACCAAAATTTAAAAATATGTATCTGTGATGATTTACTGACACTCCTTTCATATAAGGCACGTTAACAGGTAAGCTATCCTGATCCTGCAACTAACTCTGATGCATTACCTTAAGAAATCTGACTCAAAGGCAAAGAAGATTACACTGTTACAATGTATAATTCATGTTGTCAGCATGACATTATAATTTAGTTAAGAGGCAAACACATTTTGCCTCCTCAGCAATTATTTTTTTAAAATCTGTAAGCGTCATACATGATAAAGATGACTGTGTAAATGACTGTATCAACAATTTATATGATTTCTCTTATAAAAGCTTCCCAAATCTAAACATTTTCTTCAGACCTTTTCAAGAAATTGGCACTTAAAGTATATGCATAATAATATATTTTGACTACATTAAAAAAATGTTAAGTAATAAAAATCAATCTGCCATAGTTCCAGAGTTTCCTGAATAGGCTTAAAATGCATCTCCATTACTCTATGCTACTTTAGTGTCAAATAATGAGGTAGCACATTGTTCCAAAATTGTTCTGAATTATGTAAACCATTTGCTACATGCTGTTTGGACTTCATTTTTTGTTTAGAGCTGTTTGGTAAAGCAGTACTTTCTGTCTTCCCTGGCTTCCTGGTTTTGCTTTTCTTTTGTGGAAGCTTATTACTATAATTTTTTCTTTTACCTTTTGCTTTTTCCTCTTCCTCTTCTTCTTCTTCCTCTCCCTCATCCTCTTCTTCCTCGTCTCCCACATCCCCTTCCTCCTCTTCTTCCCCCTCTCCCTCTTCTTGTTCCTCTTCTCCCTCTTCCCCTTTTTCCTCTTCTCCCTCTTCCCCTTCCTCTTCCTCCCCTCCCTCTTCCTCTTCTCCCTCTTCTTCCTCCACTTCCTCATCTCCCTCTCCTTCTTCAATTCCCTCTTCTCCCTCTCCTTCTTCAACTTCCTCTTCTCCCTCTTCTTCTTCCTCCCCTTCTCCCTCTTCTTCTTCCTCCCCTTCTCCCTCATCTTCTTCTACCCCTTCTTCCTCGTCTTCTTCCACCCCTTCTCCCTCATCTTCTTCCACCCCTTCTCCCTCTTCATCTTCTCCTTCTTCTTCCCCTTCCTCTTCTTCATTTTCCCACTCCTCTTCCTCATTTTCATTTTCTACTCCTTCCTCCCCTTTTGCTTCTGCTTCTGCTCCTTCCTCTTCTTCCCCCTCCTCTTCTCTTTCCTCTTCCACTTCATCCTCCCCCTCTTGTCCTTCTTCCACTCCATCTTCCCCCACCTCCTTACTCCTCCTACTTGCATCTTCCTCTTCCTGTTCTTCTTCAGATACCTCTTCTTCTCTCCCTGCCAATGACTCTTCTAACTCTTCCTTTTCACCCTCTTTGTCTTTTTCATCGTCTCTTTCTTTGTTTTCTTCTTCATTTTCCTTTTCATCTTCTCCTTCCTCTTGTGCCTCTACCTCTTTTTCTTCCTCCCCCTCTCCATCTTCACCTCCTTCCTCACTCTCATCTCTTCCATCACTTTTAACCTGTTCCTCCTTTTCTTTTTCAATGTCTTCCTCTTTTGCATACTCCTCCTCCTCCTCCATATCCTCATCTCCCTCACTCAGCATTTCTTCTTCCTCCATCAACCTGCCTTCCTCATCTCCTTGCTCTGTGCCATCTTCCTGATTAATCTCTTCAATCTCTTCTGCACCCTCATTCTCACTGTCTCTTTCAGCCTGTGATTCCTCTCTTTCATTCTCTTCCTCATTATCTTTTTCCTCTTCGTCTTCATCTCTTTCTACTGAAACTTCACATCTATCTTTTTTAACGTCACTCTCTTCTTCTTCCTCCCCTAGTTCACCTTCACTGTCAACTGTTTCATCTAGTTTTTCTTTTTCACTTTCACCCTTTTCACTGCCTTCGCTCTCCTGCTCTTGATTAGATTCCTCCTCATGCTTAATTTCTAACTGCCTGTCTTCATCAGACTTAGCTTCAGAGTTTGTTTCTTCCTCATTCAGGCTTTTTATATCAGTTTCTTCTACATATTCTTTCTCGTTGTTTGTAACTTGCATCTCCTCAATCTCACTGGCTTCTTTTTCTAAGTCCAAATCTTTCACATTTTCTACTGTTTTCATTGCCTTCTGGATCTCTCTGTCTTCACAGTAGTCCTCTTCTTTTTCCCTACTCTTACGTACATATTTTGCAAGATCATTACTACTTTCCTCAGATGAAGATGATGCCATAGTTACAGCTATTTGTTTTAAAAATTGATCCTTTTTTTTAAAAACCCTCTGCTCTTCACTACTTTCTTCTCCTCTGACATATATTCTTTCACATTTATCAGATTTTTCAACAACATCCTTTATTTTGTTTTGACTTCCTACTGCTTCTTGACTTCCTTGCTTTTTAATAGGACTGTATTTTTGTACAATTAATGAATCAGCCTGAGGCCGATCCCTGGATGCAGAAGGAAGTACATCTATTTTAAGGGATTGCTTAGATTTAACAGCTTTTGACTTTTTATTGGAAGAATTTGTTTTTTCAGTTGGAATTTGTTTTTCAGTGGGAAGATTATAAGTTACTTCCTCTTTGATAAATTCAGGATTTTCCATATATTCTTTTTCCCTTTTCACTAATCTGCATTTGTCCCTAGTAGTTTGTTGAACACCACTTTTGAAAGTACTAACACTTCGTGCATGCTCAGATTTACCTTCCCTTGTATTTTTTTTGGCCACAGTCTTCCCTACAAAGGAACTACTTTTTTCTAAATCTTGTCCCGGTGATTCTGAAAGTGAAGACTGCTTTTGTAAAGAGCCAGAGTCTAATTTTGAGCCCTCCTTCATGAAATCAGAATCCTTGTTTTTCAGCCCACCCTTACCATCTCTTTTCAGTTTCACATTTTTATTGTTCTTCTATTCCACATGAGAAGCAGAAAATTAAAAAGAAAGAAGGAAAGCATTAAGGACAAATGACAGCAAAAGAAAAAGGTTACAAAAACATCTGAACAAGAAAAGAAACAATTTGTATGAGGGGACTAAAAGATAGCACAAAAGGTAGAGTCTTTCACATGAAATGAATTTACAAGTGCACATATTAGAAGAATGTAACATTCTGTTGATGATAAATGTACTACTACTCCTTTTTCACTATGCAAGCACACCAAGTGAATGCAAGAAGAACTGTGCAGCCAGTATCATGTCCCATAAACTAGAGCACATGCAATGTGTCAGGCTGTCCAAACGGAAGGAAAGAACTACAGTTCCCTTACACCTTCCTCCACCTTTCCCCTGGGGAAATCTTCTGATGCACTCACTGTTATGCTTTTTCTAATAAGTCTGAATATCTGTTGTCTTTTGGCTTTACATTTTACACTAAAATTAAACAAATTATGCAGAATAATTTTTAAAATATAAAATAAAACTATAAACCAAAATGCTGAAATGTTGGGATCACTTTAGGAATGAAATAGAAAGATAATACAAAAGTATTTTAATTTCATAATTAAAACCAGTATTATTGCTGCTTTAAATATACTCCATGGTACATTTCTTAAATAAAATCTTTACTTACATTGTGTCCCAAAAATCAATTAAAATATTTTAATAGCAACAAACCAGTAGAAATGTATGTTATCAGCATAAGTTACAAAGTGTATATGATAGTCTTTTGTTCCTTAAACTGGTCAAGTATTATATACTCTCATCTCAAACTATGCTGGATATGAGGAGTTCTATGTGCGTGCACAAATTCTCTCCGACTTCTGTCAGCTTCTTAGAATTTTACCTCATGGATATTCAGAAAATTAGCAAGAGGAGGCCTATAAAATTTGCCTAGCTTTTTTAAAACTCAAAGCAAAACAATAAAGTACAAGCATAATACAAGAATTATAGAGCTTTTAAACATCAGTATAAGTATACGTGTATACATATAATTAGTTACAGTACCTTTTGTTTTTGGAGTGGTGATAATTTTAGGGACTGGTCTCTGGGATTCAATTTCATTGCATGTGTCTGCAAAGAATAAGATCTCTATTAAAAAAATAAATATAACTGATAGGGAAAGCAGCATCAAAGCCCAGTTCTACTAAACAGAGCTATTATAAGTTATATGAAAATTTTAATTCTATTGCACAGTCAGGTTGAGACAAATCTCTATGATCACTCAACTCACCTATTTCACTTCCACTCCCTCATTTACTCCTTATAAAGAGAGAGTGGTAACCAGCTTAGATGTCAACATCTAAACTGTCTGTAGACACTGAAAGCTACATGCCCTCTCTTAGAGCCCATCAGCACATTTTAGATCCACCTGCCACTCACTGTGAAGTTGTGGGTACAAATATAACTCCTTATTCCCTTACAATCACAACCTTCAGCTTAACATCCAGTTTGATATCACAGCCTTGAAAGAACGTGTTCAAAGAAACATTATACAGCAGAAATTTTCATTGGAATCTAATGCCTTTATCTCTTCTATATAAAGCAAAAAAAGAAAAGGCAAGGCAACGTAGAAGAATACTACTAGGTGGGCAAGTATAGTGAGATTTTGGTCATCCCTTCCCATATACTCCAAATGACAAGATAATGTTCTCTGCTGCTGTTTGTAACTGCTTATGGTTTAACCACCATATTATTTTTCAACACAGTGAGCATGGACAGTTCTGGTTTCTGACTCCCAAGAATTTGTAACATCAATATTATATTAAGGGTTTTTCCTCCTCTTGTCACACTTGTCAATAAGATGTATGTTGCCACAGTTTAGAAAAATTGAAACAACTACGCTGTAACAGATTATTTTCAATCAGATTCAAGAAGAGCAATCATTTTTCTTTCTATTTTGACAAGTTTGCCTGACAGAATTTTTCAAATTTACTGTTTCATTCTGATAAATGTTTTAAAATTGATTCACAATGGGTATAAAAACAAAAAGGAGAAGGAAGCCTAGCACAAAAAGTGTGCAATATGTTATTAACAATGAAGGCCACGTTATGCATCATATATGAAAACAATTTTTTTCTTGTAAATGAAAATAAAGTTTTATAACTGTTAAATAAATGGTATGCACAGATCGTTAAACTACTGTTAAATACAAACAAGTAATAATTCCTGTAAAATGTGCAATCCCTCCAGCATAACTGATAACGTATCCTGAGCTGAGTCCACGGTGAATTGCTCATTTGTTTGCATTCCACTGAAGTTAAAAAAAAAGACAAAAACCAACACTCTTTCCAGTGCACTGCGTTAAGGCCAGGACATGCCCTATCTGCCGAGAGAACAAAATGTTTTGGAAAAGTGTACAAGTGATAAGGTGAACATATTTTTTAAATAAGAGAAATATGTAGGAACATGCTTGGGGATCACCAAATAATCAAAATGTCTGCATTTTGGTCTTCCCTTTAATATTATCCACCTGTACTAAAAAAGCTCCTCCAAAAAGGAAAAGACAGCGCTCTGCTTCATTTCCTGCAGTCCTCTCTCTTGGAAATCATCAAGATGAGGAAGGTCAGAGATAGAGATCACCACGTAGTTATCCAGTGTCCTTCTCCTTTTCTTTCTGATATCCAGAGCTAAAGCATGGGGAGGGGCTGCACTATTTGGACTGCTTCCATCTCATATTACAACATTACTTGGAAAATGAAAACAAACTTTAGCATTCGATAATGATGATCTAAAATGCATGCTCATTTAACAGTATGTCAGTACTTCTTGATGCCACATATGACGTTCTGGGCTAGCCAGGAGTTCAGTACTAGAACCTGAAACATGATTTAGCTGCTTTGGTCTTCCCCTGCATAAAAACAATTGAATCACAGATTCATTAGTGGAATATATTACCATATTTAGGATGTCAGTTGTATCTCCAAGGTTTCTGTCTTTATTTTCATTATCTGAATCTTCTTCTGCAGAGCCTTCACCAGGTTTATCTTTTTGATGATTCTTTTCTTTAAGGTAAAATAGGGGGAAGTAAACAAATACCATAGGAACAAGCAATATACAGCAAACAGAACACCCCACTCTTGTAAAATAGAGATTATCTCTATTCTACTGACATAGGACTGAAGTCCTGAGATTCCTCATTCCCCCAGCCTAAGACACAGCAGAAACACTTCCACCTCTTTTTCATCAGTATTAACATTAGAGGTAGCTCAGCAATCTGGCCTCAGTGCACTGTAGATGTCTGACCATTTTTACAGGCTTTCAAAGCATAAATATTACATGGGACAAAGCTTCTTTTGGATAATCTCTTCAATGATAGTGTACCAATTAGACTAAATTAGCTGCAGTCATATTATCTACATTGCACATTAACCGTGTAATGGATGGAGAGACAGTGAGTTTAACTCCAATGCAGCATCATAAAAATGTACCTACATCATTTTCAGGTTCACCTCAAGTTCATCAGGTATATAACCAGTTTCATACAGCACAAAACCTGAGGTTTTAGGCCTCAGAAGACTCTAAAGGCAATTCAAATTTCACTGCATTGCTTTCCTGGAACCAGAAATGCTAATGGACATGCTGGCAGCTTTACAAATAATCATCTTAATTCTAACTGAATTAATTACTTTCAAATTGGATTTGACTGTCCAATAAATCTGAGCTAACTTTTACACAGAAAAACTGCATTCTGCACTCTTCAGCACTGCTCTTCCCAGGAAATCACACATACCCAGGAATCCAGATGAAGCCCAGAACTGCTCTAGAGAATCTGTGCAAAAGTCCAGCACTGTATCAGTATCATTGTTATCCAGGCTTTTGCATTAGCTAGAATATTGCAAATCCTTATTATCTTAGATAACAGAGAGTGAAGAGTACTTTTGCATTTCCAAGTGAAGAAGAAAGCTCCTATAAGAATTAGTAGACATCTTTTCTTATTCAAGGTCTCTTGTAGGCCTTCCTGTGTCTTTACGACTGTTCCTAATCAATTTTTTTCTGTAATTCTTTTTTTTTTCATGAAAATGGAGAAATGGAATACTCTTACAGTATTTTTGTGAAGTCATATTTCTACAGGCTTGAGGAACCTCAGGCACAATTCAGAAGTTGTTTTTCTTTCACTCAACCCTCTAAATCTTTAAGCACATTTTCCAAACCTGAACCAAGCGTGAGGCAGTTTCTTGTATGCATTTCTCAACTTTCACGTCTGTATTCTGCCAGACCCTCTTGAGGTAAGACTGAACTTAAACCTTCTTTCATGTTCAAACTGGGCATTTGTTTATGAATAATGAGAGCCAAACTACATAATTCTCAGAAAACAGCAACAAAAAGCAGGGACACGTCACCTTTTTTATGGTCTCTATCCTTCATACGTTCAGCTTTAGGAAGACTTGTCGCAGAAAAACAGAGTGGGCTAGTGTTGCTAGTCACAGGCAATGAAGATTTTGAGAAGCTTTCTCCCAGTGGAGGCAGAGTTCGTGCCATTCGAATAAACTGTTCTGGTGATTTTTCCTTTAGAAGATTAAAAAAAAATTATTGAGAATAAGAGTAGAAGAATAAAATGTAAGCAACCTCTCATACTTAACAGTGGTATTTTCCTTTAGTTGATGATACAGTGTTGTAACTTTGTATGCAAAGCATAAACAAAATTTCTTGAATATTTTAATTATTTATAAAAAGTGGAGAGATAATAGTGGGATATTTTAGGTCATTTCTACACAATAATCTCAAGCAGTCTTAAAATATAGACAAAGGATAAAAAGAATTTTGATTTTTATTTAAAATGAAAATTCTAGTTTCTCAAATAAAACTGAGTTACTTAATCCACAGCATCAATATCTTATTACAAAATAAATGTGGTTTTGTGGTAGAGTTAGTTTTCAGACAGGCAAGTGAAATGATCCAACTCATTGCGCTGCTAAAGAAATCACATGGAATGTGTAGTGGAGATAAAGGAGAAGAAACTACTATTTTAAGTAGCTACAACATCTTAGGATCATTTTAAGCTGATTGTGAAACTTTCCCCTTTGATATTTTATAAACTATGAACTTGTTTAATCTATTCAAGGACTCAGAGGTAACACCAAAAAGAGTCAGGTTCTTGTTCTTTTTTTTATATTTCTAAGGTATTTTTTAAAATGCAAAGGAACAGGCTCTACATTTTAGAATAAAAAAAAATACAAAACCATTTGAGTCTTTTTCATAGAAATAAACAAGTAAAATCTGACCAATACCTATCTTTTACCTGCATCAATTTTGGGACTAGGGTAGATATTCATTCTTCTTTTCATATATTAAAATTAAACATGTATTTTAAGGAGATATATTTATCTGGTGGGTATATGCTGTGATTTTAATTTGAAAAGTTATTTTGTTTCCTAAAACAAGTACAGCAACTCTAAACAGCTCTGAACTTACCCTCTCTCGGCGTCGCATTCGTGCTGATGTTAGTTGTAAGGTGCTTGTTAGTAGTGAGTCTCCACTCAATTTAGAGACAGTAGCAGTCAAACGGCTCTCATATAAATCTTCTAAGAGTATTTCTTCAGATCCTTCAGGTCTTGGAGCAGCAAAAACTAGCATGTGACAACCACCACAAGCAACCTACAGCACCAAAAAAGGTCTGATTATTTCATTTGCAAGTATCAATACAAGGATGTAATTTTCTTACAATCATCTCTAGGGACTTAGATAGTAAGAAGAACATAATAAAAGAGATATTAAATAGCTTCAAATTTAGCTCCTAATGACGTTAGCAAGAGAAAAGTACATAATTACAATTATTAATGACTAGTGATCTTTGTTCATTTCTTCTTACTTAAATACAACATATTTGTATTGAACAGAACACAAGATAGTTCTATCAAATTATTGATACAGAAGAAAGCAAAGATATTTCCACTGATTTAGAGGGGATTGGAGCTAATTATTTTTATGCAAATCAAATGTGGGCAATACTGATAACTTCAGTGACACAAACCTAGGTATTTTATCACAAAATCCACAAAATGTAATACAAAGTCCTACACTCTCCAAGAGACAAAGTATAATTACATAAAGATCAGAGGTTTCACTTTCTAAATAGTTTAAATCCCTTACCACTTCTGATAAAACTTCCTTAAACTCTAAGTCCAGTAAAAAAACAGAAGTCAGCCACCAGACTTTTGTCCCAAATTTTGCTCAATCCTGAGTCATGTTTGCATTTTTGATGCTGGCAATTCTGTGATATTTATTTCTTAAACATCTTCTCAAATTTTCTTAAGATTTAATAAATACCCCACTGCACAAATAATCATTAAAATTAAAAAGATGTCACTCTGGTGTTTTCAGAACAGATATTAGTTTCCCCCTTACTGCCAACAATCTAAGAGCAACAAATATTTAATGTTATAGGCTATATAGACAGCTCTATAGACTAAAACACTACAGCACAACACTACTTAGTAAAACCCTAAAAAGCAGTCTATATGTGTAGTCCAAGCCAAGTGCATTCTAAACTAAATGAACAGCGTGATAAGTGATAAGTAAATATAATTTCCTTTTTCTTTCAATTTGTGTTGTCTACTAATTAAATGTTGTAGAAAAAAATAATTCTATAATGAGATGTCAACTGTCATTAATAACGTGTTTCATAAAAATATAAACATTTTGATGTCTGAGCAGCATGAACAAAAGTTTTACCAATAGGACTGTGAACCTCAGGAAATTATAACACAGAGTGGGATCAAACTGATTTGTAAAATTCTCTTCTCCAAGTCCTAACTTGCCATGTCGCCCATCTCCAAAAGTAAACATGAGGCCATTCTCTGTATATATAAAAAAAAAGGATGTTATTAATAACAAAGATTCAGTACAAAACCAGGACAAAACCATTACAAACAAAGTAACAGGCCATGCAAGTAAGTAATATTTCTCTTCCAAAAGCAAAACCCGAACAATTATTTTCAGATTTTCAACAGATGAATGAGATCCAAATATATATATATTTTCAGACAAAATACTGTTGGAGATTAGAGTTAGTCTACACAAATTTGGAAAAAAAAACAAAACAACAAAACACTAAGACTGAAATTGTATAGCAAAACAAAGGCTTCTAAACAAGAATACTTGTTAGCAAGGCATGATTATGAGGTTACAATTTCCCAGGAGATACCATGTACAGAACTATGCATGGCATGGCTGTGAATCAGAAATTCCTAATATCAAATCCGGCTTTCTCACTAGCTCACTTAACCTTTAGAACTAGTAAGTCTGCATATGTCTTCTTCTACCGCTCATTTTATAAAGAAAGCTTTCACAGTATAACAGAGAGTCACTGGAAGTGCATTTCAGAATTTTTCACTTACATACCTGCAATTACAGCAGTATGATTTTCCCCACATGTAATGTTACATATTTTATGCCTCCTCAAGTGTTTCACAGACTTTGGTACTGAAGTTTCAAAAATAAAAGTACCATGTCCCAGCTGCCCATATTGTCCAAGTCCAAAAGTATATACATCTGTCTCTGAAAATGTACAGGCAAAGTTAACAACAAATATGCTGATATATACATTATGACCTGGTTTCCTTTAGCCATGTGAAAGTCAAATGACATCAGCATCAAAAAGCAATGTTTTATCAATTAAAAAATGTACCAACTAATCAATTAAATTAATCAATTAAGAACAAAATAAAACAAAATAAAAAACAGTCCACGAAGCACTAAAATATATACAGAAAAGAATTTTGAATGGTTCAATATGCAATATATTTTCTAACATAACTGCAAGATAATCCACTGATCACACGTACACAAAATATCTGCTAACAAAAAATTTATGGGAGTTTACATACTGCAATTAATTCAAGACCACAATTTTTACATATATGTGCATTTTCAAGTACAATAGTCTCATCTTACCTGCATGTACACTGTATGACCCTAAATTTAATAGACTAGACCTCTTTAAACCAATACTAATTTGTGTGTAAGAAGAGACTGGAACAATAACAGAACAGGTTTCAGTATTCTGTTCAGCTACCAAATCAGCCCTGCATTAAATACAGAGAACACTGTAATTGTGTTATCTTTTGACAGAATAATCATCTTTCCACGTTTATATTTTGTCCATTTAATGGATTGTCTGTGCCAGGAAAAAGAATGAGAGCTTCTCCAAAGCAATAAAGATTCTTGGTATGTCCATCCCTGGCACTCCATCACAACAGGGGAAGACTGTGAAGCTTGGAAATCTTGATGAGGTCATGCTTGAAAAGGGAAATTCAAAGACTAAGGTTTTTTGGGGAAAGGAGAAGTTTTCCTGGAATTATATTCCCTGCCCCTTTTTCTTCTGCATGTAGGCAACAAAGGAAAAGGTACGGAAGTACTGATTAAACTTGAAAAATTGTTATGAAAACCTGTGAAAGATTGAGAAGGACAAAAAAAAATCTACGTCAAGCAAAAAGAACTGAGACTTGGGAGCAATATATCGTTACGTTCTCAAGAACATGGTGCAGAGCGTGCCTGCTCATGCTGCACAGATGCCTTCAGGTCAAAAATCTCACCACCTTCAAAGGCAAGAGAGCAATGGGTATCCACAGCTGAATGTGTGGAACGACAGTCGGCAGAGAGTCTTTGCTTTTTGAGCACTTCTTTCTGTCAAGGAAACAAGGTCACTGGAAGAGCAAAGTAAGTTTCAGTGCCACAAAAGTAGTTTATACTGTATGAACAAATTCTCAGAGCAGCCACAAACTGGAGAAATATTAAAACCAATTATGTTACCATTCCCCCAAACTAATCCTTCACTACTGACAGGGAAAGAGGAAGCAGAGAACAGACCAGATTCCATATTACTACCATAGTACACTTAATAATTTATATTGAACTTCCCAATTTTAAAGGAACCATGATGAAATACTGTAACACTACATACAGAAACGTTCTTTCTAGGAAAGGGTTTGCCCTTTCCTGTCCCTTTTAAATTGTTCCATATTAAGATGTCATGAATTCTCACGATTAAAAAACTCCAATGGTCTCACACTTTTTCTGACTGTAGATGAAAAATACTTAGTAAAGCTGTTTTTCTACTCTATGTAACAGTAAAGCTCCCTCTGCTGGAAATTTAAGTGCAAGCAAGCAACACCTTCTCGGGATCTTTAAAAAGTAAAACAAGAAGTAAGAATTCTTCTGTGACAATTAGACTTTCTGGATAAGAATCAAGAAACTACTCCTGAAAGACAGGAGCTTTCTCTAAGCGAACCAAAGTCTCATCTTCATTTTAGGAAATGGCTTTCTCAGGATGGCTTATTCCATAAATTCTGCTTAAAAGTACTGCATTTGTTTTAACTTTTTTTTGGAAACTGGCAGATCTTGTCATTTTCAAACTATGTGGCTTTATCTGATTAAACATAATTATTTTGAGTGAAGTTGGAGTTTTTTCATATTATCTTTAATCCTAGCTTGAAACATGCAATGCCTTTTTCATAAAAGAAGTTAGATCTCTAAAGGCATTTGTGTTTAGAGGGAGATGTTCTCAAATGCTAACTTTAAAAGTATAGGAAACTATTTTCTTTCCCCAACTCCTGACAATGAGGAGAACAGGCCAATCCAAAACCAGGTTAGAGTGCCTTTATAAGAATGATTTTTTCTACTGCCCTTATAGACCAGGGGCACCTAAATTTTGCTCCTCCTAAAATTCGCTTGGAGGACAAAAACAATGCACCTATCTTAAATGATTCACCACTCTGGTGCAGAAGTGAGGCCAAACCACAGTAAGAATCCCATTTAGCAGAAACGAGGTATTTCCTCCAATCTGTCATTATAAGTACATGGAAAGAGAAGTCTATGGCAAAGCAACCTCATGGACTTAGTGATAAAATGACAGAGGTGAATTTCATCATTCTGAACTTGAATTTGCCTACAGGATGTATCCAAAAGGGGATACCGCCTCACTGTCACCTTCTTCTTACTGTCCTCAGTCCCAGTAAGGATATGGTTGGATGAAAGAAATGAAACACACTGCCAGCAAACGGGTAGATTTTGCTCCCCATTCTCTCTCTGCAGTCCTCACTTACACCGTCTCTGCTGTCCACCTGGCTGTGTGGTGAGCCAGCTCAGCTCAGTAAGCCAGGTTTTGGGGGTTTTTTGCTGATACAGTTTCCTGTGGAATGGTCAAGGCAGCACGAGAGTGGTACAAGGGGAGAGGAAAGACCTATGGCCACAGCAGCACGAGGGAAGCAGCACTGCCTCCAGCACATCAATGAATCGCAAGGAAGGCTCAGCCATATCAACAGCACCCAGAAGAAACAGAACACAAGTCCTGTCTGGGCCTCGAGGAAGGAACTGCTGCCTCCACAGCAGCAGCCCATGCGAAGGGCCCTTGAAGTATGAAGAGAAATGGTTTCAGAGCTTGCACAGAAGCCAATGGCTTCGCTGTCCCAAGTGACCTCCAGCACTTGAGTGCTGGGACTGCTTCTCCTTCACTTCCTACATTTTCTTTTTTGGAAGAACAGGGATATTTCCCTGTAATTGTGTATCTTCCACCTTTGCAGGCATCTTCTGGAGTACATAACAGTTCTTTAATCTCCATGACCGTTGTCACTACAAATAAAATAGTCCTAGGCAAAAATCTATATAGCTTTCAGGGTTTTTTTTTAACACATGCTATTTGCTGAAAGAACTGAGTGAGCTCCAAGAATGTTTTTAAGATTCATGCATTCCTTGCTATGTATTTAAGGCTATAGACAAAGTTAAAAATCCATGGAAGAAAAACAGAAACAGACAGGTATGCTTATATCTCTCCACATAGATTCATTTCCCTTGAACATCATTATTGTTATTATTATTATTACTACTACTACTACTACTACTATTATGCCAATGGGCTATTCACTCTTACAATAGCTTTATTTTTAAACAGCTTATGCTGAAAAAAGTTACTGTAAAAATCAGCTGTCAACACAATACTCAGTTTTATGAGAGCTAGTAATTGGATTTGGGGATTTCAGTATAAATAGTATACAGACTTAAGAATGGTTTGAAAAATCTAGATAATCCTATATGGTTTGAACAGTCAGTTCTGTCATGAAAAGGTAGAGCTTTTTGATCCTTTTCATTCTCTCTCAAAAGGGTATCTTGACTTTCTTTTCTTTTAAAAAGACCTTGAGACAGAAGATGAAAAATCCAACATTTTACATACTAATGCACTAATGTGCTGTATTGTTATGTCAAATGATCTACTCTCGAAGGAGTGCTTCACTTTTTCCTTTGAAGAGGTATCTTTGCTTTCCCTCCCTTCAGAGAATAAAAGGAGGTAATATATCCTTTTATAGAGAGGATTATTCCCAGAGGATCTGTCATCATCTGAAAAAATAGAAGATATTAAGGCCACTCCCAATCATCTGTTTCTTCTCCAATTTCTAGATTCACAAGTTATTGTTATTCTACTTTTATAAAAGCTTTATTGAAAAAGTACACAAATTGGGATTGCTGCTCTCTCATATTTCTTTGGAAAGTAACGATACTAATAGCTTTCATTTTCAGTAGGAAGTATCTGCAAGCACTGTGGGTAGTGGATGCGGTCTTTTTAGTCTCTGAGAGAAATCATCTGGGATGAGGATATGATCTTCTTGAACTGGCTGATAGACTGTCATGAAATGAATAGGTTTGTGCTGCTACAGTGAGAGAAAGCTTTTGCATGATAGAATTTTTAACTGTGATTCTGTTTATTCTCTAGAATAACTGCAAATATTAAAGGCAGAAGTAACAATAAGACTTGTAAAGAAGATGGTTTTCCATACCATATTCAACATTTCTAAAACCTTGTATCTTTAAAAAGTTTTTTTCCAAATCACTGCTCTCAACAGTTTAATTTTTTCTTCTCTGGGAAATTTCAGAGCAAAAAAAAGAATTATTTTAACATATACTTTCTACCATTTACTCTGATATTGCTGCAGAGATTCCAAACAGTAGTTTGATTTAATAACCCAGATAACAGTGGTTCTTACCATACAAAATTGCCAATAGAATAGATAAGACAGTCATAAAAAAGAAATCAAATGAAGCGCTTTGGAATAGACTAATTATGTATGAGAGTCAGGAAGAAACTTGCCTCGTACTCAGTAAGATAACTGGATTATACTTTCTTCTAATTTGATAAACCCTAAGTAGAACTGATGACGAGAAATGAGCCAAGATGTGCAACAGCTTCTCCATATGACATTTTCTCCTATCCTATTCCTATGTTAAATGAGATCGATGAAACAGCGGAATATACCATAGTCAGACACTCGCTTCTTATTTTTTAAGACTGAAATGACACACCCTGAAAGACTGGGAAGACCCTGAAAATATGAAAACCGCATCAGTATATATTGTGTTACTAAAGCCAAGCAGCACCCATTTTCACAGAAGATGATACATGAAATTCAGAATTTCTTCAAAATTGTACTACTTTCTTAATTTAGGAAAATGAGCTTAAAAGAGGTATAAATGTTTCTGCTTCTCTTTAAAGAGATATCCCTCATCAGAAATCTCAATTTGTGGTCACACCACTTCATCTCAAGATGCAATATAAACTTCAGTACTGATTTCAAGTTAAGTTTCTGATGCAAAGCCTACAATTCATGTATGCTACACTCACTTTTTAAATTATTACAGTGTCCAAATCTATCTCTTTTCCCAATTTTTTCCCCAAATTTTGTTTTGAGCCAGAAAAATTTCTGTATGTCAACACTCCTGACGAAGTATCTTTCACTTGAGACAGTATTTCCATTATCCTCTACTCTTTTGTTCAAAGTGTCTTAGGCAGAAGTTCACAGCTGTAGCCTATTTAATATTAGCTGAATCACATTAAAATACATCTATCTGACCTTCCACTCATCACAACAACTATCACAACAACTGTTACTCTTTAGGCAAATGTATTTTGTTGGAGGATATTGTCCTCCTCTTCTCTTGACTCAACTGATCTTCTGGCACTCAAAACTTTGATCATCAACTGCCAGCTAAGCCAGCACTGAATTTCTTATTTGCCTTCTACTACAAAATCTATTTCCATAGGCAAGTAAACCTTGCATACTAAGACACTGACTTACTATGGTGTTTTCTTCACTGTATTTGTTTTTTGGCATTTATATTTTGCCTCCTTGTTCTAGCTCCTGCATAGTTTTCACTATAATGCTGACATCATGCAGGTCTACATCTTCCTACTAAATCTCTGTAACAGTAATTTGTTATAGTGAAATTTTATCACATGAAATACCAGTAAAACAAAATATCTATTGGTTGGCTTCAGATTTATGGTTAAAAAAATAATCAGTAATGATAATCAAATTCTTTCAGCAGAACTTCACTTTATAACCCATAAAATAATACTATGACTTACACATTTGCTGGCCCCAAATTTATGGTAATTTTTTTCCTAATAATGATAATCTGATTTCATATAAAGAAATTTATTTTATGACATAGAATACTGCCAGGGTAAGACTGTATGTTGGTGGAAGAAGAAGGACAAAGGCATTGAAATGTAGACAAATGTTTGCATTATTTCCTGGATTCGCTACTGTTACTTCCTCTTCATAATCTTCCCAAAGGAGTTTTAACCTACCCAGAATCTTGCAGCTTGACTCATCATTACACATAACCTTTCCCAGAACATCACTTCCACCTTTACTCTCTCCACTGGCTTGCAGTACAATACCACATCATATTACTTACAATTTCAGTTAGAATTTCAATTTATATTTTAGAAATGTTGGTTACATAACCTTAAAGGCACTCCACCAGATTGACAAGAGATGACTTTAACATTTTCAAAATACACATTTAAGGACTGATGTCTATACATCCTACCTGGTTTTTATAGTTTTTGCATTTTGGTAGGTAGGACACTAATTACAGGCATATTATACAGCTGTGGAATTCATTACAAGCCAAAGCTGATATTTTTAAATCATCTGTGGGCAAACTCAAACTCCCCTTTCCTGCTTCTATACTACTATAGTTCAGGATAGAACTTGTGGAAATAAAGAACTAGCAATGCCTTGCATATATCTCTTTGAAAAGCTGATTTACCATTGGCATACAACTATTTCATAGTACAGTAATATACACCATATTTCATCTTCCAAGTGCTATACATACAACTCTGTGAACTAATACGTAACTGTTGTACTTGCTGATCTTTGTAACTTGTATGATATGTTGAATGTCTGTATCTGTACTAGTTTTATATGTATGCTAAAGATTCTGCTCAGTCACAGGCAAATTCTGTATCACCACAAGAGATATTTAATTCATTTAGGCATCCAGTAGATTGTGAATCTCCATCACTATTAACAGACAGCTACTTGAAAAGTGACTTCCTAAATGCCTTCCTAAATATTCAGGGTCATTTAAATTTACTACAGAATGGAAGCTTTCCTCTAAAATTTCCCCCCTCACACCAATATCACTTTCAAGCTCCTCAGAGGAAAGAAACATCTATCATCCGTGTTGCACTAGGAGGTGCTGGCTTTTTACAATTCCAGTAAGAAAGGCACTCAGACTCTGTAAAGTATCTCTTAAAATGCTATTTATTGGAGCTAAGACTATAAAGAAAAAGAAGATAGTATCAATAATCTCATGTCTCTTCAGATGCTGGGAATCCTGAGCTGTGTGGAATTGAACAGCCAGTCACAGCATGCTACACAGATCCCATCCGTGGAAGGTTACCCCATTTTGGTCATTTCAGCTCTTATGGGATTTTCTTACAAGCAAATCAACTCCATTCATTGTTTATACTGTCACATAAAAAGGGCGTTCACATGGGAACTTGCTGCTGAAGTTTTAGATAAAGGCAAGGGCATGCAGGAGGTTTAACCACTGGTACGAAGCAGGAGCTGACGGTAAGCTCCTCTGTTACAATTAGCTGGCGAAGTTTATCCTCCAGCAAAGGAACATGCACAGCACAGGCTTGAACATCAAACTATATGCACAGCACAGCACAGGCCTGCGTTTAGGTTAACTGTTACAAGGATTTCTACCTCCTTGATGTACAGTGGCCTTCCAGTTAGGATCACTACAGCATCTTACATTTCAGTGGGATGTAAATTCTGTAAAGTAAATTGAGTTTACTGAATAAGTTACAGGGCTGTAAAAAAAGCCAGTTAAATTGCATACCTGTCAGCACCACTGTGTGTTCTCCACCACAAGCAACCTTATTAACCTTTTCCATAATTCCCAGTACAGGCTGTGGGACTCTATTGTTCTTCAGCTGTTCAGGCAATAATCCCAGTTTCCCATTCTCAGGTTCTCCGAAAGTATAGAGCTCACCATCTCCTGTGAAAATACAGAACAGAGCAGGATTTCCAGCATGCACTCAGAAGCAAGGATGGGTTGTCAAGACTGCTGCAGACACAAATCAGTAAGATAGAAAAGTGTATGAACATTAAAGGATAATTGAACATATTTGTATAATGTCCACACAGCTGTGCAAACCAGTCTGCTTTGATGGGACAAGAAGGGGCTAAATCTTAGCCCCCTCCAAGATGAGAACCACAATATTTAGCCTGCAAGGAATCTAGCCAAGGGAAAAACAAAATCATATACATCCTGCTTCTGAGAAATTATGATTCCCTCTGTAATCAGTATTTACGTCAACTGAAGTTGCCTGTAAGAATCTCAATTAAAACAGAAAATCATTTTGCATGGAATTTTGATGGAAAATACACACTTTCTTCTTGTAAGATATAGAGAAAAAAAGAAAAAAGCAGAGTAAATGACATGGAACTGTGTGTGGTCTGCACAGCAAGAAAAGAGCCATATATCCAACAACAGGAATACAGCAGTGGTTCCATAGCAATAACTCCACCAGAATTAAGTTCAAAAAAATACTGAGAGGTCTTTAGAGATCTCTTCCTGTAACTTCTTTCTGATCTTACATAATAATACAAGAAGACCCTTCTCATTCATGCAGACTTTTTAAGAAACCAGTTCAAAAACTGTTCAATCTCAAATTTGGGTAATTCATTTTACTTTCAAGTTTCCTTTGTTTTCTCTTTTCCAATCCCTCCCTTTGCTTTTTCACTGAATTACCATTCATGACAGCATTCTATATATCCTTCTACCCTTGTTAAAAATGGAACATGTAAAATGTACTTTCCATTGCTATATTTATAATTTACAATTTTACATACATTTATCTACATCTTTTACGTTATCTACATTTTACATTTATCTACATTTTTTTATTACAATTTATCTACATCTACATTTCTGATTTTCCATGCTAAGGGGCCCCCAACTATTCTAAAAGGTCAGAGTGAGGTTTAGGTAGAAAACATTTCCTTACTGCCAGGAAAGCTTCAAGTTAACAGCTGAGTGTTCTCCACTCCTGAAAAAGATCAGCTGTGGAGTAGTGTCCTCACAGCAAATTGTGGCCCACAATCTCAATTTGAAATTACTTACAAAAAAAATCATCACACACTATTATGTAAGAAAAAGTTTGGGTTTTAATCCCAGTTGGATATAACAAAGCACAAGGATAAACAAAACTCTCACATGGAGCTAGTCCAAGATAAAGAAATGTTTAAACTAGTGTAGGAGCTGCCTGCTAAAGGAAATTCAGAGAGAGCTACGGTTGCATAATCAACATAATAACAAACCCCAGACGTATGCTCCATTATTAAAGCTCAGTCATCAGAAGCACCCATCTACAGTATTTTTGGAAACACGCAGATTTGTACTTCAGTACAAAATGTACTTTTACTTTCAGAGGGATACATTCAGTATTTTCAGAGGGATACATTTACTGTTCACAAATGTACTTTTACAGCATTTAGAGGCATTACTACTGCATGATGCACAAGTATCTGAGAGATTCTCATTCAAAAGCTATGAATTCCTTGCCAACATGAAAGTTGGGTTAATCTTAAAAATGCTGGTCTTTCCCCACAGACAATGAAAACAGCTGAGCTCAAAGAAAGTTTCAAAGCTGAAGCCTTATTTAGGTGTTCAGAATTCACCATTAGAGAAGTCCATCCCCCTCTCCACTGAACACAGGCAGAGCATAAGAAAACAAGCTTATTACTAGTTTTCTGTTAGCCTTTGTGAATATTCCTCCATTTGTATAGCTGCTACATTTGTGGCTTTTTTCTTGCACTTTGTCAGCCACAACTTAAAATTCGGGAATTTAAGGACAATGACAATGACCAAAAAAATAACCCTACACAGAAACGGGAAATACAGAAGAGCTAAAAGTAAACATATGAATAAAAATGTAAAGTAGAAAAAATGAAGCTACATATGCATTCTAAAAAGCAAATGAGATTAGTCAAATTATTAAAAACAAGTTAATAAAAATTGAAGGATATGATTCAAAATGAACTGAAGTTTATTAAAACTTGGGCATACCAAGCGAAGACCAGAAAGGGATTTTATCTTCTTGAATTTTTAATTCTGATTATGAGAAAGTCAAAACTGGTGTCAGTAAGAAATGTGTCACTTTTATTGAATCTTCCTGAACTTTACTCTGGCAATACACTCATTTAAAATTTCCTTTTGCATGAATAAAAAACGAGCAAGAATTTCAGGTTGCAAAACTGCATCTTCATTTTGTATAACTATGGGACAACTAGTTAGTAATACATTTTCATTTAAATCATCTGGTAAATCCAATAGATAAACTAGATTCAAAATGTTTTTCCTGGAAACCTCTTTTGCCAGTGATATGTATTTTTTTTACTTTGTGGCACCTGGCTCTTGATTACTTTGTGCTAAAGCGTGACTACTGCAGTCGGTGCATAGAACAGAGCAGCACAGACTGTTTTTGCCAGGACCCTCCATCAGAAGGGCTTTGATTCATTCTGAAAATCCTTAAACTACTATGTCTTTTAATAAAGCAGTGCTTCTCCTCCCATCCTCTCAGAGGAAGTAATTCTGGAGCAGTCATGCTGACCTGTGATGTATGTTACCTTTGGTATCCACAGTCCACAATAAGCAAAATAAAATGGTCTAAATTATGATCTATTTTCTTCAAAGGAAGCCTGAGGATAGGTTTTCAATGAATTTTAACTACAAGTAGAATCTAAGTATGTCTTTTATGGTGAGTTCATTCAGGACAAAAAAAAAAAGAGGTTATGCATTTTTAAGATACCTCAGCTTCAAATTAATTTAAATGCATAAATTTATCAGTTAACTTAAAAATTCTGAAAAAAATGTATGACATACTTAAAGAGCAAAAACCATAAAAAGGACTTTTTTTCATAAAAGCCGAATTCCTGCTTTAAATGGAGAATGGGTCCTAAGCCTCAACATAAAGTTGCAACCCAGCACTTCCAGCAAAGATTTAGAACCTAACTTTGATGGCACAACATTTATTTGTAAAGCTTACAAGACCTAAGAAATCTAGCCTCTGCCTTAGTCAAACAAACCCCAGACTATTTTATATGGTTTCCATATTTTCCAAGATCACTTCTGCCTCTCACAACAGAATCACAGAATCACAGAATCATATAGGTTGGAAAAGACCTTTAAGATCATCGAGTCCAACCATAAACCTAACACTGCCAAAAACCACCCACTACACCATGTCCCTAAGTACCTCATCCAAACGTCTTTTAAATACCTCCAGGGATGGCGACTCAACCACTTCCCTGGGCAGTCTGTTCCAATGCTTGATAACCCTCTCGGTGAAGAAAAATTTCCTAATATCCAGTCTAAACCTCCCCTGGCGCAACTTGAGGCCATTTCCTCTTGTCCTATCACTTGTTACCTGGGAGAAGAGACCGACCCCCACCTCTCTACAACCTCCTTTCAGGTAGTTGTAGAGAGCGATGAGGTCTCCCCTCAGCCTCCTTTTCTCCAGGCTAAACAGTCCCAGCTCCCTCAGCCGCTCCTCATAAGTCTTCTGCTCCAGACCCTTCACCAGCTTTGTTGCCCTTCTCTGTACGCGCTCCAGTACCTCAATATCCCTCTTGTAGTGGGGGGCCCAAAACTGAACACAGTATTCGAGGTGCGGCCTCACCAGTGCCGAGTACAGGGGCACAATCACTTCCCTAGTCCTGCTGGCCACGCTATTTTTGATACAGGCCAGGATGCCATTGGCCTTCTTGGCCGCCTGGGCACACTGCTGGCTCAAACGACACAGATTCTTCAAGTACTATGCTCCTGGGCCACTAAGGCTAGGAACTGGACTTATTATCTTTACTGAATGCTCTAACTGCACAGAGAGGCAATCAGGGAATGACAATAATACGAACTTACTCAATGTCAAGCTTCCTGCAGGGTTTCACAGGGCTCAGGCTATTAAGAGTAGCCACCCACAATCTATTCACAAAGCTACATTCTCTTCAGCAAGACAATGAAACAGGATAGCCGCTGTATTTCCCAAATATCATCATCAGAGGTGTAACCCCATCCTCCCAGCTGTCCTTATTTTTTCTATCATTCTGACATTTTTTTTCCTGCACACACAAACTACCCCAATAATATTATAATACTTCATTTAACTGCATGTATCTGTGCAGACATACCTTTGTTGCATTCTTCTACACTTCTTCTCTAAGAGGTGTTTTGCAGTCATTGCAATCTGTCTGTGTTTTTTAAGAAAAGCTGCAGATCACAGCTGCAGAAAAGTATATTTCATTTAATTTCTAAATGATGGACTATGTTTAGGCTTCTCTGTTCAGTTTGATTTTCTGTTTTAATTCTGATCTTTATTCTTTTATCTATGTGCAGAAATACTCTGAACAGGCTTCAGCCACTGACACTTTGCAGTTATTTGCAGCAGCATCAATTTTCTATTCTAAAACAGCAGCCCAATTAACAACAAAAAAAATCAACTGCAATGTGAGGCTTTCTGTAACCAAAACATTCTATTGACAAAAAGAGATTTTATTAGGGTTTCTAAGTGAAAAGAAAGGAAAAAAACCCAACAACAAAAAGAACCCTGCATTTTTTGGAAGGTAAGTATTGTTTTAATACTCTTGGATCTGCCATATATTTCTAGAAACAAGCTGATAAACCCCCAAAAGCACCTGAGAGTTAACTACTTATGCAGTTCCCTTTGAAGAGACCAGCACTTCTTTTTAAACACTACTGCACAGCAAATATTAATCCAATCACAATCTAATTAATAGGATTAGAGATTCAAATGACCAAGCTTCCATTGACTTCCCAAACTAATCAAGTTTATTACATTTTTTAAACTTAATAATCCAGCTAACAAAGATAAACCGATTTATTAAAGCAATTTTTGAATACATTACACATCCCTTTAAGGCAAACTATAGTCTAAAATCTATGAAAAATAGCTATCAAGCATAAAAAGAATCCAGTCAAACCCAGATAAATTTTGAGTACAGTATGTGTGCAGTACATCTGCATTTTAAGGACATTCTGTTCACAATGGAAACTGGTTATTTAATTTTCTCCTCTCATATGAGTCACATTCTCATGTGTTGAACTTTCCCTAATGTGGCATATTTTCTGTATCACTAAACTTTAGGTCACAGGAGTGTGTCAAGGAAATGGGCAAGCAAATATCTTTGCCCCTCAAAGACAAATGGGCATACTGCAGATGACAGAAGATAGGACACCCGGCTGGTGGCAAATGAAGGCAGTAGACAAAAGACTTGGAGCACTCTACGATCCCTTGAATAAATGAAGGAAAAAAAAAAAAAGTATGTATTTATTCAAGACCAAATCAGTTGAAACCACCTCAAAAGCTGGAATTCTGAGCATGGAAGTCTTTGTGGAATGGATGATCTTTAAAACTGGTCCTTAAAAATAATGACAAAATTACATTAAAAAAAGGAATTCAAGGAAGCTTGCTATGAAAAGACATCTTCTCAGTGAGAATCTATCTTGACCTTGCTTATAGTAACAGTTCAGGCAGGGGTAACACCAGAAAAGGTCTAATATATTCAATTCCTTTCTGGCTCCATGAATGTCATTCTGCTTTAGACACCACACTAGTGGTTAGATACATTGGCTTTTCCTGCTCTTCACCTCTTCCAGTGGACAAATGAGCTATATATGCTTGCCAAGCTTAATGCTGTCTGAAAATTTGTCCCCTCTTGAGTGAGTGTGGCCAAAGACTAGTCAAGTAAAGATCTGTATATGGACTCAAAATCATTGCTACACTCTTTCAGCTCTTTCCTTCTCTGTTGCTTTGTTTGAGAACATACCTCTAACATGGGGACCTAACGTCCCAGGTCTGCAAAAAGAAAGGAAACAGATACTGGGAAAAAGTCCTAAAGAGGGCTGGAAACTATAAACTAAAAACTTCTTTTCAATGGAACTCTTTGAAGAATGCAAAGTGAGAGGAAAAGGGATCAAACAATCATGTTTCAAACATGAAGTGAGTAACTAGACCGTCTTCCTAATTTGCATATGGAAATGAGCCAGCCATTGCCTGTCCTTGTGCCTAGTCTAAATTTCAGAAGTGTTTTTTATTAAAAATAATTTGGGATATATTCTGTTGTTCTATTCCACAACTACTTTTGGCATCAGTGGGGCCCACGTGTACATGGTAGAATACAGGTGACTGACATATTTAATAGTTGAATTATCATCTGCAAAGAAGGCATTCTAAAAACCCAAAGTAAGAAAGATGACAAATAATCTTTTTGGAACTACTAGGTAAGAGAAACTTCGGGGGTGGGGGCAGTGTTGTAGAATTGACGTACAAATTCAGATAATTGAATGCTGTACAATTTCCATAAAACATGCTTTTATCTACTAAAGGTTTGCATCAGGATTCTACTCTACTTTACACTGACATTGCACTTGGCTTTATAGTAGTTAAACACCTTAAAGACAAATGCCTACTAAAAAATCTTTTTAAAACCAGCTGTTTCAAAGAAATAACAACTCTAGTTTAAAAAAAAAAAAGCTGGAATCCATACTTCACCACTTTTTTTCTCAATAGTCTCTTATTAATGAACATCCTGCCCTGGAGAGGGCACTCTGTGACCATACTATGTATTCTATATCCTCATTAACCACCTTTCAGTTTTAACCCAGATATGCCTGTGATCCTAACAGTTTGCTTAGCCAGTATACAGCTTATGTCAAACGTAAATACATTAAGAAAGGGAACCATATGGTGTCATGCTCATCAGTTCAGCCTGGCAACATGTATCAAGTCCTACATCCTGCAACTATGTTTTATTATTAAAGATAGTATATTATTTGATGCTTTTTTATGCACAAGTCATATTTAAAAAGTCAAAATGTAGTAATTCTATAGTATTCTAATAACTGATAAGTTACAGGTGTTGAAAGCTTTCTGTTAACAGTGTTTCTCCCATTTCTTCCATAGTAACAGCAACCACAATCTAAGAAAGTTCCTCTGGTATACTTTACTGACATTGAGGGAATTAATACAGATTATACACTCACCTGAACAGTTCAAATTTCATTTCCGGAAATACAGAACCACCTCTTTTCCAGATGTTTCCTCCAAAAGTATATATTAAAAATAACACTAATCACTCTAAGTTCTAGTATACAAGATGAAACCATACAATAAAAATATATGGAAAACTCCCTGTGCTAGGCAAACTTTTAAACATACTTCAAGGCATAATTCAATGACTAACTGGCAATTCGGGGGGAAAAAACTCCTATCCATGTAATATGAATATTCCAAATACTCCACAATTATTTAGTTTGTTATGTTCTACCACCCCTCAGAGGCAGAATACTGAGGATGTGAACCACTGTTCTAAGCCAGTCTAGCAAGTCCTACAGGCAAGTGTTTTCCATAAGTGAAAAAAGAATCCTAATAATACTAAAAGAATCACCTTTTTTTAAGCAAAATCTTTTAACAGCATAGTGCCTTGACTTTCCTCCTAACTAGGCTGTAAGAAAAATAAGGTAACGACATTTGTACTCAAACTCAGCTTGCAGAACTTCCAAATTCATAATTGAATGGCTAACTTCATAGCTAAAATAATGTGTGACTATGGTACACTTAGATTAAATGCATAAGCTTTGTTTTTAAACACTGTCTGGATATACACTGACACTAGTGCAACAGAAGATCAATTCAGTAAAAGTACCTGGATGTCCAACACTAAATTTCTATGGTAGTTAAAAGTATCAGTCAAATAAAACTGTCAGCAAGGGCCCAAAGGAAAATAACAAAAAAATATTTCTTCTTTCACCACAAAAGAGGCCATCTGCGTGTCAGTACTTTCAGCGAGATAGATTGAAGCCCAATTTGTGCTGGATTTGCAGATACTAAGGCTGAAAATTAAGATTTTCCATCTCATGACCAGGCCTGTTTAAACAGTAAGGGGTTCAACAACTCCCCATTTTCACAGGTGATAACCAATTCATCTTCTTATTAATATTTTAAGAGGCTCCATTTCTCTTACCCAGCTGCTACCCTAATCCTTTTTTCTCATCCCCCTCCATTAAAAGTTTCCACTTCCTTAGAGCACCTGGCACACAGTGTTCTCTCCTTGCTCTTAGATGCTTGTCCTCAACCCTTCTTCTAATGAGAGCTTTTGTCACATCCCACTGCAGTCTTGTCAGAGCTTCAGCTCTTGGCTCCAAGGCAGAAATACACACCTTCTTACTATATCCTTGAAGTAAGGATCTTTTTTTTTCCCCATTTATTTCAAGTTCAGGAAGCTGTAGATTTCCTAACGGGTGCTGAGCTCCTGATCAGTCAGAGGCACTTCATTCATTTACTGTAATGAAGCATCTGTAATAAAAGTTGCACACTACCAGAGTAACACCTAAGTAGTATTTGTCCACTATAAGAAGAGTGGTGGACAACTTCTCTCTTCACAGAAAGAGTTAATAGCATATTCTCAGAAACCTATATAGATATTGTATGTGGAAAAGTAACATTTATCAAGTAACCTGAGAAAAGTATCTGATGGAATAGTTCCTGCATACCCATTAAAAGCTTTACAATCAAAACTATTGATCCTTTGAAATCCTTAATTACTCTGAGGGGACTAACCTCTAAAGCTTAATAAAGTAGATCTATATGGCTGACAGGAATTCATGGCTGCTCATATATAATACCATCAGCACTGACTGATAAATTCACCCATATTGGCATTATTAAAAAATGAGTGGCATCATCACTTTGGAAACCAACAGAAAGGTGGGAAGAGAGAGGTGGAAAGCAACAGAGAGGTTGGTTGGTTTGGAAATTACTGTAGTGTATGCTTCTCCTCATATCGTACACTGCCTGTTTAACTGACTTAAAAACTTAAAATTTAAGACATAGCATCAAACTTTGACAACAATCTTGCATTGCTAGCAAATGAGATTAATTTTTCCTCAAAACATAGGAAGTCCGTTCAATATTTATATTTCTAGAGAAGATGAAGATGATTATTTGATCATCACAAAAAAATGAATAATCTCAAGAAAAGTTGGATTACTGAAACCATAATACTAATCCACAACATTTGTCATAACCTTCATAAAAATAAAGTGGGGTAAGACAGTCATTCTTTCTAATATACTTTTGCACAACGTGAAAATGTGAAATGTGAAACAATGTGAAAATGCAGAAAATCAACTGCAGTTAATTTGTTAATTCAACAATACTAGACAATTATATAGTAGTTTACATACAAGTTTCCCAAATAAATCAATTAGGACCACTTTTTAGAGAACTGGTCTCTGGTAAAATCTCCCAATGTGACACAAAATTGCATAAATGACTTTCTGCCACATGGCAGTTTTTAGCAACTATGGCATATCTAGTTTCAAAGGTAATGAATGCCTCATTAGCTACCTTTACAAAGACAACAATTTGAGAACCACTGACTTGTCTCCACTAACCGCTATTCCCATTCTCTTACCTGTTATCAAGGCAGAGTGATAATATCCACAGGATACAGAGGAAACAGGTTTTCCAACATCCACTTGACAAGGGACGCTGACACAGGCTTCATCAGCCAAGCCAATCTGACCTTCCGAATTGTCACCCCACACAAAAAGCTGCCCATCCTCTAAAATGAAGACACAGATAGTTAACTGATTTAAAACCAAAACTAATAAAAAGTTAATCTAGCCATTTAAGAGCATTTCATAAACTCTGTGTATGATACTACTAGATGTCATGATCTCAGGGACATAAAATGGTATTTAGCACAATGAAGCAAAACAGCCTGAAGTAAGAGAGTATCCCTTAAGCTTCTCAAAAGTGACACAGAACACTTAGTCATCAACTGATGTTAGACCATAAGTAGCAACAGAAAAGTACTATGTAAAAACATTCCTTCAAAAAGAGGAAGATTGAGTGTGTAAGACAATTCAGTTGCCAGAGGTCAGCATGAAAATATTACGGTGAATTTAAAGCATCTTCTCATTTCTAGTAGCAAGTCACCACTTTCTCATTCTTCCAAACTCATTCTTTGTTCTGACTTCGGTACACATCTCACTTATTCTTGCCTTATCTTTCAGTTCTCTTCACAGGTGATTATATTGCCCAGCTTCATTTTGTTTTCCTTAAACTATCACAATAGCTGTTCCACAGTTATTAAGACCAGCCTCTGTTGACACAAAGACCAATGGCAGCAGTAAAAAAACAAAAAAAGGTAGGGAACAACATGAAAAATCTCTAGATTTTTCTAGAAGAGATGAGATCTTCTCTCTGCATATTTCTCATTGGTGGGAAATAAGTTGTGAATAAAAAAACCCGTACCATCTACAGTGCTACTGAGATGCTGTTGGGAACTAAAATCAGTCAAAGTTGACTTACAAATCTCAGGAGAATGTTAGCAATTGTCACCAAAAAATACAAACCAAATGAGCAGGCTAGCATCTCTCTCGTACACTCGTACACTCTCTGTCATGTTCGGAAATGACAGCCTCAATAACTTAACCTAAACATGTACAGAAACAACTTCTTTATAGCAAAACTTGAGAAATTACATTATAGGGTAATAAAGGACCACCTATCCAATGGCTGGAAGTATTATAACTGTGCGGACTTCAACACGTCGCAATTGTATAATTCTGCCATCGGAGAAATACGCCTCTTTCAGAATTAGTAATGACACATCCGCGTAGCCTGTACCAGCAGACCAAAATAGTTGCAGTAAGAACTGGAATTAGAGAAACTTAGTTTTCCTAAGATTCATGTTTTGTAGCTGGCTTCCCTGCAAAATGAACTGAAGATTTTTCCTATTTTGAGGGTATTCATACTGTCTTTCCTCCGTAAGGATTCCTACTAAACTAGTACAAGTTGAGCTCCCACTGCAGGCCATCGCTCATGGAAAAGGTCTACTTTCACAAAAACTGTAGGAAGTTAATGAGACTGCCACCCCTTACCAGACTGTGTTGAAATAGGCAATTGGCTATCAAAAAATGACTATGGTTACTAGGGAAAGAAGACAGGGAGGCATAGAAAATACACCCACATACGCAGACAGAATGCTGGAATAAATGTTTCCCTGGAACACCAGGCTGGACACACATAAATAGATTTTATTAGTGGTTGCTCTTACCAGTTACTGCTGCTGAGGTGTATGATCCAGCTGCTAGCTGTTTAATCTTGTGCTGGTTGGTAAAAAAACTAATTAAATGAAATGTGGTCCTTTCCTCTGTGTCACCTAATCCCAGCTGGCCTTCACTGTTACCTCCAGCAGCATACACATTTCCTTTTTCTGCATACAGAAAAGCACATGTAATACACAGAATGAAGACATTCTCACCAGTGGTAAAAAGTCAGAGAAACTGGAGCAAGTAATTTAATTTTTGATGGAAAAACATTACAGAAAAGTTGGGGTCTACTGCCCTGAAATAGCCTCGAGTCGACATTAGCAGTTTCTGTTGTAGCTAGCAAGGAGGCTTTCCTGCACACACGTGGATCATAACTTTCTAAAGGCCCTACATGTACTTAGACTGCGTTTCCCACCATTCTGGAGACTGATCTAAAAAGTAAATATAATCTGAAGTTCTGCAAGAGTTCTGAGAAAATGACTACTAGTAGCCCTGGCAGCCAGGAGATGCTCCTTCCCCAAATAATGTATATTTTAAGATAAAGCAGGAGGAAAATGGCAAATGATGTCACAGGCAAGAAAACTGAAGTTGTATTAGTACAAAAATTAAAGAGATGCATAACTTGATAGTTTTGAGTACTGTGAATGAAATATATTTTTGCTTAGGTTTTTATTAGAAATATTTTACTCATTTTAATATTTAAATCACTTCTGATTTAATTAACTAGGTCTTTATTTTGTTTTAGAATCTTAAAATTGAAGTTAAAGCAGATGATTGATATCTTCAACTTAAGAGAACTTTAAGATTTATATTTTTAATTCTGGTATGTTTTACATCTAAAGTGCTCATCTATGATGAAAAAGATAAGGCCCATTAATAACACAAATACAGACACAAATGTGATAAGCAACTGACATACAATTTATAAATGGTCCTTGCTATATAAATGGCCACAAATTATCTAGCCAGAGTGTACACTAAAAGTGACTAATATTTACCCTCTGCAGTCTTGCATACTCAACTGTTATTAAAATGTTCTGTTTTATTCTAATAGTCTTATTTACAGTGCTCGGGGTCTCCACATATATAAACCTCCTAATAATCAAACAATCCTCTTTATATCATTACTGCAAGCTAAAGGATTGCAACCACAAAGATGGCTATTCCATTACATAAATTTTAGAAGCATGACAAGAATTTGCATTGATTCTCTGTACACTAACATCTTATTTTTTAGTTTAAATTTACAGTTTATTTATTTATAGCTTAATAAAGCAACTTGTCATTGAAATAGCAACTACCATGTCTAACCAAAATGCAAAAAAATTTGAAGACTTGAAAACATTCAGTTCTACTATATTTACTCAAATATATAATTTCACACTAATAAAGATAAATTACTTGTCAAAGGTAAATTTGAGTACAGACATATAAAAACCACAAATATACCTTTACAGGGCTTAAACGAAATATTGATAACTGTTAAGCACCCCTTAAAAGCCAGCAAGAATTTTTTTCATCTGTCTGTTGCTAGCAAACTGCTATATAACATTATTTTATAAATGCATTGGCTCAGAATAAATCAAGCATTCAAAGAACTGGATATCAAAACCCCAAGTTTTAACAGTCCCATTTTCATTTATTTTTCCTTCCTCAACACTCCTGGGGTTCCTAATGTAATTTTGCATGAAAGCAAAGGAAGAAATCTATCTTTAATATGTATATAATATAGGTTACATACCTGTGTAAACTAAAGTGTGGTTTCTTCCACAAACAGCAAGTTTTGTTTTTTCTGGTTTTAAAGCTATGAATTAAAGCCAAAGGGGGGGGAAAAGTTACAAACAAGCTAATAGCTGGTTCAACAACAAAATGTTCTATGCTCTAGAGGGAGCTCTGATTTTTTTCATATTTTTACCAACAGAATGATTACAAGATTCATTGCCCAAGAATCTAGCACATGACTTATTAAATCAGGATTCCCCCAAGACAAGAAAACAGATATAGACCTTAAAAACTTATAGCTGACACTCAGGTTAACTTGATGATGGCTACTTCATCCCAATGCCACATTCCCCAGAATTTACCATTTATGGGATATGCCTCAAAGAATATATCAAGTTGCAGGACAAAATGCATGCTTGAAGCTGTCTTCAGTTTTCATTAACAGTACTATTCTTAACTCCCTCTTACGCTTTTCCCACTATCTTAGATCTTTAAAATCACACCTTCATATCTTTTGTCTTATCATCTCTATCTTCCTTCGTCATGCACAGCTACCTTTTTTGCTAGACTTTTACTCTGCACTGCCCTCTTATTGATCACTAAACTCAATTGCTAAGGACAGCCCTATCTGGACTAGTGCCTAGAATTTTTGCATATACCATCCTGTCTCAATTGCAGCTCAATTACCACCCACCCATTGCATGTACTTCTCTGCAGTCTGGTCACTGTGAAAGACTGGGAACGTATGCGAGAGGAGTCAAGAGTTATTTTGGTGGGAAAGAGAGAATACAGAGGTGCCTTTTCTCCCATGGCAAGTGCACTCCATTTCAGAAACAGAGGAAAAAAATCTCACTGACTTTTACATCCTCTCTCCAATTACTGATCATTGCCAACAATTTATCTTCTCTCAGCCATGTCCATGTGCCCTATACAACGCTCTTAAAACGGCACTATTTTTACCTAATATATCTTTAATTGCTTTTCCACTGCCCTAGTCCAAGACAAAGCCAACAACCATCATCCCTTTCACAAACCCTTTTTCAGTCCTTCCAAATCTACTTTCATCAGCTCCATAACATTCAGATTAAAATCCCTTGTACATTCCACCAAGTCACCGAATAAATCTGTCTACCTAAGCATGAACTGTCTCTGGTCTATCACACAGACACAAACATAAATTGTCCAAATCAGGTTCCTGCCTATCCTATGCAACACCTACCACTGCCACCAAGCTGGAACCATAACACTTCCAATGTTGGCTTCTTCCTGCTGCTTTATGTCCCAAAACTCTGCCTCTGACTTCAGAGATGGTCTTAGTCAGCTCTTCAGAAGCCTGTGCTCCCTAACCTTCCTCCCACTTAGGATAATCAATTGTATTTGATAAGCCATGCTATATTTACAACATTGCTGGCAATTTTTCATAACCAGTTTCATTAGTTTCTAGTCAAGTCCCAGAAGATAATTTTCTCAAAAAACATGCAGCCACAACCATTTGGCTCCAAGCAGAAACTGAAATGTGTCCTTGCAACCCCATTCCCAATGCCAAGTGATGACTGAAAGCTCGTGAGAAAAGCTCCAGGACTTTCTCCTGCTGCCTACTGCCAAGAGAAGAAAGATACCCCCCTTGTGACTTTTTTCAATGGATGCCAGGTCTGGTTTGAATTGCTGTCATCTTCTCTTCGCTTTTTATTCTTCATTGCAATTTGACAGTAAAAACAAAACTTGACACCCAATCCATTTAAGCCAAGGTAAGAATCAATCTCTCACATGGCTGACAGAAGATGTGAACCTGAGAGGAGCTGCATTCTCCCTCTGAAGTGAAATAGAGAGAGGAGCAGATAAAGGACAGTAGAATAAATTAAATCAGGAAGAAAAGAGTTTGAACAAGCAGGATCATTTGTTTTTAACAATAAGATAACAGATCGATCTGCTGGCAGAAAGGATGAGGATAAACATTTAATGGTGAAAAGAAATGTGTTAATGGGATAGATCTAAGTAAGGGGAGAGGGGAAAAAGTATTGACTTAGTTTTGTTTGACAAGATAAAACTGGCTAGGAAAGATCCAGAAGATAACAGTGCAATGAAAACATTTTACAACACATGAAAGAATATAGGCATTTATTTTACTGCTTCATACAAATATATTAACATTTATGCCCCCTCGGGCACTTCTTATACTTGCTAAAAATGTAGCAATACTTGTAGAGAGTTCCTGATAGATTTTTTCATTTATAAAGGTGCTAAGACAAAAGTGATACGAAGGTTACACAATGCTGTTGGAACTCTGATTTCTAATGCATAGACAACACTGCAGAGATGGAGCATCTGATTAATGTCTTTGCAGTCACAATGAAGATGTGGTTTGTCAGAAAAGGCAAATATTACATAAAATGAGAGTCCTCAAAAAAGACAGGATTCTATGTATCTAAAGTAGTCTTCAGACGCAAAAGGACCCAGAATCTTGAACTGATGGAAAATCAATCAGGGATCCTTTTAAGCTACCTTTATGAGCTTGTGCAGTAATATGCTACACATGAGAAATAAAGAATGCAGAATCAGTTATTTTGGAACTGCATCTTATAAAGTACCTTTTCACAAGGGTCTCCTTTCAAAAAGACAAAAAAAGAAAAATTAAACAAACCTTTAACACACGTTGGTTTGCTCACAGTGTTCTTTGATCCTAGTCCTAATTGGCCCCAGTTGTTACTGCCAAACATGTATAGTTTACCATTCCCTGAAAAAAAATGCACAGTCAGAATCCATACAAGTGTTTGAATACCTCATACAAGACAAGATGGTCATTCACACACTATGCTACTTATTATTTTCTTTTTAATGTAAGGTTTAAGATTAGGCAATCAATACTTAAGTGTAAACAATAATTAATGTCCTTGTGATTTTTCAGTACAAAAGTAGCCATTGCATTGTTTCAGTAGGAAATCCCCAGCCAGAAGAAGGGACAAAAAGCAGAACAAACATCCTCTCCTTTAATTACAGCACAGATAAAGTGCTCTTCAGAACATAAAATGTTGTACTCTTGGACAGACCCTGCAGTTCAGAAACTACAGTATCTATAGGCCCACTTATAAAATAACAGCATGTTTAACTGAGCACCCACATCTTTTACCCCAAAGACAGGAATGAATAATGCAGCTATATAATTAATACAAATATAATTTTGTAATATTCAGCTTATTTTATTGTTTGGGGGGAGCTATTTCTTTTACTGCTAAATGCCTTCTCTTAAAATTATTTACAAATTTGTACTTCTACAGAACATAGTTTCTGATAAATTTTCAAATGTGTTCACAAATTGTATTAATTTGTTACTCTGCATATAAACAAGGAATGCATAAAACCACCATGCAGTCAGGGAGTTTTGTAAACCTAAATGCAAACACTAGATTACAAATCTTCAGCAGGAGCAATGCTAGAATTGTATTTCAGAAACTGGTATGACATGTCATTGAACTTGCAGGTTTGACCATTACAAACAATGAACTGTTGTAATTCTGAATAACCAGTGTTTTTTTAAGAGGATGGTATATGAACAGATGAAACTTTTGTCATCAGGCATGCAAATTGGGCAGCCAAAACTGACTAGTGACAATACCTTAAAATCAATTCATTTCATTTGATTTCATTTTTTAAACTATCACCTTTTGTAAAGCTGTGAAGTTCACACCCAAAGATAAAACCCTTGTTCCAACAGAAATCTTTGCAAAACTATAGAAACTGATTTGTCAAAAAAACCCCACCTTTTACAACTGTTAAAAGAAGCTTGTTTACTTCTGATAAAGGTCAGCAAAGCTTTGTGAGTTAGACTCCATCACAAGGCTGTCACGTAAATAAACTTTGTCACCCTAGCCGTCAACAATTATCACATGATGCAACACATAACAGCAATTCCACATAATAATGCCAAAATATTATGGCTGTTTGTATTTCAGTAGTGTAGGTTCCCAGTGAAGGTTCTGAATGTGATTTACAGAGACTTGGAAATACGATATTGAAACGTTTAAAACGTAACAAAAATACTTTCTCTGTTAAAAAAAAAATCCATTTATTTTCTTATATATAACTACATAGTTAAAAAAAACCCAACAAAACAAACTACCAACAACTAACAATAACTAGTATCTAAAGTCCCAATCAAATTGTTAGATTTGACAATTTTTGGAATGTGGGGCTAAGTGTCAATATTATGTCTTCCCAAGAAAGCTGGAAGGGAAGAAAGTCTGAGGTGAAGTCTATGCTCATGGTGTTTTACTAATAGCATTTATATCATCATCCCAATTTTGGTAACACAATCACTTCAAAACACATGCAGAGCTGTCTGTCACTGAGAGCGAAATGCACCTTAACAGAAAGAATTTTTATTAGCATATGGCATCCTATATTGGTATATGCTTCCTTGTATCCTTGGTTTATACTTTTTAACTGCCTTTATAAGACAGTAGTACTCCAGTGGGAATATGATGCCAAGCTGCCGTAATTCAATTTAAGCACATTCTCTTTTATCCATTCAAAATTCCAACAGGTCATGCTTTTCATCCTATAATCTGCTGTTTCTTATACCAGTCTTTAAATTCTCAGGCATTGCTTTGTAAGTCAAGGAGCTTAATAGATGAGAGGAATTTTTTTACATTCTTTTGCAACTGAGTAACAGCCTTTTATAATTTCAGGCTTCCAACACTTAGCAGTGTAACAGAAAAGGAGTAAACTGCGAAGCAGGTAATTCAGACAGCGAATGAAAACTAACGGGCACTACAGAGGAACCTAAACAAATGCCTGTAATGAAGCAACGTTTCTGGGTCTGTACAGCAAATCAGGTTTTGGAACAGGCATGATGCAATCTAAGCTGGCCAGGAAACATGACAGAATTTTGCATGCAAAAAGCCCTATTTTCATAATTGCATACTGAGATCTCTCCAGTCATCACCACAGATGCACTGAAGTGAGAACTAATTCAACAGCAAACAAATAGGCAAGGATGATATTTCAAAACTTTGCAAATTCAGATTGCTCTTGTCTTTTTGCTTCCACTTTGGTGCTGACAGACAGAGATTATGGCCACCTCCCATCTGGAATGGCTGGCAGAAGACAGGTCCGGCAGAGTAAGATTATGACTCTGGGCAGCAGAAGGGAAACAACAGGATATAAAGGGACTACGAGGACTGTTTTGGTGATGAAAACATACTTCCAACACCAGTCTCTACCTTCATCCTCATGCAAGACTGGAGTATTTCTTCAAAGTATGTGTGCATTGGCTTATCACCAGCAGATGTTTCACCAACATTAATTCAGGGCTATTAGGGAAGCCACAAGATGCTTACATCTTTAGCAACAGAGGATTTTGTGAGACGTTTCAGGAAGAGAGTGTCTCCTAACAGTACTGTTCTCATATGAGTAGCTGCTACCCCAGCTGTCATTCCTGGGAATGTGCTCCCCCAGTTCATGAAGTGCTACTAAAGGCATTCATTCAGCAGCTGGGAAATACCAGCTGAAATCCTCAACACACTTCATGATAACAGCAGGCAGCTAAGTATTCCCCTCACCTATATTTAAAGGTACGTTTTACATATTCCCCCTCTTGCTTTCTAAATTATATTGGTGTGGGAGGGAAATAAAATGGGGAGACAATGTTCAGACTTCGAGCATTTATTACAAGATTCTATTGAGAAGCTATATCTGAAGAAAACTTAAAAGGTAATATTTTGAATGGAGTATTATATACCAGGCACCATGATTTTTTGTATTTATTTGTGCTATTTTGTGAATAAACTATGTTAACCGTTCACTTCAAATTCATATACAATTCAAATACATCTCATGAAAATGGGAATGACATCAGTTTTGTTAGGCAAGTCACACGGTATTGTCAAAATAAAAGCTTTATTGAGCAATAAGAACAGTCATGCTTAGGACATTTAGCATCACACAAACAAAACCAGCGCAGTATGTTGCCTGCTCCTACACATATCAAAGATGAACACAAACATGTACTAATCTTTCTCATTTTCCCCTTGCAGCTGATGTAAAAGATACTGTGCCATGTTCTGATGGCCTGCTGGTAGGCAGAAAGAATAGCAGGAATCTGGTGTCCAAAGACCTGGAGAGATTCCAAGGTCTCTTTGGTGTAAATTGTTGAACATTTAATGCCTTATAAAAATTGAAATTATGAGCATACTATCTTGTTGTGGTTCCATATGCACCTCTTTTCACTCCTACTTTTACACTTGATAACTTCTTTCTTTCCTTCTACCCTCTTGCATGGGGGGCTTCAATTCTCTCCAGAGCTGAGTTCAGAAAATGTCTTCCGTCATCACCATTTTCCCCCTTGTGAACAGGATCAGTCTCTTTGATCAAATGTGGGCAAGCTGCCTAGGATACTCTAATCAAGACAAATAAACAATAAGACGGCTGTTAACTTTAAGAGTTTTGTAGAAAAGAAAATTAATAGAAAGGTATTGGGAGGAGATTCTTAAAAATATGCGTAATGTCACTTATTTCACACCAGCTCCCAACAGGATGAATAAATTGCTTTCCAAAGCCTGCAGTTATAAAAGATGCAGGGAGTGGACTGTCAGTATTCTTGGACCAAAAAATACAGAAATGGGGCAAGAAACTTTATCAAACATATTACAAGTGATGCTGGAAGATATACTGCTCATGACTGCATTAAAGACCTAAAGAAAACAACTGCTTAAAAGAATTCCTGCTTGAACATTTTAACGAAGATTGTGCGAAAGGTAGAGAGCAAATGATAAAGAAACACAAATTTCAATCCCAAACTCCAAAACTGAAGGAGGAAATGTTTCTCCAACTAGCTCGGCAAGCCAACTCAAAGTCAGCAAGTAACTATCACTGGTCCTTTCTATTCCAACATACAGCCACAGTATGTAAATAAAATTTTGGACTCTAACTCCTGACCTAGAAAGCCAAAGAACAGCGTGTTTTATACTTACTTTACACTTTTCCTCCTAAAGTCATATGGGAATATTGATGCTGGGTTAGATTAAAGAATTATTTGAAAATTTCTGAATATTTTGTTTGAATGCTAAATATTAGTTCCTGTACGTTTTCTTCATTTGCATTCAGTTAAGATTCAGTGCTAGATGTAGCTGTCTCTCCTGCCCAAAATCAGCTTTAAGGAATGTTTTCTATCAGTTCGGGTGATTGTTTTTCTTATGATTGTTGAGATCAGTAAAACTGATATATTTCTATCAGATTTTAATCTACCTCATATTCCCACTGTCCTCTACATACATAGGTCCCACTACCTCTTCCAGGGGGTGGGAAAAAAAGGAGGGGGGAAATCTGTGACCTGTAAATAAAGACTGAAAATAAAATGAAGCATGCATTAACACACACCTGCTTAAGATACTTTTCCTTCCTCAGTGATGTTTGTCTTTTATCTCTTCCAGGTCAGGTTCAGCTGGATTTCAGGAAGCTCCTGGTTTCCCACAAGGTCTGTACCCTTCTCAGTAAATTCATTATCGGCATGCACTTCTGGAGCTTTTATTCCAGGTGGTACTGCAGCTCAATGTCATTCACCAAGGGCTGTAATTCCACTGTATCATCCAACTCCATCTAACAGCAGAAATGTGCGGTGCACGCGGGCATGCACAGGTGTGAAGAACAAATGAGGGACAAAGATTTTCTGTTTCCCTTCTTCACTTTTTTGTACAACTCTTGTGGTTTCTCTACCTTTGCTCGTTGTTGATCAGTATTTTACCCTCACTTTTGCCTCTACTTTACAATGTCCCAAAAAAACCTTTTGGTACCCAAGAAATTTTGTACGCATGCTTCTACAGCTCCTTCTCTTCAAAAGCTTTGAGAAAATAAAGATCTGATTATCTAGAAGTTTCCCTGGTGATGCATCTGCACACTACAACAGCAAAAGTCAGCTACAGAGACATTTTTGAATCATGCTGTATATATTAAAATAACAGGGAGAAGGGGAGATAGAAGAGAAACGGTGCTGCATGCAAACCTATGCAAGTTGACTTCTTCAAAAGCTTTATCTAAGTGGCCACTATTACAGTGACATGAGAATTAGGGGATTGTTGCTGACTAGGGTAACAGTGCTGACACAGGCATATGCTGGGGGAACTCAAGGAGGCAATTTAAACTGACTAGCCTAAACTGAGAATTATACTGGTGTTATTTCAAACTGGGTGTGGGCATACGAAAGGATATATAAAAAAAAAATTTTCAAAAGGAAAATTTCACAGTGCCCCCACATTCTGATTAATTTTATGCAACAGGCAATTTAATAGAACTGGTTCAGTCCAAGAAAAAGTGTCAAGTTTTGTTCAAAACACAAACTATTCATGGATAATTCATCTTCTGTGAAGTTAGGCTTGAAAAATTCATTGTATAATTTCAATTCAAGATGTTCTGCAGTCCATGAAATCTATACTCTTCATTTCGCATGCCTGGAATTGTTCATTCTAAAAATCCAGCATCTTCAAGTTTGCTTGGGGACATAGCAAGAAACCCTCAAGAAATTATTTAATGAGCAATGACCAATTGGGCATTGATGAGGAATAAATACATTCCAATTAAAAAAAACTCCTGAAAATATGCATATAAATTTCATAACAACAAAGTCTTATTATCTATCAGCAGTTGATTGTCAATACAATCGACAAATGCTTAACAACAAAAGAGTAGTCCCTTCCACCGAAAATAAATTGAACATGTTCTTCAATGAGTATTGCTTCCATCATTTCAAAGAAATGAGAATGAACATAAATACTGCTCACTTTATTGCATCTGAGCTTCTTTGAATGCTTTTGCAATTTAATTCTGATTTTAGTAGGATTTTCTGAAGTTTATTGAGTTGCTCTTTTGAGGGTTATTTTCAGTTGACAGTTAGCAGTAATTCAAATCTAAATTTCAGAGATACAATTTTATCCATTTTTTTCAGGCAGATTCCTAGTGAACTTGTTGACTGTGTTCAACAGATAGTTTACTTCCACAATAGAAACCTCTACATTTAAGATTGCCTACTAAATACTATCAGATTCACAGGAAACATTCAAGCTGAACAAAGTCATGCTTACTTTAAATCCAGTGTGATGCATTCAGTTATTATCAGTTCATTCATGACAGTTCTTGGGCATGTCTTGTGAAAACCTTCAGTGACCTCACACTAACTTCAAAGGCATCCAATAGCCCCCACAGAAGAGCACCCTCTCCTCTCCACAACCCCATTTGATATATTATCTCAGGATTCAAATGAGAATCATAACTTTCCAAGCTGTCCAAATATATAACCTTTTATCATATACTCCATTTCCAATACTGACCTGTAACAATAGCGGTATGTTCATCTCCACATGATATATGTACAGGCTTGTCATTTTTGAACCAAAACTTGCTAGGAATATCTTCTGCAAATTTGCTTTTTCCAAATGTGAAAACAGCACCTGATTCTAAAACACAAAAAGACAATGTCAACTTTAGTGAAAACAAATTTTGCCTCATACATTTTGAAATAGTCATTTCCTATTAATTCGATAGCACGTTTTAGTTTCCCATCTTTCTCTTTTTTTAAAAGATGGCTGAAGCATTTTCTTCTATTCTGTTTCACCAAGACTACTTCATTTCCAGGTTCACATTTTAGTCCTTCTGATTCTTCTTAGTCTCCATGGATTTCCCAATAGAATACGTATTGTTGCTGGTACATTGTGTTCTGAGGATACTGTATTGGGTTTGTATGGCAAGGTGTTGGTAGCGGGGTGGGCTACAGGGGTGGCTTCTGTGAGAAGCTGCTAGAAGCTTCCTCTATGTCTGATAAAGCCAGTGCCAGCCGGCTCCAAGACGGACCCGCTGCTGGCCAAAGCTGAGCCCATCAGCAATGGTGGTAGCGCCTCTGTGATAACATATTTAAGAAGGGGGGGAAAAACTGCTGCACACCAGCAGCCAGGACAGAGAGGAGTGAGAATACCTGAGAGAAACAACTATGGTTGTTCACACCAAGGTCAGTGAAGAAGGAGGGGGAGGAGGTGCTCCAGGTGCCAGAGCAGAGATTCCCCTGCAGCCTGTGGTGAAGACCATGGTGAGGCAGGCTGTCCCCCTGCAGCCCATGGAGGTCCATGGTGGAGCAGATATCCACCTGCAGCCCATGGATGACCCCACAACGGAGCAGGTGGATGTGCCTAGAGGTTGGGACCCCATGGGAAGCCCACACTGGATCAGGCTCCTGGCAGGACCTGTGGACCCGTGGAGAGAGGAGCCCATGATGGAACAGGTTTGTTGGCAGGACTTGTGACCCCGTGGGGGACTCACGCTGGAGCAGCCTGTTCCTGCACCCCATGGAAGGGACCCACGCTGGAGCAGTTCGTGAAGAACTGCAGCCCATGGGAAGGACCCACTTGGAGAAGCTAATGGAGGACTGTCTCCCGTGGGAGGGACCCCACGCTGGAGCAGGGGAAGAGTGTGAGGAGAAAGGAGCGGCAGACAACGTGTGATGAACTGACCACAACCCCCATTCCCTGTCCCCCTGTGCTGCTCGGGGGGAGGAGGTAGAGAAATTGGGAGTGAAGTTGAGCCCAGAAAGAAGGGAGGGGTGGGGGAAAGATTTGGTTTCATTTCTCATTACTCTACTCTGACTTTTGATTGGCAATAAATTAAATTAATTTCCTTGAGTTGAGTCTGTTTTGCCCATGATGGTAATTGCTGGGTGATCTCCCTGTCCTTATCTCGATCCATGAGCCTTTCATTATATTTTTCTCTCCCTGTCCAGTTGAGGAGGGGGAGTGACAGAGCGGCTTGGTGGGCACCTGGCATCCAGCCAAGGTCAACCTACCAAAAATACAATATTTTAAAGTACACTAATGTACTTTATCACTACCCTCTAAGAAAAACTACTAGGTGCGTAAAAGAAAGAAAAAAGAACTCTGAATAACTGCCCCCAGAAAGTAAAATAAAAAGCTCATCCTGAAAGCAGGTCGAGACAGAGTTCTCACTTACGTTTATACTTGAATTCAAACAGGTCTTCCAAATTGAATTAGAGACACACACACACACACACACACAGTAAAGAGGTGATAGGCTCCAAACTGACCACTCTTCCTCACCCATCTGAAAAGATACATGTGCTCTAAAAATGGCCCCCTAAAATCAAAACTCTTAGCCTTCAAAACATGGGTTGGCACAACCATCTTTGATCATAAGACCATGATCTAAAAAACTCAAACAAAATCACTCCCCAAAAAAATCCAGACAACTCTTCCACCCTTGTAATCTGTCTAGTTTTCTCAATTCTTCCTACTTTCCAGAGTGTCAGCATTGTTGTTTTAAAACATAAAACATTAACTATTCATTCACCTTTTGGTCAAGCATGTGGCTTGACACAGCAAATATTAATTCTACAGGAAAATAAATGATCTCACAAGTGAAATAATTTGCCAAAAGCCATGCAGACAATGTGGCAAAGCACAATTAGACCTCCTATTTTAAAATGTCAAAACTTGTGCTTTAAGCATAAAATCATTCTTTGGAAAAGAAAACAAGCAAAGAAAAAACCAAACCTTTTCTTTGCAGACTTTCTGTTAATGTGTAAGCTATGATAGCACAAATACACACAGTAACATTAGACTGCTTCCGTAAAATCATATATAATTTGATAGTAACATTGTTTCATTGAAAATACACTGAGATGTTTCATTCTCATCAATACTCTGCACCCCAGCTCCAAACCCCAAAGTTCTCTCTTAAACTGTAAATTTGATATTCATTTTGAAATGATTCTTTAATGTACAAGTTTCCCGTATTTGCAAATGATGTTATTTTATGTACCATGTTCAGCAGACATGTATAGAATTGTATGTACTACCTCTCTAGATGTGTTTCACTGTTTTATTAAAAACAAGCCTTTGTGCGGTCAAATTTAAAGAAAGGGTTGAGTTCTTCTCATTTTACGTAGACACACCTACAACCATAGACATCCTAAAAGGCATCTGAAAACATGATTTTGTTTTAAATCTCCAGCCAGCCGGCCACGCTGCATATTTGAGCATGCTTACAGTGATGTCTCTGGCACTTGTGCCAAAGTGGAGCTCTCTGGTTCATTTCTTTTTTCTTTCAGAAGCATTAACATGAAAAAAAAAATATATTCTTAACTCAATGTATACAAGAAACAAACAATTTAATTCACAAATGTCGTTCGTGTCTCATTACTTTCACAACTGAAACCTAAGCCGTCAGTTTGGAAATTAGATCCTACCAATCCATAAAATTAAATCCCACAGAACATAAATGAGGTTTTTGCTGTCCGGGCACAGAGCAATTGTTTAAAAATTATCGTAGATCAAACCACGGACCAAAACTTGTTTATTAACTGAAAAAAACTGTCTCCTTAACACTGCACCACTGTACCATGCCGGTGACGACAGCAAGGTTGCCCCCGTCTAATCTCTGACATCAGCGTACGTATTTCTCCCCAGACGCCGGAAGACCCCGGCCCGAGCCGGTGGCCCGCATCCCGCTGCCGCGCCGCGGGGCACACGCTCTCGCAGGCCGGAGGGAGCCGGGGACGGCCGAGAAGCGCGGAGCGGGGCGACCAGGGGCCGCGGCCACACGCCGGGGCCGGGAGGCGGCCGTTGGGCCGCCGGTGATGGCGCCCAGCGCCGCCGTGGTGGGGGAAGCGGGCAGGGACCGCCACAGGCGGACGAGGTCCCCCCACCCGGCCCGCCGCACGCAGCTCCGTCCCCCGTGAGGGGCCGGCACCACTCACCGGGCACCGGCAGCTCGTCCTCCTCGGCGGGCTCGGCCATGGCAGCTCGCGGCGGGCAGCCGCCCCCGCGCCCCATGCACCGCGGCGCCGGGCTGCCGGAAGTAAACAGAGGCCCTGCCACGGGCAACGGCCATAGAGAGCGGCACGGCGCCTCCCAGCCCGCCGCCGGGAGGAGGCCCGGCCTGGGGCGGGCGGGCGGGGGGGGGGGAGCGCCCCCTGGCGGCCGGCGGTGGGGCTGGCGGCGGCGCGGGGCGGGCACCGGGGGCCTGCTGTTCCCGCCCCGCCATCTTACAGTTCCGCTGAGCTGCGGGCGGTCTGTCAGTGCCTCCCCATGAACGGGGAGCACAAAGCGGCCACGGCACGCCAGACGGGGGCTCACGGGTGCTGAAAGGAGGGAAGAATCACCTCCCTTGAAGGCCCCTTGCGAGTCTCATCTCCAGCAGAGCTTTGCTTTCCTGACGCCGTCCCTACGTGCCTGGGCATCGTTTCTGTGTCCCTCCTCTGCCCCTGCCTCCGGCTCCTGAAGCAGCCATCTCGCACCGGGGCTCTGCCCTGAGCTCCCTGCTTAGCCCAGCCAGGCTCCTGATACGTCTGCTTGCTTTGCTGAGTGCTTGGAGGGGCTGCCCTGCCTCAGATGGATGAACAGAACCTAACTTGGAAACTTTGTCACCACTGGGATTCTGCTATGCTAAAAGACAAGCTTCCTCTCTTTGATGGTCTCTGTGGTTCACCAGGATGTCCCTCTGAAGACTTCTAATCGGGTGAATGAGAAGACGTTCAATCTTCCACCCAGCCGGGGACATTTAGGTGACAGCAGTTGTGCAGACCCCACTGGAGTAAGTCCAGGGGCTTGTAGCCTTTTAACCATATTTAATGTGCAGTCCTAAACTCCCAGTGGAGCTCCCCCCCGCCAAAAAAAAAAAAATCTATGGTCGTTTATGGATTTCCATTTTCTTGCTATTCCTGTGTGTTTCAGATATGCCAGGTCATGCCTTGCCAAGAGAAAACAGTCCTGGCTTTCAGGATGAGGCACTGCAATAGAGGCTGCAGCTAGCAGCCTGGACAACCAATTTAAGCCTTGTTCTATGCAGAGTTTAATCAATACGGTTGTTGGTGTATAAGATGAGGTATCCATATAAGTACACACAAAGAAGGGTGGCCATATTTTCAAAAGTGACCAGAAAGTTTTTGTGATTTTTGCTCCTACATGAGGCAGGGGTTTCATCTCTTTGAACCCCATTGATGCTTTCTGCCCTAACTGCTTCTGCTGAGTCTGGAGTGAGGGGGGATATTCAGCAAAAGCTGTTCAGAATAAAACTGAACAAACATTGTTCCACAAAGTGATGCCTGAGATTGTAGTTTCCACATACTGTGGGTGCCAAGAATATAAAAGGTTATGAAGCAATTAGACAGATTGATGGGAAGAAGGTGTCAGCAACAGGCAGGGTTTTGGTTTCTATGACTGGGAGATCCTATTTGAAGATCAGCATCTAGTTGGGAGAGACGGCAGCCACCTCACTAAGTGGGACAAATGTATCTCTGCCAGTAGGATGGCTGACCTGGTAAGGAGGTCTTTGAACAAGGAACGACGGGAGAAGGAGAGAGTTACCAGCAGTGCCTGCGAGTAGCTGGATGCTGAGCTCCTGGAAGTCATCGTTGGCCACCACAGAGTGCGGGATGGACTGGGAAGGCTTATAGAGTGGGCGTTTGGCTATGGTTTTGGACAACCACTGCATGCAGATGAAGCAGAAGTCGTGTCACCAGGTATCCAGTTATACCACATTGTCCCAGGTGTCCAAGCAGACATGTACCACTGGAAGATGCAGCTGTGGGCATGGCGGGGCACAGCAGGTTGGAGAGAGCTGCAGGGGAGGAGCTGCTCCCCCTCTGAGGTGCCCCAGCTGCTGAAGCCCCCCTCTGCAAAAGAGAGCCACCAAGGTCAGGCCCTTCCTCAGGCCAGGAGGCCAGGGAGCAGATGAGCTGTGAAAGGACATTGACTTCCCAAGGTGTTTTTTTCGGGTTGAAAAGAAGCAACATGGGCACTATTGCTGCACCACCCCACAGCCACTGCTGCATAAATGCTTTTCTTGTCTTTCCCTACCCTGACTGCTGCTTCCCCTGAAGAAAGGAGGTGTCAAGGGTCAGTCTCCTGCCAGCTTAGCAAGGAGAGAGGCCTTATGCTTATATTAGATGACTATATCAATATAATTCCTTTATCCTAATCTACTTTCCTTTCACACTACATTATTCTCTCTTCACCAGTGTGTCTCAACCCATGTACTACTATTGCTCCATTTCCAATACCAAGCCCTGGAACATAGAAACATGCCAAACCAATTCAATCCTGATTTCAACACTGAAGCATTTTGTTGTGTTGAGATTAGTGTCAGTTTTTCACATGGTAGTACATTGAGCCCTGGCAGCCTGGGGACAGCTAGCAGGATCGTGGGGTAGCTTCGGGGCTCCATGCTGAGACATGCTGCTGTCACCCCAAATGTAAGAGAAGTGCGTCACACCAACAGCAATGCTGACACCAGTCCGACTCTCCCCCCCGCCTGGTGCTGCTGCTCGCTCACAGAAGCTTACGAGGGAATTGGTCCATGTGGGAACTGGGGTTGGGCAGTCCCTGTCCAGGGGCGACCTGACAAAGGGGCACTGGCACCGTCCCCTCCTTGCAGGACTGCAGGACGAGACTGGGGGCCTTGGCACCTTGACCACCTTTCCCTGCTGTCTTTTCTCCGGGGTACCACTGGTGGCACACGCTCAGTCCCCAGGGGCTGGGCTTGAAGCCCATGGGAGTAATTTCCCAGAGAAGGGCAACCAAGAGGGAAACCATGGCCCAGCTTTCTTGTCTACGTGCAGTTCTTCTGGCTCTTTCATTCCCATTGATTTCTCTTGGGTTTTGCTTCTCCCTGACATTTCCCCTGGCAACTGCTGCATTTTCCAAGTATCTCAGGGTTGGCTTGGCACGAGGGGTCCTGAACAAATCCTACCAAGAGCTATCAGCTGCCTTTTACAGCAGTCTGTCTTTCTGGGGAAGTCAAACATTCTTTTTTTTCAATGTATTTTAATTACATCATCCTCACATTGCAATTTCAACATATCACCATCTCTGATAGATATGCCATCACCTTGATTTACACAAGTACGCTTCTCCTTATACAGAGGAGGACATGAGAAAGTAATGGCCATATTTCAAAACCGCCTACAATGCAGGTGGCATAAAATCTTATCTGACAATTATATTTGAAGGTAGAAATTTAAAGGAAATCACTTCAGTATTTAGCAATTGACCAACATCAGATTCTACAGCAAGCAATTTAACGTAAGGAGGTAATGCAAGGCGCAATATTTAAGTTTCTGGGCCTCACTGAGGGCTGTTTAAGGCTACCATAGCACAATTGAAAACTTGGTCCAAAAAAACTCCAGCAATATATACATTTTTTAATGTAGCCCTTCTCCGTTCTTGTCAGAGCCCTGAAGGCACAAATAACCCTTAATGGCCCTGCCCAGCCCAACACTTGTGGGCCCAGGACCCCCGTTTCAGCCCAGCACGGGGCTGTTGGTCCCTGCCCAGGCCATGCGAGGACTGGGGAGCACCCATGGTCGGAGTCCCATCCCCAAGGGAGCCGCCCCACTCGTGCTGCACCCTGACAAATCTTCTTTTGCCTTTTTCTGCTAGCACGTGCTCCTGTACAAATATTTAACAAACACAAAATTGCTACGAAATGGTGTTGACACAAGTGTGATATGATGGGCCCACACAGAAGAGCACAAACTGTGAGTGGTGCAATTGGCCCTGTGAGAAATCTCTATCTGTAGAGTTTGACCAAGGAAAAGCTTCAGTGTCAGCCCCCACCAGGCCCAGCCCTGGCTGGGGCAACCAAAGCAAAGACTTTGGTTCTTGGTTTTCCCTCATTTGCACAGCAGCACAGCTCGCTCTCTGTTTCATATACCTCCGTTTCTGTTACCTTCATTTGCAGGACTGAGAGAAGTCTAGCGCAAACAGAAGATGCTGTTTAACATGAGGAACTGCTTCAGTATTGCAAAACTAACATGGACCAGCAAGCAGCTGCTGCGGCATTTTTGGTAAGTTTATCCTTTAGTTTTGTCCGGCATTCAGTGCCATTTAGTCAGAAACCTGGAGACAAAAGCAGTTGAATCCTGTGAAGGAATGAGTGTTTCAGAGAAAGGCGCTTTTTTTCACATTTTAAGTGCCCTTTTGCCTCCTGAGGCAGCAAGCTCAGTGTCTTTGGGAGACTGGAGGATTTTCCCTTTTAATGTTTGTGAAATGCTGTTAATTCTTTCTGTGGGATTTAGCAGCAAAGTCAAGAAGGAATATGACCTCTTCTTGAGGTCAGTGTACATTGCAGGTACTGTAATCAATAAATAACTACCTGAATAAAGTACAGGAAATTCTTATGCATTTAGACAATTATCATGGCCAGTACTGGGAGGGAAATTCTCTCCTTGAAGCTGCAAGGTGAATCTCCACTTTGATATTTTTTTATCTCTATATACACTGGAGGCATGCAGGAGAAGCATGATGTGATACGATGTTCGAAGTTAACCAGGTAGACCTGGCTCTGTGATGTGGCTTTGGGTTCTTTCTTCAGCTGCATAGACAGGCCTGTCCCCTGTGCCTTCAGAAAAGTACCTGTATGACAGTGTTTCAGTAAGCTGCTTCTCATGCTTGTCACATCTCCAGAATCAAGTTAAAATTAAAGTCTTGAAACTTAATTCCACATCTTCCTATGTTTTCATGTCAGCGTCAATAAGAATAGCATTAACAGCGTTATGTAACAAATGGGTAGTGCTAGAAAACAATATACGAGAATTTCACATTCACAGGAATCCTAATATGTAATAAGTAATTTTTATTTATCCTTTCTACATTACATCAGATGAAAAACAAATTTTGTCCAAGTTCTGTGATTTATTTGCTACAGTTTTAAAATGGTCCTGAAGCCTGGGTGATAATTTTTTTAATGGATTTTGGATTTTCACTGCTGGCGATCGGTGGGAACATTCTTTGGTTAGCAGAGATGATAGAAAAGCAAGTTTGGAAAACAACTGCAGTAAAGCTGGTTTTCCAATAAAGTCATCCAATTTGTTAAGCTCCCCACATAATGTTGTTTGTTATTTTTAGGGGGGGCTAACATTCTATCATAACGTTGGCATAAGTTATCACCACTGTCTATGAGCATTACAAGTTAAGCACACTGTGGTTGATACTGCAGGATAATCTAGTATCTATCAGCCTGTGCCAATAGTCCAAAGTAATTGCTATCCGTGCTCAGAAAGGAATAAGCCAACTGCTTGACCTTGCAATTCTGCCTGTTACATTTTAACTTTGGTATGTTGTCTCATGCTCCTTTTCTGGAATTTATTTGTCCGCTTCTGCCTCTCTTTCAGAGGATGTGGACAACAAGGAAGGGAGCATATTTCTTGAAAGTCATAGCAATAAAACAGAATCATCATGGGAACATAAAGGTCAGGAGGAGACCTGTAGTCCAACTTTCTGCTTGTAGCCTGACAACAGCATATGAGGTCAGCTATGTCTTTGCTTAGCCATGTCTTGAAAATCTCCAAGGATAGTAATTCCAAATTCTCTCTGGGTAACCAATTTTAGTGCTTCACTATCTACCAGTGTAGAAATTAGTGGTGGATATTTCTCAGTCCACTTCACAATAGTGCCAAATGGTAAAACAAGACCCATGAACAGAAGTTCCTGCTTGGCAGGTTGAGATTAGACAATCTCTAACTCCCTGGAAGGAATTGTAGGCTGCAATTAGAAACTTGAGGAGCAGCATCAAAGCTGCTCTGGAAATAATGCAGCGAAGCAGAGTAGAGTGGCCAAGGAACAAACAATTGCATAGATTTTAAAACAGGACAAGTATTTTTTTGTTCCCCCAAGCTGGATAGAGTAGCAAATTCCTATTCTGAAAAATAATAGCAATAAAAAAGTCACAGTTATGAGACTAATTTCTTTCAGAATATACACGTTGAAGTTAGAGCCAATCCCTTGAATATCAACTAAGAGCCTTGGTATTCAAGGCTGGATTTCAGTAGCTTGCCTTGGTAGGCTGTTTTTCATGCTATGGTGGAAGCTACCTGACCCATGAATGCCCAGCCTTTCTTATAATGTCAGGTATATTCTATTCTGCAGCTGTTGAATATAGACGTACAGGAAATCATTTTGCTAGCACTGTAACACCCACCTCAAATTAAAAAATGGGGCATTTGGATGCTTCCTAACTCTTTCTAGGTTGTTTACCTCAGGTTGGAGGCAAGCGTGGGGACAAAAGGATAACACTTACAGCAAAATATGTAACTTTATTTTACTAATGATTGTAATGCTGTGAAGGTTAGTCTTTATGGCTTGGAAACGTGCATTATTATTTTAAATGGTACTGCTGCAAATATTTATTACTGAAGTCACACACAGAGTTTAGATTGTATTTCACTTAAGAATAAATTTTCAAAGACACTCTAAGAAAATACATGGGCAACATTACTCTAAACTTAGAAAACAAGAAATCCACTCCTTTATCTGCATGATGCTACAGAAAAGTCCAGCCCTTCTGCAGTTTGGGGGCCTGTGCAGAGATCGGACTCTGATGGTGCACATTGATGGGAACCTTTGTGGTGCTTTGTGCTTAGCTTAGCGGTGGAGCCTCTGGCAGTCTGCATAATCTCTGGAGCACATTGCCCTGATATATGACAGCATAAAATGAGTTCCAGCAATATTAATCTGCAGGGCATCTGCATGGGCTACTTCTTCATATATTCTCCCTGTTTCTGCTGTTACACATAATCCTTTTCACTGTGAAAAAAGTCTTCTTAGTAATGGCAGTGGTATAATGTGTATTTAAAGCACTTTTAAGGTGCCCAGAAGGAAAACACACAGCATTTAGATATCTTCAGTTAAAGAAAAAATTCTCATAACATGATTTGAAAAGTCATGCAGATTGTGCTGTGATGTCAAACAGACAGTAATAATGTGTGGTACCATTCCCTTAAGAGCTGCTCCCTTCCTCCAGTTTCACAAAATTCTACAGAAAAAGTCTTTCCCTTCAGATTTAACTAATATAACAACAAAATCTTTAGAAGCCATAATAGGCCTATCTACTACCAGGGCTTTTGTTCATTGGAATTAACAGAAAAATGAACAGAAATTCTATTTTTTTTCCCTGAATATTGCTAAGTGTGGGCTCCAGGGCTTGGCAATTGGCAGGTGCTGTAACTGAGCCTGGCCTCAAAGGTGAGCTAAAGGGAAGCCTACTTGGAAATACAAAAGCAGTAGCTGCACTCAGTCCATTTGTTTGCATTGCTTTGGTCTCCATTCCATCAGATCAGTCTAAAAATGCTGGCTTTAATTAAAAAGACATGTTTAGCTTGTACCCATCCAAACCTTAGCAAGAGTACAGTGCAGGCTGTAGGGTTGTAGATACAGTGCCAGAGAAGGGGCTAAGCTGCCACTCTCCCTTATTAATCTAAGCCTGTGGAAACACGGGCTTGGATGTGACTTTCAATAAGACACCTCATCTAAGCTAGAGGAAATTTGATCATGTAACTTCTGTGGATGATTATCAACATCCAATTTCATGTGATTCTGAAAGTCGTAAATCTGGCTGGAGGCCAGAATACACTGAATAAATACGCTGCACATGCCCAGAATGTCTCTTGTGTGGTAGGAGAAGGACCAGAGCACATGGCTGTTTTGTTGGGTTTTTTTACCCTCTTCCCCAGTGTAATCAAGAGATTTCATACATGGATATAGAAATGCCACCATTTGTATCGGTGGGGGTGGAACATGGCAAACGTCTACTCATCCACAAAGCACAAAGGAGGGAGAAAGAGGACCAAGATCAGTTCCTCGTATTCTGCGCCCCCAAAGGGCAGCTTTGCAGTCTACACATAAGCCATTTCCTCAAGTCCTGAATGGCTTTATGCATTTGGGTTTATTTGATTAGGCAGCATGCAGTCAAGTCATATGCATATCAGAAGGCAAAAGTAACTACATCTAATGTACAGTTTATAATACAATTGGAGACACTGTTACGGTGGTGATCGATATAGTGCATAGTGGCGTGTTGTGTCTGTCTGACAGTAATTAACACAGTCCATCCAGCTGATCCAGCTGGGTCAAATGAGGGCAGTGGGAGAGATTTCAGCTGCTTGCTCATTGGCTTTAGCATGAGTACAGTTTAGTGTCAAATGACAAAAAGCGTGTATTTTTTGCTCTTTTGATACAGGTATGGGCCACCAGCTCAAATGAATGTTCATCTGAAAGGTCGTGACCTCCTTACTCTACAGAACTACACAGCAGATGAGCTGAAGTATTTGCTGTGGATGGCCTCAGATTTGAAACAAAGGATAAAGCACAAAGGAGAGGTAAAATGGTTTAACTGTCATTTAGGTCACTCAGATGTTGAAATAAGCATTGTTCTGAAGAGTAATGGGAATGAGCCATTCAGCTGTCTTGTCCTAAACATCACCTGAGCTCTTAAATACTGTGAATCATGTGCTACAAATCAAAGAGCCTTCCTGTAAAGTGTTCAGAGATATTCTTTACTTCAGAGGACATCGCAGGTGAAAAGATTAAACAGCTTTGCACAGCTAACTCACTGGTGTTGGCTAACTCCATCCATCTACACACAGTGTACATGCAGCACTAAACGTAGGAAATGGAAGACACTTCCCTGCATGGGATTAAATTAGTATCAGAGTTCTCCTTAATGCTAGCTCAAATTGAGTGCCAAAATGCAGTTGCTTTTTGCCCCTAGAATTACTTCTTTCCCTTTAACCTTTCCACTGCTAATAAATTCCTTGAAGGGCAGGAGAACAAAGCGACAGTTAAAAAACCAGCTCTGTAATTGTTCTAATGCAGAATTAAAATGGAAGGAAGTATTTCACACTGTAAAGTGTATAATGACTATAAAATTGAAATGCCTTCAATTTTCGTGTTCCAGTATTTGCCTTTGATGCAAGGCAAATCTTTGGCCATGATTTTTGAGAAGAGAAGCACAAGAACAAGATTATCTGCAGAAACAGGTAGGTCTGACCAGTGGCACAGTCAGATTTTATATGAAATTGTATACTGTGAGTATGTACCGAAAAACACTGCATAATTTTGTATTTAGGAATTTCTACTCAGGAGAAACCTAAAGTTTGAAAGCAAAATTAGGAAAAGAATGGTAGCTAATTGTGTTTCACTTTGTATATTAATGTCACAAGCACATCCCTTTGGTCGCTGAAATTTCACCAGATCATTCCAAAATGTGATAGATCAGAAATAAAGTAACAGGCAGAAGTAAGCATTTCTGGTATAAGCTCCTAGTTGTACTGGCAAGATGCACGTTGCCTAACATCTATTTTAGTAAGCATCACAAATTTAATTCTGTGCAAGCTCTAATAAATATTTTTCTAATGTATTATGCATTACCGTTGTCACATTTCAGAATATGTGTTTAGGCTGGGAATCGTAGTAATGCCTTGATATAAATTAGGGAAGAAAAAAGTTAACATGATTACCTACAGAGGAAGATAACTTGATGGAGACTCCAGGGTTTTAGCCTAATAAGATCAGGCAGTGGAACATTATTCTTTTAGGATACAGTCCTGCAAACACTGAAACACATACATATCTTTATTTACATGGTAGTTGTTCTGAAGTCAATGGGACCACTGAAATAAATCATTCATGTGCTTGCCTGTTAGTAAGGAATAATTATGAATTGGTGACTGTCTTGTGGGTACATTTTTACACATTAAGGAAGGAGAAGCCTGCCCTTCTTACATTTGAGTTGACCCAGCATCCCTTAGGCTGACTTCTCCCTGGTGAAGGGACAGGAAACTTGTTGAGTATTCACATTTCTTTAGAACGTGTAAGGGAGAAGGTAAAAATAACGGAAGGAAGAAGCAGATATGTCATCTGCAAGCATTTCTGAATTTGCCTTTGTATCCTCTGGCACAGCCATTTACCTGCTGATCCTGGTCTTTATGTAGACTTGTGGCTTTCTGTTTTCTCCAGGTAAGCAGGACTTACGAATGGGTTTCTCTTGTGCATTCCCTCTCTATGAAGACCACCGACCTTTTAATTCTGGAGTTTTTAGTCCAGTTTCTCGTTGCCTGCCCTACTGGTACATGGGCAGGTAATGATGAATTCTTTGAATCTGTTTATCCTTCGTGCTTCTGTATTCAGAGGGAAGCACTATTTAGTCCTTGGCTTTTGAAGGCTTATGGAGGAGGGAAGCTCAGGAAAGTTCAAATGAATTAACTTAAGGATGGGAGTTAATGCACATAAATTCATCCAAGAGGGATTAAGCTCCACTGAAATAAAACCAATTTATTTCTGAGTGAGAGCTTCCACAAGGGAGTTTAATGCAGTTTAACTTCTGTGCATTAACTTCACACCTTCAGTTAATTGGTCTTAAGTCCCCTAAGCCTAAGACTTCGTTTCAAAGGCAGACTTAATTTTTTTCTGTCCATGGAAACTCTATACATTTCAGCTGCTTTTTAACATAGATGACTTCTCCCTTGGAATTTCTAACTGAAAACAAATGTGGGGTCACATGTGTTCCTTTTAGCTAAATAAGCTAATTTAATACCAATTTTCTAATGTCCAGTGAGAGTGGACATTGACGTGGGTTGGCGTGTTTATTTATAAAATACCCGAGCCATCTCAAATAGCATTTCCCATGAGTTGCACCTTCAATATGTTGAAGGAGATCACTTGTGGGATAAGGTTCTGGTGATGAGATTAATTTAAACAAACTTTGCAACTCTCAGGAACAACTAGATGAAAATCAATGGGTTTCATTATAAAGGAGTAGAGAATTGGAAAGCACTGGTCACAAAATCTGCTCTGTGCAGTGTCTAGGAGATTGTTGCCATGTATTAATACCATGGAAGTCTTTTCAGAAGTCCTGCTGCCCCTATGCCTATAAAGAACACCATTATTGAAAAATAAATAAACAGAATCACAGAATGGCTGAGGTTGAAGGGACCTCTGGAGGTCCTCTGGTTCAACCCCCCTGCTCAGGCAGGGTCATCTAGAACCAGTTGCCCAGGACCATGTCCAGAAGGCTTTTAAATAGCTCCAAGGATGGAGACTCCACAGCCTCCTGGGACAACCAATGCCAGTGCTCAATCATCCTTTCAGTAAAAAAGTGTTTCCTGATGTTCAGAGGGAACCTCCTGTGTTTCAGTTTGTGCCCATTGCACTACTGAAAAGCACCTGGCTCCATCCTCTTTGCACCCTCCCTTCAGGTATTGATATACATTAGTAAGATTCCCTCTGAGTCTTCTCTAGGCTATGCAGTCCCAGCTCTCTCAGTCTCCTATACGGTCCCTTAGTCATCTTTGTGGCCCTTTGTTGACATGGACATACTGACTCTCCCCAATATGTCCATGTCTCGCATACTGAGAAGCCCAGAACTGGACGCTCCAGGTGTGGCCTCACCAGTGCTAAACAAAGGGGAAGGATCACCTCGCCCCACCTGCTGGCAATACTTTGTCTAGTGCAGTCCAGAATACCATTCACCACCTTGGCCAGAAAGGTACATTGCTGGCTCATGTTCAATTTGGTGTCTACCAGGGCCCCCAGGTCCTTTTCTGCCAAGCTGCTTCCCAGCTGGGTGACCCCTAGCATCTACTGGGTGCATGGGGTTGTTCTTCCTCAGGTGCAGGACTTCGCTCTTCTCCTTGCTGAACTTCATGGGGTTCCTGTCAGCCCATTTCTCCAGCCTGTCGAGGTCCCTCTGGATGGCAACACAACCCTCTAGCGTATCAGCCACTTCTCCCAGTTTTGTGTCATCAGCAAACTTGCTGAGAGCACACTCTGCCTTATCATCCAGATCATTAATGAACATGTTAAGCAGGACTGGACCCAGTATTGACCCCTGGGGTACACCACTCTTCACTGGCCTCCAACTAGACTCTGTGCCACTGATCACCACCCTCTGGGCCTGGCCGTTCAGCCAGTTTTCAACCACCTCACTGCTCATCCAGCCTGTACATCAACAGCTTGTCTATGAGGATCTTATGGGAGACAGTGTCAAGGGCCGTAATGAAGTCCAGGTGGACAATACCCACTGCTCTCCCCTCATCTACCATGCCAGTCATTTCATCAGAGAAGTTTTTTGGTCAAGCATGACTTCCCCTCGGTGAAGCCATACTGACTACTCCTTATGATTTTCTTGTCCTTAATGTGCCTGGAAATGGTGTCCAGGATTAGCTGCTCCATCACCTTCCCAGGGATCGAGGTGAGGCTGACCAGCCTGTAATTCTCTGGGTCCTTCTTCTTGCTCTTCTTGGAGATAGGGGTGACATCTGCTTTCCTTCAGTCTTTGGGCACTTCTCCCAGTCGCCAAGATCAAGCAGAGATTATCAAAACATTAATTTATAAAGCATTGTATGAAAACAGTTGACATGTGTGGCTTTTCCAACGTACTATGCCTCTAAACTGTTTTATTCTGATGACATTGCAGCTGTACTGAATAACGTACAGCTCCTTGTGGTATAATTCATTGCCCCTTTACTCTCTTGAACAAATACAATCTTGTCCTAATGCATATTTCTGAGATCCATATTATTTTGCCAATTCTAAGAGTAGTAGTGGTAAGTTGTAAGTTTGTAAGTTTATAAGGTTGTAAGTTTAATGAAGAACTGCAAGTAACTTCCATAAGGTATCGGCAAAGTCAATCCAGTTTTGTGGAGCCTACTAGATTTATTGCTATCACTGGCTATTATATTGGAAAATGTGACACCTCTGCTATTATACTGGAAAATGTCATCTGTTTGCAGTCAGAATCCCATACCCATTCTGCATAAAATCTTGCATACTTTTTGAAAACAAAGATATTCCACATGGTCATATATTACTTGTAAAATAAACATCCTCAGGCATGGCATAAAGGTGAATGGCCTGGTTTTGTTATAGCTTTGGTGTAAAATATTCTAATTGTCACTGATACTCTTAAAATATACAGCTGCAGTTACGTTTTAGTGAACAAATTATAAATAAATCCAACCATTTCACAGACGCTGAATGCAGACAATATGTCACAAGGTAGAAATGGAGAGGAAACAATACAGGCAGAAAAGCTCTGTATACCTTCTTTCATTGTGCACTGGAATATACAAGGTCTTAACAGAGGTTCACTGTGACTGGCTTTAGTGGAATTACTCCCAACTCACTCCTCTTACCCAGCAGGTTGAGAGGAATATGATGTCCATGCCTGAAGACTACTACATAGAGTCACAGAAATAATTGCATTACTTCGTATGTTCGAATGTAGTGGGGATGGTATTACATGGCAGGAATACAAGGTCTGGTTTTTGTTGGAATGGCTGGTATTATTTAGCTTGGGCACATGACAGAGGGAGCAAGAGTACTCTTTTAGCTTACTCTCCATTTAGAGGGGTAGCTTTAAAAAACTGTCAGTTTTTAGGTTTCTACTTTAGGAATATTCCTGTAATTGCTGCCTAGAAGAGTTCTTTTTGTTATCAGTCTAAACTGAAAAATACTTTCTAGATTATAAGTCCTGGCAGGCAGTGAGGAAACTAACAAATCCAAATCCAGATGTCTTGAAATATTAAAAAGGATCCTTCCTTTGAGTTTGAGAAGATGGCTGTGTATGTCTCCTGGTGATGGTGGGGCAGCCCCACAACTGTGTATCCAACGTGTGAACTAGAGGATTCACTTTGGCCCACTTACCCAATGTAGCAGGGACAGGACGGAATGGTGATTTAACCCATGTCTGTACAACCACCAGCACTCGTGTCCTACATCAAAGTTTGCATAAGTGGGCTCAATAATGTGCCACAGCCTGAGGTATAAAACTGTCCATTTTTGAAGCTAACAGTAGTGAGAAGTGTGGACATGAGATAATAATCTATTCTGGCTCTGCAGTATGAACATTTAATACCGTTTGTTGAAGATACCAAGATTCATATAAACACTTAGCATGTGACTTTGGATATGACCAGCTTGTGACAACAAAGAGGATTAGATATTCCAGTTTAACACAGCACTCCAGCGTGTGCTTATTTGCTGAATTGGTGCCTGCATATCTTCAAAAGTCATCATTTTTTTCTTTCTACTAGTAGTCTGGATGAAAGAATCTGAAGCAAAGATTCTTTCGCTGCAACTATATACACAAAGCTAGAGCACAGAGCTACTGTATTTCCAGATGGAAAGTTTTGGATGGAAATATGTTCCCAGGCCCTGCACAGATGGCCAGTTCACAAGCAGAAAGCCCAACACGTGAGGACTCTGCTGTGTACGTAGACTCCAGGTGGTAGCTCTGACTGGGCTGCCTGATGTCTGGCAATTCTGAATAAATGGCCAGATTCCTCTTTTTCTACCTGGGCATCATTTGTAGAAAACAGAACATGTCCATGGGAGCCTGCCTGGTCTGTGAAACATCTACCAAAGTGTATGCATTTAGAAGCCTAAAATGCAGAGCTGTTATATTGTGTGGAACTTGTGGGGATAAATCACTGACATAATTGTATATGACTTTGAAAAAAACCACAAGAAGCTGGACAGGAAAAGTTACTACGAACAACATTTCATCCTTGAGGTCTTGACTTAAAAACTTGCATTGAATAGATAGGCTGTAATGTCTAGGCAACAGTTTGGATACACATTCCCATAAATACAGTGTTTGTGTCTAAGCTGCAGAGAGGAGGTGAAAGTATTTGAGGAAACCTAAACGTTTTTCCTGCCTTAATAAAAAAATGCTTCTGAAAAACCAAGAAAGGAGGGCAAAGCAACCAGCAAATGTATAGTGCTTTTCTAACAGAAAAAAGTAATAGTAGAATAAGTGATGCTTCATTCTTAAAAGTTTGTCGTGTCTGACTCTAATCTTGTTGATATTTGGAGCAATCCTTAATGAAGACAAAGGGAAAGTAAAATCAGGCCCATACAAGAAAATGACTATACACTGGCTGGACGGAGCAGAGATTTGCCCTTCAGGTGGGGTCTGGAGCATCATTATTTTTAATCTGATTTTTAAGGAAATTGAGGCAGTCAAAAGGAAATGATTTGCCAGTATTATTTTTATCTATTGCATTTTAAAGTCTAGAGACTGGCTGAACTGATGCAAAGTGGAAGACCTCACCTCAACCCTGCTGCCCTCATGGGATGGAAGTTAATAAGGGCTGCTCTGTGTTAGGGGCCCAGTTGTGGGGCCCAGGCCTGCCGCCTGAACCTAGTTGCATGGTTTTATCTGTGAAAGGTTTCAGTGTTCACTCCTAGTTTAATCCTCTTTTGAAGAGTAGCTGTGGGATCAATTTTTTAATCTTTGACAGGCCTATACAATCATCATGTTGAAGCTGCAGTCCTGGTGGTGTCTGCAGTGCCATCTAATGGCTACAGCCAACCCAAGCAGCTTTTGACCTTTTCTTCTTTTTTTTTTTTTCTTTCCTCTGTTTTTCCTTTTTTTTTTAGAGAAGTGGGGTCTCTGCTCTTCTGTTCTGTATGCAGCCTTTCTCTTCCTGGCAATAACAATAAGATGGGCTTTCTTCTAGATTTTTATCACAGTAAAAGGCTTACTCCACCACAGTGTTGTCTTGACAAGGTTGGTTTTTCCACACCAAGATTCTCTGGAAATTTCCTCCATCATGGATATTAGTGACAGGGCCAGATGTCCCTGACGATTTCTCTACTAGAAGGGAGTTGTTCTTATGCAGCAAATCTTCTCCAGTGCACAGAAAATGCCTTACAGGGCTACCTACAGCCCAGTTCAAATCCTACACTTTGTATGTCCCCAGTTGTAGGACCCTGTGTCCTGTGCTGGGCTTATGCTAAACCATTTGTGACAGTTCATAAAACAGGCCCCCTCAGGCTCCATCCTCCCAATATGTGGCCACGATGGACTTTACACTGGGATTCAGTGGAGGGAGGCTTTAGGCTTAAACCAGGCAAAGGCAGGGAGACTCAAGCATTGGTGAAAAAAATTTATTTTCCTCCCTGCCTGTGTCAGTTGGTTGCTTGCAGTAGCTTTCTAGTGGTGGTGCAACAGAAATAAGGCAGGACAGAACCTGAGAGTTGCCCCACAGCATGTAATCTGTCTTTATCCAAAATACTGTCCAGACACCTTTTAAGTTCTCCAAAGTGTTTTATATTCTTAAATGATGCTCAAGTCTTTCCATGGTTTCCTGTTCAGGAATGGATTTTGTTCTTCAGACCTAATCCATCCAGTTCCTTGGCTTACCTTGTAAATTCCTAACTATTGCAGGGTGGAGGGATGCTGGCAGTGCCTGAGATCTTTCCTTTTCTCTCTGTCACATTATAATTTTTAAGGCACTTGGTCATTTGTGACCAAGCTCAAGTTTGTTATAGCGTATGAGGAGACTTAGGGTTTTCTATCTGAGTGAATATACTTGAAGCTTCTTGCAAGGATGTGGAATTACACCTAGTGACTCAGATGCCCCTTCTAGGATGCTAAGTCCCTTGAAGTAGAAATTCAGCATGATGAATGGATTACCTAGCTCTTAACATGGTGATGCTTTTGGCAATATGTAGCCTTGCAGCTTAAATGACTGTTCTTATGAACACAGATCAGAACTCATGCCTAAGGATTTCAGCAAAGCATCACATTTGACTGGTTTTATTCCAAAATACATTTGTGTCTTGTGTGTCAGACTTTAAGTGTTTGAATCATTTGGATGCCCTGCTGAATTTTACTTTTATTGCTGTAAATATCTTTTCCATGAAGAAGATTTTGAATCTTGGCTGTAAATATGAGGTGCTGGTGTTTAATTTCTTTTTTATTTGTCCTCACTGTAGGAGTTGCTCTCCTTGGAGGACATTCTTCCTTCCTTACAACAGAAGACATACATCTGGGCACTAATGAGAGTCTCACAGATACAGCAAGGTTGGTAAAATGTCACTTGATTGATCACTATGTATTTGGTAGTTGATCAGGCTGAAACCTGTCTCACAGAATTTTGGAAGCTAATATTTTCTTTCTGGAAAATGTTAGAAGGTGCTCCAGATTTCTTAAATATTTACAGATCAGCTTGCAGAATCTGTAGTTCAGCACACCATCATTCCATCCACTCTAGCTCTCCAAAACATCTCACAACGAGAAATATTTTTATCAAATTTGGCTTACAGAGTGTTAATGAGAGTGATGGTCACACAAATGGAAACATTTTATGAACCTCAGTAGTATAGTTCCACTGAGGACAGCACATACATTCAAACAAGACTAGAACCTTCTGGTTCTGTTGCTCCTCATGGAGCTAGAAGTACAGCTGACTGGCAAATCAAAAAGCAAAATCAAAAAGCAAAGACTTTATTTATCCTAGTTAGGCCAGCTGCTGGTGGGCCTTAGCCTACCTGCAGTGACAGGGTGGCACTGAAGGCCACTCTGATCCCCCTATTTCAGCAGCACCAAACTTGACCAACACTTTGCAGCCAGTTTCTGATTTCACGTGCCCTCCACAGCTGTACCCACTGTCAGGACTGCTGTGGAGGCTGGGCTATGGCATTGTTCTCTTACTGGCACCCTTGGAAGAACTTAATCATGCCCAGTCCCACATGCATGCAGGGATGGGTAGCTAGCAGCCTATCCCCATTGCCACAGCAGGGAAGAACTGAGCTCAAGGTTTTTCTCCAGTGGATTCCCTCCAATGTTGCAGAAAGTAGGCAGAACATGAGGTTATCTTTTGCAGGTGCTCTTGCTGTTTTTCATAGCACTCTGTGTATTTAAAGACTCATACAACCTCAGTATTGTGCTGTTTTCTAGGCAGCCCTTTTGCAGCCTAAGGTTGATTCAGTCAGGCTCAGCTGTTGGAAGGTTAGTAGTGTCTGAAAGGTCCTTTTCATTCTGGTGAAAGATGTGCAGTGTCAAGCTCGTGAGGCTCAATTCAAAATACGCCATCAGCCAGCTGAGGTTCCATTGCCTCTACTGTATACTACAGTTTTCGCAGTCCGTGGGAGAGATTGTTTGAGAACTATGTTGCTGTTCTCTCTGTGATGAAATCCAAGGAAAATGTAAGAAAAAGACCAAACATTTGAACATTTTAAGTTTTCCTTTCTTGCCTTTAACTGCTGGAAGTGGAAGACAGATGGGTGTTGATAGTAGAAAGTCAAAATTTCAGTCTCTTGAGACTTGAAAGTACCTAGCTCTCACTCCTTGCTAGATACGTAACTCTACCAGTATCAAAGTCAGCTGCAATGATAGTGTTCAAATGTTTCAACAAAAGTGTGTCCCACTGCCTTGCTTTAGTAACTGTGAGTTTAAAAGATTCAAAAATCATGTAAACTTCTGGGCCTACAAAGGGAACAGATAAATATGAGACTTAACAGTCAAGTCTGAGGTACATTAGGCCACTGCATCCAGTGGCTACTGTGGCCAGTTCAGCAGAGCTCATGCACTGCCATGGGATTCAAATACATCCCTTCAAAAGAAATTCTTCATACATCATGGGACATCATAGCCCCAGTTTAAGCAGGACAGCTATAGCTTCATCAAAGTGTGCCATTTAAATGCTTCAGAGCACATGCATCCCTGCTACAACTCTATTGGCAGGAGAGATGGAGGATTTTTCAAGTCAAGCATACATAGCTTACTATGTCATATTAAAGGTGAATGGGAAACACATCAAAGTTAAATCCCCCACCCTGATGTAAATAAGTATTATTATTCCCCAAGCATCTTCCCTTTTCTTCTGTTCTCACTGGACCGTTGTAAGCAGAGAGCCTCTCAGCAGAGAAGAGGGAGGAGGAGAGGATGCTGACAGGAGGGAGATGGGCGGCTGGTGCTGAGAGACTGGGACTGAACAGACAGAACCTGACATGGTGAGCAGGGGTACTGGCATGCCAGGCTGGAAAGAGGAAGATCAGCTATTTACATCAGCTTAAAGGACCTGGAATTGAGAAGGCATGGGACACACCAGAGCAGTGGAGAATGAATGAAAAAGTGCAGAGGTGTCACATTTGGGAAGGAATGACTTCAGGGTCCAAGACAAAATGATGTGGAAGGATTGCAATGCCACCAAAGGTGGCAGGTGAAGCCAAAGGAAGGGTTGATTTACCAAGGCCCATGTGAGATTGCACTGTGGCACTTGGGAATGGGAAGGAAAGGACAAATGGTGAGACTCTTCTGAGCAGTATGTCAGGGTGGCATGTGGGCTCGTGGCTCCTTGGGGACTAGGGAGGCTCAGGTGCCAGGGGCTCCCCCTGGGTCAGGCAGGGCAGGGCCTCTTCAGCCAGCACCCATCCCACTGCCCCCAGCCAAGGAGCAGGGCAGCCAGGAGGCAGTAGGGGGCACCCACAGGCACCGGGCACCTCTGTGGGGATGGGGTGGGCCAAGGCCAGGCTGGGACATCAGCCCACAGGTGGGGGTCCAGGTCAGGATCAGCATGGGCATGGTTACAAAGCAGCAAGAGATGTGACTCCCAAGAGAAGGGGGTTGGCCCTGATGGAGGCTCCTCGCAGTGCTGTCTGGGAGCGTCACCCCCTGACATTGGAGTGATGAAGGCTGGCCCTCAGGGCACTATTGCAAAGTTGGCTTTGAGCCCCAGCAGCCAAACCTTCAGGAAGGAGAAGGATGCAGTTAGGGCCCTTACGCAGTGCTCCCCTGCAATAACCTCTCCAAGCACCATCCCACCAGACATGCAGGACTGTCCATCGGCGGCTCTCTGCCATTCAGATGCCAACCCTGCAGGAAATCCAGGTGTGTTCTGATACACAAATGGACATGCTTTGCATAGGCCGGTTTTCATTTCTTCTTATTCCCAAATGGGATAATAAAGGACCATTAAATCTTTGGTTCACAGTCTCTTGAATGACCTTTGTTTGCACAAGCAAAAGGGAAAAAGAACGACAGTAAGCTACAAGGAATAAGGCAAAAAGTAGAAGCAAGCAAATCTTCCAGCCATTCTGGAGGAGTCCCCATTCTGTAGAGAAAGCTCCCACAATACCCAGTTCCCATGCAAGCCTTCAGCCCCCCTTTTCTCTGTCACTGCTTGCTCTTCCAGGTCAAGTCCCTATTTATGATCCTGACTTGGGGGATTTGCTCCACTGCTGAGTAACAGCACTCACCTGCTACAGTGGAGTGAGGGCTTTCCCAAGTCCTTACAGAGCCCCACGTACTCTGCTTCACTCCTGCTCTCAATAACAGAATTATTATTGACTTTGCATAATTGAGGCTGAGCAGTTTACCCAAAAGAACAACCTGAGTATTAATTCCTTCGCATTTCTTGTGAATGAAGAATAACATGCCAACCTCATTCAGTTAATGTAAGAATAAAAAAAGAATGCCTGTAGTAGACCCAGAGGGTATTTCAAATATTTACAGCCATGTGTCTAGGGCTCCGAAGGCCTTAGAAGTACTTGAGATTGAGACTTAAAGCAAAAGGGGCACAGATCTATAAAAGTCCCCAGTTTTTATTAGAATTGCTGCAGGTAAGTGTTGAAAGCATTTCTGCTGTGAACGTATTTTTAGTGACTTATTACCTGGTCATAGTACAGTTCTTCCATGCTTCACAAGGCATTTACATTTACGCTGACACAGTAGCAAAAAGTTACCACCCATTAAGGAACTTTAAGCCTTTCAGTGCTGTTTAGCATGTCTGATGTATTACATGAAATGGAATGTAAGTACTGTGTCTGTATTTTCCACTGTAGAGCAGTTCCATTGTGCACCACTTTAGCTCAGTGGCCATAAGGTTCAGTGACAGCACTGAAGAGCTCATAGGATGATTTTACCAGTCCACTGGCATTATTAGTGGATGAATCTTTGCATGTGTGGGGAACGGGTTTACATCTCACCGCTTACTGAGAAAAAGTTCACCATATGCCCCTGTAAGACTATGAATGACAATGAAGTAGTCTTGTCAGAAATTTAAACCTTTTGAATGGATACATACTTTCAAAACAAAACAAAACAAAACTACCTTGGATAGCAATATTTTACCCAAAATATATGCAAATGCCCCATTCTCAAATCCAGAGATCAGCCACACCAAAACGGCATACTTTTATTTGTGTTTAATTTTGGATTCCTCAGAGGATACACTTGAGTAAAAATTTCCAGCTTTTCTCTGTAGAAATAAAAGTTATTTTGAAAAGAGAGATATGCAGCTTTCCAATACACTCGTATATTTCCAGGCTCTGGGATTTTGAAGTTTATAGGCTCACAATCTTAAAAAAGAATGAAAAGAGAAAAAGACCTTGTAGTTGGTGATAACATAGGAACCTTAAATGAAAAGTCACCTGATGAGCCTGTGCTTACACCCCCTCACCTTCCAAAACTTCATCTTTACTGAAGACTCTTATCTAGCCAGGTCTTTTTTCCTATGCAATCCCAGCCTTACATGGTTTCCCTTAAATTGATTTGATTACAGGAGACTTCATCTCCTCAGAGAAGGTCTATTTTTTTTTTTTCTGAGTTCAATTTGGTTTTGATTTCACAAAGAATAAACCCAGTTTCCACCTGGGTTTCCTACTATAAGATATGACATCTAGAAATGCTGGCAGAAGGACTGTCTGATGTCTTGCTGGTAAGCGTCTAATAATTCTAGTATCTACTTTCAACAGATTAGGGAATAAAATCCAGCAGTTTTCACTATTTGGTAATTGATTATGAGTGTATTTCCTCTAATGGCATACCCTGTAAAGGAACCATATTCTTCAAATTCTTTATCAGTCATGTTGGGTAGGAATCAGCTGTCCTGACATCCTAAAAAAAAGTCTAAGAAAAATGGGCAATTTCCTAGCGTGATTGCCTCTTTTCCTTGACTGGTGGGACTGGCTATGTCTTCTTTAGGGTGGACACCTGTTAGACGGCTAACAAAAGGGACCATGCATCCCATCCCTGATGGCTAGTTCAGAACAGGTTTTCCACAGTCACATGCTTCAAGATAGAATAAACACACACACAGAGAAAAAGAAACTCGTGAGCTAAGAAGAAATAATGGCACAAACAGCAACTGTTCCAATACCTTGCAATCAGTAAATACCCTGCACAGTTCCTCCTTTTAACTTGTAGCTGCTATCGGCAGTCTTTTCTTCAGAGAGAGCTCTACAGGGAATCTCGTAACTTTTTACAAGAGTTTTGCTTGTGTGAGGAATGTCTGGTGTCAGTAAAAAATATTTGTTACTGGCTTCATCAGGAGATTTGTCTGTGTAAAGGCCATGGCATTAACAGCCATATTTCCACAAGAGGAGATACCAGAATTCTTCATGGCTAACCAGGAAGATAGATACTGCAAGGGTTCTTCATACTCTTCAGTCTCTTCCTTGTTTTGTTTTAAGGTCCTGTTAGAGTTAACATGAGAACACACAAAATGCTACTTCAAAGTCATGCTTCAGGGCCTGATTAAAACACAGAAATGCAGAGCTCCAATCCATGTTTAATTTATCTAAAGAATTCAGAGCATACTGAATATGCTATGCAAATCCACTATGCTAATCTCTGAGTCTTTCACACTTTGGCAAATGAGGCTAAGGCCAGAGTGGTGCAGTGACTCCTGCATGCCCCTATCCATATACCGAGTTTCAAGTTTGGGCATTACTTTAACGCTGATACCCTGTACGTCAATACGCAGGTGTGTAGGTAGGAGAAAGAACAGGCTGGTGTTGTTAGCCTCCTGTTGCTGTGTTCATTAAGATCAGCAAATAATTGTGGTAATCTAAGACAGATCGGTATTCCTAATCCTCACAAAGGTCAGGCTACCATACAGAGACACTAATATTCAGTCAATGCCACATTTGTTCTTTGCTAAAAGACTCAAGAAATCTTATACCTTATCTCTTCTGAAGTTATCAAATTCTTCACATGTTACAGTATCACGCAATCTCTTATCTGAGTTCACATACCTTAACATTTATTGATGTTACATCTGTAGCTACAATCAAACGCTAAAGAGAAAAAAACTTAAAATACAGCAGCAGTTTTCATTTACTTACTATAGTTTGTTAATAAGTAAAACTGCTTACTTATTAGCAGCTTGTTAAATGTCTGCATTTAAGTGTGTTATTGCAGGTATGATAAATTATTCAGATAGCTGAAAAAATTTGATTCATTACCACTTCTCATTAATATTTATGTGTTGCACGCTGAAGAGTGCAACAGGGATATATTTATTACGTTTGACTTGGGTATTTTCTGCCGTCCTTTAGGGTGCTGTCCAGCATGACAAATGCAATCTTAGCTCGAGTTTATAAGCATAACGATCTGGACCTAATGACAAAAGAAGCCACGATCCCAATAATCAATGGATTGTCCGATTTATACCATCCTCTCCAGATTTTAGCTGATTACCTAACTCTTCAGGTAATACTATAATCCCTGTTTAATAACAATTTTTTTGTTGCTAAGTCTTGGTCTTGGTAAGTATTGGGGGAAGTCAGTTCAAAACCATTTATTCCTAGGTTTTTCTAAGTGGTAATTACATGGCACTTGTTATTTAAAGAGATCTTCACCCAGCATTATAATTAAGGACCTGTTTAATTTAAAACAATTGCCTAGTCCTATCAGCTGTAGTGGGACTGAAGTTAAGCATAAAATTAAGTACTTCATTGGAATTAGGCTACAATTCAAAAAATGTGCAGAGGGCTTTACATATTAAGATAAAGGTGAGATGTTGGCTCAACCAAAGCCAGTGGAAGTTTTTCCACTGACTTAAAAAACCTCAGTAGTTTACTCTTGATTCTGCCCTAACCTGTGAACAGTTTAAAAGGAATGACTGTCCATGTATTAGGAACTTGGTTGAACAAATTTGTTTTGAAAAGCCAGTTGATGCTACCAGTGCAAACGTCTAGTGTTCAGGCACTTAAACCTATTTAAACTTTGCTCACATCAAAGAATAGTTAAAAAAGATCATATTTTGTAGTTTAATCTAATGAAATAGTTGATTTGACAGCAGGATAACGTTTTACACATAGAATACCAGATGTTTATCTGTGAACAGAAGTACTATGCTGTTTTACAATCAATTGAGGAACTGGCTTATAAAAAAGATTATTATACTGCAGTGCTGGTTGACAACTATGATGAACTCCTCTGACCTTGTTTACTTTCTGAATGAATAAAAATCACACTGCTTGAAAAAGGGAGGGCAGAATAATTTCCCGATTCATTCAGCTGTGTTTCTCAGCTGTCGAAGACTTTGCTATGGGACGTTCAGTATGTGGAAAAGATCTAGTGAGAGTAACATTAAATCATACCTTAAACTTTGGTTTTAGCCAGGCCACTGACTACGGCACCAAAGTTCAGAGTGCTGTTGCCCTGTACTCCATCTCCAGTCAATGAAGAGAGACCACTGAGCATCTCAATCACCCTCTAGAGATGCATCTCTTTCTCCACTGATCTTAGGGAAAAACCTGTGGAGATCAGCAGAATGAGTACCTGCCCTGTTGATCATCCTCTGCTCCTCCTCCATTGTGTAGGGCAGCCATGGTAGACGCTCCAAGGTGAACATGAGCCCACAGGCTGGACTTTTGCTTGGTTTGAATACCTAGGGCAGCAGCAACAGCAGGTGGGTGTCCTTGTTGCTTCAAGCACTGGGGAGGACGTCTTTGGAAAGAGTGTGCCTGCCCATTTTACATGATGAGGAAAGAGGACCATAACAGTTGGTGCTCAAACAAAAGAAACATTTGACGTGGAGAGCTATCATGACAAAGTGACCACTTACACAGATCTCAAGGAATGGCTCTGCTTTTGGACAGCCATGGAAGCTTTCTAAAATTTGCGGCACTTTCCCAGTCAGCCTGATAAGCAGAGCACTGTTTCCTCCAACTGTGCCCATCTCTCCCCCAGTCTTTCCGGCATGTTCCTTAGCCCAGAGTTTGTCAGGAGGTCTTCAGAGGGCAGGTGGGTGGCCACCCCACTTTGCCAAGGGCGTGCTGCACCACTGGTTTCTGACCCACTTTCCATTCTTGCTTTCTTACCCAGGAGGGAGGGGCAGGCAGGGGGGAGCTCTCAGCAGCGCGCCATGGGTGTTGGCACTGCCTGCTCTTTCCCTTTCTGACCTGCCCGTCTGCTGCCTTTTTTCCTCTCTGCACTGTACACTGAGGTGGAGAAGACTGGTCTTACAGCCACTAGTGTGTAATAAAATGGCATTTTAATCATATAATGAACTTTACCAGGTCACAGAAGTAGGATTAACACTTGAAGAAGTGTGAGCCACAGGGTCCAGTTGTTACTTACTACAATCAAACTTCTTGTGGGATTTTCAGCAGGGTAAAAAGATGTTATCCGAGTACTGCCTGCAAGAATATTAATATGGGAACGTTGAATAGTACCACTGATTCTTGAAATGAGTTGAAAGTTCATATATAACATTTGGACTGCTTTCCTGCTATGCAAAAGCAATTTATTTGATTTATACATACATGCAAACTACAATAGTGGCACAGACTGCTAGCCTTATATTTAAAGGTAACTACAGATTTTGTGCAGCTTATTTCTCTTTAAAAATGTCTCTTCCTTATCGCTGGAAATATTTTCCTGCCTGGATCTGCTCCTCCCTGCTGTCAATACATACCCAAAATGTACTGCCTTTTTTCTCTTCTTTTTTCTCCTGCTGCATTTGCCAGTGGAGCACTACAGGCACTCTGGCCCTCTTCATGCTTAGCACATTTTCATTCTTCCATTTTCTAAATCCGATTAATTTTTTCATGTGCCTTCTTGAATCCCCTTCGAGCACTTTCTCTTTGGTCTGAAACTGCCTAATTTCCTGGTTTGTTTTGTGAGAATGTCTTCTTGCGTATGGTTTCTGATTCCCTTTTCACAGGTGCATTTTAGTGTTGTTATTTCAGTATAGTCTGTTGCATTCCCCAAACAATGCAGCTGGTTTATTTTCAGGGCTGTCAGTTCTTGTTCTGTATTCAGGGTGTTCTTGCAGATCACAAAGTGTGCTCCTGTCATGACTACTGGGGTGAGATTCTTCAGGTTCAACATCCTCTTGCCCAGTGCCTTCTTTCTGAGCAACCTGGAGCCCCTCACATGTTTGACGTCTAAGCTGCTCTGCCCTTTAATACTGTGGTCTGGATTAATGCCCTCTATTATGCCAAGAGGGATGTTTTTCTTAGTGTACATACTACCCTCTTTCTTAAAAGCTGGGTTGAGCTGAGTTTGCTCTTGAGTTATAACCCTCTAGAAATGGTTGTAAACATTATGCAACCTGATTTTGAGAATTTGGGGATTTGGTCTTTAAAGACTCTGAGTCTGTGTGCTGGCACTGTGCACACACAGAGCCACTTTACTTCTCTGTCTGTGCTGAAGGCATGTAACAGCCACTTGCTGAGTCCACCCGGTGCCTCTCAAGTCTCCTGGGCAGAAGCTGTGGCTCACAACTTCTGCTCTGCAAGCTTGGCTGGAGGGCAGCATCACACAATTTGTATTCCAGGGACAAACTGGGTATTGACATTGATTCAATTGACATTAATGTCACTGGCCAAATCAGCTAACTTGTAGCTGACTGCAGGATGGCCAGACTGGTAATTAGAATGGATCCATATGCCACTAGCTTTTTATGTCACTGGTCTGAAGGGAAATTTCTTTTTCAGAAAGAAATGGTTGGCATAAGAAATAAATCAGTGATTCCTTTTGAAATTGTGTAACAAATTACAGTGCTGCCCAGCTTGAAGAGGGCTGCCATGTATTCTCAAGTTCTCCTCAATGTGTGACCCAAAGAGCTCAAATTATTCTAGTCTTCCAATTCATCACCATCATCATCATTATTCTAACAATTAGAAATCCCAACTAAGATCTGGACTGATCCTCTAGAATATACTGTTTCAGTAATCATAATAAAAACCAATGTGGGAGTAAGAAAGATAACTGGCCCAGCATCTGCCTTCAGCTCAGTTCGAGAGCCAGTAGATCCAAGTCTGCCCAGTTTCTCATTTACTGGATTGCACTGTCTCCCAAATGGCTAAAGCTTTGACTATTCCCCTGCTTTCCATTTTAAATTTTGACAGATTATTGATTCATTATTCAAAAGCTTGTTTTAATTGAGGGCTGTTATGACTGTTGTGGTCAAACATTTCAGAAGTAATCTATAATGGTGTAGAGTTTCAGCCTAGCTGGAAGCAAGTCCAGGCAGAGGCAGACAAAAAATGTCCCTAATTAGTTAAACCAGTCTTCTCTAAACATACAACAGTGCTAAATCACTGAGCATGCTTATTTTTTCCCAGGGTTTGACACACTGATACACTCCAACCATGGATAAGAACAGAATGAAACATTGTAAAAGCAGCATGAGGATGAGAAAGTTGACTGTAAAACTGACATTAATTATTTAGCAGGGATTTTTCATGAGAATAGCAAAGCCAAGTTTTGTGGCACTACAGCAGCAATCACTAGTTTGCCAAAGAGGCATTCATAAGGGAGAAGGGCTCTAGACTTTCTAAAGATGTTATTTTTTGTATGGCTTTACTAGGAGTATAAATATTTTGAAGTCAGGTTCCAAATGTAAAGAGAAACTGCAGAACACCCAAGCAGGTAAAAAGCCTACATCAATATAACAGAGTTTGGAAAAACTGGGGAGGGATGTAAGGGGAAAAATATTTTCAGAGGCTCAGGTGATCAGCATGTATTGTAAAGCTTCTGGCTTAACCTAGAGTGTTACCATTGTGGCAAAACATTTTTAGCAGGATTTTCTCTGTGCAGTTGTATAAGCATATACTATAAAACAGGAAGAAAAAATATGTATGTCTCTCATACGGTAGCTTTTGTATTGCCTCAAAGCTTTCTGGTTCTGACCAACATAGTCATCTCATCTTTCTTGGAAGCTGAGGATGTATGCGTCTAAGCAGTACAGTCACAGTCATAGTGAGCTGGCTTTAGATGAAGAGGTTTGAGTTACAGCAGCAGTGTACCAGTGGCAGCATAAAGCTTAGCACAGGATATAAAATAGGCTCCACTAGCACACACACAGCTTGATTCTGCCTTGTCTATGACTTCTTCCATTAGCTAAACATCTTCATTAAGATTAGCTCAGCTATGTCTGACCACTCTACACAGTAGTCACTGAGGATGTGGCTTTGCAATTTGCAGTGCATATTGAGGGTCATCATACAGACATCTCCAGTATTTCGTATTTTATCTGTAACAGCTACTAGCTTGGGAAAACAGAGAAAAGTATTTAGTATGCACTGTGCTTCTTTTACTGCAGAGTAGCAGCTGGTAATAAGGTGGAAGTTATTTAACATAGCAATATATTTGTGACTCACTAGTCAGTGCTTTGAGCATTACAGGCTGCAATGTCTATTTTTAAACAGTAAGATCAAAAGAACTCAGGGCTGTCTCATTTGCTCCTGGCTGTGGGTTCATGTCTCAGCTATCACTAAACCCTAGCTGGAAACAACCCCTTAAATAAATGCTTTAGTTTGGCCTTCTAGGAGCACCATTGCTAGGAGATGTGGAAGGACTTTGAAAGATCTTTAGAGACCAGCCAGAGCTGGCAGTATATTATATACTGAAATAACTTCCATGTCCACAAAGTCCTGATTTGCTCTCCTGTAAATGCCCTTGCATCAAACCTCTGCCAATGAGCCTGCTGCTAACAAACTTCAACTGAAAAAGCGATAGTTTTACAATACCCTAGTTTTAGCCCTTAAATTGTAGGCAGCCTGGGACTCTATTAGGTTTAGATTTCAACGGCATTTTAATGTCATTCAGTATTTCAAGTGCTACTATTTTTGACTCAAAATTGTGGTCACTGGCAGAAATGGCAATAACTTTGTTCTGGCAATAACTTTGGCAATAACTGGCAATAACTTTGTTCTGGAACAACTTCACAACTATTTGTTTAGAAGAAGCTGCTGCCAGGAGAGGAAGGGGTAGTCCCACCCCTTTTCCTGTTCAGTCTTTTGGCATCTTTGCTGTGACTGCCTGCAAGGTTGCCAGTTAGTACAGCTCTACAATGTGGATGCTTATCCTCTCTGACAAGCATTGAATCATGTCACACAAAGTGTTGAAACACTGTCTGGCTTCCAGCTACTACAATGCAATTGTAGCGTGGCCCAGTTTTGAACTAAGAATAAAAGGCTCTCCATTGTGACTTTAGTCTTTCGAGTCATGAGGTGGAGTTGTACAGAGCAGGCATATAGAAGTATTCGGTTATGTCTTTACAAACTTTCTGGTATCAACTTAAGTACCTATAAAAGTGCATATTTAAAACAAGGCTTGCTAAAGGGCCTCAAATTGTCCTGCTCTGGAAATACGAAACTCCTGTTACTCTTGTTCCTCCTTAGGCCTTATCTGTTGGTGGCTGAGGGCCAGAGTAGCTGCACGTGTACAGGCTGTAAGTGCCATCAAGCGAAGCTACAGTTAACACTGCAATGATGTTTCAAGTTCGGGTAATCCACACTTTAAAAAAATCACTGCACTCTTTGGCTGTACAACGGAGAGCAGGCCCTGCAGGCCATGAGAGGCACAGCTGCTTTCAAAGTATTGCTCTTTGCTGTCCTGTACAGCTGTGACGGTTAAAGTGCATGGCATGAAGGCATGGCCACAGCCATGGCCGCAGGGAACATCGTGTAGAGACAACCGAGCCAGAGCAAACCTGAATAGGGATATTTTCACAATTTGGGGGAAAGCTGGAAGGAGTCCTATCCTAGGCATTAGGACTGCCTCTAAATTAAGAATTTCTACCATTCACTGATATTTATGAGCACCAACCCATGGCTGTATGGCTTTGGTGCTAAAGTTACTGTGTGTCTGGTGCTGTGTGTCTCAGCCTGGGCCTCACCGTATGGCATACATGTCAATGTGTCCTTCACTGAAGAAAGCTGCAGCACCTGGGTCTTCATATAAGACACGGCGGGCTTTCCCTCCCTGACCATCTTGTAGCTGCAGTAAGTTCAATTAAAGGTATGGTTCCATGCAGCTAGCATTTGAAGGTAACCAGCCTTCTTTGCACCAGACCTGTCTGATCAGCCCCTCCTACCCAGGGCATCAGCTTGCTCAGCTCACCTGGAACATAACCCCAGGGCTGTCTGATTCATTTGGCAGGAGCACTATGGCGGGCTGAATGGACTCACTGTCACCTGGATTGGGGACGGAAACAACGTCCTCCACTCCATCATGATGAGTGCTGCAAAGCTGGGAATGCACCTGCGTATTGCGACTCCCAAGGTAAGAAAGCCATGCGCATGGAGTAAGGAAAGCAAACTTTGCCCATTCTTGTCTCTGCCACTTGGATACTTCCCAAGGGCCTGAGCTAGCAGTGCTTGCATGTACCAATGTTCAGAATCCTGATTCAGTTCTTGTGATGCAAAGCAGGAGTAATTCTACTGAGTCCAACTTCAGAAGGGCTGAGGGGAATTCATGACTGCAGTATAAGTCACGGAGGATGATAATTCCATTTGAGAAAGTGTTACAAAGTCATCCAGTGCTCCCTTGCCCCCAAAAAATTTGAAAGTTGTTTCAGATTGGTGGAAGTGTTGCATCTTGGTTGGTTCAGATTGGTGATGCAGCTTTTTAGAATGCTGCATTGTAATACAATATAAAATATAAAACAAAGAATCAGTTTAGAACAAAAAAATTAAATTATGTATAGGCATTTCATTCTGTAACTGTTCAAATAAATTTTTCTTACCTTATCAGAACATTTTCCACCAGTTTATCTCCAAAATAAACTTTCAACAAGATCAGTTTTACAGTTCTGAAAGACATTCTTCTTCCCATGGCAAATGGTTCAATCAGTATTTTTCTAACCAGTGTTAATAATCAGTAAGGATTTTATATATGTTCCATGGTATGTTACCTATCATCTCTTTTGGCAGGACTTTGAACCAGACCTCAGAATAACTAAAATAACTGAACAGTACTCCAAAGAGGTAGGAGCCTAAGAAATAGCCTAATAGAGTAGTTTGAATAGAGTTTATTTTCCTTATAAATGAAGTTGAAGTTCCTTGTCTTCCTGATTTTCCTTATTTTATTCACATTAGTATGGTACCAAGTTACTTCTCACAACAGATCCTTTGGAAGCTGCAGATGGTGCCAATGTCTTAGTTACAGATACATGGATAAGTATGGGACAAGAAGAGGAAAAGAAAGAAAGACTAAAGGCATTTCAAGGTTATCAGATTACAATGCAGGTAAAAATTGAGATTTAGTTTTTTGTAGATGCTTTTACAGTTTGCATTTATAAGAATCAACATAAGCAAAGCATGGCTTTGGTATTTTTTTGAGTGGGGCCATGGAACAACCACACGCACACCTCCCTCCAGCTTGAAAAACTCACAAAGATAACAAAATTTGAGTTATCTTATGCACTTCACGTGGCTTGGCCTCTTTCAGAGCTTCCCAATGAGATCTAACTACAGAACATGTGCAGGAGAGCTAACCCTTTACTTCTTTATGACCTAAAAACTATTTCTAACTTTGCATTTCCTCTTTGCTACCAGAAATTATCCCTTATATTTTATTTAGAATGAGCAGCTCACAGATTAACTCTTAAATGCCTGGGCAGCATTTGAGGCAATTTTGTGTATATCTGTCAATGAATAAAGCATTAAATATATGTATTTAAAATCATCTAGTTGAAATGCTTATCAGCACAAAATCAGTTAGAGAGAACGCAAAGTCATAGACTATTAATTGTCCAAGATAAAAAGGACATTTTCCTTGCTGGTAGAATTACTGGTTTAATTGACTGTATTTTAACATAAGTTCACAAAATACTATTGATGGGTATGTCTCTGAACTGGCCTAAAATGCTTTAATTAATTGTTCGTTGGTATTAGATCAATATCTTATGAGTGACAATATCAAAAGAAAAAAATTATAGCCTTTTAAATCATGGTTTAATATGTTCGTGTTGCAACTATCAATACTATTATATTACTGTATGGCACTCAAATAACGATTGCACTTCATTGATCCACTAGGTCACTGGAGTTTTTACTGCCAGTAAAAGCCAGAGAAATAGGAGTAAAAATTTGACTTTTGTGAAGTCAGCACCGAACTCTTACTGACTTAAATGGGGATATTCCCATCTTAGTCACAGATGAGGAATGCTTTTGAAGTCAGTGGAATTCTTCTGAGTTCATCATCAAAGTAACTAGAGCGGGAGCTAATAATATAAAATTTGTTAACCTTTTTACTAGTTAAAGATTTTACTGATGTCCTCACATATTTCTTTATTTGTATATGCTTTTTGATCTACAGACTGCAAAATCTGCTGCTTCCAACTGGACTTTTTTACATTGTTTACCCAGAAAACCTGAAGAAGTTGATGATGAAGTATTTTATTCTCCACGATCATTGGTTTTCCAGGAGGCTGAAAACAGAAAATGGACAATTATGGTAAAAAAGGAGGATAACAGTAGTTAGAGGTCAGGGTCAGCTTCTGTTCTGCCTTACACTACAGGCTTGGATTCAGCTTGATTCCTCAATAAATAGTAAATATTAATACATATGTTTCAAATGCACCCCACAACACATCACAATTTTGACTATAGGCAACATATATATGTAGCACAAATACTTCTGGACACAAATGTGACCTATTTTGATGATAATCTGCTGTTACTTGAGCCAGTTTTTATCACTAAGTGAAATCTACAGCATGAACTGTAATTTTTTGGTATTTAAATAACTGGGTTTACTCTAATGATTAACTGAGCTGCTCAGTTTTGAAACATGTTAAATGCTGAGGTCTCAGGGACTGGTCTTAGAAGCTACAATTTCCCAAACACTTAAAGCTAGAGATTCTGCAGTTTTGTCTCAAGAAAAACTGCCACTGACACCCATGGGAACTTTCCCTAAGAAAATGCTGCAAGAGCGAAGCTTTGAAGAACCCTGAAAAGTTATGGTGTGGGTAATACTGTGTGATCCATGGGCATTTAACATAAACCATAACTCCCCTCTCAGCATTCCCAGAATTTCAGAAAATTACTGCCAGATCTCAGTAGCCTGTTATTTATTGTTGGCTTTGGAACCATCATGTTGACAAAAGCTAGTGAAAACTTTCAGACGTGGAAAAAAAAATCCAGAAATGGCATTGTCATAGCTCTCAGATGAACTCTAGATGTGCTCCGAGTGAGGAAGTGCTTGAGTATTGTATTTACCAAAGATTTTGTATTTACCTCAGATTTTGGACACAGTTAAAATTATTAACAAATTTGTGTTAAATTCATAGTTTTGGTCTTAAAATTCCAAGAAGTGCTCGTATTTTTAATTTGAATTTTGCAATGCTTCTAACGGCCCTAAATATTATATTTTAGAAAGAAAATAAACTCTTTACTTTGGGTTCAAGCTACACATTTTGTTTGGTTAAGAAAAATGTCATATTTGTATTTTATCAAGCTATAAAAACAATGAATATATGGGTCTTGTTTATATATTATTTTCTACAACTTCCAGCTCAGACAGCAAACTGAAAAATAAATTATTTGCTCAGCTGTAGTTCCAGACAGGGCTGAGCGCAGCTACGACACGGGTAGCAGCGGGGGGCTGCACAGCTGTGTGTTCAGTCCCCACTGTGTGCCTGGGACTACCTGTCACACTGAGCAGTGCTGAAGGGAAAGGAAGGACAGACAACAAGACCACAACCCCTGGAGAACCCTCGTAAATCCAGTTCTGGGCCAAAATAATAATTTGCAGTCAGACATTGCTGTGAAATCACAACAGTGTGAACCAGGTAATACCTTGTCAAAACCAATCAAGCATGGGGCTTGTTATGTACACATAACAACACGTGGGGAGGACAGCAGAGCTGCTGCAACACCATGTTTTATTTAGCTGACATTCCCATTACTCTCATTTCACGGCCATACCTAAGGTTTTGTTGGAGCGTGTGTCAAATACTAGGGGAGGGCAGGAGGCGTAGATGACACACTATTAACCTCAGTGAGGATTTTCCATGTTTTACCACAGAAAGTATAGCTAAACTGGGATAAATTTCAAAGTCCTTTTTCAAGTATGGCTCTCACTGATGCTAATGGAAGTTCTGCTGAAATCCGCAAGCAAGCCCATGTGCTGTTTGGGTACCTACAGCGTCCTAGCAGTAGCTGAGGATACAATATAACACACCAAAAAGGCCTCAGCATTTGGTCTAAACGTGCTTTGTCTGAATTTCTCCTAGGCTGTCCATTAATATATTTTGTCCACACTGAGAAAACCTATCAGCTACAATACCGAACATTCTAACTGATTTTCAGCTCTTTCCTGATTCATCATCAGAAATTCTAGCAAATAAATCTAAGTGTGCAGTTTTTGTCAGGGCAATAATTTTCAACACAAGACTTTAGAGCTGGAAAATATTTTCCCCTTATTTATTTTTATGGAGTATCTGTTTCCAGTGTGATTGGATTTTTTCTTTTCTTCCTCCTCTAGGCTGTCATGGTTTCCCTGCTGACAGATTACTCACCACAGCTACAAAAGCCTACATTTTGATACTTGGATCCCTGCCAAGAGAAAAATATTCCTCATCGGCAGAATATTCTGGTCCGCAAATACACAGATCTTCTTCAGAAAGGATCAAGGCAATGAATGATTCTTTAATAAAACTGTATAGTTAGCTGTATATATTGCATTACATTCGTGAAAATGTTCAAGACAATAAACACCATTGCAAAAGCTGCTTTTTGTCTCGATGCTCCAAGTTGGCTATCCCTTCTAGTGATTGGCATCACAGAAAATGTTCCAAGGTTGTACTTTAATGATTGACTCTACCAGCATCATAGGCATAGTATAGTCTACGCATAGCTGTGTTGGAACTCATGCAGTGTAATATGACAGACACAACCTTCTCCCTAAACCTGTCCATTTAATTGCTGATCTCGGGGAGTGTGCGCAGAGCAGCAGTGTTTTACTGTTTGCCTTCTTGCCTGCACTTCCTGGGCACCCTGGCTCCTGTTTCTGTTCTCCAGCCAACCTCCAAATCCCGCTCCTGTTTGACACCAAAAATATAGAGACCTTGAGAGCATTATCTTTCTCCATGACATTCCTGTGGGCTGGCACAGGACGATATTGCTGCGGAACTGGAATAGAGCAGCTTCAGCAGAGTTGGATGCAGCAGAGAGAGATGGCTGGAAGGAACTGGTTCATTATTTGTCCATCTCCCCTAGACCTTCACTCCCTAAACAGAATTTTGGCTAAAGAAGCAAGTTTTCTGTTTCTTTTTTTCTAAGCCAATATGAGAGGCACCGTATGATGGAGTTGTGTACAGCTCCTCTGTGGAAAGAATTTGCTGCATTTTGTCCGGTGCTGTAGCATGATGTACGTTTCAGCTAATCCCTCTCACTAGTAAACAGATTCATGACGTTTGTAGTTTTTATGATGGCTGGATGTGTTTGTTTAAATATTTCAGGTAAAGCTTTGAGTACTGCTAAAACCCACCTTCTTTGTTGTTTCTAATTAGTTTCAAGAATATGTTGATTTTTTCCCTGCTGTAATACTGGAACAATGTCTGTGATTTTTAAAAAATTCTGCAAAGGGGTTTCCATTTTCTGACCAGCTGCAAAACATTATTTAATTCCTTTCAAAATTGGAGTTCACTGCTGGGCCACACAGATCACTGAAAAAAAAATAAAAATACATTTGTTTATCTACCCACTTATGATTGATCCACTGTTTTTGCAGGCATTTGTGTGTCTCTTGTTAAAATTAACATTTTCCATTACAACATTACAAGGGTTTCAATAATTCAGTGATCATTTACACTTCAGCAGAGATCTATTTACTGATCTGCATCAGTGGTGAAGGAATAGGGTGGGTGCTAGAAATCAATGTTTTACTTCCCAATTTAGTATGTGGAGGAAAATGCATGCAATACAGTATATTTCTGGTTGTTTCAGGTCCTGCTTTGGGAATTAGGTTCCAGTTCAGCAAGATACTTAAAAGTATGGTTGGTCCTCTTGGAGCTAGTGAGCTGTTCCAGTACTTAGAATTGTAGATATCCTTACTAACCTGATTTGAGTGCTGTCTGAGAGTAAGACAACTCATTTTGCTAGTCCTTTCATAAAAAACGCATTAATACTACTTTTATTGTGTTGATTAATGTACTATCAGTGAAGTCAGGCAGATTTATAATAACGAAGCTGTTTTGTTAAATGTTTCACGGTGAACAGATTAACAATTATCTGCTACTCTTTTGCTTCTCTGTGCTTCTCTGTGCTCTGATTAGAGCTAACATGCATCTAGGTTATCGCAGACTTTTTTTATACTTAGGAACCTGGGCAGGATGCCAGTCATCTGAATCCCCTTGACATTTTTAAAACACATGCATAGATCTGCTGTGTAGCACGGGAGTGATGGTGTCCAGCATTTCCAGGGGGGTAATTTCATATGGTTCGTATGGTCCTCTGTGAACATATACGGCAAAGGATGATAGTCCTTGCTCTGTCTTGCACAAACTGCTCACACCATCAGCTATTCTGATGCTTTTTAGAAGTACTGGGTGGACTTAATGCATGTGTGCTGACCATGGTGTGGAAGCATTGAATGTACTGCACAGTTCTGCACGTGCAATATCCAGTGCGTGTGGTGCGTGCTGGGAGCCAGACGCATCCCGGTGGGGCGGATTTATGGAACATCTGCAGGCTGTCTGCACGGTGCATGCAGAGCAGATCTGACACTTCCTAGAGGCGTTGGGTTGGTACCAAATAGGCATGTACATTTCTGCCCCAGGGACCCAGAAATACGGTGCCCTGAAGGGTTCCTGTTCTGCCCGAAGGGACTTTCACTGCCTCCCCACGCAGCAGAACAGCACTGCGAGGCTTAATCCACTCGTGCAGGTTAAGCATCCTGGGACTGCCGGGTGGCAGCTGTGGTAGCGTGCCAGATAGTATTATTATGCCATCCAGACTCCTCATGAATTCATTACTTGAATTTACAAGTGATGACTGCAAATGCGGTGAGTAAAGGAAACAGCAATAATGGAGAAAGTTTTTCTAGGGGAAAAAAATAGTTATCAGCATGCAAAGGGCTTAAAACAAATGCATAACAGGTAGCAGTCAGTAATAGCTTACAGAGTTTTTCATTACATTTATTATGCTTTAATCACTAGAAGTGCTGTTTTCATTGCTGCGTGCACTTGAAGGATAGGGTATTGTTTTCTCCGTCTTTTTACAGAGAGGCTCAGCCCTGGGTCCTGATAGCCTAAACCTTCCTTCCCCAAAAGCCCCACTCTTCTGTTTGACCTAGAGAACGTTCCTGGGCCAGTTTGAGTCTATCAAGTCTTACCCACATCTGACTCATTTAGTAACGCCCTGCCCCAATATCTCACCTCTCGCATTTGCAGTGCTGAGTTCTGGTCCCTCTCCAGGACCGTGCACCGGTGGGGGCAGCCGCCAGCCTAATCCATCACCTGCAAAGGCAGGACTGACCCCCCTGCCCTGTTCCTCCTCACTGTGGGGCTGGTTGTGTGCTACCACACGTACAGCCACATCCAGACCTCACACACAGACAGGCACTGCGGTTGTGCAGTGTCCCAAGGGGATATATGCATGCTAACTTTGGTGCCCAAAGCCCAGCTGCAGCTCCAAAGCTAATACTAGGTCTGGCTTTGATATGACCAGGGTGAGTCTGATCCCAGCTGAGGCCCCGGGGGAGGATCGGGGGCCCAGAGATTACTCCTCTAATGTCATTTTAGACAGCTGAGGGTCTTGGAGACATCTGCACAGGCCTGGCAGATGTGGCACAGGACTGATGGGGCACTTAGAGCAGAAACTGGTGGCCAGCAAGGACATCCTACGGCACCTCAAGGCACCCTAGGTCTTGTGCTTTGGCACCCTATCCACTTCCTCAGCATCTTCATGGCCCTTCAGAGGATTACGACACCTACAGTTAGAAATGCAATATTGCTTATTAGCAGCGTACACACTCTGTAAGCACTTGTTCTGCAGCTTGTTAACCAGCAGTGGTGGGATTCTTTGGTTGCCCTTAGTGATCATCTGAAAGTGATCTAACATTAATTAGAGATTCAGTGGAGAAAGAGGGGCAAAATGCTGTTCTATCATTTTCTCAAGGAGTAAGAACAACATTTTTTCCCTGTGTGTTTCTTTATGTACAAAGCTAAGAGCACAGTAACTACAGCAGGCGAGAGGACTGCAGAAAGAATTTAAAATAATTAATATCTCTGAGAATACGAGGAACAGTAACTTAGAAAGGACTGAGTGGGGAGCCTGGACAATCAGGCGGGAACAAAGAAAAGTAAGAATTCTCAAACAGAATTAAATATTTGATTTGCACCAGCCTACATCAGAAATGACACTGGAAAAAAAATCTACAGCAGATTTACTCATTGTCTGGTAGCAGAAGCAGTCTCCTGTGAGAAGCCGAGTTGCTAAAAGGGAAATACAGGAATAATTAGATGAATTAAATAGCAAGGAAACCCAGGTTTGGTTGCGTGAAGTCCTCCAGAACTCTTGAATTAACGTTCATCCCTCATAAGACAGGCCAGTGAGTTACCCAGAATCATTTTGCTGCCTTTCAAATTTTGCAAGAGAGGGAGGAGGAGCTGCATGAAGGTCTGAGCGATGCACCGAGCTGATCGGTCAGTCTGGGGAGAGCTTTTGTGACTGAGTTGAAACATATTGAGCTTAGTTTTGTTTTCCAGGAATGTGTAATACTGGTGGAAAGCCTGAAAAACAGATTTCACACAAAGGGAAAGGTTTCTTCTTTCTTCTGGGTCTCCCATTACTCAGTTAATCACTTGGTTAATGTATTGAGCTAATAAACAGTGTTTTTCTGATTATTTTGCCACGGCTATTTAAACAGCTGCCTTTCAAATGCAGAGCCCAGAATTTCTGAGTCTTGCCCAAGGTTATGTGTACAGAGACACTTCATAAGCCACAATAAACATTTTATTCAGCCCAGTATTTGCTGTCACGACTAATGGAATACAGCTATTTCCAAGGCTATTTGATTCTTACACAATCTTGTTACCAACTCTTTGAAGAAATCCAAAACCTTTGTGGCCTCTGTAAATGCTGATGATCCCTTCCCTGTGTATGCGTGTAGAGGGTTTTTCTCTAGGGGCAAGCAATCTGAGGTGACTCCATTCAGAGAGCAGATCTTTCACAACCACAGTCAAAGCATTGCCTGACCCTGCCAAATCCCTTGGAAAGCTCCTTGTGGTCGGTGTTATATGTTAGACGACTATTGAATTCTGCTGCTCTCTAATGGGCCTGTTTTTAAGGGGATTGGCACCCGTGCAAAGGAGGCTCCAACACTAACATAATATATCTAGAAAGAGGGACGAGCATCAAAATTGCAAACTTTGCTGATCAAAGTTACTTAGTTTAGCCAAGACTTAAGTCCAACTGTAAGGAACAGCAGCTGTAGCTGGAGTACTGAGGAGTACCCAAGGGTGGGCAGGGCAGACGCAGGTCACGCTTAGTGATTTAAGCACAAAATAATGGTCATTGGAGGGAGAAAGCTAAACTACTCACACAGGTTATGGGGCTTACAGGTGCCTCTCCAGCTCCTAGCCAGCAAGTTCAACGATGTCTCACCTGACTGACTGCTGTCCTCTCCAGCATCCTCAACTGCAACGCTCACCCGCTGTCTGAATGTGAGGTGGATGTTCTCCATGGGTCACACCACGGTCCCACTCCTGGACAATCTGGACTAGTGGGCATGGAGGAGCACGCCATGGCTCCCTTGCTGCTCTCGTGCCCTGATTCCTCGTTGGTGGGAAGCAGGGCATATGGGGTAGGGTGTGCAGTCGGTTTGCTGTCCCAGTCCTAGGTGGGAAGCCCCCAGGTACGGCACGTGGGATCCACAACCCTTCTGCATGCCCCAGCGTGGGGCACCTATTTCTGAAGATAACGACCAGGCTGATCACAGTAACGCCAACTTAGTGATGTTAAAACACCTGTTTTGGGGGGGCCCACGCAGCATAGAAAGCCGTCTGGCAGAAACCGGATTCTGTTTGTGGCATGAAATGGAGGCCATAGCCTTTCCCACTTGCTTGCTATGCTGTGCCCCAGCTGGATTTGGCCAGAGTGTTTACTGTGCCAATGGGCTATGTTTGACAAACTGCCAGCCACTGCTCCCTGGGTTCTCCAACAGAGCTAGCCCTCAGGGCTAGCTGTTGCTCTTAGTCGGGTAATGAAGAAAGAAAACCTGTGAGAACCTGAAACAAGAGACAGTCTAGCGTGCACGCAGAAGAATTACGCTACTGAGTCCAAGTATAGGCAGCCGCATAAAAACCTTTGCTTAGGTGTCCCCACAGGGCTGTAGAAGACCCAGGTTAGAAATGCAGGTGGGAGAGTGCTCTCCTCACCTGCCCCCCCCCGCCAGAGCAGCCTGCCGTGCTCGCCTGTGGCGTACGGATGGGTTCGGCACCCCTCTGATCGCCCGGGAGGCTCTCCTGCGTGCCTGGGGCACGCTCTCCCCATGGGCGGGCTTCAGCCGCAGCAAAGCTCTTGCTGCTTTCTGCAAACTGCTCTGCTCAAGAGCAGCTCGCACCGTCCCACTGACAGGCTGATCCGCCCCTGCAGCCTGCTGTGCTGCCGGGGGGCTGGCTGCCCTGGGACCCCCTGCCCGGCGCTGTGGGGCTGAGCCCCCACCCCACTGCAGCCTTTGCAGGGGGAGGTTTGCACCCATCCCGCACACCTGCCAGTGCGGAGCACCCCGAGGACGGCGTCCCACAGATGGTGCGTTGCACTTTCCCCGGGCAGACCAGAATATTTTGTAATTGATATCACTTGAAGGGTATTTGCTTACTTTGGGAATTTAATTAATTGAAAAGAAATGTCTCTCAGCACCACAGAATCCCTGCATGAGTCACCAGCAGGCTCTCAACGCCCACTCCACAGCTCAGATTTCTGACTTAAATCCCAGGGCAGTTTTGGGGGATTTCTGAGGACCAGACACGAGAGGGTGAATGACACATGCACCTCTCCGGGGGGGCTCCCCTTTGTTGGGGCAGCCCTGCGGGCTCCTCTGGAGCACAGCCGCCTCCAAAGGGAGCAGGGGCAGGAACTGGGGGGCAAGGGGGTGGTTCGAAGCACTTTAAACACAGACCACCTTCAAGCAATAAGATGTCTTAATCCCAATCCAGCAATTACAGAACACACCTCATGTGGTGATCTATACATATGCCTTATAGGCATATAATCCTATAATGCAGAGCTGCTGATAGTATGATCTACAAAGGAAGAAGAGAGAGCTTTCAGACCCCCCTCTCTTACTCCTCTGTGCTGTGACACAACTGGGTTTCTCTTAAATCTATCTGTAACCCTGAGTTTCCTGTGTTTTGCGTAATGACGATGCTCCATGTTTTACTTTAAATTGCTTACACATTCGTGCGATACGAGGAATTTTTAAAAGTGTAGCCAAGTAATTTGATTTTGAGAAGCGCTGTGGAGGAGACAAGGGTAGACGCACATCATTTGTCTCCTACCAGCTTTATGAGTGTCTCTCTCTCAGGAAAGGTAACAATTCCATCCAGAAATAATTCCATTAGACATGAAATATCAGAGCTGTGAATCACTGTGCATTTCAGAGCATCACTTCACAGCAGGAGTGCATCTGAAAACTGCACCAGAGACAGGAGTTTAATTCTTATTGTAGCACTAGGGAGGAAAACGCAATCAAAACCAGCTATAGGGGAAGTACAGCAGAACTATCCATTTTACTAGTTGCCTTCCTGGGAAAAGGAAACCAGGAGATTATAGTTATTCTTCCAGCAATACTGTTGATTTGGTCAGGGTAGTAACTAGGATTCACAAGACTGCAATTAAGGGCTCAGGAAAACACGTTAAATAAATTCCTCTGAAAGACTGTATTGTAGTGACCACGTACACGTTGCTTTTAGGTATCCGTATAGCAGGATAATAACTGGTTCTGCCAAGGAAAAGCTTTTCTGATGTTCTGAGAGGGCAGTGATACCAATCTGTATCAGAGGTTTGTGAAGGCAGAATGGATTCTGAATTGCGGGGGCAGTCAGTTATCGCCAGTTGGAAGTTTTTAGCTCTGACTACCTCAGAAAGCCACCCGTTCCGTGTTCCCGTCGCTGCAGCCAGACGTAACACCACTATGTCAGTGCAGACGACTATGGGAGCTTCCCTCCCACAACGGCGGACCTGTGAGATCGTCACTACTTAGCCAGGGCAGTCGCTTCACCCGTAACTTTTAGGACTTGCCCCACTTTGCAACGGGATGAAGCCGTTTCCCAGCGCTGAGCCCGCTGCTAATGCTCAGGACCACGATGGGTTTTCTTACTCTTCTCCATCGCTGAGGCGGACAGAAGGAGGAGGACAAGCGTGTTTGTTCTGAACACCGTACGTTGCAAGTGACAATAGTCAGGGCCCCGCTGAGTTGTCAGGCTAATTTATAGACTTGGGACCTGACCTTCAGGAGAAATAAATTCATAGAAATTGCATGGACCTTAAGCACTCAGTATCTCTGAAAGCTAGCACATACTACTTGTCTCCAGATTACTGCTGCCTGTGTAAAACAGGTGTCAAAGGCTATTATAAAAAATAAAGAAGGCCCTCGTAGCTGGCAGCATGTCAGGGTTGTTATGCCAAATTCTAGGCAGCTAAAAAAGGTAATCTGCAGAGTATTGGCCTTACATGGCTTAACTGGATTAGCCTTTACATCCCAAATGTCTGGACTGTCTCCAAAAGAGGTAGCGAGTGCCTTTCCTTGAAGCAGTCCTCTTTTTCAACCAGTTGATGGAGAGCCCTTGTTCACAGAGACGCCTGGTTGCCTGCTCCCTCAATGAAGATGGAGAACGTGTATTACAGTGGCTGCTGGCAGAAGCAAGCACGGGACGTGCTTAAGCACATGCTTAAGCAGGAGGACATGCTTAACGACGAAGCCTCTGCAAAAACTGGTGGCAGTTTTTTCAGCTGCAGCTGTGACACTTCGTATCAAAACACTTTGCCAAGTCAGTTTTTCATGATAGAGCTCAGTTTTTCTCTAGGAAATGTTGTACTTTGAGATTTTTCAGCAGGCTGCTGAAGAGAATATGTGTCCTTTAACCCAGGTGTTTACCTGGTGAGGGGGCAGAGAGCCGAGAGCCTACAAACTTTGGGGATCCTCCTTCCCAAGCATCCGAGTCCGTGGCTGCCTGACACCCTGGGCTCCTGGTCTGACCAACCTGGAACCTTCTCCAGTGTTTGGCACTGAGGTGCTTGTCGGGGGACCATCCTGGAGCCAGGATCTTCCTTCTGTTTTTTCAGAGACTCTCAGCACAGCCAGAATTATCAAAATAATCTGTGAAATGGACTGACTGTTCCTCCTCTGCCCATTCCCACCTCTCAGTCCCAGAATCCCAATGCATCTCTCAGCTTCCCTGGACCCAGGAGTGTAATACAGCATGGAACAAAGGCCTCAAATGAGAGAATTTTTAAGGAAGAAAAAACCGTACTCTTAAATAATGAATACAATGTGTTGCTCCATTTATGTCATATATTGTCTGTAACTACAAAAATAAGAGAGAAGTGATCCTACACTTATCTGCGGTGGAAAATTTTGGAACAGAAAGAGAGCTGCCGGAGACGTCTGGGTCTACAGAGAAATGTCTGGGTCTATAGAGAAATGTCTGCACAGCAAAGAGGTAGATGTCCAGTTTGGCAGAAGACCTTGCTAAAATCGTTCATGATGTGTTCCCTGCATCTGCCTCAAACCGTCAGGAGGCCTTCAGCATGTCCTTTGTAATTCCCCATCCTTTTTCTTCTTAAACTTCAGCCTCTGCATCAGTCTTGGTGTTGTGAAGTCCAAGAGGGGTGCCCTTCTGGTCTCTGAATGTCGTTTTGCATTCAAAGTGGTTGGTGGCCATCAGCAAGTGACGTGAGCCACTCCAACCATTTATTTAAACATTCCTGTGCACTAATCCACACACAGTTATAAACAGTGTGATCTATCATGTGTAGGAAAAAAAAGGACAGTCTTGAGAACTGTGCTGAGATGATGTATGTGCTTGCTAGAAATGCGTTGAGTTTGTAAAGGCCGGGCAAAAATAAATAAGAGGGGGAAAATTCACTGGTTCCCTCCTAACAAATAAATCACAAAGGCTCTCCATGCCTCCCTTGAGATACTTATTTGCTCTGCTCTCCCCCCAGCCACAATGAAAGGGGCTTTTCTTCCACTTGAACTGACCTTTGGCAAACATTTCCCTTTCGATTAAGATCTGACATGTCCTTGTGGACTGCTGTTGCTGGAGGCAGCGGGGAGAAGGCTCTCTGGAGTCACTCACACAAGAGTCAGGACAGAGAATAATTATTACCTGAATTCATAAGGTTAATTCCAGTCTAGAGGAAGGCAGAGAGAAGTCATCTAGAGGTCTCCATCAGAGAACAATATGTTTGTCTTTCTGGACTCTCTGGTCTCCCCGTGCTGGCTGCTTACTATATACTACAAATATTTCTCTCATGGACTGTTGAGCAAGTACTGTGTCTGAGCACTGGGCTTGCTGTCCTCATGCCATTATCAGTTTTATAACCCAGTGGGACCCACCCAGGAATGAGGCTTTGTCTGTGGCTTGACCTGGCTCACTGGAGTAAATGGAAAGCCTCCTGCAGACGGCAGGCTGGGCGTGGGTGTTCGGCACTGGGGAAGTTGTTGCCTGAGTGAACCTAAGAAAATTTATTAAAAACGTACATCAAAAATTTGCTGCATGCAAACTTAAAGGTGAAGCCTAGAGTGACTTAATATACAGTCTCAATAAAAAGGGCCAGGATAACTAGACGAGGTAAAAGAAGAACGTCAGATTAATGCCTGCAGGGACTTCAGAGGGTTGCATTGAGCAGAGCAGATCGGTGTAATGTTCCTGTCCAGCCTAAGTTCTCCAGCCATTTTTGCAAATTCTTGCTAAGGGGCCAGTGTTGCAGACCCTTTCCTCTCTCTATGCTTCCTTTCAAACACAGCAGCCTATGTGTGCATCCTTGTGCCCAGACTGTCCTTGGTCAGCCTTGTGTTCAGTAAAACCACACTACAGCAGGCAAGTTACGGACTGGAGAGCGGCTACGTGACATGCTGTGGTGAAACGCTCCCGTTTTCACAGTGCAATTATCTGGGTTTCGTGGCACTGCCGTGTCATGTCAGCTGTATCAACGACGGTGTCACTGTTAGGAGGGTTGAAGGATACGGTATAAGCTTGGCTTGTGAAGAGAAATCATATCCTTCAAGACAGGGCTCTTGCCACGCAACTAAAATTCTCTCATCTGCTCCTGTGCAAGGGTAAGTGATACGGGACGAACAGTGGCCCAGTGCTCGTGTGTTTCTTGGCGGGTGGCACATACGCTAGATGCCATCGCTTCTTTCCCAACTACCAGCCCATATCTTCCTTGGCTCCTAAGCCTCCTAACTGGCTTTGGTGCCATCAGTTTTACTCCCGTTGCTGAAACTTGTTCTTTCTTTGGCTTTGGCAGTTCTACGCTTCTCAAGATCTCTTTCTTTTTCTCTGGTTATTCCTTCAATGCTTCTTGTCAATGGCTTCCTCTGTTCTTCTCTTTCCTTCCTTTGGAAAGAGAATCTCGTAGTACATTGTCATCTCCTCTGCATCCCGATTACATTCTCTTATGTGCTTATAAGAGCGACTCAACCTGGAGGTCACGTTATTAGGCTAAAACTCCAATATCCTTTGCATCTTACTCCCCTTCCCTGAGCCGTCCCCATTCTCCTCGACCTCAGTGGTCTCTCACTGAGCATTCTCCTTGTCTTTCAGGTCCAGCGTAAGGTGAATTCCCAGAGCCTGGGTTCCTTGCTGTGCCCAACACGGTGTTCACAATAGTCCACTGTGATGGAAATTTATGAATCCTTCCTCCTCTCGGCCTTCCTAGCATCAAAACCGCTTAAACCTAATGCATGTGCACTGATACAGAGATTTCCTTTCCTGTTTTATCCCTTTCTGCTGCTGTCTTCCTTGTAACTACATCAAGCACAAATATTCTCTGTTCCCTTTCCAGGCTTCTATCTGTTTATTTACTTTAATGCCGTGCTGATTTGCATCCTCTGCTATGCCAGAAAATCTAGCCTCATTTGCCTGGATATCTAGTTTCCCACTGCGTATACGCATGCTTGCTTCATCGTGGAAGGAAGGCCCTTCTGATACCAGTCTTCAAAATCTGATCATTTTGCTAGGCATTTTTATTGTGTTGCCTATACAACGGTGCCAATGAAGCATGATTATGCAGGCAGCCAAGGAAATAAAAAGGCCTGTTCTGTGTGGTTTTTTGCCCACACGTTTCCATGTATGTGACTGCACTATTCATAGATATTGCGTGATCTATTTAAACAGGACCGAAGTATGTGAGGAGGAGGCAGTGTGAGTGGGTGCGTAAAGAGCTGGACTGTGACAGGAGCCTGGCTTTCACGCCAGCTCTGCCAGTGCTTTGGCATGCTCTGAAAAGTCACCTGCTTGTGCCTCAGCTTCCCCACCTTTGAAACAGGAATAATTTTGCTTACCCTGTTTTACCAAGTGCTTCGAGACCAAGCGATAAAATATGCTATGTAATAACCATACAGCGTTGTTTTTCCTGTCCCATTCTTTCTCGTTATGTGTCACACCAGCTGGTTTCATCTGCTGCTAAATTAGATCACAGGCGTCTGAAGGAATCCTACATTTTTCACAGTATGATGGCAGAGGCGTTGCAGTGCTGCCTAACTTTCAGGTACTAATGCAGCACAAACAACAATTATATTAAAAGCACCTCTCCCGGAGCTACGGACAATGCTACAAAGGGGAATGCTAAGTGTCTGCACTATATAATAGGGATCTAAAGCAATTCCTTGTGACATTTTATAGTCTGACGGTTGCCTGAAAGAGACCCCATATGGGATGTAAATTGCATGTGTTGCTGCCATATGCTTGGGGAAGCAAGATCCATTTGTTCTTTTAGAACAGAGAAGCCTGCTGAATTCAAACCAGAAACCAGATACACATCATGTTCATCCCAGCTTGTGTTAGGGCTGTAGCAGTTCTTTATTCCTTTGCTTCTGAGTGCTGCATAAAGCTCTATTTGGTGTAGCTGAGCTTCTGTCACAGGGAATTTGTATATTATTTTTGAAGGGATGTAACAGATCCTGGTTGAAAACTGTATCTTCACTCCAAGGAAAAAAAATATGAGCTCCCCCATGTAAGATGTGAAGCCAAATTTAGGCATAAGCCTGACTCCATGGATTTCCTGACTTCATGAGTGTTCCAGTCACTCACATGAGGGCTGAAGTTCGCCTGGGATGCACATTAGTACACTGGATCGCTATTTGAAAGCTAAGAAGTTTCTGTTTAATCTTTTCAAGATTTTTATCCTCCTCTAGAAATTCACAAGGAAGATAGATAGAATGGGTAGGGATTGTTATCTGAGTTTTCTCTATTTTTTGTTTCACTGTTCTAACATCTTATAATTTTTAGGCATTCTTGTTTCTTTTTTCAGACCTGAAGCGGTTTTATGGCTATGCATGCATAGAACCAAGAAATAGCAACTGGGGAGGCACTGAAACTGCCACACTGAACAGCTCCATTAGTAAAATGCACAAGACGCTGATCTTACCTGTCCCCTGCTGTAATTCTAAAAACAAGACAATTTTTGCTTAAGCAATTGTGTTCTGAAAGGAACAGCACAATAGTTTAGGCCCTTAACAGTATCTGTAATTTCCTAATAGCATCTTTCTCGCTTTGGTTTTTTTTTGTTTGGCCCTGAGCCTCAGGAATCATGAAGCAGAAACAGCATGATCCTGAGAGGATATTTTCCCCCAGGAAAAAAAATGCCAAGCTGTGAGATTTAAAATTTTTGCAAGATCCATGTACTGGATCAAAAGAAAATGGTGTTCCTTCCAAAATACCTGTTATGCGGGCGTCATCTGAGGTTAGGGGGTTTGCAGCCACTCAGCAGCTGCATCAAACAAGATGCCACGGGGCAGATGCCTCTCACCTAACTTCAGACATCTGCATTGCCGATACTCGGGCACGAGTTAGCCGTGTCGGCTTCCCTTGTAGGCTGGGGATAGAAACAGGCATTTCCGAGAGAGACGGATTTCATCCTGATGTGGACATCCAAAGCAGACCAGAGGTAACGTGTCTTAGATCCAGCTGTTGCTTTCTCCTAGCCGTAAATAGGGTATACGTGACCACCCCACATACGGACGTCTCCGGTGAGAGGAGTCCCTCTCACAGTGCTTCAGTTTGGGCTCCTGAAGTTAATGGCTGCTTTGAAAACCTGTGCGAATGACTTTCCTCGGGTCAAAAATTAAGCCTGCAACACAGCCCTGAGTAAAGGTTAAGACGACTGGGCTTGTATGCTAGTCACATCCCTGTCCCTGACTCTCCCTACCGTGTCCCCATCTCTTCCATTGCTTATTTCTTGATAATGTGACCAAATGAACACTTTTACTGTGAACGTTTGAAAGAGCCACTCGCCGTCTTTCATTTACATACTGATAAAAGTTATAAACCATGAAATAGGCTAGTCTTATATCATCCGTGTTTCCACCTTCCTGCAGGGATTTGAATATGTCTCCCGTGAAGAAATTTTAGGCAGTTTACCCACCTCTAGGCAAGGGCAAAGCTTTCCTCCTTGTTCTCTAACCTACATATGGACCTCCAACAGAGAGCATTGCACTCACCGGAGCATTTAAGAGTGAGAAAAGAGAACGCAAGCCAAGGGTGTGAAAAAAGTCCCTGGAAAAGAAAAAGAAAAAGACAAAACCAATAAATTAGAGGAGAAAAAGCAACTGGAGTGGGTTAAAAGGGAGTTCTCCAGGGATGCTGCCGAAAGGAGCTGTTGTGGCACTTGGATGCTGCGGCACAGCGCAGAGACCTCAGGCCGTGTCGCGTGCTGCGCCCCTTCGGTCCCGTTTCCGTGGCGTGATCAGCATTGCTGTCCGTCTCACAACCGCTCCAAAAGGAGGGGAAATCGGAAGCCAGACATCCCATCCCCTGGAAAACTCCAGGGCTTCAAAATTTGGTTTTGTTCAGAACCATAAAAAAAAGTGACTGCCACAGATTTTTTTCATGGAGGGAAATGTTCAAACATTAGAGGACAAATTGTTTCCTTTGGACTAACTCAATTAGACTTCATTTTGCATTTATGTAAAACAGCAGTGTAACATAAAAGCTGTAGCAAAAAGGTAAGAACAGAATATTTCCACGTCTTCTGCAAATATTTTAATGAAAGCCATATGTACCAGTAAAAAATTTCAGTTTTGTCAAACCAGCATTTTCCACTGGAAAAAAAAAATACGCCTAAAAAAACCTCTGTCTTGACTTTCTAGTACATTCACCTAGTAGTTAAAATTAGGTATTAACCAGTCAAAAATAGGTATTTGTCATGCTCCTCCTTCGATTTCCTTTCTGGAAGAAAGAAGGTCGTCTAGTGATTTATGGAGGCCTGTGAAGACCAATAAACTTTTTTTCCAATGGAGATCAGCCTGGAGATTTTTCATCTCTGTGTCATATCAGGATTTAGGCTTCAGGGACAAAAAGGAAAGCTGGTAGGAGAGTGAGCAGGGTGGGACCGTCAAGCAGCCGTGCTGGATGGTCACGGATGAGTAAAGGTTGAACTCACTATTTAAAACCAGGCCAAGCTGAACTTCAAGTATTTGTATAACATCATCACCTGTCATTATCCCCTTATCAATATGTTGTGGGACATGGGGCCAGGCACCCATTGCATTCACACCTGAAAGAAGCAATACCATACACAGCAAGCAAGTAAAAAGCCACATCGTTCCGGAAAGTAAATATTCCTCTGTCCCTCTATGGGTTATTTGTCCTCTCCTCAGTGGTCTCTTTAGTAATAGGTTAGTATAGTAGAATAATGTATGTGGCTGAGCATTTATGAAACTTTAATAACTTGCTTACGCCAGAAAATGAGCTTGTGCACTGTTTGATAATCCAGCAATTACTAATCATCATGTTAGTTTCCTTTGGGAAGAAACAGTGATTACAGGAAAGTCCCACCACACTGCGTTAACAAAGCATTCAAAATGTTTTTACGAAGTAGATAATATTTTACAAATAGTTCTGTAAATATATCCCTGGGCAAGGAGATTCAAATCAAGACTTAATTTAGGGAACACCTCCTTTGATTAAAAAAATATGTTCCTGAGAACAGCTGGAGCCATTTGCTGAGATAAATCAGATGCTACTCTCAACTTTTATGGGTTGCTAAACCCATGAAATATATGGTATGTCTAGGATTTGTTGGCTGTGTTCTTGTGCTATGAACACAGATATTGTAGTTCGCTAACAAAGAAAAATGATGGACCCAGCAGGCTATGGCAAAGCCATATCTTCTTTTCTCATTCTTACTGATTAGAGCTGAGAGAAAACTGCTCTGGTGAAACCTCTGGAGCCTTTTGATTTTTCCCATATTAGGCATGAGCTGAAAACAGCCTGGGTCTCCTATTGCCTCTTTTACCTCCAGAAAGGAAAGTAAAGGAAATATTACTGAGCTTTTTTAAGATAGAGTGGAAGATTCACTAGCTGTGACAAAGACCTGGAAAGAATAATGGATTTTTAGGAACGCTGCCTCAAAAGATAGTCTTAGGACCACTAAATCCCTCGTGTCTCTAGCATCTCCAGGTTTATGATAAATGCATCTTCTTTTCTGGACATTTGCTAGCTTATCTAAAGGAAAAAAAATCACTTATCTTAAAGATGATCAACAGGTTGCAAAAGCAACAAAAGAGGAAATGTATTGTATTATCTTTCCTTCCTCCTTACCTCCCACGCAGGGTAGAGCATCCCACCAAAAAAAAGTTCTCACAAACTGTTGCGTCTGAAGACTTTCAGCCAGGGAGCCATGGGGACATGATCCATAACATCCAATGGTGAACTTATTTTGGGTGCTGGAGATAGAGATGATCAAGGATGAACATGATGTAAGCAAAAAATACAGGCATAAATGAATAAATACAGAAGGCAGGTCTCAAAATATATATGAGGCATCACAAATGTATAATGAGGAGGCACCACAAAAGGATAACAAAATGCTTTGATGCTTTGCAATGTAAGTTCAGAGTTCACAGAAAGCTCCATTTCCAAGCATCACTGGAAAAGATGCGACGTAAATGATCTGCCCAGTTCACATCTTGTTTCACTTTCCTGCAGCTTGTGTTTCTTGGGTGTGGTGGCTGCAAAGGTAAGGGGCAGACCGTTGTACCTAAGGGGCTTAACTGACTGCCAGTGAGATGCACAGTGTTTTCTTATGGAGATCTTGCATTTTCTCCTTCCGTTGTTTTGCTCAGTCTCTCTTACTATTCATGTTACAGTTGTTCTTCTGCTAATCTGTAAACTGCTTTGAAATTCTCCCAGTTGAATTATCAGCCAAAATTCAAAGTGTTGCTTTTGTTGGCAGCTAGGAGGGAAATCACAACATTGCATTATACAAAAGCGTTTAGCCTTCTATTCTCACTCCCTCTTTTTTAACCCCTTTTCTTTGGCCTGGATAAAAAGCAATGGCAAGTATGTTATTAACGCTCATGGGGACAATATTTCCATTGTGAAGTCTCCAGGAGATATTCTATTCAATTCGTGATTTCAATTCTGAACTTTCAGACTAGTTCTCTTAGCAATTCCTCTAAACTTAGCCTCAGGAGGAAGGGAATTGCTCAGGAATTTTTTCAAAAGCCATTTTAGCTGGTTGAACTAGTACGCATATTTAAAAAGAAAGCTATTTCTTCCTTTCCCCCACCCCCTGTTTTGTTTCAGCAGTGACAACTATGTAGCCTTTTGGTATGTGGAAATGTGCAGTTTCCTAGTGCCTGAGGTAATGGAAGTACCACAGGTGAGCTCCGACACACCTGCAGTGAGCACATGTCTTTCTCCACTTTTGTGCCAAACACAGAAAATTCCCCTGTTAAACTAATGACGTTTTGAAAACAAATAGTATTGCTTAGACCCGTCAAGATTTACATTAGGGATGGTTTTTAAGTTAGAGAAAAACCCGCCAGTTACAGAAATGAGCCATCCGTTTGGTAGCTTGGATTGAAGTCATTAGCATAATTAGAGTCTCCAGAGAACCTTCTAGTGCTGATGGCACTGTGTAGGCTAACTGTGGACCTGCCTGACCTCGTGGAGGCCAAGAAACAGGGTGCACTACATACAGGAAACAGCCTAAAGAAGATAAATCCATACATCTATATTCATACCATTTCTTGCTCTCGCCCACTTGACCCCACTTTCACAAACCGACACACGTGTATTCTTCTGCCCTTTTTACATATTGCCCATTGACTTACGCCGATAGCTAAGAAAAGCAGTTCAAAAGGTCAGAGAGTGGTGTATTTTTTCCACCTACTGGAACAAGGAAACTTAGGAAACACTGTAACAATCCGTACTAACGATAGCAGAGAGTACTAACAATAGACTGCATTCTCCAAAGAAAGATCAGGGCAAGGAGTGTGTTTTGAAGTGTGTGTAGGAGGGAAGAAGAAGAGCATTTTGTAAGCCAGATCATTTCTGTGTTGTGATCATTACAGAAAAGATATTTTTTCAAAACTCTCAGAAACCAGGAAAGGGGAGATCTCCATATCCTTCCCCCAGTTCCTCCTTCTAGACTGGAAAGAAAGCAACATTGGACATGTTTCTGAGGATGAGCTGTGTGCAGTTGTTCTCACATGGGTACAGCGACAGCACCAAAAAGCCCGAAGCAGATGGCGGGCACGTGGGTGGGGAGTGGATTGCTGAGATTCCAGGAGGAGCAAAGGGAGAATCGCTGGTTATTGGGAGAACTGGAGATGCGCATGGGCACGGCTTCGCACGTGTCTAGCCTCCCTTTGCTGCACAAGCATATGGGACATGAAGACTCTGGAGGGATATCAGCTAGTGGGAGGAATGGGGTGGGACAATAATACTCTGAGATGATTAATAGGAGCATGGTGAGAGTTGCTGTTTATATCTAGTTATTCTTCTCCCCTGTGTTATGAATCATCTGATGCAGCAGAAACTGAGAGCAGATTGCAGTGGAGTATGAAGTGCTCATGACTGGGTGCTGCTAAGGTGGCACAGGCCATGCTGGCACTGTGGTGAGCACTGCAGACCTGCCCTGCTCTTCTTTCAGTGCGAAGAGCAGGCAAAGCGTGTCACTGCTCCTCTCTGGCCAGCTCATGCAGGCTTTTGGGATTTGGGGTGTGGGGGCAGGAGGCTGGCACGTATCCGAGTCTGGACTCAGCCCCAGGTCTGGAAGCAGGAAGAAGGCACACAAAGATCCAGAAGCTGGGAAATACCCCTAGGTCCCACAGTAAAGACACGGATCTGAAGCTGAAATTAGTAGATGAATAGATGAAGCAGTAATTCAGACAGTTGTTTGAAAGACTTTCCCAGCCTTCCCAGTAGCCTACTTTTCCACCAGTACCTTCATCAGAAAGCTGTAGCACAAAGCAGCTGGGACGCTCTACAGAGCCTGCTGGAGAAAGATGCATCTGGGGCAAAAGAGTGGCCTTCGTCCACTTTGTCCGCAAAAATATAACCTCTAGCAAGAGGGAGAGGAAATCACGTTACTGTCTGTTTTTACATTCCCGTTGTCAAGATGTTTGTGCATGAGCATAAAAACACAGACATCACAAAGAGATCGGGAGTTGTGTTAGAGGTAATGTTCTGGTGGAACAACTGGTAAGGAGAAAGAATTGAGAACCTAATCCTATTTTATATCCTCTTTTCTCCGTCTTCAATGTCTAAAATATCCCATGTGGAGTCCTAGGCAGTGTCAATGCCATCCTCTGTCACCAGAGACAGCAGGAGGCACTTACCCACCCAGACCCAAAGACGGGGATCACAACTCTGCATACAATATTCATTACCACGCGCACACACTCATGCTCAGAGATGTGCCCCTGAAAATAACACTCAAAAGGAAGTCCTTGTGAAGAAGATTAACCCGAGCATGTGCCAGCTTGCAGTGATGTGAGGCCACTCACGGCAGGATCTGCGCTGCGAGGCACTGGCTTTTCGGGGCGGTGGGCTCAGGGTGGGCTACCCTTACGCTGGAGCCCAGAGTCACATTCTGTAACATGACATGTCCTTTTTTTACTTGCAGCACTTTTGTTAGAGGAACTCCCACTTAATACCGTAAATTCCTAACACCAGGAATGTGCCTGTCAACAGGTATTTGAGGAAGGCATGTCTGAGTCCCCACGGGCACACTGTTTCTGATGATGCTATTTCAGAAGATCCAGGGATATGGACAATATACAGAATATTATTCCAGGAACGTCAACAGCACCAGGGCCAAGAGGTCTCCTGAAACCACTTAGAAGAAAATAAAGGCAATCACTCATTTTCTCTTAGTGCTCATACCTAGTTTATGTAACTTGTCCTGGTCACTATTATTTTTGTCTTCCCATCCTATCCCCGTAGCAGATGGTTCATCTTGTGTTAATTTGATTCGTAAGATTTCTGGGATAGAGAATGTATCTCACTGTGCTTGCAGTGCGTACATCTGGCATTTCCTAACTTTCAAGTGCTTGACTATGCAACCTAAATAAAAATAGCTTTTTGATATTTGTAATATATTTGTATTGCTAAATTTATATTAATGATGTTTCATTAAACATTGGAAGAAAGTAATTTGAAATGCAAACTGAAGAGAGAGATGGATATGAAAAAATTATAATATTGTAAAATCTAGGAAATTGCAATATATTCACAAGATGACTGAATGAGGTGTTCCAGGGGTAACTACATACAGCACTTTTAATTTTCAAGTGTCTGACTTTGCAACTTGAATCTTGTTTCTTAACATAAAGTTTTTGCATGTTTTGGTTTTTTCTAATGTAATTCCCCAGGTTTTTTTCCATAAAGTGGAACATAATAAAGAACAAATTATATGTAACTATAGCAACCTGCTGCCATTGTGAGAAGGACTTGTACCCCAGGCACAGACGTAGAGGATGGGACTCGGCTCCAGACCCAGACACCTAAGTTGAGGTGTTGCTAGAATACCTGTCTACATGTGAGCTACTTACCTCTCCTGCCACTGTAGTCAATGGGGTCTACAGGGCTTCCCTAAAAGGAGCACATCTGGTGCATTCACAGCTCTCCAGGTTCTACTGAATGGTACTAACCGGCTCTCCAGTGACAGTAACAGGAGCTGAGACACCTACTCCACCTGCAGATACCCGTACTGCAGACAACTATATTTAAGTGTCTGAAAGTGGCGATGAAGAGGAGGGTTTGAATCTGTTCTCTAATTGTAGGCATCTGGTGCTGTAGTAAATACTCTAGGGAACCCCACTTACTCTCCAGCCACCTCTCCAGAAGATGGTGGGTCTCCTGCTTTTCCTTCAGCCCCACAGAAATTTGCAGGAGAGAGGAGGACATCTGAAATAGCACAAGACAGTTACGTTTGGACAACTGAACTGGGCCCCGAGCGTCCCTCCAGGCCGGGGAACGGACATACTCAGGACTGCCGTGCGCACCTGCTCCTTACTTACTTTCTGGAGACGGGGGTCTCCGCAGCATGCGTGGGCAGTGAGGAGCTGGAGGGAGGAGTGGGAACACTGGTGTTTAACACGGTGCCCCAGAAGAGAAGGTGCTCTGCTGCTGTGCACTGGGCTCAGAAAAATGTATGATCGTACAGGGAGAGGGAAGGCCTCTAGCCTGTTTCTCTTCTCATCGCTGATTGCTTCAGCAGAGCTACTGGGGCATCCCCAGAGGAGTGAGATGAGCAGTTTTGCTACAGCCACAGCCCATCCTCAGAAAGCTGATGCTGGCAAGGAAGCAAGTGTTTCCCAAAGATGAAAAGTAAGGGTGATTTTTCGGGGACGATACACTTTTTCACAATTAATTAGCCAAAACCTAACAAGAATTCCACTTTTCCAGCCAAAAGGCTTTGCTGCTGCTGACCCCCCCCCCCCCCAAAGACTATATATGAAAGTTTCTCATGAAACGTCACGATGGTCTTTTGTAATGGAAAGCATTAAGCAATGTAAAACGACAGGGCCCTTATCCGCTTCTCTTGAAGTAAGTGGTATAGGCTTTTAAGAGAGGATAATGAGGATAGAGTTGCTTATCACAGACACGATGCCATTTAAATGGGTGCCTGACAGGCAAATCATCTTGGAACTTGTGAGTACTGCTGTGCCAACCCCCTGCGTTGGCTTGTGTGATACTCACCGAGCCTGGAATGCAAATCAGCTGCTCTGAAGGAAACCGCAACTCTGTGAGCTATTTTCAGAAGACATTAATGAGATTTTGCTTTGGGATTATCAGTACAAAATGGAAAGCCCAAGGAGGATAGAAGGGACAATTGCTCTCTAGCAAAAATATAACCACATCTACACAAAACAGAAGTTCAGGTTTACCAAGAGCTAAAAAATTGGTTAAAAATTAATTTAAATGGGGCATCACCTGACTTGATACAAATCTGGTCCCGTGCTGAATTAGAAGTGTACTGGTTTTGTGCATGGGCAGCCCTTCTCAATCATGCTACAGGCAGGCTGCCTATAACACCGCGCAGTTTGATGTTCTGTCACGTGTCTGCACGGCTAGTGAAGACCTTGTGCCGTGTTCCCAAAATGTGCACAGCTGACAGGTGGTCACTTCCATGACTGTGTCATCCAGATACATACCCTGATACACAGTCATGCTTGTACCCTGTTTTACTGTAGATGACACGCTCACCTAGATATGTTCAGTCCGGAGATGTGACTTCACGGAGATGTCATGCCCTCTCTATTAATGGCACACTTGGCCACACATCACCACAGCGGCTGAAAGCCTCTGCGACTTGTTCAGAACGGGCACGTTAGCACACGGGTTTCGATTTCTCCTGGAGTGCTAGGACTTTATCCCAGCTTCCTGCAATCAGAGGTTTTGTGTTTTCCTACGCTGCTTCCAAACCGCTGTGTTTAAGAGCTACTAATGATAGATTTTTGTACCCTTGCTGCTGGGCATTTGCGTCGGCAGGCTGTGCGGGAGCTGGAACAGACTCATGATTCTGCCGCAGCGGTGGCAGAGCAGCCCGAGTCAGAGGGCACATCCTCCAAGCTCCCTCAGCACACCAGGTACAAATAGCTTTATTTTTCTTCACGTGTAGCCTCTACACACTCAGGCCTGGAAAAAATTCTGTGGCGTCTGGGAGGTGGGCTGAAGGGTGTGCCCTGGCTGGAACGACCCGTGAATCTGTCTCTGCTTGATGCTGAACTCAAGCTGGGGCTGGGTCAAACAGTGAATGAGCCCACTCAGGCAGGGGGATGAGGATCGATATCTGGGCTTGCATTAACTGCTCCTGTGAGTTCTTTCTGCAGGCTGAGCCAATGTCCAAATGTCCTAGTTCAGATTTTTATATAGTCTCATCTGAGATCACATCAGCCTTCCTGATGGACATTTTTCTGGTTTATATCCTGAAGCAATAGCCACTACAGATTTCTGCCCGTGTTGTAACTAATTCATGTCTGACTCCTCAGGAAGTCTCTGGGAAAGTCCCTGACGTTGTGTCCATTTCTACTTCTCAGCTGCCAAGTTCCAAACTTTGGAAGATGAGGCCATGTTATAAGGGAGCAACTTGTTATACTGCCTATTAGCGAACGGCCGCTGTGACCCTTGAAGAAAATTATTGGAGTGCTATAAGAAATTCAATAATCTTAGTCATAAAATATGAGTGGGTTAAAACTCCACAGTTCTTTGTTTAAATATTGTGTTTTGGGCAGAGCACAGAGCTGCTCATGGTGTGCTATTAAAATACAGTTAGGCAGAATATTATGTACTAATGGAAAACCATACCAGCGATAGCAGAAGAGCTGTGGTATGGAACCAAATCAAACCATGTATTTTGTAACAGCTCAAATGCACCCTGACTCTAACTGATTACTAAATTACTGCTGTAGCTGCTGCATGGACACGCTGGGAATATACAAAGAGTTGTTCTGACTTTTACTCAACCCCTTTCCTCTGTGGAATGACAATTTCCCATTTTTCAGCCTCCGGTACTCCTTCCTCTCTGTTCAGATGTGCTTAATTATTCAGACACATTTAATTATTTGTGATACTGTAGCACAATTCATACCCCAAGACTCAACACAGTAACTGTCATACCAAGAAAAAAACAAGATGTCACTGAAGACACCCTCTTCTGAACAGGTCATCTCTTCCTTTTCCAGTGGAAAACCCTTTTGCTTGGTTTTATCCTCCCAGCAAGACGCAAGCTTTGCTTTTTCAAGGTACTGTTTCTTTTCTGTAGCTACTGGGTACAGTATACAGCTATTTCTGTATCCTGTTTTGTTCTTGTCCTTTACATGCATTTTTCCTTACAAGCACAGAGCCATGCTGTCTGCCATCAGTTCTCCACGTTTTTACTCCTGAACTGTCACTATTCATCCAATATGAGGGTCTCACGCCTCCCATTCCATGGTAATATATGTGGATGTGCAGTATTATACAGCAGGGTGTCCTGGTTTTGGGCTCCCATTCACAGCTGCCTCAATGAGTTTCTAAACACCATCTTTCCTTGTGTGTAGGGTTGCCCCTATCTGCAGCTGACTCCTCTTTCACTTGCTGCTCCCTTAGTAGGAGCCTTGCTTGCTGACCTCCGTTCCTCACCCTTAGTATGCAATGATCCTTCTTCAGACACGTTCGTCCTCAGTGCAACCACTTAAGTTTTACGAAACACGTGACTATGCCTCTACACGCACGCGCAAACCCACGTTCGACCCCACCATCGGTACAGTCAGTGCTGTCCTCGCGGCTGAGTCCAATCTGCTCCAGCACGAGTTTGCACACGCACACCCATACCCTGGTGTTATTACACGAGAAATTACCTCCCACTCAGTCAAGTCCCTGTTGAGTCTTAATCTCTTTTCAGCACAGGAGAGAGCTCATGTCTCTCCCCAGAGGCTCCGTTTCAATGTCCCTTTGTATCCAGGAGGGCCTCAGTGAATCCACTAACCTTGCCCAGAAAAAGCTGCATATGGAGTATTTCAAACCAGTATCACCCGTCTTTTCCTCTCCCCAGCCTCGCCATTCTCAGCCTGCTCAGAGCCACCCCTCCGTGGGGAGAAGAAACCCCTTTCCAGGTATTTTGGCTTCTCTGGGACAAAAAATATTGTACAGCTCCCTTTTTTTTTCCCCAAAAAATAACTGACTTTTGGCTTTGTGCATGAATCAAGACCAGGTCGAAGTGATGACCATTTATCTTGGTCTGCCTCTCTGGCCTCCTCTTCAGGGACTAGGCCAGAAGAACCAGGTGATGGCTCTGTATTGCTTCGTAACTTACTATATTTGTGTTTTCTTCCTACTGCTCCTCTGGAAAAAGATGCTGCCTGAGGCAATGAAGGCTTTATAGCATCCTGAATCATGCCTTACATGAGGCAGGGTGATCTCAAGGGCAACAGTTAGGTTAGGAGACAGAAGTCTCCTGGTCCTCTCTCCACTCCAGTTATAAACATACTGGTCTCCTTTTCCCTAGGTTCATTTGCAGCAGCTGTGCTATTTGTGCAGCAGGGGATGGTCACTGAGTCTTATAGATTTTATCCGGTACTCCCTGAACAGTTACTGGCAGTGCACAGATTTGGGAATTTGAGAAATTATGGGCATTTCTTGAGTTAGTCTCTGTAGACTCACCAAAACTGTCTGTAGAAGAGAAATATCCAGTAGAGAAACTTATTATAACCTTTTTTTGTCTGAACATTGATCCTATCTGGTGATTAAGATGAGCGGCTGAGCATGCAACTCTCATCCATTTCCTTAAATCCTCACTATGGCTTTTGGAGTATGATTTTTTTTTATCAGCTGGCTACAAATATTAGGACCTTGTTCTCCCTGACTGCTGTAGACACAGGGAAGGAGGTCCTGCTGAATTCTCCACAGAGCAAGAGCCGCTCTTCTCTAGAGCATGAAAACAACCCAGCATACATCAGACAGAAGAGGCATAATAATGACAATAATCTACTCAATGAGCAAATACAGTTTCCTTAGCGGTGGTCCCCACGGTCCCCCCAGTCCCCACAGCACAGGCACTGCTTTTTCTTAGTGTTCCTGAGAGGGCAGGTCAGCACAAAATGGATGACGTGCAGCTCTCTGCCGGTTTCCACCAGCGCACACGTGCACACGCACGCACGCGCACGATCCATGTCATGAGTCGGTGAAGACAGCCGGAGACCAAGCAACATCCTTTCAGCTGAACCGTAACTGACTCATACCTGATGACATAGAAACTCTTTACCCGAGCCATGCACATAGACTTCAGCCAAACCCTCAATGATGTTCATTCATAAATCATTAAAAAACCAGAATTTATTTTCCTTAGTCTAAAACTTGAAAAGATATGAACAAATTAGCATGAGACCAGAAGACAGAAATGAAATGAGTTTTGAAAATAAGATTTGGGACAGGCTAATCTTAAGACCAAACTGCTTCCAGATGGGCAGAACCTCCAGGTAGGTTTAACGTAGCAACTGGTGGGAAAACCATACCATGCAATGCTAAGAAAGGAAGGGAGGTGACAGGGAAGAAAGAAGGTGCACTAGTCGGTATAGAAGATGGTGCAAATATTTTGTTGGTTTCTAGGCATCTAGAGAGTCATATTTTTGTAGCAGGCAGCTTCAAGGCATATGTACCTTTTGCCATTAAGACAGTCTTCTGCAGACTGAAAGAAATAGGTATGTTTTCTGTACAGACTAAGAAACGAGCTAAAAATAGCCCGTAGAATCAAATAATTCTGAATATTCAATAATGAAATTACACTTAGTACTTGCACAATACATTAATTTCCAGAGCAGTGCATGAACAGTAATTAATAGTCATCATAAGAGCCAAAAGAGTGTATAAATATTATCCCTGGTTTATAAATATGAGAAAAAGGGGAGGGACAATAAGTGAAATGCCCAAGGCTACTGAGGAGTTATTAGGAGAGGCAAGATGAGAAAGTGGGTATCTGCGGACCTCATCCTCCACTGGTCAGCAAAATGGGTTGTTCTTCACACCACTGAAAGGTGAGCACAGACTATCACTGGTGGAGAATGGGGGAGCATTACACATCCTGCTGGCTGCTTTAAATGGCTGCAGGAGCAGTAGGCAATGACACATCGGGTTCTTTGTCTCCCGGTCCCAGGTTCAGATAATAACGTCCCCGTACATCACCCTTCTGCAAAGGAAGTATGGTTCGGTTACCAGAAACTCAGGGCAGAACTGGAATCAATTAACTCTACATTAAAACTGGAAAAAAATCTATGTTAAACATTAATACTGGGAAATAATTTAAGTATTACACAACAGCAGAACACAGTACGAAAGGACTTTATACACGTGGGCAAGTTTGTGCACTTAAAGTAAAATCCATGCCCCACTGAAGTCAGTAGGACCAGAAGATTTTACCTGCTTGGCTTTAATTAATTTAGTAATTTGTCCACAGGTTCTTGGTTTGAAGACTGCAGAGGACACCATATGGTTCACCACTCTCATTGTAAAACAACAAGGACAAGGAGAAGGATGGAGGACTTCCATTTCCTAGGATAGGTTAGTAATAATAAAATATTTCCATCACCCTGCAAAGAGGTGACACGAGTGCTTCACTAGCCATCCCTGCTAATCCACACGTTTCTCCTTCAACACCGTTCTCAGAACTGTTACGGCAATATTTATACTCCGCCAGAATCGCTTCTTTTTAAGTAAAAAATGGTTATACAAGCAGACAGCACAGCAGCTAGATGTAACTGTGAGCTCCTCTTCTTCATGTGCACTCCCAATATTTTGTTTTCAGAGGCTGGCTGCGGGGCATCTCTGATAGATTGCTGCTCTCATGTGAACATGCTGGTGGCTGAAACCTCCAAAGCTGAGAGCTATGCAGACAGAGACCGGCCATAATTGGGCTTTCTAATTTTACAGCTGCACTACATTAGCACTAGTGGAATTCTGCAGGGCACTGAAATTGATCTCAGCAGTAAAACTGCACCCACGGATGCTGCCTGTATGACCCTGTTTAAATTGGAGCACTGCAGAAAAGACAAACTATTGTGATTGCTTTTATTCCAGTCTCTACAACAGATATTTTCCAGCCTGGTGTGTTGATAGGAGGGAGAAGCAGAATAATCCTTGACTGTCTTAGCTGTGTCAGCAGAAGCCTCTGATGCCGATCCAGCTATACTGGCAAGTGTTTATGTTTGCCGGGATAGTTTGGTTTGCTCATAAAACACAGCTTTGCTTTCTTTAGGAGTGCAAAGAGCAGAAATGGTGATACAGCTACGCACCCAAGCGTGAACCATTTTGTTCAAATCCTTGTACCTATATTACTATATAAGTAAAGTCCTTCTAGGACCAGCACAGCTTATGACTGCCACACATGAACTTGGAGAAACTTGAGCTACTGCTTCAATATGTGACCAGTTCCAGCTGTCACTCGCTCCCCGTTGCAAAGGTTATTGCCCCCTTAGCCATGTGAGGAGAAGGAAATGTCACCCGTTCCTTGGTTGCTCCAAATTATGGTCCACAGCAGTAGTTGAAGGCCTTAATGTGCGGGATTGTGAATGGCAGCAGATGCAGTTGGGTGCACGTCCCCTTCTGCTGACTCTTACAAGGTCGTAACTTTGAACGGAGGGACAGAGCGGGCAGCTGGAGGCGATAACATCTTAAACTGCTACAGCAAGGGTTACCATCTGGCAAAGCCCTTTGTAATGAAATGGTATAAACTGAGTTGAGAAATATAAATGTTAACGAAGTATCAGCTGCTAAAGCCCCAAGATAAAGGGGGAATGTGTGGGAAATTTCCTTTGTGTGCCAGCATTGCCTCAGGATTTCTGTGTCTGAAACCAGGATCCAACCCTGGTGCTCTCCCTTTTGACTCAGTCTGTAGCAAGAGAGGGGTGATGTTTTTCAGGCTTTCATGTGCTTGCTGGTAAGGAAGTCTGCAAACTGGGACCTTTCTGGTGCCCACATGTGTGGGCAGGGTACAGTACACCCCTGGGACCTGTTCTGGTACTTGAAGACACCTAAACACCTGAAGACACCTAAACACATGAAGAACCTCCCTGCTTACCCTGACTCCCCCTCTGGCTGGAAGGTCAGGGTGATGGAGCCAGGAGCAGAAGAGGCAAGAGGAAAATGGCTCCAGTTAGCCTTCAAGAAGAGGCAGTCAGTGTCTTCTTGCAAAACAACCTACTCAGTGACCACTTGTGTTATTACAGACATATTGCAAGGAGCAGAACCTCCTGCCACTTCCCAGATGAGACTCAGACTCCCTCTTGCTAGCTTTCCTGCTGAGCCCCTTGAGGCTTGGGAGCTAAGCCCCATTAATGATTGCACAGGGGTCCCCTGTCAAAAGGAGAGACAGAGGGTTCCTCATGCTCCCTGCCCGGCTCCCCTCCATGCTGAGGTTGGCATACTCTCATATCAGACAAAACCAGATCTTCTTAGGCTGAGGAAAGCACGGCGCCAAGGCTGCTCACACTCGAGGCACATTTTCCACCCCCTAGTCTTATTACATGGTGAGATGGCAGCGAGAGGCAGATGAAGAAAAAGACACACTACTGCCACTGCCTTTTCTTTAAAAAGCTGCTGATCCTCCTCAGAAAAGCAGTTCCCCTGGTGGAATGAGTCATCCAGCATTTCCTACTCATTTCTTAAATTATCAATGGAGAGAGAGAGAGAGAATTGCTCAAAGATGCTGAATTCATACATGGAAGTTTCTAGGGACACCTCTTTCCCTCTCTTAATGATACAGAGAATTTGCTTTAGGAAGGCTGGAAGAGACGTCTGTACACCATGGGTTAGAGGCCTAAAAAGTAGGCTTATGCTGACCCAAATTAGATATCTTTGTGTGCTTGTTTGTGCTTCGACAACACTAACTCCGGACACACACCGTCGGAGTACATCCATGGTGCTCCAACCACTGACTGCACCTCAGCTCATGGGACAAGACCAGAGCCAGACTCAAGTAAAACCCCTGAAATTCATGTAGTAAGGATGACGGATCCTTGCTGTCAGAAGACCACCCCTCGGTCTCCAAGGTCTGCCTCTGCTGCTCCTCCTCACAGGCTAAGTCAGCGGTGCTGCAGCTGCGGTGGCACTTATCAGGCAGCACGCTCCCTTCCCTTGTGGCTCACCCTGCTGCTTTCCTCCCTCCTCTTTTACCACTGTTTTCCTGCCTCTCTTCTCTCTGGCTCCCACTCGGCAAGCTGCTTGTCTTCCAAGGGTAGCTTTGCCCTCCAGGTCAGAGCTGCTGCTAGTGACTGCTTTATTTCTTATTAGTGTTTGAGGAGTTCCCTCCCTGCCTCCTAGGTCTGTCTGCAACGGCTGTAATGACATATCTATAAAATATCTGCACCTCCAGTCTAATAACACAAACTAGACTTCAAGGCTATTGAACTAACAGGGTATCTTAGCAACAAATATTTATTTTAATAACAGTATTCCTAGCCATGTTAAACAAACACCTAGTGCAATAGTCAGAATGCCCTAGAGCATTTTATCCTGTCCCACAACCCATTTTCTGCTGACACGTGACATGTTGAGGCATATGACTCATCCTCACTTAAAGGAGTTACTAAAGTCAATGCCGGTGTCCCAGGGAGGTTGCCTTCAGTGTCCTCCCAACTTTTTAGAGCAATATCAGAAAAGAAGCAGGCCACTGCGCTCCTGCTAGCCACCCACACAGACCTGCTGTGGGGGCTTTCCTCTCACCACCTGCTAGATATTTCTGGTTGTTGCTTATGGTGATCTGCTCAGAGGAGAGATGTTGGACTGCGTGCTTGCATTGTCTGTTTACTGCGTATCCAAAGGCTGCAACACTCCAGCTACTTCCCGAGCAATGGCAGCCAGGCTGATGCCTGCTCTCTTCAGAGTCAGTCCTTGACTGCCATCCTCTCCCTGAAGCTGTCAGGAAGCAACAAGTGACATCTCAGCTGACTTCCCTGCTACCTCTCGCTCGTGCTGCTCACCCAACTCACCACGAGGTTCACCATCCATTTTCTCTGGCCCTTATTAGAATTCTGGGAAGGATGTTTCTTTAAAAGAAATTTTCCTCTTGAAGATTAGATATAGTGGAAACATTCACTCATCAGGAATAACTGCTAACATAACCACCTAGCTTTGCTGTTTTATTGTCATTGTACATTTTGCAATTACCTTTTTCTCTCCCCTACTAGCTAAACCGTGAGACTGCATGTGACATCAAACCATAATTTGTATGATCACGGTTATAAATTTGTGAAAGCAAGTGATAGTTTGCCCTATGGAATAAAATAACACAGCGTGAAATTATAGTAGCATATCTTCATATTCCTTGGGCAGCACATTGTTGCTCTCTGATGGATTGAAAGCTCGCTCTTTTGATAAAGCCCACTAGTATCTGCCTTTGAACTTTCCTAGTGAGCTATTTTAGTGAGAGAAAAATCCAGAGACTTTTTTCTCAGCGTATCTCTACACAGGATAAATCCAGCCTTTCTTATCCCCAGCACTCACTGGGGTTCAGCTTTGTTTCAGGAAGGGAACAGCACAGTCATCAGAAAGCGCAGCCTCTCCTGGAGTGTATTTTCCTGGGGGTTGTCGAGCAGTACATTCTCCGTCCCTCCCTCTTTTTCCCCAAACTGCCTCCCATTAACTCGAGTGTCACCAGCAGTGAATCCCTGAGCAGCTCTGCTCCAGGGAGTCAGCATGGTCCAGCCCGGGCCAGCAGGCACTTGCCTGGCTCCTGGGCATGGTCCAGCCCTGGCTAGCAGGCACTCACCCGGCTCGCAGGCACAGCCGCTGCCTCCTCACTGAGTCGCTCTTCTGCCGGGGTGACTTCAGTCCAATTATTTTCTCTCTTCCTCCTGCCACCCTCCGCCCCCGGTTACAAATGAGTGTTTGTGTACGGCTCAGGGAGAAACACCTTTCACAGCTTCATAAAAATAAATGTCAGCCTGCCACTGAGTTAGTCAGGAAGTTCTGACGAGGTCAAAAGCTGTTCAAAAGCTGCCATCATGCAGTATTTAGCGATCCCGCCTGTGTTAAGCGGGTAGACCTGCTATCCTACAAACTGTGTGCATGGGCAGGGGAATTGGCAATGACACCCATCACCCTAAAACAGCTACAAGACTGTAAGAAATGTTATGTGAAGAGTTACTGTTTGTACCTGGATAGCTGGTATTAACCTACATTGACAGAGGAGTGTCACTCACCTCTGTCGCTCTTGCTTGGTAAGGGTCTCAGTCCAAATCAAACACGTGGTGCGACCTGTGCTCCTCCCCAGCCAAGTGAAAGGAGTGTTTTGGGTAGGATGCTGGATGCTTTTGGTCTGAAGGCAAACAACTCTTCCTCTGATTCTCTCAGCACAACTTCATTAGTGACAAGGACTGAGAGTGGAAGTGACAGCCTCATCATTTGATTTGATTGCATATTGTGTTAATTTGGTACGGAAGCACTTTGAAGCTATTAATCTATTGATTCATTCTTACTTGAGCACAAATTTGATTGCTGTATTTTTTGCCTTTTTATTAGTTTTGTAAATAAACTAAGTAGCATGCTTGCTCCAGTTTATGTTTGCTCTATTATTCATTTTCATAAATTCTATACAAAAGGCCACTGAGCTGGTTAGGTTAGACCACACCGAGGGCCACCTGCCTAATATGGCAAAGGCGAGCCTAGCCATGTGGGTCTTCTTCCACACCATCCATATACAGCATATACAGCTGTACTCCGTCTCCAGCAGCACTACTCACTCCCCCGGTGTACCCTAGTCATAAAGCACAACTGGCTACTCCAAATGCATCACGGTCCTTTTTTCTGATTTATGAGCCACATTTTTTGCAGCTGCATTAACCAACCTTTGCCAGTGTCCCTCTAAGCCTGTAACAGCCCCAAGATATGCTACGGTTTTTCTAGGCGGAGCTCTTCTTTCCATTCACCCAGAGTAACCGCGCATACATACGCACACGCACATACAGCCATATAAACTAGGGCAACCTGAATTCATAAAAGCAGGCAAGCTGTTGGTGTTTTTGTCTGGTTTTAGCACTGCTGCACAGCTGAAGCAGGAAAAATTGATGCAGGCTATCCATTTAACTTCCTGCTTTCCAAAAACAAAGCAGTTTTCGCCATTGCCGAGATGTTCATTTCCAATCTCTGATTCTAAAAGAATCTGACACCAGTTGTAAGGCAACACCTCTTGGTATCAATTTGCTTTTTACAAGGGTCAAAAGAGGAGATGCCATGTAAGCTATAGTGTTGAGTGCTGCTTCATAAACTGGCTTAAATTTAAGTTTCTTTATTTACAGCTAAAGTAGCAATGCATTTCAAAGCACTGGTCGGATTGTACCTAGGAAATGAAAGATGAAAGATCTGACATTTAAAAATGTGACCTCTTTGTCTAATGAAAGTATAGCCACCTCTTCTTCCTCCCTCCTATGAAGGCCGACCTTCACCCCCCAGGCTTTGCAACATTGTCCCCTTCAGTTTCACCCAGGAGAATGAAACACACTTCTCTCTGGAGACTATCGGTACTTTTTGATCACAGGCACTGACAGTGGGTGATCAATTAGGTAAGCACTTAAGTATGGAGCTGGAAATGAGCTGAGAAAACAATGGAGAAAGGTCTCCTCAAGCATTTGTGCCTGAGCAGACAGATGATCCTGCTCAGCCAGGCTTGCATCCCTTTCCTTTGTTTTTCAGCAAACATTTGAATCGCCACTGTTTGTTTGCAGGGATATTTGGAGAGGGACCGTAGTTCATCATGTTTGTACACAGACAAATGCATGCTGCGGGAACTGGTACCAGCCAGGTTTAACCCTCACGGTGCGGGCAGAGGGTGTTTGGGAGGACATGAGGAAGCACGGGGGAGACCAGGGTACAAAGCAGGCAACACTTTTAGCCCAGACCCACATGACTGATGGCTGGTGGCGGTGAGGAAGAGGAGGAATCCTTGAGACGTTGTGAAGTCCTTGACCAGAGACGAGCTGTTTGTGGTCCAGCCCAGGAGCCTGCAATGAGGCGTCTGAGCAGTAGATGAGCAGATGGGTGCAGCTAAAGACAAATTCCTTATGTGCACAGCCCCACTCTAGCTCTGACCTTAAAGATAAGTGAAACGGGCTTGTTTGGGTGGAATACTGAGAAACTGATAACTATTTAGCACATGGTTCAAAATCTGACTGTTCACTGAATGAAATGGACAGCTACCAGCTCTGCTGTCCAGGGGTGAGTGTGGAAAGAGAACTGGGCATCTTGGCAAGATTTCTGCTGGAGCTGCATTCAAACTGCAAACGAATACATCATTCACAAACCCTGCAATCCTTATTACTCTCTTTGCTATGCTAAATCAAGGTCCTCTGTTTTCCTGGAGTTCAGTTCTTCTTTTAACTGAGACGTCTTATTTGAAGAGGAACTCTCCAATTTAGGGGCAGGCAATAAATTAATAAAAAGATTGGTATAAATCATCACTCATGATTTGGAATAGCTCTGCAGTAATTTGGGTCTGTAAAGCTTAGCTAATGCTTCTAATGTAATGTTCTGCCATAAGATTTAATTTACCTTGTACAAGCCATTTAGTAATCTAAGCACAGATGTAGAAACAACAAATACCTATTAAACCAGGCCCAATGGGGTGGATTTGTCCATAGCTAGTTGCCATATCATGGCAACGCTACACAAATGATTTTGGATAGACAGCCTCGGCTCTAAACTCCGTTTAATTACGTTTGCTATTCTCTTATGGTGTTTGTTTTCCATTGAGCCATGTGCATCACAAGCTCTCACGTGAGCTTTCTCGTTACAAACAACTAATTTACATTAAGTGGTTTTCTTAGTAATTTGTCTGTTATGTCATTATCTGGACATAGTGCTACACCAAGGACTGGCCCTTTTTCCATGGATTTGGACTGGCTAGTCATCACTCCAAGAGTTTATGACTGATGTATAAGAAAGGATACCACTGAGGTCACAAAAATCATAGTAGGATGTAGTCACAATTACCATATATTCAGTTATTTTAATTAAATCGTCCATGACATTCCCAAGCACTGTCCTTTGTGCGTGTTAGAAATGATATTGCATTTTTCATAACTTAATAGCAAGTAGAAGTATCATGGTTGGCACTTACTTAAGGCAGTATTATCTCTTAAGTAATCTCTTAGTCTTCTTCTCAGCAATCATCATGGTGGACCTGAATTACTGTGATATCTCTCTTGGTCACATGGTCCTTGACTATAAAACTGGTTAAAACTGGCTTGAGCCCAAAGTAACTTGTCATTAAAAAGTTCTTTCAGTAAAAGCAATGGGAAAGCACCCACTGGTTAAAGAGAAGAATGTAAATGGAATTGAAAAGCAAAAGCTAAGAAGGGAGGGTATTCAGCCAAGACCTGACATCTGCTGTACCTGATCTGTGTTTTTCTTCACCATCTTTCTCCAGATAGGAAAAAGTGATACGCTTCTTGCTGTATCACCTGCCTGTTACCCAGGGAGATAAAATTCTTCAATAAAAAAATGAAATGCAAGGCTGTATGCTTTCAGAACTAAGCCTCATTATGTAAATTCAAACTCCTCTCATCTTCAGGAAAAATAGCATGCAGTATTTAATCTACAGACTTCTTATTCCCGTGTTTTGAATTAATATTAACCATGAACAACTATCCTCCTGGAAGGAAAGAGTGAACACCAGTGTTACAGACCCTGCTCCTGGATGTGTACAGGTTCCAGAAGAGACCATTAACATTTCCTTCCTTGTTTTACTGTGCCTAACTAGAGGAAACTCCCAAATGCTCAGATAAGCCTGGCACTGTATGGCCCTAAACTTGCCTTGTCATCTACCTTCCAGATTTAATTCCTCCTGCCTTCCCTCTACTGCACTTTAGAATAAAACAGAACTAACTAACTTCTTTTTAATAAGTGTTGATTACAAAATGCTCTGGTCCCATCCTGCTTAGATTGCGTGAATAGCCTACTGCTAGACTGTTCTGAACTTGACCCTCATTCTGCATCCAAACTCAATGATACAGCCATTCATCAGCTTGATTTTGGTAGTTATACATGCCCTCTGAAACATTACTTTTGGCAGGCTCTCAAAGCACAACTGACTTTCAGCATACAAATCTCACTGACTTGCTGCATAGTCTCCTTCATGATCCTTGATCAGCATGAGCTCAAGACCTCAGTTGACTAGCATAAAACCAAAAATAGTGCATTTGACAGTGCAACTCTGAATAACAATTAATATGCAACCTCAGTGATATCAGTTGGTATGTGCATCAGCTGCTCTGTGACTGCTTTTCTCAACCTCTGTTCAGCTGAGCTGGTCAGCAGGAAGAAGGTGCCCAAGAGACCTGCAGCTGGTCCCTAAATGAAGCAAATGTTGCTGTAAGTTGACTTGTCCCACCAAGAACTGTCTGGAGATGGTAACTGCAAAGAGCAGGCCCCTGAATCAGGGGCTTTTTGGTTAAAGAAGAAGTAGTAATGACTCTGCATATTTAGCAATTTTAGAAGCATTTCTATTCTTTTTGACTGCCTATAGCTGAATGTCAGTTAGCCATGGGCTAATGGCCCCAGCAGGGAAATGGCAGCACAGAACAGGGCAGGGGCTGTCCCTGCCACTCATATTTAGTACTTGAGGACCAGTTCCCAGGCTTTTTCTAAGATCGCTGGATCTCTTAAGTTTTCAAAGCCTCCAGAGAAAAGTACAACGTGCCCTGGGATCCTTGTATGCAATGTGTGAGTGTCCCTGCAGCAGTTCTTTGGAAAAGCAGCAGGATATACTTGATTGCTGCAGTGCTTTATATAATGCAGCAACTAAATATCCATATGCAAAGGCATCCAGCCCACCCATAACTGAAGAAGTGTTGTGGGGATCTGCTCAAGTCCACTAAGGCATAATTGACACCACTGCCCCCCAACCACCCTTCTACAGAAACCCCTGCAGGAAAAAACTTGGGAGAGTTACCTGGACCCTGGCACCATCCTCCACTCCCTAGAGAGAAACCTCAGGACCAGAAGTGATTCAGCAGAAGACGATGCAGCACAGAATTGATTTGTTTGGCAGCCACCCCACTGCAGGTCCGCTGATGCTGTTGTACAACACCTCTTTCACTGATAATGAGTAAAGCCGAAACCCTTGCCTCTCATGGAAGGGAGATACTAAACATGATGCAGCTTAGCGTCGTTTTCTGAAGATAACTTCCTAATCTAGCAAGTAGGAGTCATCCTTCATAGCGGCAACCCACATGTCCATTCTTTCAGCCACGCTAAACCAGAGTCTTCGTATTTCTCATGGTCCAGGAGCAGAATCCAACCCTCACCAGAGCAGGTCTTCATGCCCCTTTAATGAAAGAAGAGATGAGCACTCAGACTACAAGCCTGATTCTTCAGTCCCTTGTGCATATTTCATGCCACTAAATAACTGTAGTGAAATCTGTGTTGTAAGGCAGTAAAAGCTATTTTGTGATGATGAGGGATCAGGCTCTGTAAAATGTATCCAGAAATTAAACAAGTAAAACAGAGCAAACAGCTCTGGCCTATCAAGGTAATTTATATCCTGTTAACCAGAAAAAAACAGGCACAAGAGACATCTGGAAGTGAAAATTAACTAAAACCAGACTAATGACATAAACAAGAGAGAAATACAGCCTCCAGATCTGTGTAGCTGAGCCTGATGGATATCACAAGCTAGATTGCTAGGGGGTTTTATTTTTAAAGGAACACAACAAATCAGGGAGGAAATTTTCCATTTAAAACCATAACTACTCAATTCAGAGATTTGTGGGGACATAAAAGACACAAGCACAGAGGAAAATATCAGCTGCCAACAGCTCTAGATGCATGTTGGGCCCAGGACTAATTGAATAACAATAACCATTATTTGAGAATAATTTTTGTTGCCAAAATTCAAAACTAATATTATTTACAAACTGCTGTATGACCACCTGCAGATCTGACTGAATTGAAAAAATACATACTCACATACAAACACATAAATAGTCATGAACAACTATTTGAAAAAACTTAGTGTAGAATATGCATTTAAAAAATGCAAGTTAAGCAAGCAAATTCTCTCCCTGTTGCAATATCATCTTGTACCGAGGGCATTTGCTCCTGGTAGTGAAGGAATTTCTGGGTTTGGTGCATTTCCTTTAAATGTGTGAGAAAGGCTGCACGTGCTCTTAGCAGAAGAAAATCTGGCCACAGTTTTCACCTCATCACTGACCTTGAAACCACTTTACTATTCTCTTGCATATCTAGCTATGAAATCTTCATCCAAACTGCAGTGGGCTCTGCCATCTGTTTGATTCCCCTGCAGATCTGGGCAGAGCATTTTTATGATCTGCATTCAGTCTATAATAGACAGTATTTTTATAAAGGTGACAAATGCTACTGCTTAAAAAACTGGGGGGGGAGGGATGTTGGGTTTTTTTTTATTTTCAATGTTGGCAAAAATATCTTTATGGAGCTTTTATCTGCTCATGTTACCTCAAAATCCCACCAAAGCAAACATTTGCTAAAATAATGGTAAGCTAAGCAAAGCAGAAATGACCAGGTTTTGGATTATATACCGTTATATCTTATGCACCAACAATGCTGCTTTCCAAATTCAGAGTCCACAACATTTCTAAGCACAAAAGTAATTTTCAAATCCCAGGCTAGGTTTGCAGTATGGGCAGATTAAATTGCTCTCTTTCCTTACTTAGAAGTTGACCCAATTTGACAGAAAAATCTTCAGGAGAAAGTAAATGTAGAACTCCCTATTTTATTTGATACTACTTTACCGACTACAGCAATGCTCTGAATGCCAGGCACTAAAACCCAAATCCTGCATCAAAACATGTCCCTGAAAGGTGTACCTGGTTCTCTCATTCCTGCATAGAAATGGTGAAGTTCTTTCCCTATGGTACCACCTCCGTGGTGCGCCCACCATGCGTCTTTTTTGTCCTGCTCCTGCACAGGAATAATATCCTGTCAGTAATTCATAAGTATTATAGAGGCCCTTGCTGTGCTTCTGAAATCACCAGAACCTAGTAAAAAAACAGTATAAAATTTAGTTTGGCTTCATGTGACTTGTGCAGTTCCATGTGGCTCCTTCACTTATGTACCTTGTGCAACTGCCACGTGACAGCCTCCCCAAAGGTGGCCTGGGGGATAAAAGATCCTGCACATGTCTGTAGGCTGGGCTGGGACTTGGAGAGGACTGTAAAATGCAAGATGGAAGGAAAACAAGCAAATTGCTTCCCTGAAATGGAAAAAGAGAAGAGACAGAGAGATTTACTTAATTTTCTGAAGCCTGTAGGTTCTCAAGCACCAAAGTGATGAACAAGAGACTTGCTGAGTCCTTCTTCCCCACGAGGAACATTCACACAAGTGTCACTGGAATGCCTGCAGTGAATCCCGTGGACTGACGGTACACTTTGCTTCCCTCATCCGTGAAGCCAGCATGATGGCAGGAAGACTGGGATGTTCTGGTGCTGATCTGCAACTCTTGAGCACCAGGTCAGAAGCCCCAGGAGAAGCTGGACAGCATAGGGAGGTCTTCAGAGATCGTTTCCACAGTGTGTTGCAGTGCTGATGTTTATGCAGCCCCTTTTTTATGTTTCCTTTTGCCATGTGAGATTGAGTACTGAATATAAGTGATATTTACATCATTAAAAATTATTTCAAATTAGTCAATAAACTCTTTATCTCAGTTCCTAATACAGGTATATCTCTGTTGGTTGCCAGTAAAAAAAAGAAACATTAACAAATATATACAATTCAGGACAAACATGTAAAAGAACCACACATTTCAAAGGCAATCAACCGTTACAAAACATTATCAGTCTCAGCTATACATGTTAAAAAAGGAAAGCCCTAATTGATTCTGTGTTAATTAAAAATCTGCATATCTACAGTCTAAGTCTGGTTCCAGCAGACCCAGTGTGAAGGGCTAGCAATGCAGGCAACCTTTGTGCCTTACGTCAGCGACAGTGGCACCGGGACTTGCCTGCCATGCTCTGTGCTGGGGACAATGGCACCCGTACAGGACGTGATCTCCTTGCCCCGATGCTTGTTGCTGATACTGCTTTTGGTTCCACCTGCACAGTGGGCTGAGCAGGCAGCTAACACAGCAAGGGCCTAGGAGAGACTGTAAGGCAAAGACAGGTGAGGGTGATGGTGGCCAAAAGCAGTAAGAGAGAGGGGAAGATGCCTATAAGCAACAGCCACCTCGGGGGCAGGATATCAGAAAGTGAAGTGGAAGAGGCACCCCCTCAGAGCTGCAGGGAGAGGAGGTAGCTGTGCGTTATCCACCAGTGCCCCATAAGGAGGAATGGGGGAGCATGAAGCAAGATGTCTTGATGCCTTTCCTGTGCATTTCCTTGCCCTTCTGCTCTCAGCTCCCTTTGCCTTGAGCTCGTCCTTTTGCTCCTGCTGTTTCAGCATATGGTGCTTTGTTTCCAATGCCAGGGAGACATTGTGAACAAGCTGCATATGCTTCTTGTATTCCTTGACCTGAGCCCATCTAGGGTGGGTGGCCAGCTTGGAGCACAGGTATGGGCATGGGCATGGCTGCAACATAGCTGCAGTGTAGCTCAGGCAGAGAGCATGGGTAGAGTGCCCAGCTTAAAAGCACGTCCCTGAGAGAAGGGCAGCCTTTCCCACCAAGGCTTCACACAGCATTTTCTCAAACACCTCTGATTCAAGACGTGACGCCTGCACCCATTATCTAAGCTGGCCCTGAGCCCAAGCAGTCAAGACCCTAGGAAGGGTAGGAGGGTGTGCTAGGGGCCTGACAGGCAGTGCTTGTTATAGCTGGTAAGATCAACATGGATTGAGTCCCCGACTGTTTGCTGCTCCTCCATTTAGAGGAAGGGAGCTCCTCACACAATGGCTTAGGAAATTCTATGGTTGTGGAGGAAACGAGGCTGCTCACTGAAGGAACCTGAGAAGGATAAGCAAAGGGTGTCTCCAGGAAACAGTGCTGAGATTGCTCTTCCAGAAGGAAGGGATGTGGGCGCAAAGCAAAAAATCCTCTGCAAGGGAAGAAGAGTTGCTCTCGTCCACCTCTCTCAGCTCATCCAAGAAACAAGCAGTGTCTGAGTGAGCAGTTCACATCCTCTCCATTCCTCAGCATCACAGGGAAGGAGCCTGCTCCAGAAACAGCAGCTGGGCCTTTAAGCTGGAGCTAGATCTTTTGCATGCTCATGTAACAGATACCTGTATGCAACATGCGACAGGCTGTCCTTAAAAATCAAGACCTCTGCCTAGACTGGCACTGAGGCAGGCACAAGATATGCTCTAATTATGTCTTGTTTCTTTGGTTGTTTTAAGATTTGTTGTCATTATGCTTTATCTGTAATGAATTGTTTTTTAAATGTTATTGCTTTATACAGCTTAATTCTATTTGCCAAAACATGCTGACTATTAAATTGTTGCAATTTTTTCTCTTTTTATCACCAGTATGCTGTTGTAAAATAAATGGCTACTTTAAAAACCAATCCTCTTGTTTTCTGAAGGCATGAAGAGGAGTCATTGTTTAGAGGAGAAGAAGGAAACTAGGCACCACATCAAGAGAAAACACATTGGCTCCAAATTCATGCAGTGTACCTCAAAGTCCCTTTCACTGTGTGTATGGTCTCATTTTGCCACCTTGAGCATGGCTATTTATTGAAGAGCTCTTGGGCTGACCGTGGCCTCTGTGATTCTCTTCTCACTGTCCCTTGTCCTCCTCTGTACTGTACAAAGTAGGGATTCCTCTGGGTCTCCCAGGGTACCTTCTTTCATCCTCCCACTGGGAATCAGGTCCTGCCAGTTGTACCCTGAAGTTAACGACAGAATTAGCAGCTCCCTGACATGACCGTCTTCCTACGGTGCTTCACTTTGTCCTACTCTGTTGTGTCACACTAACGTAATATCACTTTCCATTGCAATGGAAGTTCCACATCCCGACCTCCCTCGGCAGCATCCATGTTGTCCATAGTCCCTCAGCTGTCTCACACCTGAGGTTTCCCAATCCCTCTATCCATAAGCTGAGGACATTCAGGAGTCCCTGAAAATACTGCACAATAAGCAGACAGTCACATGTCAGTCAGGAGTCTGCATCTGTCACCTAAGCGGATAGCTGCACCTGCGTAACAGAAAAGCTGGAATTTGCTTGCTTGCCCCTACTTCTTGTGTGAACACTTACAAACCTGCGATGACAAGGGGTAACTTCTGCCAGTGCTGGAGAATAGGCCAGGATCCCCAGTTCTGCCTGCACTTGTTTCAGGGCAAACTTAGGAGAAATCTAGTGAAAACAAATCGTGGCACATTCAAGAAAGGAAAAGGAGGAAAATGAAAACAGTATCAAACACTGTGGTGTTCAAATTTTAAGGTGCAGCTCCACCACGCTTCTTGACAGAAACTAGATAACAGAAAATCATGGACAAGGGGGGCCTCACAGATGCTTCTTAACCCCTCACATTGATCCTTCCAGAAGAAGAAATGATCCAATTCCTCCCAGGTAATTGTAAATTACCTACTGACCTTAAGAAAATGGCCAGGTATTCCAGGGACAGCAGGACAGAATCTGGCGCTGGTATTCACAACTACAAAGAAGGAAAAAAATTTAAAAAAGAGAAACCACAGTGTGACAAACCAATCTGAGTGACTTGGCAAATGTGCAGGGTTAATTGTCACTTTATTGCTAAAAGTGAAGATTATAAAATTGTATGGCTCCATTTTTCTTGCTATGTGTCAAAACTCGTATCATCTGGAGATGTAATAATGCTTCTCCTGAAATAATATAGATATACTCTTTGCGTATTTTTCTGCTTTCTGACCTCTTACCTTTTCCAAGTCCTCCACCCTTTCTCTGTAAATGCTGGCGATCTTTATTTATCCTGTTATGGTAGTTATACTTAGTCACAAATGTATTTCTGTTCCACCCCCTTCAGAGAGGACACTTTGCATAGCTTTAGAGTAATCAGGAAAGTCATCACAAGCCATCAGAAATGCCTGCCTACAAAACAGCTAGCAACTTCCCTTTTAAATCAAGGTATTTGCTGAGAAATAGGAAAAGTTATGAAAAGCATATTCATATTGACATTACTGATAAAAGCCAGATAGTACATGCCTGCCCTGAAGGGAAACAGGATAAAGGACATCCCTCCATCACACACTCCCTCCTGCCTCCACACAGTTGGTTGGTTTTTGGGACAAAGCTGCTCAAGCTTCGGAAGTAAAGCTGCAAAAAATCAAGAATTTCATTGTCCCGTAGCAAGGAACAATCCAAGGGCAAAGTAAGATCACAGCACAGCAGAGTCGCTTCTTTATCATCAAATAATTATTATAAAACAGTGCTAAAACAAACATGGCAAGTGGATATATCTAGTTGCCATCTGGCTTCCAGGAGGATGAGAGTATAAACTTTACCTCAGTTTTGTTAATCTCTGTACCAGTTTTGATCTTGTAACTGGTTAGTCTGAGTTGTTAGAGATATAAAGTTCACTTTTACCACTTTTCTCTCCTAAAACTACTTCTTTTGATTCTTATTCCCTTGACATCTCTTTTTGGCCTAACATAAGCCAAAAGCCTTAATTTACTGTGCATAATTCATAAAGCATGATGTGCATTCCTATAAAGCATGCTAAGACTTTCTTAAAAGGTCTAAGAAAGTTTCTTAGTATTACTACTTCTTCCCCTGCAAACATGTACTGCTTGCTCATCCGTTTGAGGTGGCACTACGTTCTCAATACTGCAGAGCCACCCCACAAGTCCTTTTTCCTGAACTGGTGCTGAATATGTGTTTCATCCTAACTCTTACTTGTTGCTGAACTACTGATGTCTGTATTTCCTCCCTTATGTCTGTGCTGCAGGACACTGGATCTTCTTCATTGGTTGTTGTAAATAGGCACACCTCGGTTGACTTCATCAACACTACATTTGCCTATCCCGTGGCTTCCCTGGGGACATATAAAGCCTGAGGATTCCTTAGAAGACACATTTTGGGGCTTGGGCCTCACAAGTTGGTGCCGTTGATGCCCCTGCCAAAAGCTACCAGCCATGTAACATACTGTCTGCCATGCAAGAGCTCTGCTTTCTTAGAGCCAAATTACAATGCGGAGGTGTTGGTGGGACCTGTATGGAGCCACCTGAACTCACTTGAGACACATGAGTGCAGCGAAATTAACAGGCTTTTATTTTTCCCTCTGCTTTCTGCCTTTTGCCAAAAAGATTGTTGTTACTCTGCAATGGACTGACCCTGGCTGTAGGTACTGCTAGCCGAGGACAGCCGCTGGCAGGCAACATGGAGAGAGAAGGAACGAGCAAAAGAGAAAAAAACCCCAAACCTCTGATCTCCAGGGAGGCTGAAGTGAGTGTGGATTATAAGGCTGAATGCCCAGTAAAGGACAGCAGAGGTTGCATCCTTTACCTTCAACAGCACCACAGGGAATCTGGGGAAGGCCAGAGTGGGCATGAAGAGAAGCAAGCACCACATTTCATTACACCTACTAGAATTGCAGAAGGGTGTGAAGCCTTATCACACTTGGCACAATGGCTGTTTACATCTTTCCACCACTTTCTCCAGAAAGTTTCTATTTAACCATCAAATAACCAACGTCAGCTTCAGATAAGGATGGAAGTCCTCGTTTTCACTTTCTACAACGCGATGCTCTTCTGTTGTGGGATGAAGGAGCTCCTTCTAGACTGATGCACTGCAGACAGACTTACTAAGAAAGAGGATATTCCCTGTGCATTATGAAGAAAAAGGAGCTCACAGGCACTGATTGTCAGAAGAATCCCCTGCAAACTGCTAGTGTTTTAAAGAAATATTTTTCAAATGACACAGTTAGGCAAAAATGTCCTGTTTTGAATAACTACAAGAATGTTCCCTCTGCGGGGAGGTGTGAAGAGCAATTATGTTCCCAACTTTGCAAACATGGATTACAGAACTGAAAATGTATTTTGCTTTAGAAAGACTTGCTTTGATTTTGTTCAAGAAATATATGTGAAAATCCACACTCCCAAATCTGCAAAAATATGATAAAATAATTTTGAAAGGTAAATGTGTTTCCAATGCACACATGAAGGCTAGCAATTGTTTGGTAATTCCATTTAAGCCTAAAATGTTTGATGGCTTGGTGCTCTGGTCATATTTTAATGGTATTTGCTGTAACCAGGCAGATTTATGTCCAGGTCTGTTCAGACATTCTCATTTTTAATCCAAAATTTGCATCTACATCCAATAAAGTATATGCTGCTTGACTGTATGTCAAAAAGCAACTCAGTGTTCCTCCAAATACAGTCTCGGCAGGAGACTGTCGGTTCGGGTGGAGATAACATGGAGTCTCTGTTTCTCAGTTCTCAGGATATCATCCCCTCTAGGGACTGACATTCATGGAGCAAGGAACCATATTTCCTGATGTGGACTTCTTGAACTTCTGTTTTCTCTCTGGTTCCCTGGTGCAAGTTCCCTGGTGCAAAACCCTCTGAGTTTTAACAACATTGTAAAGGGAGGCTCTGTAGGCACTTGTGGAGTTTAAATCCCCACCACATCCTTGTGAGAAGACTCAGGGGCATTATCTCACATTAGGCACTACAAGACGGAGTGACCTAAAATCACATGCTATTGGCAAAAAATGTGAGTCTGTGAAAATCAGTGTCTACCAAAATAGCCATACATGGTTTCTGTTGGCTGGATACTTAAATTCTGGTTGATATTATATTTTGTTTCAGACTTTCTTAAAAACACCTGAAGGGGAAGGGGAGGTTCAACCATAGCTACTGAAATAAATGGTTACTGTCCCCTGGCCTGTGACAGCAGCATTTATCTTTTCTACAGCCCATGTGTGAGGGGCAGGACGATAAGTTTCTCCTGCTCTTGCTTAGCTATTTTCTGTCAAAAATCTTACTGCAACTTTTGTACAGTGAATATTTATAACTGTTGTTAGTGTCAATATAATTTTTTGCAGTTACTGCACTTATTTACATTTTAATGGCCAAGTCAATAAAGATTTATGCACCTGTCATCTGCATTTTCCACAAAAGTGGCGAATGCTTCAAAAAACAGTATCTCCTGCAGAATACTCCCCCTCCAAGCATCCTTTAAATGCCTTCACTGTTTCACAAAACAGTAGGCTACCCATTAAAATAACCAACTCTTAAAGTCGTAAGTCAAACCCAGGAAAATCTTGCAGCAGTCTTCATGGCAAAATGTCTGCATATTACAAAAGCACTTGCTCAGGGACCATTTTTTCTCTCTGTTTTTAAACACTGCCCCTTGAATGGCAAAGTCTAGTTTATCACTTTGATATGTCTCAGCTGCACAAACTACATTGTTTTTGTGGCTTGAGGAGATACGCTGCTTAGCATTGACCTTGTTTTAATTTTAATACAGTAAAAGGTACAGCTCGGAGCACTGCTTTGGGGGGTGTGCAGGCACACCATTTAGGAGGGACATGCTGTGCTCCAGCATTCACTCCCATGCACACATACCCTCCTCCAAAATGAGAACTACAGAAAGGAAAACATGAAAGCATTCCCTCCATGCCTGCTCGTGGCCTTGGCATCAAGGCCTTGGCATCGTGGCTCGTGGCCTCGGTTCAGGCTACCGAGGTACATGTGCACACTCATTCTGGCCATGCTTTTCTTGAAGGCAGTGACACCACAAGCCTCTTTTGTCCCCACCTGGAGGAGGCTGGCGAGACCCACACTGCTGCTCTGCTGCCTGGGCTCGGCAGGATCAGTTCCCTTTCCATTCCTAGACTGATATGGTTATTCCTGCTGTCCACCCCTTGCTGGATTTTGCGGTGGGCTGGTAGCTGCAGTGCCAGTAACGAGAAGCAGGCTCTCTCCAGGGCTGTGTTCTCTCTCCAGGGTGTGTTGCCGCTCGAGGCCCATCCTGGCCTGGCAGAGCCGAGCCAGGTCTGTTCCAGCTGAAGCTCAGGGTCTCAAAGACATACAGAAGTACAAGGTCAGTTGAGGCTGGGGTTCAATGTCCAGATTAGTTTTAGGATAGAGTTCAGATTCGAGGCTGAGGTGAAGCCAAGGTTAGGGATCTGGCGCCAGCAGCATCCCAGCTTCATGACCTGCTCTTATAAGGTAACATTCATAAATCCTACTGTCTCAACGCCATGACGTGCACGAGAGCTGCCAAACAGAGGTATGTCAGAGCTGCAGAGCTGCAGAGCCCTGGCCCCTCCAGTGGATCCGCTGCAGAGCTCTTGCTCTTAGATACAGCCCGGCTCACCCACATTATATGGCTGTAACCAAAGCACGGTTAAACCTGTGCTACTTGCACTTGCTGCGGTCTCCTCACAGATCCTTACGGCTTGAAGGCCAACACAACTTTTCATCCTGACACTGAGATACATTTTCTCCCGTAGGGGCGATTCCCTGCCCAGCTCCGACGTCCCAGCCCCACCTCCCCAGGCAACTGAGCAGGCCAAGTAACGCCTGCGAGCATCTCCACCGGGAAAGGGGCGGCCGGGGGGGGTCTTCCACGTCGCCTTTCAAAGCCAGGCTCTTTCCCCGCCTGAGATACTCCGGCAAATTTCACCCTGGGGCCAGAGCCCGCTGCCCTGCGCTCGCCCCGCGGCAGACGACGGTTCAGCCGGTCGCCCGCCGCTGAGGAGAGCCCGCAGCGGCAGCGCCGAGGCCGCCGGCGGCCCGGGCCCCCCCGCGCCCGGCAGAGCCCCCGCTGCCCTCGGCGGCGCCCCGCGGGCAGCGCCCCCTGGCGGCGGGGCGGGCGGCGGCGGGGCGCGCTCCCTCCGGCGGGGGCGGCGGCGGCAGGCGGCGCGGTGAGCCGGGCCGGGCCGGGGCGAGCGGCGCGGCGGGGCGAGCCCAGCGCTGAGCTCACCTCCCTCCGCCCCCCGCCCGCCTCCCTCCCTCCCTCCTCCTCCTCCTCCCTGCCTCCTCCTCCTCCCGCGCCCAGCCTGCAGCCGGGATCTCAGTATTATGGCATCGAGGAGAATGGAGACCAAACCCGTGATAACGTGTCTGAAAACCCTCCTCATCATCTACTCCTTCGTCTTCTGGGTGAGTGCGGCGCGGCGCGGCGCGGCGCGGACACCGGCCCTCCGCCGGGCAGGGCCCGGCACCCCCGCGGCGGTCGCGGCCCCCACCTGCCCGGGCGGGCGGCGGGGCCGGTGAGGGTCGGCTGCGGGGGCTCCGCAGCGCGGCTCCGCCGGGATGTCACCGCTGTGCCGTGCGGGGACGTCGCTCTGTTGATGCCGGAACGCATATGTGCATACACATATATATACACACACATATATATGTATGCACACACACACACACATATATATATATATAAATATTTTTTTTTGCCTCTTCTTGCAGCGAGCAAATACCCCCGAGCCCCGGCGGGGGAAAGTTGCAGGGGTCTCCCCGGCTGCCGCGATGGCCGCCCCTTTCCCCGCCGCCCCCGTGGCCGGCTGGACCGGGGCGGGGGGGGCTGCGGGGCGGCCCCGCTCCCGTCTCCCCGCTGCCTGCCGCATCCCCGTCCCGCCGCGGGGCCCGGGGGGGTGCCGCCTCCGTGCCCCCTCCCCGAGCCCCCCCGGCGCTGGGCCCGGCTCTTACCTGGGCGCACCGGGTGCCGACCTCCGCCGCCGCCCGGTATATCCGCCGCGCTGCGTTTCGTAACCCGGCTCAGGCTCCCGTAAACCATTGTCATGACCCAGATACATTAATGGAGTTGCCGTGATTGACGGACGGGAGCCGGGTTTTTCGGGCGACCCCGGAGGGCTGGAGGTTTTCGCAGCGTCCTGGCCCGTTACTCAGCAGATCCCCGGCATGAGCAGCGTCTGGTGGCGGCAGTCTGCAGCTTAAAGACCTTTTAATGGTGCACGGTGACAGCACACGGTAACGGCCCCGGTGTCTGCTGTTAGCGGCCGTAACCTGCACGTCGTTGATACAACACACTGAAGGGAATTTGTCACTTCCTAGCGAGGGAGGCTGATTGTGTATTATCGTTCTAATCGCTTTATGCTGTGAAAAGTGTCTGTGAAACGGAGTAACTCAAATTTTCATCGTTCTGCTTAAAAACGCATTCTTAAACAAAGAATTGCTTATTCATGGCAAGAATGTTTTACATCTTTATAGCGAACATAGGACTTCCCCTGTTTCAACTTTAACTTCATAGGCTTTTTTTTAATTAAAAAAAAAAACCAGAACCAAAAGTAATTTTGCTAATCCATACTTATGGCAGTACCTCTGCGTTATTGGCCCCCCCACCCCCCAGCATTTAACATACCCCCCCCCCTTCTTTTTTAACAATTTTGGTGGTAACCGCAGCAGATGTGCCCGCTGACTGAAATGGATAGGCAGCCGGAATCATCTGTTCTTTTTTTGTTGGCAAGTAGATCCTTCACACTCGTCTGAAGGAGGTAGGTTGCTAAGTTTATACACTTGCCACAGTTTAAAGATTCATCCTTTCCAGTGCTCTGTTCTCAACGGATCCGCGAGAAACCCCTCTTCTTCCTGTGATTATGAGCAACTGCAGGAGCTCTGGTGAATTCATGGTATCTTTTCAAATTACGTCTTTTTTTAAAAGTGACCGCTGTATCTGCTGTAGCCTGAATAAACAGAGGACTTAAATCGGCATGCCCGTTGAGCTAGCACATTTCATGAACGCTAATCTCATTAAAAAAGAGAGAATTGTACATTGAGCCAAGCAGCTGGCTAAGGGCATTTGCGCTGTAGGCTGTCGTGATGCCAGGCCAGGTTGACAGCTGGGACCTCGTAGGGTAAATAACACAGCTGAGCTCTGGTTTGGGCTACAGCAATGCGTCTGTGCTGGTGGGATGCTCTAGTGCAAATTCTTTTCCTCTGAACTGTCTGTCAGGCTCCCCTGTGTCCCAGTCTTCTCCAAGGGCCCGCTAATGTGGCTTTTCCAGTTACTTAAGACCCGACAGCCATCAGGGTGTTTGTCTGTTTGTCCTCTTCCTTAAGCCTGGAAAAGGAGGAAGAAAATAAACGGTTGGAGACAGAATCCTGCAACCATGAGCAAAAAAGAATGAATTTCTTTTCCATCATGCTTGCTGTTGCATTGGTTTCCCAAGGCACCAACCTAGGGAAACCTAGGCAGATCTCGGTGAGAGAAGACAACAAAGTGCTTGGTAAATGTCTGGAGTAGTTGACAGCAGAGCCGAAGTCTTCGCCAGTTGTTCTTCCTTTTAGCACAGAAGAACAAAAACTAATTCACATTTTTAGCCCCTTTCTGGGCTTTGAATCAACCCATTTAGTATAAACTGGAGCAAGGCTGCACCTATTGCCATGAGTAGAGCAGAAACATGGTGTGCTCCGTATCCTCATTTTCTTTTTACAGGCAAGTTTGAGAGCTGAGGGATGCACAGAGTTGTCTCAACCCCCTCCATTATTTTCTGGGGTGCTCTTTGTACTCTCACAAGCTGCTAGCTCCAGAGTCAGCGTAACTCAAATTAGGTCCCTGTGAATTCTCAGAGCTGAAAATATGGGAAGGATTCAATAGGAGGAACTATTTTAAAAATTTATTTCTTGGACTTATCTAAATACCAGAAGGAAAACATGCCAGTGCCACAAATGGCTGGTTTGTAGAATTTTATTCTGACAGCTTACCCACGGTTTTTTGAGAGGTTGTAAGCTAATTTCTGAAGGAGAAAGCCCTGCATTGCTTAGCTGCAGTTTGTACAGGTTTTTTCTAGCTGTGGGGATGGAGTTGCAGTGTAACACATGGAAGAAAGTGGTCCTGTGCCAGGGAGGTACGTGGTGGAAACCCTTCGGATACCTGGCCAGGTGGTTATGGATTGTGATGTGAGGGGATGGGGAGAGAAGATGCTTCTTTGAATCCAGTGAGCTGTTTTGCAACATCCAGAAGGACTTCTCTGTGTTTACATTGTTTATAAAAGAAGAAAATCTATGTATGCAGAATGTTCCTGTCACGAGTGATTATTTGTCAGGGTTAAATATGAATTGCATTTGTATCAATGGGTGAGATGTATGTAGATGAAGGCTTTTAGTATAAGCATTAAATGAGGCTCCACTGACTACATGGGAGCTGCAGGGTGGTAATGAACAGACGTGGTTCATTCAAATTTCGTACTGCATAGCTCGTTCCTTTCCAAAAGGTTTTATTTAATGATATTTGTTATTTCGATAGCTTCCTCTCCTCCCCCTCACCATATTTCTCAACTTCTTTCCGTAAATGTATCAACATGGTAAAAAAAAATCCATAAATAGAGATAACAAGCTTTTTATGTGCTCATATGTATTGTTATTCATAGTACACATTAAATGCCTGAGGTTACCGCTTTTGGTCCTTAAGGGACGTAGTAATAAAAATTCAACAGCCGTTTTTTTCCTAATCAGAATTCTGTACCACATGCATCTAGTTTGGAACTAGTAGATTAAAAAAAGGCAGTAAAAGCACTGCTTGGCTGTTAGCTATTTTTATTTTTTTCCTTTTGGGTATCATAAATTGCTTGCATAGAAATCCGAGATATAACCTGTCTTGTTTTTAAGGGAAGATGAATTTTGGATTAGAATTCAAAGTGAATTTTTTATAGGGGAGTGAAACCTTTAAGCACCCCTCTGTACCTTATATTTATCTAGTTCTTAAGTGATCTTATGTCTTAAAATGTATGTATACTTAATATTTCATTGTAGGCTTTGAACTATATGTTGTTATCAAATTAACAGCCTGCCTCAATGTGTTTTGGGAGGGAGCTTTAAGGGTGCATGCACTGGTCCTTAAAGATACAGGGCTGTAGAAAATGGGTTTCATCTTCCATGCAAAGCTTGTTGTTGCCCCAAACAGGCACCGTAGCAAAGTGATTAACTTCCAATTTTAGGCCCTGTGAGACACTTGGCAATCGAGTGAGTGCTTTGTGTGTGCTGTCCTGCTGATATGGGGGTTTCTTGCTGTTAATTAATGTAATAAAAGTGTCTAAGTAGCGTTTCCATTCAGATATTTTTCCAAGGTAGGTCACTGATCTGAAGAGCATCTTCCGACCAAGATCAATGTTTTGGATACTAAATTAGGTTCTTAGAACTTGGCTTGTCTTTTGGTATGTGATAAAATCAGGACTAAGATACCTGTTTGCAATAGTAGTAGTTTAGTTTTCCAAGTTTTTATCGCTTGGAAAATGGACCTGTGCATCCTCGTACGACCCCATGGAGGTTAGCAGGTGGCAGGAGAGCTGTGGACAGGCGTGTGGTGGGACAGGTAAGTGTCGCTTGGCTGCGAGGCCACAGCCAGTGCTGTGATCTTAAACCAGCTTGAAATTGCATGTTTCTGTACCATTCATCTTCTTGTAGCCAGTTTCTCTGGTGGCCGCGGGAATGCGGTGTCACTGGCGTGGAGGGCTCAGGTGGTCAGAAGATGGCTCCGTGAAGGACGAGGGGCTCAAGCCCCCTCTGGCATGGGGGGCGTGGGGACAGCTGGTGTCTGCTTTGGAGAAGCGGCCGCCCCATCTCCCTCTTGTCTCAGGCTTCCCCAAAAAGGAGGTCGGTGGCGGGGGACTGGGAGCAGCTGCAGTGTCGGGGTGGGCACCTCCTGGTCCTCACGCCGAAGTGGTACGGTGGAGGTGGCATTCGCCCACCATTTTGGGAGCTCACAAAGCCGTTTTCTGGGAAATGCCCGAGACAAAGAGCAAGCGTGATGGCCTGCTCTGTAACACAAACTTATGGCTGATCTGCTGGCCCATCTTCAAATGCGGCTGTTCAAGCCGTGCATTATAATATGGGATTACATTTGCGTGTCCCTTTGAGTTACTAGTGGCGTTAGTCATCTTTGCTATGAATGTCCAGCTGGGTTGCTGAAATAACTGTTTTTCGCCCCAGAACTTCTTCCCAGTGCTTCTGCATCGGTTTCTGCGTGTGCCTAGTCTTTTTAATATCTCTTACTTACCATGCTTATGGTTTTTCTTTTAAATTTTGTTAATATCTGCTGGAAGACAATTTTAAAGGAAATATTTTGAGAAATGTTTTAGCTTTCCCACATGACTTAGATTGCTCTATCTTTTGGTGGTTCCATTGACTGCAAAGTCATCATTGCTATATTTTTGCAAAGAAATGTTATTGTTCATACTTAAGTTACCTGAAAAGCAGAAAAATTACACTCTCAAAAATGCACAATATCCCCGTCATGATGGATTTGAAGTGCTCCATTGCTTAGGCACAAACCTCATGCAGTTGCCTCCTTAAGTCAGTTGTTTCCCATTCTGTTCTCATGACATACATGAAAGATTAAAGATAATGGTGTTTCCTTGTGAGCATAGCCCAAGGTGAATTCTGTTGGCTAAATAAATAACTGCTTAAAAAAAAAAGCAGCTAGATGGTGTTTAAAAACATAGCTCCAGAGTCAGCTTTCTAAATTCCCTGTTGGGGTACTTACCTGACTTGGCTTACTTTTGTGGTTTTTTTGGTGGGCTTTTTTTGGTTTTATCACAGCTGTGGTATAAAACCCCCTTAATGACGGTCCTAACGGAGGAGAGCCGTGCCAGCATGACAGCTCCGGTCAGCGCGAGTAAGCAGAAAAGACAAAGCCGTGACTTCCACGTGCGCTCCGTCGCGAGTGCTGGGCTGTTTCTCGCGGGTGCGCTGGGAGGGGGTGCGGGGGCAGTCCCCGCCTGTCCCCCGGGTCACCCGTGGGTGGGACGGCGCGGGGGGAAGGCTGCCATTCGGCGTCGGTTGTGCCTTGAGACATCGCGAGGATCTCACGCTGTTCTCCTCCTTGGCCGGGAATTGGTTTTACGAGTGTAGTCGGCTTGCGTATTTTGGAGCAGAGGAGTTGGCGAGTCGGTGTAGTTTTTGCATTGCTGATGCCCATTCACGTTCTGAAAATTGTGTGTGTATGGTACAAATTAGCATTGTACACCTCATTTAAGGGAGTAATTGACTTTGCTGTTGGTTAAATGCTCCTCCTTTTCTTGCTGTTTGTGTAACTATGCTTACGTCTTGACGGGGTACCTGCTACACCTTGACCTTGGAGTTTGCATCTGGACAGTTCTGTAGTCTGGGGATGGTAACTTTTTCACATTAACGGGTCGGTTTGGACTGGTGAAGAGGGATAGTGGGTGACTTGAAAAGTTTCGGTTATATTTGGGAAGACATAGCATGCATTCATAAACTAGCGGTGGCAGAAGTCCTTGCTGTTTCACAGGTGATGGGATAGGGCTGTGCTGGAGTACTGCTGTATGTGTAGTAAACACTTTGGCTCTTTAGCGTTCAGTCCTGCTCTAAGCAACCTGTTGTGTGGCCTAAACAGTGTATAATACAAATTTTAGGGAAGGGTGCTGGGGAGGCCTTGTTAGCAGTTTTCTGTTGAGAAGGCAGTGGAGTCCTTTTTCTTGGATGCTGGTTCATACCAGCCTTGCTCATCAAGGAAATGGAGGCAATTATTGTAGGTAAACCAAGGGAATTTAAAATGGATCCAAGAATCTGATTTAATCTCTGATTATGTGACTATTTATCAATTCCCTGTGCTGTCAGGGAGGTTAATTAGGTTACCTGGTACCGTTAGTTGTCTCCATCTCTGGATTTTTATCATCATTTCTTCAGTTGTTGAAACGGTGCTACAAATTTATGTGCCAGTGAGTTAAGAGATGAATATCTGGAAGGGCTCTTTGTGCATGTGAGCTTGCAGAAACAACTCCTTCAATCCTTCACGTGCTTTTTAAGTCCAATGATACTTGTTACAGAGACGCTAGCTTTACTGTAGTACCGAGTCTGTTCTGCATCCACCAAATTTGCAGGTGAAAATCCTGTTGACCTCAGTGTCTTGCAAACCTAGCTGGCTGAATCCTTAGAATAAAATACAAGCCTCCAGAGGTGACTATAGGGAGCAGATGACAGTTACTGTAAGGCCATTTTTATTTGCATAATGTTATTTCTTTAGGCTCATCACTATTAATTAGCATTTAATCATCTCTCAGAGAATAGATCCTTCACATAAGTAGAGCAGGCCTCTTTCCATCTTAGGCGTCTTTCACCATGGTGGGCAGATGGCTTATATGTTCTGTCTTTATAATAGTTCTGGGTTATGAGAGGGAAGCATTTAAATTTCTCTTGTACTAAAGGGACTCTGAAGCATGGCACACTCGTGTCTTACTGGATTATCGTTATTTCATAGCTGAGCTGGTTCTTTGAGCTCTGGGAGTAGGCCACAGGATTTTTAGGAGCTGCAATAAAAGAAAGAAAGCGATGCTGTTAATATTAATTTTGCTGTAATTTCCGCGTAGTGTTTTGCAAGATGTTTTCCAGATGTTCTTTCTTCATCTATATGGTTGTGGGGACAGTGCTAAAATCCTTAAAAGAAGCAAGCAGCCCCCCTTCCCTCAGCGTTTCTCGCCTTCCCCATTTCCCTGAATTGCCGTGCTGAGTTCGGGTGGTGGCTGGTGACGGCGCGGTGCCCGCGGTGACCCTCTCCCGGCGGCCAGGCTGGATGCACCACCAGGCAGGAGGACCCTGCGGAGCAGCCCGGGCTGGGCAGAAGGCTGGAAGTGTGTCTTGTCATCCATTCTTTCCGGGAGTTACTTGCTGCGAGCTTTGAGAAAAGGTTGGGTTTGGTTTGGGCTGCATGTGGATTTGGATGGATCAGGTTGAAATGTTCTTTTTTTTTTATATTCAAGCAGGTTTTTTTAAGGGTTTATTTGCTAGGAGAATGTGATGGCGTGAATAATGAGGTGATGGACTTAATCTGCAAAAGTCTGTGGATTTTGGGAGCGGACCTAAGGAAGAGGTTGGCGTGCTGATATGGTGCAGCAGAGAAGGAGGAGAGGAGAGAAGAGGAGAGGGTGAAACCCTGCAAACATCATAGGAAGAGGAGCACTTACATTTCCCTAAAACTGGGAAGTGAAGGAAGGCCTGGCTGTATGACCCTTACAACCACTCAGTGCCTTTGAATAGAAATGAGCAGCTCGGACCTGCTGATGCCACAGGACTGAAGTTATCAGTGAAGCTAACAAGTCCTTCAGGATCTTGTTCCTGACTGGATTACAGGTACCGCTTCAGAGAATATAGTACATGGGAACAGAAAATTGCGCTGAACTCCTCCAGCAAAGTACGTTTACAACTCACCCCTAGCACACTAGAAATTATTCCTATTGCAAAGACCTGAGTACATTCCCTGCAACTGAAGTTTCAGCTAGGCCGTGCTGAGTTAATCCTTTGGTAAGTTTAAAAACATTTATCATGTGGACAGAATTTCCGATGGGTTGGTCTCCATCTGGCAACAACTTTGAAGTGTTTAGAAAATTCCTTTCAGCATTTTTGGCAATTGGAGATGAAAATGCTCATCTTTGTACGTTTATAAAAATAAATGGGAGCTATATCAAAACCTGAAGTTTTTGATGGAGGTAGTCCTCTCAGGGATGAAAACTGTTGGTGATTTGGGAAATCCTAAAAAAAAAGAAGTTTTCAAAGAAACAAGAATTTCCTGAATATGCCAGGTAATATCAATATTCTTTTTTGTAGCTGGACTTGAAACTTAGGCCAATTTATGGCATCGTGGGTTGTGTGATGGCATGTGTTGAATCAGTCCAGTTAGGCAGAACCAAGGCTTGCCTTTCTGAAGATCTATAAAGTGCGTTGGCTTCAAAGCCATATCTGGGGCTTGGGGCCCAACCGGAGTTGAAAGTCAGTAGCAGAGATGGGGAACCTGGGGTCTGCAGGCCCATGCAGTCTGCAAGGATGCACGCCTGGATTGGGATTTCTGTCCATGTTAGAAGATAACACAAAGGTGCATGACAGTGTGTAGCTTGCCTGGGGCTGTCCAAATGCTCTGCTCTGACCTCACCAAAGAAAATGTGAAGGACATTGTATATAGTTTATGGAAACACGTGCAGATCAATTCCAAAAGCTGTTTGAGATGGAGGATTACTGCAGATTTCCTGTGGTGAAGGGGAGGGGAGATGATCCCATGATTTCTGTTGTGGTCCCTAACAGCCTCCTAGCCAAAGCATTTTCATTACAACTTGCTGTTGCCACCACTGCATCAAAAGACAATCAAACCACCAGAAATCTGTCAGGAAAGTTGTGGCTTTTATTCTTGCAAGAATAGGTTAAGATATAAGAGACGACACTTTCCAGGCAGGTAGTAACAGAAGAAAAGATGGAAACTCAATCCTCCTGTATGTGGTTCACTTCAATGGTACTTAACATGTAAGTGGCTGTAATTAGGCTTGGAATGATAACTTAATTAAGTGCATGTCACTGCTGTTTCCCTTTGAAAACAAAGAGGCAACAGAATTACAGCTAGGTTACCCTCAGTCCCTCACCGCTCTCCCTGATGGCTGTATCTCATTGCTGGGATCATTTTTACTGCTGCAGCTGCCCTGGGCTGGATGTAGGACTTCTCTGTGGTGTGCACTGATTGCAGACAGAGCATGATTCAATCTACCTGTAAAATAATGTCTTATAGGAAACCAGCAGCTGATGTTATTGCATGTTTGGAGATTTTTTTTTTTAACTTTCTCTCCGTTTACAGGTCATTGATACTATGTTTAGGTTTCAGCAGAGCTTCTGTTTTTGTATAGCTGTGTACTTGAGTCAATTGCAGCAGACCCAGTTTGCAGTTGCTAGCTAGTGTTAAGATCAGCTTGCGTGTTATCTGGGACCGAGTTTCTCTTTCACGTACACTTCAGGAAAAACTGCTGAGGTAGATTATGCAGTTAAAAAATGACCTAGAGGCTTAAATTGATCTCTCCTGTCCCAGAACATCTTACAGACCATCACCTGCAGACTTTAGGGGGTTTTTTTGCATGCGAGTACAGCTTAAAAACTCCTGAAGAACGAACCAGGACCTCAAGATGTTGGGGAGCTGGCTGTCAGGAGTATTTCAGTATTTTTTCCTGGAACATACAAGACAAGTCCCAGCATATTCCTTGCTGCCTATTCTCATAAAACAGGAGATGATGCAAAGGGATCGGAACAGGATTTACTAACGGAAGATCACACCTTTCAAAAAGAAAAAAATTGTAGTTCATGGGGATGGCATTACGGGTTTATTTTTGTCATGGCAGGTAAGACCGGGGCCACGTACAGCCGTTCTAGGAGGCGGCAAGGCCTTGCTGTATTTACCGAGTATGTGCAGGATCTTCATGCAGCTTTCAGAGTGTTTGTGCAAAAAACTCTTGCTGGAAGGATGGTGCAACTGTTGTCTTTGCCCGTGGCCTTGTAGGCAAATACTTTCTCATGGAAAAATACGCCTTTTTAAATCTTTCCCCTTTGGTCTCCCTACTTCAAAGTGACGCTTTCGCTGAGCACCCTCCCAGCATGGAAAGGGCAGCTCAGTGCCCTCCGTCCCCCTGCGCGGCACTGAGCTCACCCAGCCTCAGCCGGGTGTAACGGCACGCTCGCCAGCGAGACATGCAAGACAGGACCATTGGTCCTTGCCCATCCCAGACGGTCCCTGCCACGGCCGGGGGTCAGCCAGCAGCCGCCCGGCCGGGGCGAGAGCACCGCCGGGGTCTGCCCCGGGGTGGGCAGGCGTGGGGTGGGCTGTCCCTCTGTGCTCGCCGGCCTGTGAAATCACAAGCCGCAGGAGATGTGCTGGACCAACCAGCGTGGCAATAAACAGAATATTTCATCCAGCAATTGCGTTATTTTCAACTGAAACCAGCAACAAAAATAAAACCTCCCACTTCCAGGAGTTTTGTGTTTTGTAAGCAACAGCTAGTTGCTTTCTGACGTGAAAGATGGTTGTACTTAAAATAGGTACATCTGTGGGAGAGAGCATTTTCGCAGCTAGTGAAATTGTTCAAAATGATATGGAAAAGTTGCCTGAGTTTCTGTGAGCTGGCATGATATGCATGTAATACTTATGCAGAGAAACAGGTGCTCTTTAACACAAAACAAACCCGGTCCCTGTCGTACGGAAACCTGAGCGTGCTGCACCATGGCTATTTTTTAACAGAAGTATCAGATTTAAAGTGTTCCCTCCCCCCTCGCTCGCTGACCTCAGATTGCCAGGGGACCAGACAGGATTAATCCCTGTACCCTGAAGAATATCCAGTATTAAAGCAAGGAGCTGGGCTGTTTCCTAGAGCAGTGCAATCCCCAAATGATCAAGAATATAACCAAGCCACAACCACTTAGTTGATTTACTCTTCTAATTTCATGAAGTGCTTGGCTTTACAGTTTCATGCCGGGTATTAGATCAAAATGACTTCCTATTTTTTCCAGCACCATCGCATATGTAAAATAGGTAAGATGGCAGACCTCTAAATCTGAAGGATATCAAGAAGAATTTCGTGCTAAGTCTTCGCTCTTAGGCAATCAATCAAGCTATTAATGCTATAAAAAAAGAGCCACCTCATCAGTGAGAAACAGACAGTTAACCAATTTTTCTTCTAGTACCATTCACCAGCTGATCAGTTGTGCACCCAAGCCCGAGTCTGTGTGGCAGTACCATTTGCCTTCTGAAAGCATATTTGCTCTATATCATATGTTAGTGCAATACTGGTAAGCAAAAGGATATGATATAAAAAGACATTTTAAGAAGAATTAAATCAGCTGGGTTGATGAGTACATGTGGATGGGCTGAGCTTTGTCGATATGAAACGTATAAAATATCTTGCAAAGTCATCTTGCTCTGCTTAAAATTACTGAGAATCATATATAACCAGAGTGTCTTATGCAGTCAGCTGATCATTTTTGAAACTCACCTGTGCTTAATACTCAGGTTTAGTGAAACAGAAAGTTATTCTGGCTTGGATCCCACAGAATTCCCATGGAGTTGGGGCTGGGAGGGTTTATCACTCATTCTTGTGCTGGATATCTCAGCAGGATAAACCTTTTTTCCCTTCCTCTGTCAAGACAGAAGACTTAAGTTCTGCCTCCTGCCTCTAGACTTGCTTTGGTTGCCCTTTGATTTTGCAGCACAATGTCATTTCACAAGAAGATGTGTACTCCTCCAGCGCCATGGTTCCACTGAAGCTTAGATGGACCCCAAAAGAGGTAGAATTGCATTTAAAATTTTGCAACTTCTATAAAAACAAAGCCTAAACTAAAGAGCGCGAGAGCAAAAGGCTCGCTCTGTAGATGTGTTGATGCGATAGTCTACTGCGAGATCACACGTGAGTCAGCTGGTGGATGAATAAATGCTGGCATCAGAGGGCATGGCAGAGTGCACATTGTTTGGATTAAATTCAGAGGAAAATGGAGCCTGGCAGCTCCCTGTATGTTGATAAGGTGGGGTTTTTACAACATTGACAGTTGTGTATTTTGTTTTCTCTGTTCTTCAAATACTGGTGGTCTTAAGAAGCATTGTGTAATTATGGGAAAACTAAATCTTCATTTTTATTTACCAGTGGTAGTCCTTAAAAAATAATAGTTGGCATGCCCATTTTATAGATGGAAACGTGATGCAAGTCAAGCAATATGTCTAAGGAACAGTTTGGTCAAATTTGGCACAGCTGTGAATCAGCTATATTAAGTCCCTGACTGTAATAATTATTACATTGTAGCACTCACTTTGACGTCTTATTTCAATTGCAGGAATAGCAAGCTGAAATAAAAATTGCATTTTACCTGCTGTTAAGGTAGCTTGCAGAGTATGGGAATATTTCTGAGGAGTCTAATGAATACTGCTTGTGGAAAGAGATTATTGGATGGAGCAGCTGGCTGTAACTGAACTATGAAATTTGTAGACCATGATGCTTCTTTATTCTGAAGTTGCATACACAATGCACTGGAAAAAGCTTTTCAGGTTGCCCAGTATCTTGGGAGAGGGAGCAGAGCTGCCGGTGCATGACAGCAGGCCCCCAGGTGAGTGGGCTCCCACGGCTGGGAACGATCCAGGCAACTTTCCTGACTTCATAGATCAGGCAAGCCCTTTTGTGGCAAAAAAAATTATTTCCCCCCATTCAGGGCATAGGGGGGATAGATTCCCTTCAAGGAAATAAGTGCACATTTCTGTGGATGGATATCCACCTCTATTTTGAAAGATCATTTGGCTGAGGAGCAAGCATGTTGACACGCTTACCCCAAAGGAAGGAAACTTGGTGTGCCTGCTTAAGAATGTCCTTATCCTCTTCGTACTAAGTGTCAGTGATCTGTTATCTCCCTGGTACGTACCAAGTGTGGCAAGCAGGATGAAGTTTAAATGTTGACCTCCAGAACAAGCTAGTTTGCTTACTTCTACCCTGCTGCGGACATGAAGATACAGAGAAGGATTTTGCCAACATGGAGCTCTGGTTAAAGACCAGTGTGCAGAATGTTGTGATTTGTGGATTCTGCCAGATTTTCTGAGTGAGATTGTCAAGTGCTCCTAGGAACTGGACTGACTTCTTAGCTAAAGAAGGATTTCTCTCGCATTTGCTCGTGCAGTGGATGCTATGACAGCTGCGAAGACTTACCAGCAGTTTTCTTTGCTAAATTTTAATCGGACAGCTACAAAGTACAGTCTGCGTGGGGATGGCAGCTCTCAGGAGTCTGCTTTAGTGCAGGAAAAGTGCACTAGCACCTACTGGGGCTGAGGCTGGGTTGTGCTGGGAAGGACGGAGCGGGCTTCCCAAGCTGCATTTAAGGCTAGAACAGGTTGTGAGGATAAGGGTTTCAGGTAACTTACTGCTCAGAGGAAGCATTTAGTTTGAGGCTTTCTTCAAGAAGGGAGTTTGTTCATGCTGAGAGCCTATTCTGTAGCCCGTATTGTAGGTGTGTGCTTTCTCCCACACCCCAGCGAGGCCCTTCTGGAAGAAGTTAATGCTGGCTGCCCTTGGTTTTGTGTCAGAGTTAAGTTAAGGTTTTTCACTAGCCGTAGATTAAGGTGTATTTTGTTGTTTGGTGGGTGTAGGCGGGGACAGCTCATGGAAAAAAGTGACCATTCATTTTAGTATGCATCTTGAAGCTGAGTGGGTTTGGGTGAATGGCAGGCTGGTTTTCTTCTGATGGTCCCTGTGCAGTTTTATTCTAACGTCTCTTGTAATGGCTATTGCTCAGCTGGTCAGGCTGAGAGCAGAGCAGAATAGTTTAGAGCAGTCACTGTTTTGTTCTATCCTCTTGTATGGTCTGGTGAACAAGAGGGGAGAAGGCTCAGCAGGGACTCAGCAAAAGGTCATTAATTTCTCTGGCATATCTGGACCTTGCTACCTAAAAAAGAGAATTTTCAGGTAAGCTACAGCATGATTTCTGTTTCCCACTTCTCCTTCTCCATAAGTGGTATCGTGTAGAGACAGAGACTGGCCTGTGGCTTAGTTCATGCTTTGGTATCTTTTATCACCTTATTTGGCACAGTTTAAATTACACTTTTCAAATGGCAAATTACGACTTGCTTAGGAAAGACTTCTTAATGGCATTTTTGCTGGCAGTTTATTTCATCCTTTTCACGTAAGTAGTACCAATCTAGTATCTAGTTGGGGCTGCCTGCTAAGCAGTAACAGATGGCCCGTGCTAGCTAGGACAGGAAGGATCATAGGGGTAGGAGCCAGTGTCATCTATATATGTGTTTTGGATTGCACCATGAATGGTTCCCAGGAGGGAGCACAGCTGGCACTGGAATTGTGGAAATCTGATTTTTGGTATTCTTTATTCCAAGTCTTGGCATACTTGAAAATTAACATATGTGGTTCATGTTGGGCTATATCAATAATATTGAAATTATACCCCTTCTTGGATAAAATCGCTGTCCTTGCTGGTTTTCTCCTTTTTTTTGGGCTTATCCTGTAATCAAAAGTACTGTGTGAGAAAGTATACAGAAGAGAGCAGCCAGTTCCATTATGTAATCTTGCTTCCATGTACGCTCTACCACAGGATGGCCTTAAAATGTAGTAACTAATGCAAAACTGAAGGAGGAAAAACAGAATTAGTTGTAGACATTTTGGATCAGTTTTTCCCCCGCTAGCTTTGCTCCTGCACTAAAATGCTTAGCTACCATGATGGGCAAAAGGCCGAAGAGGAGGGGGGATGTATCAGAAAGTGGCTGCCTTGCAGAGCTCCTGTTCTGGGGCCATCTCTTCTTAACCCTGGGCTGGCAGCATCCTCCGTGCTCCGGCTTGGTTTTCATCTGTAGCAGCAGGCATATCTCTAAGGGGCCAGGGAAAAAGCGTGAATGAAGGAAGCTGTGATCTTAAACACAGTCTGTGGAGGTAAATCTTTGATTCTGCTAAGGTGGCCAAGGCTTAGCCACAACCACTGAAATTACAGCTTGCTTTGTGTACTGTATTATGTTGGATGTTTGTCAAGGTGCCAGCAGGCAAAGGCCAAGAGATCCTAGACGTGGCCGTGTGATTGTGATTTGGTAGATCAGGCCTTTCAGAGGGCTCTTACAGTATATATTGGTATCTGTCTCCTCTTGACGCTAAGAAACCATGTATCTGGGAGGCAGGAAACTGTCCTTTTTCACATGAATAAAAATGGGAGAAACTTCTTACTGAAAAATTCTCTGTCAGACATGGGAAAATCTTCGCTTTGTCGTTTTTTTCTGGTTTTGTTGTTGTTGTCCTAGGAGCTTCCCATGCAGATCCAGTTGAGAAGATAACATTTCATTCGGTTCTCCCCTTGCCACAGTTCTGAACTTAAATCCTTTTCCTTCCCCCTGGATGAACAGAGGCTAAGCAGTCCTTGCTTCATGTAAGGTAACTAGAGCTTATGTCAACCATGGGATGATGTAATGTTCTGACTCTTTTTCTCAACAGTAGGATAATAACCCGTAGTAGACAAAACACATTACAAGTGCCCAGAGAATGATGCGGAAGATGACCTAAGGTGATCCTGTCAGGCTGAGACCTTATCCTTGGGCAGCTGAGCAAGGGGAAGACACTTCTCCTCAGCCTGGCCTGGAAGCATTTGTCTCACAACTTGGCTTACGAAAAGTTGCACTTCCCTAGTGCTGCATCGCTGCGATGACAGTAGCTCCTGCTGTCTTGACGTCTGTCTTTTGAGCATAAGCAGAAAAGGCTGGCAATGTGTTATGAAAAGATCCATGAGGACCGCCTCTGAATTGCCCTGGGAGAGAAGGGGAAACCAAGTAAGGCAGTGAAAACTCCTCCTCTCCCTCTGCCCCACGTACAGACACTTGCTTGAGTCTAGGGTAAAGCCAAATTTTGCATGGACTCACTTAGAAGCTTTTCCGGTCATTCAAGAAATAGAGAGACACAAGTGGTGCATCTGGAGCCTCTTGCCAAATTAACGCGAGACTTCTTATTTTGGGAACCGCCTTCCCTCCATTTAAAGCATCTTTTGCCTCATTTGGTATTAAAGTAATCTCAAAGGCAATTAAAGCCTTCTTTGTGCCAGTCTGTGTTTGTGAACTCGCCTTCTTCCATAGAAAGTAATTTTCCTTGAAGCAGTTGCTTCAGCTTATAGAAACGACTAGCTTTCAGGACTCTAGTGACCATACTGCCTTCTGCTGAGTTTCCAAGGAAGGGCTGAGATATTTCAGAAATTTCTCTTCCAGGTGGTCATAGGATTCCACCACAAAGATCTCTCGTTCTGTCAGCTTTCTTCCCAAACCTGCCTGCTTGTGCTAGCAGGATTCTTCTGCATGTGTTCAGCACTAGAAAGTCAGCGGGGCTCTGTTCATGGTGGACTAAAAGCCCTTCTTTGATATGATGTGAGTCCCCTGGGCAATGCTGTCACAAAAGCGACCATGTTTAACAGTCTTTTCCATATCCTTTCACTTTCACCTTGCTGGCCTTAAGCTGGAAGGTCATTTCAAGGCTTGCTCTGTGTGAAGAAAAGTAGCTTCCATCGTCTGCCTTAGGAGCGTTTCCATCCTGGGCATATGCAAGACAACTGCATGGTCTTTGTGCGATACATCTGCAAAGCCCCATTTCTGGGTGCAGCCTTCTGAGAGTAATTCTGTGCTCGGCTCTTAGTTTGGCAGAAACCAGCTCAAATATAAGGAAGGTCCAAACTTGAAAGGACTCAGGACTGCAAAGCCCAGTTCTTTGTAAAGGCGGCGGAGCTGTGTCTCAGCTAGACGTGTCTTCCTAGCACAGTGTAGTATTGCTCAGAGGTGCCTGGGTGATGGACGTAATATGGTTGTGATTCAAGGTGGGCTCTTCCCTGCTTCTCAGGAGAGCTCACTGGTTGCAGAGCAGGGGTGCACAGATTTGACTTTATTGGTTTTGGTTGTACAGCTGCTCCACAGTGCTGCGTTGTGCACTGTAGATGTGCCCGAGATGTCCCTAATCTAAACTCTCCACAATGTTTGAACTTCTGGTTTTCGTGAAGGCACCTCATAGACAGTTTGGGGTGCTTTTATGGTGTGGTGAAGGGATATTCAGATGTTTGGGGAGACGGGTTATTCATATATATATAGAGATAGATAGATATACTTTTTTTTCTCCCCAGGAGCAAATTATTCTATAATTTATCTAATAAATCAGAGGATTTTAAAAATTTTTGTGGGGTTTTCTTTTTTTTTTTTTTTGCAATTTGTTCAGAATCCCTCAACTAGTGTTTGGCACAGTATAGATGAATTGCTGCAGAGTTCTTACCGGGAATTTATTTTCCCTTATGAATTGGCCAGGTTAAGAACTCAGATGAGTTTGCCTCTCCTGTGGGAGCTAGAACTGCTGCAGGATATTTTCAGAGCAGTTAACTTAAGTGATCGCCCCAGTCCTGTGCGCTGCTTTTTCACCGATGGTCTCGTTTGCGGAGACAGGACTAGAAATACATTGTTGGTCTTTCAGGGGAAGAAAAGATGAGTTTATTCCCACTTGCTCCAGGAGCCACAGAATACAAGGCTGTGCAAAATGGTCAAATGCACTTACCCTTGATGGAGGTGACAGCTGAGTCTGCTGGGCTCTCCTGTTCTCTGTTAGCTCTGTGATGGAGTGCTGTGGCATACCTTCTGGAGAACGGCAAAGGAGGGACCACCTGCTCTTGTACCTACGTTGCTGAAGGGATCAAAGTATTTAATGTTAACTCTCCCTTGCGCTTCCCTCCTTAAGCTCTGCTCTTGAGAAATAGCTCATTAATTTGTTAGCAGCCTGGTGAGGAAGAAGGGGGCAGAAAGCCACTAATAAATGAATTTGGTCCGGGTCAGGTCTCCCCATAGCAGTCAGCAGCCTGATCTTTCCATCCTTGTTGCGGTGGGGAGATCAGGAGCTGCATGGTGAGGAAGGTGCTTCCTTGTCATGCCGTATACTCGTTTGGTTGCTGCTCATACGCTGGCTGCTATATATAAAATCTCTTCTTGGTGGACATGAGAAGTTACCTAAGAAATGATGGCAAGGGCTGTATAGCTTACACAGATTCCGAATTTAACGACCACCTTCCTCCCAAAACTTCACACCAGAGTTTAAATATAGTACCTTTCTTTCCTTTTCAAAGATCTGTGTGTATATCACAAGTTGAGAGGCAAAAAGATCTTTATAATATGCTTTGACCTCATAAGTCAGCCTTGCAGATAGATAGAAATTGGCAGGTTCCTTTTGTGTGGGCTTGGGAAGCACTGCTAGAGGAAAAGACAGTTCATTAGCTGCTTAGGAAGGAGAATATCGGTGTCGTAACACTATCCATTGCTGGCCTTTTCTCTAGCTCACTGGTGAGGTCTGTTACAATGAACCATGAACTTCTTACCTGACTTCAAAACTGGCAAGAAAACCACAGGATGACTGTAAAGTGTAAAGGCTTGCACTTGGTTCCTGTTGTAGGAAGACATTGTGGATTTTCACATTACTGATGCATGTTTCAAACTGGGCAGAGGAAGTGAGGACGCCTGTAAAGACAGATTTTACTAGGCTTTGTATTTCAGCAAACAATATGTGAAAGATGATTCATCTAGAAAAATGGGAAGAATTTAGGTAACTTGGTCTCTGATGACACAGAAAGATATTCAAAGGAAGAAAAACTCCAGCATCGTTTCTTTTGAAACTCTCTTTATGAAGTGCCGTAGTTACTCACAAATATCATACTGCTGAAGTTTTAGATGTCTTTGCTCCTGACATACCTGCCAGTGTTTCTACAGCACGCCTGGGTTGCACCTTCGAGGCTCCAGGAATAGAAAGACAAACGGTGAACAGTTTGTCCTGAAACGCCTAATGATAAAATGGTATTCGTATGTGTATCTAACCTAAAGAATAATAATAACAACAACAGCATCCTGGAATTCATCCTGAAGTTCAAAATTCACTCTGCTTCCGATGCCTCTAGCTTATGTTCTGGTAGAATAAAGCAGCAAAGCATTTATCCCTTTCTTAATACTTGTCGGTGGCCAACCAGCAGGTTCCCTCTGTCCCATCGGGTGGTCCCTTCCCAGGCAGCTGCCATGAAGCTTGCTGGGACCCAGCCCTGGTGTCAGTGGGGCACGAGGGATGGACCTGCAGCATTTGTCTTTTGATGTGAGGGTAGCCAGAAAGGTTCATCGGACTCTTCCTTCATGGCGGCAGGTTGCCTTGGGCCTTTCTGATGCCTCCTCTGGCAGGTACTATTTGCCCTGTACTTCCAGATGGATATGTTTAAGCAATCTTCCCACATCCCTCAAATGTATCACCTTTACAGCTGTTTGTTCTCTTTCATTTCCTTTCAGACAGGCTCCCATGCTTTGGGATCATTCTTTTGGAGAAGGGTAGTGGATTTCTTTGGCTTTTGTGATGGCCACTGCTACCTTTGCTCATCACATTGCTAAGGCAGTGCTATTCCCCCACCGATATGATCCAGTTGCTCTTTCCTAGGTAATAAGGAGCTTGTTTTTAAAGAATCCCCATTACTACCTCCCGTTCACCAGGTTCCTGATGTGGCTAGTGTGTTGGCATCCTCATTTAAAACCAAACACTTCAGTTTCCCCCACCTTAGTCTCCACCATGTGTTTTAGACTTCCACCATCTTGTGTACAAGTATATACGTTTGTTCTGGTTCCCTGTTTTCCCATGTCTTTTTTAAATGGGACAATGTATTCAGACTTCTCTTTGTTTTTTCCCCTGTGCTTTTTGCCAGCTCCTGTCCTGTCCCCATCTTGAGGCTGCAGAGATTTTACGACCTGGTCCACAGGGAATGCATCATCCTAAACACTGTGTGCTTTTGCACTTCCCCATTGCCTTTCATTTAAAAACTCCTGGTGAAATCCTCTCTCTTTCTTTCTATTCCCCCCCCCCCCCCCCCCCCCCCCAAGTTTAAATGTTTAACATCTGATTCCGGTTTGGTTTAGATGAACCTGCCTTCCCGTCTGTGGGGTTCCCTCTATCTGAAACTCTACCCAGCTCATCAGGAGTCCAAATGCTGCTGGGGCTTTTAGGCTGTGGTACAGCCCAGGGGTTCGAGTGCTCACTGCAGGCCGTTTTCCCTGGGATTTTACCCTTGTTCAGCGTTTTTGGAGAGTTACGTGTTGGGGGGGATCAGCCTCTTGGACGCTGCTAACACGGGGAGGGGGCAACTGCACTGTGGTGGCAGGGGGTCCAGCCGTGGGGCAAAGGGGGTTTATGCCAATGCTGAATAGCACAACCACGCTAAATCCATCCCATGCCAGCTGTATCTTGGATTTGTAATGCTTTCCCAATGAGGCCGCGGTTATTTACTGTGCACGCTCAGTATGGCCACCTGCCCTGCCCTCCTTGGCACCCGAGCCCCGGGCGGCATTGCTCGCCCTCTCACTCGGGTCCCTGCTCTGCCCTTGAGATGCGTTGGCCTTTTTTTTTTCCTTCCTGCATTCAGCAGCGTGCAGGGAGAAAAAAGGCTGCATTGCATTATAAAAAGGGAGGGGGAAGAGTGAGGAGAGGTGAAAAAATGGAAAATAAAAGTGCGAAGGGGAGCGCAAAAGCATAAACTTTGGTGCAGTGCTTGCTGACGCGGGAGGGAATGGCATCGGACGAGGCACTGGCACGCACAGAGATGTCGGGAGTGCAAACTGGGCTGCAAGTCCTAAAAAGCCTTCTTGTCATCTCATGCGCAACTAACCCCCCTGGACAGTATGGTCTCTCCGTGAGCAGATGAACCGTCGCTTGCTGTGTGAGTATCGGCAGCGCCGTGCAGGTATTCCCCAGAGGTTGTGGGCAGGCTGCCGGCGGTGTTAGCGGTGACCAAATGTCTCCCCCCGTGCCCAGGCAAGGCAAAGCTCGTTTTGAAAACAAACAAGCCAAGCCCAGGGTTGCCTCACGTTGCGCTCATGCGTTGTCCTCCCGCGGCAGGCAGCGATGCGGAGGGTCTCGGGTGCCAGGCAGCTGCCGTGGGGCAGCAGCCCTTTGCTTACCCCGTGGGGTGGGGTGGGAGCAAAGAGACCGGCTGCATCAGGGGTCCCAGCCCTTCACCCCCGATGCCATTTTGGGAGTTTCTCTAAGGCCATGATAACAGGTAATGCCTTTGGGGCGGGGGTTTGGCCTTTCTTTCCTTTGGGCTTTTCTTCCTTCAGACGGCTTCACCCGCCAGGAGTGACTGTGGATGTTGGTGCTGTCGGCTGCCTGTTTCTAGCCATGTGGAATGTGGGCACCAATGACTGACAGAATTTGGCTGTGCAGGCAAAGATGTAAAAGCAGAAAGGGTGGGTTAATGGAAAGAGAGGAGGGGGACTTATGGAGGAGGAAGGTAAAAGTTAATAGAGAAGAGAAGGGCAAAGGGAAACTGATGCTTGAGGCAACCAACCAGCCATTTGATGGCCAGCAAAATAAGTGGCTAGACAGAATAAATTGGGCAGATGGAAGAGGAGATGGGGCTGGCAGGGCGTGCTGTTTTATTGCCCTGTGCACTTGCTTTCTGGGACATTTCACTTTTCCTAAGGTTGCCTGCCTCAGTAGCAGTGTGCCTATGTACATGAATGATGGGCAATATATCAGAGCTATGGGAGTACTGCTGTTCTGCATGTGCGTGATACCGGGTAACTCTAAAATGCTGCAGCACTCGGTATGTAGCCTTCGCTGTGGGGTCCTTTCACGCCCCTCTCTACTCTCCCTTCGGTTCCCCGTCCCTCGGGGTGGGGAGCTGCTGCCCCGCTGACCCCCCTCTTTGGGGTTGTGCAAAGAGGGAAATGGGGTGGGAGCAGGCTGGTCTGTGGGATCAGCGGGTCTCAGAGGGGACTGCCTTGGAATAGAAGAGGGAAACCTCCTGTCGGGTGGCTGCAAAACTCCCGTCAGCCCCTTTCTCAAATAGCTTCGTAATGTGGTGGCTCTTGGTGGCATCGAGATTCACAGTGCTTCCACCGAAAAAGAAAGGTGCCAATGGCGTTGGCCGTTAGCCATGTAAATGTTCAGGCAGAGCCAGGTAGGAGGGCACCTGTGCCTTGAATCAAGCCCTACACCTTTCCATACGCTCGTGTATTTTAAAACGGCATTTTATATCCTGGCCACATAGGAAAGGGAGCGCATATCGAAGATACTTCGAAAACCTCTCTGGCCGCAAGTACTTGTGTCACCTTCTGGGCGACTTGGCACAAAGCCAGCTCCAGCGACACCTCTGTCTGTCAGTCCTGTTGCCGTTAGTAAGTGTAAACACTGAAGCCCCAGCCGTGCCAAGCAGTTCACTAGCTGCATCGCATGTGGCTGCTCAACACGCTGCTGCTGAAGGCGTCTGTGCTGTGGGAGCGGGGCCCCCAGCGTATCCTGAAGCCAGAGGACCCCACACGCCCGGTTGGTTGTACAGCTGAGCGGGCTCCAAGGGTTCCTTTCCAGCCCATTCCTCTTACGTTACCATTTTCTCCCATTTCTTTTTCTTCCGTTGAATTAGAAAGCCAATAGCACTAATAATCCTACTTCAAAAAATAAGTTTCAGAAATTCATGAGCTGCCTGGAGGGGAACAGAGCATCTCTTTTGTTTACAGGAGCAAATACTAGATCTTTGCCAGTGCCTGCTGCAGAGTAGCTTCAAGAGACTTTTCTGGTGACAGTAAGGGACAGAATATGTAGAGACGCCCAATAATAGTGAAGCTGTGCTTATGGTGGGCAAGCCTGTGCTGACAGCAGAGGACTGTTTCAGAACATTTGTACTAATAAACTTTCTTTGTGCTCTGCTTGTTTATCTGCTTTGTTCCCTTAAATGATGGTGCATTTGTGGATAATTTCCTCCGCTGGTAAGCTACCCCCATCAAGATGAAAGTTGTCTATTTTTAAAATGCCAGCTGCCTCTCACATAAAAAAGCCACTGCTGATGTACCGTTGCTTGCAATGCATTATTCAAAGTCCTTTTTAGACTCTCTCAAATAAAGAGCTTCATTAATATTTCAGCAGTCGCTGTGATTCTCTCCAAGGGGGCTCCGTTCCTTTTCTCACTTGACATCCCTATGTTTTTGTGTGTAGTGAAGATGCTTGGACTTTGAGTTTTGGACTTTGAGTCTACCTTTGGTAGAGCAAACTCATCGTTTTCTGGAGGAAGTGGATCTTAAAAGAAACTTTGACCTTGAGATTGGTGTTGAGCAGATACCTGGTATACCTGGTATACCCAGCATCTTACTGCAACCTTCGGAAACAGGAGGGGTTTGGGGGTGGAGGGGCTGCTTTTGTACACTGAACGCCAACTGTTGTGCTCCATCGCACGGACTGATCTTCCTAGCAGGCTTTGCCTGCTAGCGGGAAGTAGGAAAGGGAATTTGAAAAGGAGAATCAGAACAGGTTGGATTTCTTTACGTAAAGATTTACTTAATAACGTTTTCTTACTTAAATATTAACTGCATTTGCACTGATTTCAAAACCACACTGAGGGCTATTTTCTTCCTTCTCTATTTTAGGTACAAAATCTATGGTAAGGCTGGGCTTTTGAGAATGAACGTAGTGATTTCCTCACCTGAGGTGCCGGTGGCAAATAAGTACCAGGCAGGTCTGGAAAAAATGGCTCTAAAGAAGAAAGGTTGTACTCTAAAGAAAAAAGTGCCAACCATTCTGAGCTCGCTGCATAAGAGCAGTTTTCTTAATCCATAGGGATCTTACTCCTTTCCTTCTGATGCCACGATAAAAGATTCCTTTGGCTTGATTGTGCATGACGGGTTTTGATGCTGGGACATGGAGGTCTAGTGATACAGAGCTGCGTAATAATTTTAAAAGGTAGTTTCTCAATACATCAAGCAATTAAGTGTTTGAAGGGAAGACAAGCGTTCAAAGCCGTTGCTCACCCGTGAAACGAGAGCGAGAGTCATAATGCTTGCTAAAAATCAGTGCTGCGGTCCCTTGGGTGCAGGAGAGCTACGGGCTGGAGTCTCCCCTGCAAATGGAGGCAGCTGGGGGAAGGGATGACGAAGAGGTTGATCTAAGTAGGGTGGGGACCATCAGTTAGCAAAGAAATAAAGCAACCGCAAGCGCTGAGGGGATTCAGACAGTGGGTAACTGGGCACGGCGGTGCCTGCCTACGGTGCGCCTGGTTGGCACATCAGGCAGTTCTTGCAGCGTAAGGCCTCCCGTCGGGACAACGTGCAAGTGGAAGTCTGTGGCTTTGCTTGCAAAATACTAGAAATGCTGTGAGCTGCAGTGGTTGGGCACCCAGAAACTTGAAAGCTCGTTTGCTCTAGAAGGAAATGATTCCGATCAGGCTTATTAAGAATATCTTAATATTTCTCTCCCCAGTCAGCAGCAAAGTGATATTATGGGCAAGAAGTAAGTTTGGGGGGCTTGGGGTTTGGTTTTTTTTTTTTTTTTTGGTGTTGATGCTGCTGTGCTTTAAACTACAGTTCATGTTTAGTTATCTGATTCAGTGTGAAATTGAATTTCACCTTTAGTTTCGTGAGGTAAATAGCAGTTTTAAAAAGTCCCTATCCTGCTCTCCCAAAATGTACAGAGGGGTTGTTTATTCCTCCAGGAGGGAAATAACAGCTGCTGTTCTTAGAAAATAAAAGATTTTTCCCCCCGACTTCACTGGAATAACTCGTGACTTTCCTAGTGTAATTTGTTTAGTATTTAAAAAAGGAGCTTGGCTTACAAGCTGTTCAGAAGGTACAGGGCAGCATGTTGCATGGCGCTGGGGAGACAGGGGGGTGCCAAAGCAACGCTGGTATATTTTGACCAAAACATTGTGTCTCTAGTTCCTACGGGTGGGGAAGGTGGGGGGGTTAGGCGGTTGACACGTCCAGCAGCCCGTGGAGGTCACGCGGACCCCGTGGGCTTGTGCGACGTCCAGCGCGGCAGGGCGAGCAGCTGAGCTGCAGGACCCCGGGTGGAGGTTGCAAGCTTTGGCATCGCCACGTTGTTAATGGTGGGCGAAGAGCGGGGCGCGCGCCGGCCGCGGCACCCGAGGAGCGACCTGAGTGCGTGGGGGCTGCGTGGGGGCTGGCGGGCACGGCGGCTGTCTGGGGGTGCGGAGCCGGGGAAGGACGTGTGCCGCGTCTCTGTCACAGCCCCTTTGGCGTCTGCAGGAGATTATCGTGTCACGGGCTTACAGGCTGACCTTAATCTTCCTAATACGGGATCGCCCTCCCTGAGAGGGACAATAAACAACCCAGATTTTCTTTCCTCCTGATGGTAACGCGGTAAGCAAGCCCATTGCTCCAGGGAGGAAGCGTTCACAGGGCGCTGAGACGTGGAGGATGGAAAGAGTGCCCTGGGGAAAATGGAGGAGAGACGAGATTTCTTTCTACTTTCCCTACTGTGTGTCTGCCAGCGCTTTTGGGATTAGTGTTCTCTGGTGGGAAGTTCCTCCTTCCCAGGTTGCTTTTCCTGGCCAAGGAATCTTTTCCCCGTTGTGCTAGGACTCCCCGAGGTGCTTTGGCTGGCTGCCACTTGCTCTTTCAAATCACTGGAGATGTCTGCTTCTTGCTCCCTGTCCCAGGAGAGAGGGGAAGCATCTCTTTCCTTTGTGTTCTGGCCCTGCTACCGCTGCCTTTCCTTCAGCAAACTGTTAGCTACAATTAAATGGCTGTTACCGGTTCCTGCTGTTAAGTGTGGATAGGTGGCTTGCTTTTGCAAGGGTTACAGATGGGTCCCGGCCCGAGGGACCGGTCTGAATGCTGTTTGGAGGAGTCGCACCCAGCTGCTGGTTAAGTGGTTGACTCTCATTATTTTATCTAAATGATTTATTCTGGCTGCTGGAGAAATTGGGGCCATTGTGTCTGAGGACCGGCCGTTGTAAGAGCAGATGCTCCAAAGGAAGATGGGTGCTTGGGTCCGCCTGAACTTGCAAATGGCTTAGCTTGGGAAATATGAGCCAGATTTGTTTTAAAAGCTCTTAAAATTTGCTAATGCAAAATCTTTTTTCCAACATAGGAAGCAAAGGCTGTGTGCGGGAGGGGGAAAAGACAGTGACCAAAAAGCAGAACAGGAGTTCAAATCTTCTGGGCAGATGTTTGATCCAGTGTCTTTATGGATCAGGTTAGCACGTGAAGATGCCTTTTTGAAGCTTTATCCACTTCTTTTCAAAGTTGTATGTTTTCTGGAAATGGCCTTCAACGGACACTATTGGCACTAGTTAGCTTTTTTCCCCCCAGATTTGGAAGATTAAGATTTTTGTAAAGGGACAAAGCTGAGATACATGGATCTCTTGTATTCCTGTCCATTTTCTTTTCCATCTTCCAAGTCAGTTCTGAAAGAGGTCTCCAAGATTTTGTTACTGAGTGCCTCTCCCAATGGGAAGAAGACTTTCTGCAAGTCTCCTGACTCTTATTTGCTCAGAAAGGGACCAGGAGATTCAGTCAGAAAAGCTGGTTTGCTTGGAGGACAGCCAAGCAAACAGGCACTCGCACAAATCAGTGCTACTGATATAGAGAGACACTGCTAGAAGTGACTCAGAGGAATTGGCTAATATGCCCTGCGGCTACAAAGAAGTGTACAGAGCAAAATGTTGTTGTCAGCAGAACATCTGATGATGCAGTAGGTAAACTTGTTTTTAATGGAAACTGGGAAGTGAGGCTTGGAAAAATGTCAGGTATAGCCTTCTAGGTAGAAATTGAATGCTATATTCTTGGATGTTTGCAAGACTAATGCTTATTTAAGAGAGTAGAAAGTTAATTTGTTAATTAAATGTTCTGTCAGCTTGCTCCTCAGTGCCAGCTTGTCTGACTCACCACTTATCAGCCCAGCCTTCCTTCCTACAAGTGTCACAAGCTTAAATTTTTACCACAGCTTGATCTACATGTACTGGAAACTGAACTCTGCTCGTTTAAACCTGTGCAAATATAAATGTAGCCTGTAGCATACCCAGCGTGGTTAAAATTACCTCTTTTGTGGGAAACATGTCAGAATTGTTGAGCTGGCTCAGGTTTTCTTCTGGGAACAGCCATGGTGCTGCTGATGGTACTGCAGAAATGCTGTTGGGTCGCACTAATGGGCAGGCAGAAGAGGAGAGTGTCAGCGCGGTTTGGCGTGGCTGTAGGAGCACTAGAGAACTGAACTGCTGCCGTGCGAAGCAGAGACATGGCACGTTGCAAGTGTCTACACTTCCTTCTGGTTTTTGTGTCCTTGCCCTGGAGGTGGGGGTTTTGCCAGACATCAGTGCAGTCCCACGCAGCTGCAGCCTCTTCACAGCCAAGTTTTTGAAGGGGGTCCCAGCAGGGGAGGCTTATGGGAGACTTGAAAATGTAACTCGGAGCAATGAGAAAATCCATGAAGCACCTGTCGTGCCGCCTCTTGCCTGGACAAACGTCTGTTCTTAAATCTCTTTGGGAGGGTGCCGCTTCAGACCTGAGCTCTCCCAGCTTCGGGGTACTTTGTCGAGGGAGATCAAGCTCAAGGTGCTGCCATTGCTCCTTGCTCATGCAGGGGACAAGAAGGGAGGCCTTTTGCTTCTGAGGCTGCCCAAGCCGAGAGGCTAGTGCATACGGATGCTGAGGAGAGCCTCCCCTTCGGCTGGCCGTCCCGTCCCGGTGGGAGCTGAGGGGGCTCGGTGCCGTCCAGAGGTGCCAGCACTGCTGTAGGCAGAACCTTGCTCCGCTGCTCCTGCCAGCTCATGACCTCTTGCAGAAGCAAAGCCCTGCTCATTTGCCTTTTTGGTAGTAGGTGAGGTGTTAGGCGAGTATGTGCGCTGCTGATTTACAGCCCTCACAAGAGCATCAGCAAAAGAGTGCGCTTAATTTTGCTAAGCTTGTGCGTAGCTACCTCAATCAAAGGGTCAACTGCTGAAAGTTTCTTCAAAACAAGAAAGTGAGGCTTTCCTGCAGGCTTCTCAGTAACGCCTTAAAGCGCACATTTCACCAGTACAACACGAAATGGCTCTTTCTGCTAAGTACAGTGACAGTGCCATTACTACATGGTAAATTAAGGTTTGGGCCTGAAATTAAGCTATTGGGGCTCTTTAACACTATTAATAGGAGAGATTCAAAGGCTCTTTTCCCCTTTTCTTTTTCTGCCTTTTTTCCCCTCACTTCCCCCTTCTTGCTTTTGGATCTGAAATGATTTAAAATTGCCCCAGATGGACCTTCTGGGCAGAATTACCCAAAATTGCCTAAACCTAGGCAGCATAAAGAATATCTCCTTGTGCTTGTGCCCATTAGTCTAATGGGAGTGAGGAGTGAAACTCGGCCAGACTTTGCGAACGTACCTCCGTGCCTGTTTATTTTGTGACCTGTAGAGTCTTCACCTTCCACGCATGGCTTGTGCTCGTGAAGGGGCAGCTCACCGACCCGGCCGAGCTGAGGTCTCCCGTGCTCAGACTTTGGAAAGCCAGTTTGCCTTGCAAAGTCACTAAACCAAGTAAGTCTGCAAGTTGGTCGCTGTGCAAACCGCTCCCGAACGAGCTGTGTTGTGCCTTCTCTCAGAAGCACCTCTTAGTCCAAGATGTCCAGAGTGAGCCAGCTGTGATACTGTGCAGGGGAAGGCTGATTTTTCATGGCTGAATCAGAGGTTGAGTTTTAAAGATTTGCTTTCCCTCCTGCCCTCCTCTGGATGCACCACTGCTGCTGATTCCTAATATGCACAACTCTTTGCTTCTTTCTGTGCACGGGCCATTCTCTAGAGCTTTATTACCCTCAGTTTGTGGAAACGCTTGTTGAAATGTAGCTCATGATGAGCTTTGCTTAAATGTTAGTACCCAAAGCACTAAAATGTTAAATTATTTTTTGAAATAATTTTTGAATCATTAAAGAAAAACAGAGAAAATAACTTTTCTAGAAACCTATTGGTTAAACAGGTGGGAAACTGTACAGCTAAGGAGAAGGAAAAAATCGTTGTTCTTTGTTTTGTTCTGTTGTTGTTTTCTTTGTAATTCTATGATGTCCTTTGTGTAGTTCTCATGCGTTCAGATATAGAAGGGGCTAATTTAGGAGCGCAAGGCGTTTTACCTCTTTCCCAGTCTGTTTGGCTGTCCAGCATCCTTCCCGTGCCTCCGCTTTCCTCCCTGGCTGTGGGAGAAGAGGCGGTGGCAGGTAACGTCGGGCGGTGCTGCTGGATGGGGCCGGCTCTGCGGCAGGGTCCTCTGCTGCTGGCCGTGCCAGGAGCGGGAGAGCTGCAGCGCTGCTGCCCGGGGGTGGGCTGCTTAGCACAGCCAGGGCAGCAAACAGGCTTCTCCAAACACTGGATATCCCTCTGCATTGTCTCCAGCTCCCTCTGTATCTCCCTCTCCGTCATGCCCCTGCTTTCCTGTCTTTTTTAAATCTTTTTTTGGGGGCGGGGGGTGACAGTGTTTGCTTGGGGAGATTTTCTGTCACCTTCTTCTGTAAGAAATTGCTTCCTTTTGCAAAAGAGGTATTGCTTCCTAGCAATTCCTCTTGACCTAGAGAGCATCGGACACTGATTGTGCAACTGCTGATGTCTCTCTGTTTTGCTCGTTCTCCGGAGGACCGCTAAATGCAGTAGATGATTGTCTGAAGGCACTGAGCTCGTTTGTCGAGAGGGCGGCAGTGCTGCTGCATGGGCTCTTGCCCACAGCATCTTGCATCACATGCTTTTTGGAAAATGCGGTTCCTTGATTGTGGCGGGGGGAAGACTGACTGCCTTAGAAAGCTGCACGAATGTCTAGCTGGAAAGTACAATTTATCCTCAGTGCACTTTTCTGCAAAACCATACTCCCTGGCATAATTTGTCCTCGTATGACTAATGCCATTAACTTTAATGGCTTGCATAATCAAGTTCTCACATTATCCTGCCCTTCACTGTATTTTACTTTGCTTCTCGTTCTCATCCAAGCCTCTGAGGAACGCCATGTGCCATTCTCACTGGGGACGAACCCGTGCCAGTTGATGTTGAAGTGCACAGGCTCCACTTCTTGTGGCCATTCGGCCACCTAAGAAGCAAGGATGGTGGGTTTATTAATTTGCCCTAAACAACCTTTGGAAGCATGTTTTACATTGTAAGTAATTTCAGGGTTCGTATTTCTGTTTTCAGGCACTGTCAGCATCAGTAAGAAATAAGGATTGAGACCAGTAAAGGATTTGTGCAATGTGCACCCAGCACTGGGGAATAATGGGAGCACTGGCCTTAGTCCAGGAGAAATGTGACCCAGTAAACTGCTTAAAAGACTGTTCAATCGCTCTCTTTATTATGCAGCAGCATGCAGGCTGTATAGAGGATGAATAGCATTTTCTTGACTGCTGCCAAAGAAAACATTTTCTACGCTGTGTATAGTAATTTTCTCCACTTTGGTGTCTCGGCTGGCAGCAGAAGAGAGCTGCTTCTCACCTTTTCACAGGGGTGATTTGTAATGGTGCAGCTTGAACTGAAGTGAGGCATAGGGGGACCCTTCACGAGTGGTTTGCTTCCTTCAAGCCTAAGCACAGCTCAGCCGGTCAGTATCTTTGCAGAGGAATCCACTGGCTTTCCGTAGTCGTATAGATCAGGAGCGAAATAATACAGGAAAAAGTTCTTTTTGAAGAAAAGCACCATAGACAATGGACAGCTGGATGGGAACGGACGGGAGGGAGAGACCCCTCTGCCTGTCTCTGCCGCAGGCAGCTCTGCTGGGGGCTGGGACGGGGGCTGTCCCCTGACCTGGTCCTGCCGTGCACCTCTGCAGGAGGCTCTGCCCACACCCCCAGGGTCTTGGGTCTTAAGGGCCAGGGTACTGGGAAGGGCCGTAGGGCTGTGTTTGTCTGTGCTGAAGCTAATCTCGCACCCAGTCCTGGGACCTTTGACCACCGTTGTGCAGCGTGGTTGCTCGGCTGGAGGTGGGCTGAGATGCCCTGGCACCTGGGGAGCGTGGGCTCCTCTTGCAGCTGGGGGCTGTAGCGTACTGCTCCCGCAGGCTCCTTCCCCGGGGCTCCTCAGCTCCCCCCAGCACTTTGGGAGGACGGGGGCAGCCCTCAGACACCTGTAAGGTATATTTTACCCCTGCTTGCCACTTCCCCGCCCTTGGCATCCCCTTTTCAGTGCATGGCAGGAGGAGGGGGAGACCCTCCTCTGTTTCCCTGGGCACCTAGGCTGCTTAAAGTAGGATGCGAGGCTCCTTCGTCCCTTTCCGGCAGCGCTGCTGGTGAGCAAGCCCTGGCTACGAGACGCTGGCCACGAGCAGCCTGCAGTGGGCCGAGTCCTTGCACTGGACGGTAGGAGGTGCGGGCGGTGGCCTCGCTCTGCCATCCACGCATGGCTGGCTGGGGCAATTCCTTTCACCCCTCTGCAGTTTCTCTGCAACAGATGATCCAGCTTTGGCTGCCCTGTGTGAAAAGTACTGTCTTTGAGAATCGACGTCACCGTTTGACACCTGCAATGATGAAGCAACCAAACAAAAATCCTCAGTAATGTCAGAAATAGTGCAGCGTCTTCAAGTGTTTTTTTTAACACCTCTAGCCTTTTCTCTAGCCTTTGCCCTTCCCAATAGTTTATTACTTTCCCAAAATAGGTTTCCTAGGAAAAAATTTTCCACTAGATTCATTCTGAAGCCAGAGTGACAAGCTGTTTATTTATTTAGTCGATTTTATGTTCCAACCAATAAATTAATCTTCTCTGTGTTTGATTTTTGAGCAAGCGAAGCTAAGAGAAGGGGGAATGCATATCAGAGATGTGGGGTTTTGTTTTTCATGTTTTATCAGCGCTTTCTTTAAATAAAAAGCTTAATTAAGCATACCTTTCTCATTACAGTCTGTATAAATGTGGCGCCTAAAGAACATGAATTGGGCTTGAGAGTAGTTTACTGTTCCTCTGCAACCCATCATTTTCTTTACAAAAACAGTTCCTGCATATAATTATGTGGTTATCCCAATTATTTGGTTATCTTTTGCAACTCCATACGTGACTCAGAGATTTTCCTGGCATTCTGACAGCCTGAGCTTCCCCAGCACTCAGACTATATTTTTCTCCCAAGCTTCTAAAATTGTGTTAGAGTGGAGGTTTTTTCCTGACTTTTTAAATCTAAATTTGTTTTTTATGCTTCATAGGCCACAAAGCTCACACTTGTGTGCACAACCCATCTGCACACAAAACAAGAATAAAATACGCAGTGTTCATTAGTCAGATGTGATGAATGGCTTGAAATGTTTAATTAAAGAAAAAACGCAAAAGGCCCAGTGAATCAGATGTTCACAGAGTAATAGAGGTGGGGAAAAAACTTTGTAAGTAATACGCTGCTTGAGATGTAGGCTCCCTTATTTGCCCACAGTTAGTTCCCACCCATGCCTTTCTGCAAGGAGGATCAGCCAATAAAATGTATGACATCCTCAACTTGTTATTTCTTATGGAAATTCTGCTGTGTTAATTCTTTTGCCTTGATGGTGGACTTTTTGTCCTCGATCTGGTTTAGAGCTAGGCATTTCTCAAGTTGACAACGTACCTTTGTTTAAGAATGAAATGCCCAAATCTTTCCCAGCAATGGCACGGCCCTTTTCTCTTAGAACTGAAGCTTTGGAAAAGTCTGTTCCCGTTTAATTTTTACGAAGTAGCTTGCATAGCCAAACTGGTGACATCCTTGCTAATCAGCACTCGCAAGGTTAAAAAAAAAGCACAGAGAGAAAGCAAGTGCTTTATTTCTCTTGCTGTTGCTGTAAAATTTTGGTGTATTTTTAAACCTTTCCTGACGATGGATGCTTCTTGTGAGCTTCTCATCAGTAGAGAAGCTGAACAGAATGGAGGTTATTTCAGTTAATTACAGGGTGACGCTATAGCTTGAAACGGAGAATAAGGAATGAACAAGCACTTTTGAGTGCTCTGCCCATATTCCATTTTGTGCAGGCATGCTCATAGCTGTATCTGTTAGTGTATTTTTAAGGCTGTATTCAGTCTCAATAGGGTGATGTTTGTCTGTGGGCCTCCCTCTTGTTCTGTTTGCGACCAGTGTATTTCTGACAATGCCTGCACTGTCTCTGTGCCGTGAGCCGAACGGGTGACTCGTAAAGAGGACTGAGATGTTACAGTGGCTTGTCAGTGATGCTCTTCATTTGTATTCTGCTCAGGGGGCCAAGCCACTGAGGAAGAGACGTGCCAGAATGCTTTTCCTTACGAGAGCCTCTCCCTCTTTAATTTTCCCTCGCACTACTTTACCTCGGTGAACCTTCCTCTTTCAAGGCGTAGCTGTTTCTGCAGCAGAGGGCTTGGCTTTAGACGATGAAACAGATGGGTTGTGCAGTACCTATAAACCTGTGGGTTGTTTTGGGCTGTTTCATTTTTGGCTGTGAAACGCAGCGTTAGGAAACAGAAAGCTGCATTGAGAGTATCTGGTGCCTGCCCTCTTCCTGGCTGCGCGGGGGGATTTGTGTGGGCAGAGGAATGCGAAGTATATTGTGGGAGTATGGCCTGTGCAGGGCTGCTTCTGAAGCAATAGCTAGTTCGGCTTTTTAGGGAATGGCACATGCCCTTGGAAACTCGTGAATGGGAAGCTCCCAAACTGCTGTTGTTTTAAATTGAAAGAGCTGGTTTTGCTCTTAATCTAAAAGGCTCCATGTTTGAGACTCGACTTGCTAATACAGTATGTTTTTCCCAAAATGATGCGGTCGTGCGTCCTCGGTGGTAAGGTAATGTGTAGACAAAGCGTCCTCACTTGCTCTGCTGCTTGAGATAGCGGCAGCCTGCAGGGAGAAGGACAGACGTTTTAACACTATGAGGTAATTTTGCTCCCAAATTCTTGGGTACCTTCTTGTTAAAAGTCTTCTGGTTTTGTTCTGTCGTTTTCTGGAAAGTGAGGGGTGCTGGTTTACATGCTGTCATCCTTTCTCGCTTTAACTGCGGCAGTTTCCGAGTCTGTTACGTGATGGTCCCATTTTCAGGACTGCTGATGCAGCACAGCACCGTCGCAGGAGAGACCAGCCGCCCTTGAGCCATCTCCTTGTGCACCGCACTGACAGGGGCCAGGCGACTGCTGGTCATCTCCCGGCAGCCCGTGATTAATGTAAAGTTCAACGGCACCAACTTTCACCTTCTGCCGTGCCAGTCATCCCCACCAGCGAGAGAAAGGTCTGACTGTGTTGGTGTTAGCTCCAGTCTGTGCTGCTGTCCACATGCCGGTGTGATTTTTCTCTCCTCCATCCTTTCTGCAGCTCCCTTTTGCCCTCTGCCCTTGAAGACTCCTGTGTAAAGACCAGATCAAAGAGTCACCCTGGAAGGAAAATGCAGAGCAGAGAAAAGGCAATTTTGGTGAGGATTGTAGGTCATACATCAGGTCAAATCAGTCCCCAATGGAGACAGCAAAGAAAATGTAATGTTGTAAGAGCAAATGCGGTTTGCTGAGGCAAGGTCCTTGGCTGGTTTTGATTGCTTCAGGGTCATCTGCACTGCATGGCTACCTACAGGCTCTCTCCGCACTTAAACTCATATGGTGCCGAACTCTTTCAAGTGAGGAAAATGAAGATCAGGAGGAGGTTGCTGGACATTGGCCAGGGCAAGTGCCTGACTATTTGTGTGAGCCACGTTAGGAACAGGACAAAGCTGTTCCTGCTTTGGTATCCCAGGGAGTGCCACGACATGAATGACGGATGCCCATTTCTTGTACTCTGCTATTAATTTCCTCTGAGGCTTTCATCGTCTGCCTGCCTGTCCTGGAAGACAAAGATCTATTTCTAGATTTAGACAATTACAGGTCAAGTCAAGGTCAGTAAAAACTCCTGGATATATTCCTAAAGAAACCTGTTTCTCAGTCCCACTTCCCCGATCCTTTTAATATGTACTGGAAGCAAAGGTCTTGATTTCTTCCTGAGTTTCACCAGCTTTTGATACGGTGGGTGCTTCAGGATCCTGGTTATGTTGCTGCCGATATTAGGAAGAGAGAAATTTCTTGTTATTGGAGAGCATTTTGGATGAAGGCCTGGTAACCAAAAGAAAGGTCAAACAAATTCAGCGAATAATAGATCCTGGACCCATGCTAAACAAATACATGTGATGGCAAAGAAAGCCCTTATCTTCCTGGCCTGTGAATGAATAAAAGTGGTTCCTAATTTCAAAACAAAGATGGCTGGAAAGAGAAAAATAAATGCTGTTACAGTCAGAAAACTAGTTATTTATCATATCCTAGCTGGGATATGGATCCTATATACAGAGCTAGAACAATGATACCCAATAACTTTCATTACTCCTTTGCATTGTCGTAGACTGATGGAAGGTGAAATCTTGTTACCTCTTTCCCTTCATCAGTGATGGATGCAGGGAGGAAGCCACATCACAGCAAGTAAGGCAAAGTAGAAATAGTAGGTGGGCCTGTTTGGTCCCTGACTCATTTGGAACCGAGTATCAGAAAGAGAGGTCACAGCATCCTCTGAACGGAGTGGGGTGATCTCTTGAGGTCCCAAAGCACTGTTGTTTCCGTGCATTACGTATTTGTTCTTGTCATGACAATCACTGTGTCAGTGGAATTTTCTTACGTAATTAGGAGGAACATGATCACCTTCAACCCTGAGAGCAAATGAACTTCAGCAGCAGCAATTTCCATTCATGTGTGCGCTGCATACCGAGGGGAAGAGGAATATCATGGATTTTATGTGTTTAAGCAGAACACAGTCTGCAACTGGAAATGCTACTTCTGGTAAAGTAATTTTATGTGCTGGTGACTGGACGTTTGTCATTTGAAATTTTCATTTGAAATTAAATTCCGCTTGGCCCCTCTGCATATCAGGTTTTGGGTTGATGAGCAATTTCTCACAAATCTGTTCATCGTCTCTGTTATGCGTCCTCCTCTTCTGCTTCTCCCAGCGCCATGCAAATTGATGGCAAGAAGAGAGCGTGACTCAAATTGTTATTTGTTAGGCCTTCTGGTTTTCTCTCATATAGGAATTTTGCAATTTCAAAGCTAATCTTTCAACCACAACTAGGCATGTGCAAAATTGATAAACAGGGAAAGCAATCACCCTGCTTATGAGTCCCAGCAATAGGCCAACAGATGTAGTCTGTGGTACTCGCTAAGCAAAGTCTGTGAATTAACTATATTTTAATCAAGTGAAGTGTACCTTGGGGTTGCTCTGAGACAAGTGTTTGAGTAAAGGATCAGATCTGTTCTGAAACATTTTCAGCAGGCTTAGGAAGACATCTTGGAATTAAGTAGGCAACCTTCCCCAAAACGCTCTCCTGACTGCAAGTTTTCAAGACCTTTAAGGGAGATCTCACTGCCTCTTTCTAATACTTTGACTTCTGACTAGACTGAGCCTCTAATGCAGATGTCAGCATGTTCCCAATTATTATGGCAACGTCCTTGAGCGCAGCCATCTCCAGTCAGACAAGATCTGTACAGTTGAATATAGCAAAGTGCTGTTTCAACCCCAGTATGGGTTTCTTCCAGCTGACATTGCATTTGTTCCCAAAGTCAGTTCCAGTACAATTCTTCTTTTTTTTTCTTTCTTTTTTTTCTGGTTTCTCTATTCCTTTATCCTGAAGCCATTTCAGGGAAGAGAAGTCACGTAACTTGTATTGGCATCTGAAAGACACAGCTGAATATGAATTTACAGTTATTTTTCAGTTGATGTTCTGTGCCATTTTTGGCAGAAATCTCTTCCACAGGCTTATCTATGGGAGGAGAGGGGAGGGATATCTGAATGCACTTCGTTTGGGATGTTCATATTTGAAAGTTTGCCTTTCTTCCCCTTTAGAGCTAGCTGAGCTCTCTGCCTGGCTGTAGAAATCCTGCTGTAATATATCTGTTGGTGTTATTACACTGAAAAACAGGAACGTGTCTCTGTGGTTGCCTGATAATGTTCTTTTGTTATGAAGAAATTTTGCCAGAATCAACCCATCTTCGATTGCTGTATGAAGTTTCCAGAATAATAATGGATGCTGACTTCCAAATATTTAGAGTTCTCTAATTAGAAGAAATTATCTCTGTGCTCCGCAGCAGGGGAACTGTGTGTGCCTTCCTCGCCCTCCTGGCCCCGAGGGGGCTGGAACGAAGGCTGCGGTGTAAGAAAGCAACTGTTGATCTCCCTTACCATGCAAAAGACCCATGAGCTGTGGGATGGCACTGCCCCGGCTTTGTAATGTTTTCCAGAGAGGCCATGCCCCGCCAGGAGAAAATCCAGTGAAAATGGGCAGACCCCAAACCTTAAACAAGACCCAAAACATAATTTGAAAGGTTATGCTTTTCTTACTTTGCAAGAAGTTAGGCCTGATGTTTCAGTGAGGATGCAACATGAACTGTTCCTCTCCAGAAGTGTCCTAAGTTGTGTTTAAAAAAAAAAAAGGCTCTAGAGCCAGGGCTAATGATAACAGTTTTCAAAGAAGTGTTACCCTAAAAGTATGCTGACGTCCCATACAGACTAACATCAGTGAGAACGCCGAAGCACGTTGGGATGCTGTGCTCCCTTATGTAGTAAAGGATGTAGCCAAAATCTTTTAAGAAGAGAAATCTAAAATCCAGCCAAGACCTCATGTGCCGGTGCTGTAGAGCATCTTCTCTTTGTGGCTGACTGCATTGATCAGGAAATAGCTGGAAGTGTAAGCACGGGTTTCTGGGTGAGGTGCAGCGTACCCAGGTAAATGTTAGGGTGCACGCGTACAAATCTTACTGTGTTATCTGTACAATAAATCTCGTGATTCCAGCCAAGCCCTGAGCTAGCCTCGAGGCTGCCTGCCCAGCTGGCACAGAGCGCGCCCCTGACACAGCCTGCTTCCTCCCAAAGTAGGCACCCACCATGGGCGTTTCTCTCCGTTGACTCTGCTGGGGGACGAGAGTGATATGTGGCTGAAATTCCTCTTGTTCTGCTAAACTTACGCCAGTTGAATCCTGTCCTTAGTAAAAGGCACTTCCCTGCCATCGCATTGACCAGATAGCACAGATGGTTTGTGACTTTTTTTTCGGTATTAATGAGGTACTCGATGCATGTCAACTTCACTGGGGTTTGTTGTAGCTCCTATGGTTATAATACTGTTGTAGCTTTTAGTGCTTACAGTTGTAAAGCTGAGATTCATGGAAAACTGGGAAAAAATGGGTTGGAGGGGGAAATGCCAGGAGGTTATCAAGTTCTTATCCCTGCTCCTAGGTACGATCAGCAATACTTCAGTCATTCATCACTGGTATTAATCTACCCTGTGTTTGAACTCTGCATAAAATCTATTCCCGTGCTTTATTATCATTATATGTGTTTTTATAATGTTTGATCTGAGTCGTTCTTGCTCCAATTTCAGCCCATTATTCCTTATCTGCCGTGGTTATGGAGAACAGATCATTCTGTTGACTTTTGTAGCATGTTTCTATGTACGTAGAAGTCCATTATCACGCTGCCTACCACTCCTCTCTAGATGAAAACAACACAATTTTCTTTAACCCCTCCTCACAAGTCATATTTTCTAGATATTTTTCTTGTTCTTTGACCTCTCTTCCTTTGGTCCCCATATTTTTTTTTAAAGTACTTGGTGCAGGAGGTAGTACTTCATCTGGGGCCTTATGAAGCCGAGCAGAACAGAAGCATGACCTATATTGTAGGTGATGTGTGCTCCTGTTTATACATCCCAGCGTGTTCAGTTTTCCTAACAGTATGGCTTCACTGAGTCACATTCACCTTACGGTCTGCTCCAGCCCCAATCTTTGAAGAGCTGTTGTCTGAACAGTTTTCCCCAACCTCTATTTGCGCAGTTGGTTGTTTCTGGGTATGTGTAATAACTGTACTCCTAGCCATGTTGAATTTCAAAGCATGTCTTCAAATGATGAAATAATCTCATATAATCTTGTCCTCTGGTATAATTGCGTTCCCTCCAGACTTGTGCGCTGCAAATTCTAATAAGCCTCCTCTCCTTCACTAATGTCAGTGTGGAATAGAACCAAGAAGAAGAAAAGGGGGAAACCTACTTGACATCTTTTTGCTTTTACAGTGACCCATTAATGACACTTGTATCCAAAGAGGTGAGTCTATATAGGTAGTAGAAAAACCTATAAAAATATTTTTATACAGAGGGACCTGGAGCTTACCTGTAGAAGTGAAGACTCATGGGATGCTAATATATTAGCTTTCTCTTCAGTTTGACTATAGTCAAGTTGCAACAGTGAATGATTGTCCAAAACGATGTTGGTGTAAGTGCAGGTTCCTCACTCAAAAATCTTAGTTTCAGATAAAAATCATGGAGAGAAACATAAATCAGTCACAAACATAAGAATTTTGGAAGCTGGTAAGTAGCAAATATAGGTATGGCCACTTTCCTGGCTTCAAATGTTCAAGAACGTGCAACTAGATGCTGGCATTCGGGAATGTTGGCATTGAAAGCCCCTGTGTTAAATGGCCCCATAGACTTGAAAGCCAATATATTTCATAGACTGAAGGCAAATGTAGGTTCAAGTACCATATCTATCCCCAAATCCCTTGCCAATGCGTGGGTTTTACAGTAGGTACTTTTCATAGTACTTTTGCACTTCTTTATGTGCGTCTTTGATGCGACAGCTGGGGAGAATGGAGATAGCGCGCGTGGCACTGACAAATGCTCAGACTGAAATAATCCAGAAAAAGAGCCTTCATGCCAGTTTGTCTTCGGGTTTCTGATGATAATAGCAGATGTCTGCAGTGATGGAAGATGCAGGCTCCTGCTGTGAAAGACGGTAATAATGAGCAGCATTTGATGAGCTGACTGTTTCATTCTTACTGATGAGTTGATACTTTAAGGATACAAGTAATTACAGCAACTTTGATCAGATTTAGTTTAGGTGCAACTGGAACTGATTCCAAGAGAGGCAGCTTGCATCGACTGAAAAGTAACTAAGACGTGATATGGCTGGGTACGCTGTCTTGCCAACTTTTTCATTCCTTCTCCATCTCTGTTTCCCCATCTACTTAGCACTGATTTTATGTTAAGTATCTCCTTAGACTTGACTTGTTGTGCAGTCTTTAATGTTTAAGGTTGTGTGGCGTCATTTTGCTCGCATGTTTATCAGAAATATAGGGAAAACAGTCATCTTGTTATATATGAGTCTTACAGCGATGCACTGGCAGGGTCAAACTGAAAAACTACCCACCTACTGCTGCAAACCGTGTGTGCCTCATCGCCTGCTTCAGACTGTGTTGGAAGAAACCTGAGGGACCTGTACAGGACGAGAAATGCAGTGGCTGGGGCTAATGCTGCACTTCACAGCAGTCATTCGGGGCTGGTGGACAGGAACACTTCCAGGGAAAGGGTACTGATACCAAAGTATCTTCACACATCGCTGCTAATCATGGGATGGAAAGTGCCTGAGGGAAGGACAAAACTCTGTAAACAACTCTGAGATGGAAATACGTGTGGCAGTCCTTTCGGTTGTTTTGACCGAGGGTAGGCCAGCAGGAGGTCTGTAGCAAGCTGTTGCTTTCTCCGGGTCAAGGAAAACATTTTAGGAGTAATCTCCCCCTGCTTTATTTTGCTTTTCATTCTTGTGAAACATTGGGGGTTGAAGAATAAGTGGGCAGCAGTTATCGTTTCATGGCCAGCGCCCCAGGGAAGCGGTAGCTGTGCTGCTCGTCAGTCACCTGCCTCCCTATGGAAACTGCAGGCAGGGACCGCTGCAGGCAGCGGGTGCCGGCCGGCTCTGACAGCTCTGGCTCCACTTTCTCTGAAAGATGCCCCAGATCTGTAGGGAGTTGAAATAAATATCCCTTTCCCCCTCCGTAGGGTCTTGCCTTGAGTTTTCTTGCATCCAGAAGGACCAGGTGTGGCGTGTGCTACCTGCTCTCAGCCGGGTGTGACTACCGAGACGTGAGGCTGGAGGACCAGAAACGGGCCACCGCTCTGGCCGGGCGGACCGCTCCTCCCACGTCTCCCCTTGTGTGGCGGTCGGCAATTAAATGGTGGCTGTGAAGTGGAGGCGGGTGGGAGAGCGGGTCATTTTTGGAGTGCTGCTGGTGAATGTGTCGCGGAGCTGCCTGCCTTCACACCGCCCTGTCGGCGGCGGCCCCATCGCAAGACCGGTGCTATAATTAGCTGGTGGCAATCAGCAGCCGCTTGCTTCTGTCGCAGGGATTCAGACTGAAGCGGTAAATACGCAGAGCTATGGGGTTTTTGCTTTAATGACTGTAAGTATCTTCCCGATGCCAAAACCAACTGGCTTCCTTAAGCTGAATTTCAGACTGATTTGTGGTTTTGTTTTTGTAATTGAACAGTAGATTGGTCTTTGCTTTCCCCGAGTAAATTGTAGGAGATGTGTTGAAGCATTAAGAGGCGTTATTGACGTTTCTGTGCAACCCCTTCAATTTATAATAAGCTTTCATCTAATTAAAAGACCTTGCTGATTGGAATACGTGCAGATGCCTTTCTGGAGAAGGTCTCAGTGCATCCCTTTAACCCATGTCCTTACCATGTTAGTCTGCTCTGCTTCAACCACTTGGGAATACAGGAACTCTTATGAGGTTGGAAGCTCCCTTTTCACCGAAGGCATTTTCTTTACTTAATGTGGCAAGATCGTGGGTCATTTTTAGCTAAGATTGCTTTCACCACTGACGGATGGGCAAAATTATGTACCCCGCACTCTCCAACTTGCACCATTTACCCGTGCCTATCTCATGGAGAAGAGATTGTGACAGCGTATGCTGCCAAATGTTGCTTCTGCAGGAGCTAAAGCTAGGGGAGGAGGATACCGCATCCTGTTCACTCTATTTTTCTTTTTATTAACAACATGATAGGCCAGTACATCAGGATTTGTTCTGACTTTTAATAGGTCAGTTAACTTACATGGTTTGGTATCTGCCTCATCTGACAAGTTATCCATTATTGCTTTTCTGTGGTAGTAGGAAATGTGCTTCAGGGTAGGACTCAAGATGGTGCAAGTTGGTGGCTTCACTGAAAGTTCTTAGTATTAAATCTGTCTTCTACTTTGTTCTTGCATCAAAAACTTTCAGTCTTTAAAAGCAAAAGAAAGGCATGGAGAACTCCATCAATTGGGAAAGGATAGGTTTAATTTTAAAACTACAACATGCTCATGAAGATTTCTTTACCCAGATGAATGAATGTATCCTCTATGAGATTCTATGAGATTCTCTATGAGATTTCTCTATTTTTTTTTAAGTATTTCTTTAATTTACGATACAGCTGCTGCTAATATTTTCATCTATATGTCAAAGATGTGAATACTGATTTCTATACATACTCACTCACGTATTGCTTGTTTTAAGAGTAGAAGAACAGGTCTTCTTTGAAACTGGAAGGCAAAACTTTGGATATAGTGTTGAACAAGATGTCTTAAATCACACCCTCTCAGTCTTGTTTCATGACCCCAGCTGTTGTGTTTATCTTCTTGGTGAAAGCTAGGAGGTGTTTTTTTTTATTTGCAATGCAGAGGCCAAGAACTGGCCTAACCTCCCCTCCTCTCTCTGAAAATGTTCACCGTACTTCAGGGTGGTTTGGTTTTTTTTTTTGCTGGCATGTCATCCTACAGCACTAGCACTTCGCTGGCAGTTTTTAACAATATGACTCTGGGAAAGGAGAATGAGGTCTCACTTCTTCTTGGTGAGCAGGGTAGGATCCAGAAGTCTGCATCATATCAGACTGAGCAAGGCTGATTTTGACCTGATTCTGTCAAACTCAAATGCTGACAGTAGGAGCTTGAAACATGAACTCTTTTTGGTGTCTGCAGTTGCAGGGCATGATCGGCCTGCCCTGCATTTGGTTAGAGAGCTGGACAAACAGCGTCTGGAAGTAGACTGGGTACTAACGACCTTTGGGGGCTTTTTTTCAGAGTGGTTTTTTTCGCCCTATCATATAAAGTGTTCAGGTTTGCTTATCGCAGAATCTGGGTTGTGCCTTGACGGCCCTTTTTTGTAGGTGTGATCAGCCCTTAGAGCACAGCTCTCCAGGCTTTGCCTTTAATTCAGGCTACTGGTCTGCATGGAGTCTCATCTAATGCCTGTGCGCTTCGTACAGCCTCCTGCTCTCTTACGCAAGGGTAAGGCCATTTATGTTAAAAAGCACACAGCGAGCTCAGCGGGTCTGTGCCTGGATCTCTGTGGTGTGGCTTTGAACCATTAATCTCTCCTGTGGTTGCTGATGCGCGTTCGGAAGCATGAATGACATCATAAGGCTTTAAAGCTGACACTGTCAGATAACTTTGCAGTCTTTTCTTTCAAAGTCAAATGTTTTTTCTTCAGATCCGTACATATGTTATAATCCTGAGCACCTTGTTTGCCCCCATCTCTTCCCTTTGTCTGCCCTCTTTCATGAATTATTCACTGTTTCATAAATAAATAAGGACGCAAGTACATTTTGGGAGATTTTGCAAACGCTGTTTATAGAATAAATTTGTTCGGTACAAAAGATAGCTCTAAAAAGCATTTGGCATCAGATAACAACACTAATCCTAAGCACCTGCTTCACACCCAGGTTGCTGTAACGCTAAGGACCAGATCAGGAATTTTTAGGAGGAAGTACTGCTTGCAATGTATGGTACTCGAAGTGTGTGCTGCCTGACATACTGTGGAACGAACGTACAGCCTTAGTGGCTGTATTTATAGCATGCAACAGCCAGATACACCACAACAAGCAGAACTGCTCTTCAGTGTCATGGGAATTCCCTGGTGTTATGGCTTAACAGAAGGATGGGGCCATCTCCTCGCTGAGACATTTGGTACTCAAACCTTCTGAAGCGATTGTCATTAGACTGTACCATGTGCCTCACGTACTGAGTGTTTTATGCCGAGGCTGGCACAAACCAATTTGTTGACGCTCTGTTTACCTTGTACTCCATACCGTGCTGTGTTCCAGATAGCAAAGGAAAGCATTGTGTCTGCTGCCCTCATCGCCTGGGAGAGGGATTAGGACGGGAAGCAGAGCATCCACTGTAGCTGGAGCTGTTGCCCATATATCTGCTGCTCACATAACCGATAATCTCCTACATTCAGCACGAAGCATCCGGAACAAAGTGCTACCCGCACCGTTCCCCTGCTGACATCCATCGTTCCAGTTCCCATCTGCTCACAGGTTTCCAGGGCATCAGCTGTTCCCAGCTGCTGGTCCTCTTGCGTATCGCTCAGGTCCTGGGACAGGCTTCATGAGGAGATGCGCAGTAACTCCCTCCTAAGGGCTGGCAAATTATTGCTTCCAGATGTGGCTCCTTAGATTTTTCATACTTGCATGTGGATGTGTATGTATGTTCATCTAATGCAATGTATAAAATCATACATGTGGAATTTCTCGAAAAATAATCAATTTGCCATATGCTACTGGCTGCTTTGCTAGGCTTCTCTCTCCTCACCTGATGTGCACTCTCAGCCCCGTTTCAGTCCTTGAATGTCTCCAAGTGTTAGCCATGTCTTTCAGTCACTCAACCTGCCATAGAAATATTTTTCTCCTCTGGACCTCTGAATTTCTCTGCTTGAAGCCAGTCAAAGGTGGAATTTAAAGAGCCATAACTTTAATCACATTCTTGGACTGCTCCTGAACAAGATTTGCACTGCAAGAGAAGTGGGAATTTTTCCTTTCCAGTGGGACTTGTAGCACTTCTATCTTACCTTGGAAAGGACCCAAGATACCAATTTTTAACATTCTTACTCTCTTCACAAGAAAGTGTAAGTATTCTACATCATCTAAGAGGCTTCAGCATCCTCCAAGCCTTGTATCCATCATATTGAAAGGATACAAAAAATAGTTGTAGTAGGATTTGAAAAGCTGTCTGGTGCATTTCCAGAAAGGTGACATAGAGAGGATGCAGGGCAGTGGAGCGTAAGGGTGGCTGTTTTTAACATTTCTGTCTTGCCATCTAAACCCAGCTGTGGCTTTACCACCTGTGTACAATCCATGGTTTCAAACTCATGCTGAAATCACCTTGTATGCTCTCCTTCCCCATCGTATATTCTAATTCATACTCTCAGACTTTGCTACAGAGTGATTTAAAGGGACTCTTTAACGGCAGGAAGAATGTGGCTGCTGTGGAGTCTCTAATGCATCCTTCTGTATTTTACTCATCACTGACAGAAGATTTGGAGAGGGTGGAGATCTGAATAAAGTGTGTAAAATTTGCTGCCAACGGCATGATAATTAAAGGAGAGAAGATAACAGTATATGTAATAATATTGTTACATATGCACAAAGCAGGGCTGAGCTTAATGTTGGAAGTTGGGTATTTTTGAGCTATGTGCCTTTAAGACCTACATAATGCTGCTGCATTACCTTAGGGTTTTTCTTTTGAATTTCCAGCTTCAGAAAACCAAGCTTGCTTTCTCTTTTTTTTTTCCTTCCTTCCCCTGACGGCACTCTCAAAACCTGGGGGTGTTTATATGAAAGAAGACTCACTGCATATAAGATATTATGGTGTGATAAGACATGTTGCAGTAAATAGGGGTAGAATCATGTGGACTTCACTATCATAGAGATGGCATGGTTGAGCTGACTTTGTTACCTCCCCTTTACAATACCAGCTTTTTGACTTAGGACAGCTACAACTAATTTTTCTCTATTGCTCTCTGACATCTGGTGGCAGCATCAGGTAATGCAGTTAATTCGCTTTAAAATCTTGCCGAGAGGGTAGCACAGACATTAGATTTTGAAGCTTCAGTAGCTTTGCTGCAAAAGAAACTAACTTGGCTCTTGGCGTTGTATTTTGGTGTGGTCTTCCCCCCTGGGTAGGAACACTCCTACAAGGATGGGATTCGAGCAGGCCAGACCCTTCGATAAATTGTGTTAATATATCTCACGTTAGAAATGAAATGGTAAGCTTGCGTTACATGGTGCATCTTGATTTAAAATGTTGCCAGTGAAATTTCACTAAGAACTGCTTTGGTGCTTAGAGAGCACAAGCTTGATGATAGCAATGCTGCAGAAGAAGTGAAGGCTTTGGGCTGTCTCTTCGATATTTTCTTGCTCTAACAGTTAAATCCCCAAATGAGCTAGAGTTTGCTGGTTAGCTCTGAGAAAATGGCCAAGCCTGAAAATAAAATTACGCTGTCATTCTCTGCTAGAAAGAGAATTATTTTTGCTTTTACTAGAAATGATTGAGTCCTTTCTGTTCCTTTCTCTTCCTCCCCTTCTTAAGTGCTGAGTAGAGGCAGAAATGAGGGTAAAACAAGCAAAATGGGCAGCAGATGCACATACGTCTGCGGCAGGTGCAGCAGTATATGAGCTCACTGCGGTTCCAGCACAGGGGCTTCAGGTTTGCGTGTGGCTGCCGACACGGTGTCGGTGAACCTCCCCCTGACGCTCGGGTGCTGTGTCACTGGCAAATAACGTGGTTGCTCTGTGAAGACCACTAGCAGGAATAGATGGATAAAATGTTGTTAATAGGAAGGGCAGCTTGCTTTGTAATGGTTTGGTTTATACCTGTTTCTGCCTTCTCGCTGGGTAAGGGTAGTGAGACCTCAGTGGGGATGTAAAGTGTTAGTGATTAATTTTGTGCGGCGTACTGCAGATTGCACTCCCATTCCAATTTTAGGCAGAGTGCTTGAAAATGCATGTTTCTTTTCCTCCCCAATCTCCAGTCCCAAGATAAGAAACCAGCCAGCTAATATGGGAAGCGTAATCCCCACAGCTTCTTAGCTGTGCAGCGAAAAGCACTGTATTCCAGAAGGGGCTTTTGCACCGTGACTCCTGGTTTTGCACTCTGTGCCATCTGGCCAGTTCTTATATGTCAACGGCATGACATTATCAGCAGCTTGTCCCATGTTTCTCTGGCAATCAAATGAGCCAATGGCTACGAGTATCTTCTTTTCGTTCTCTTCCTTGTTTTTTTTTGTTTGCTTGTTCCAAAGCCCCCTCCATACCGGATTTTGTCTGAGAGATTGCCCAGCTTTACTTGTCAGGCACAGTTGCCATTTATTCATTGCCGTGACTCTTCTGGCAGAGTAGATGGCCGCATATTCCAGTTCTCAATGTTTGTTGCTAGATGACCTGGAGGCAGGGCAGAGCAAGAACAGGGATGGCTCTTCAAACAGCCCTGCTGGCTGCCCCCAAAAAAACCTGAGGCAAGGGTCAAGGTTTATGTCCATCAGCATTGCAGGGCTGAACTCTGCATAGAAGAGGCTTTAGGAAAGACTGGCCGTGTTCAGCAGATAGGACAGTTTGGTGGCAGCTTGAATTCCACTGGAGCCCTGATGCCGATGTATGTCCTGCTGAAATACCTGTGGAGCCTTGGTCCTGCTCATAGGAGATGCAAAGCAGAGGGACTGCGGTGGACTTTCGGCTGCCCTGAATGTGCTCCTTGGTAACTGGCTGACGATGCTAAAGCCTGCTTCGGACTTCACAGCACAGGACACTATTAGATGTCTTATGGCAGAAGAAACCTGCTGGGAAGCTACTGTCCAGGTGGAAGTGGGTTTCACCAAGGTGCCTTGGAAAGCGGCCGTGGTTACAGGCAGTTGTTCCTAGCAGAGCTGGTTACAAGGGTGGAGATGGCAATCAGGGCTCAAGCTGACATGCTGCAACCACGCTAGCCACGGGATCGGTCACCACTGAAATAAGGGCTTGAGCTCTACATGAACTGGCACTGATGAACTCTTGCCACAGCCTTCTGCCTTCTCCTAAACAGGTCAAGTCCCAGCCCCAGGAGCCATAACATGCTCAAGCCATGCAGGACAGATGGGATCACAGAGGGCGTTTTGGGGAGAACAAAAATGCTCCAGCACAGTAGGAGATAGGGTGCCTCTGGACTAAGCATCTTGTCTTGAAGGGCAGCTGCATGTTGTCGCTCTTGCTCTGGCTGATGGAGCCAGGCTGTGGCCAAAAGGACTGAGAGCTCCAGGGAAAGGTGTCAGGGCAGAAAAAGAAAGGAACATCAGGATAACTTGAGCTTATCATCCCCATCCTTTGTGGTTGGCTTTGGAAAGTTTTAACAGAAATCACACCATAGGAAGGTGCCCAAATTAGTACTTCCCTTCCCACTTTGTCCTGTCATGGGTAAGACCGTGAGTATAATCCATTATTTTGGAAGTATTTTACACAGGGACTTTGGTGATAATATCTGCAGAGCTTTTTTCTAGCTAGATTGTTATAGAGACATTTCAGCCTTGTTCATAGTGTCAGTGTGCCATCCCGTGTTGTAGAAAAAAAAGCCCCTAAAGATTAAAACCTGTGTTTTACAAGGACGTTTAGTAGTCTGAATTATACCCAAGTCCATTATAGCTTATTCAGTAAAATATTTACCATATGTGTTTTCCCACTGTGAAAGACAGCTAGACTTGATTAGATGTTTAAATGCTCAGCTGTTTTGAATGAGGAATCGAGATGAAGCTCTTAGTTGGAGGCAGAGGCAGCAGGAAGGACAGTATCAGCCTGTGAACAGCCGCAAGATCTCCCAAATAATAAAACTGCACTCTGCAATCTTTTGCGTTCAACATGACTTAATCTTAACCTACATAGCACTAATGTGAATAAGTGCTCACCAGTGAATAAGTCATCATCATATGAGAGTCTGCTCAGTCCTTTTGTGGGGAAAGAGCAAGTGGTTTTCAGTGGGTTTTCAGTGAAGCCGGGGGAGTCTTGGTCTACCTCCTGCCATGGAGAACAGTGTCCCCGTCATATCAACTACCATCTCCTCTGTGTGGCAAAGAGCAGTTTCTGCTCTCCTTCCTATCAGCTGGCTTTTGTGTGGATGGGAAATAAACTTGGTGTGCTGAAATGTTGGGTTCCATGTAGTGCAATGGCTTCTGCAGTGTAGCCCACACCTTAGCAGAGAGACTGTTTCATGGAACTTCAGCATCGTGTAGCACCCCTGGAGTAGTTACACCAGTCACTTCTGTATAAAAGTATTGATTTTGTGTATTTTAGCTACATTTACTGCCATTTAGCAATTGGGTCTAAGTAGTGACAGGACAGCTCTCTGCTTGCTGTCGAACACGGCATATGACTTCAGAGCCAGTAGCACAGCCTATTTGTAAGAACGACCCAGCACTGCTTGCTTTTAGCATCACTCTGGGGAAAATAAGCTCGGGAACCTGCTACCACAGAGCCAGGAGGGGTTTGCAGTTGCTTCCTTTTGTACAGCAAATGCCTCTGCATTGGAATAGAAGATTTTGATTTAAAAGCTTCATTTAACATTTGGGAGAGATTTTTTTGCTGTCCAGTTACAATTGTTAAAGTAGGTCAAGGTTGAGATCCAGATCATCACAAATCACTCCCCTTTTAAAGGCAAATGTTTTCCTATGTGGCCCGAGGGACTGAAATCAAGTCTGACAAGGCACACAGACCTGCATTTTATGCTTGGCTTTTCCGCACTGCCTCTGTCGTATTTTTCTCCATCTGGAGAGCGGTGCTTACCTTGCACTGCTGTCGTGGGGATTAATTAATCCCTCTGTTTGCACAGCGCTTTGAACGTGCCCAAATGAAATGCCGTTACTTTAATTGCCTCGTGGCTCTGTGCAGCCTCCTGTGACAGCGGGGTCTGAGAGCCAAATGGATGGGCAGAGCCAGGCCCCTCTACCCGGCGAGCAGCCGGGGCCACCTGGCGTGCTGCCTTCTGAGGTCTGCCTGCCCCACCTCCCCGCCAGCCCAAACCGAGGGGACGCCGTCCCTCCCGCGGGGTGCATCCGACCTGTGGGTTGGGCACAGGCTTACCAGGGCTGGTGCAGACTCCTGGGCCCCGTGGCTGGAGCAGCTTCTGGAGGAGGAGCTGTCTGTGCTGGTGATGAGGCTGCGTGGGAAAGTCTTCTTCAGCAAGACTAGCTTGCAGGTTGCAGGTTGCTGTGCATCTGGCACTGACTGCTGGAAATTTGGACCTAAATTTAAGAGCCAAATGGTTATATTAAGTTATCTATTGGTGTTTGGAACACAAGAGGGGATTTGGCCTTTGCTTAGGAGATGTCAAACCACCACAGGATGATGTCCTACATCATATGCAAATGTCTGAGGACAAAATGGTCACTTAGCCATCTTATAGGTGGATTATCAACTTTATCTGTAATCTTCTAGGCATTTAAGGCCACAAACCCGACCACAGGTGCTGTCTTTGGAGGGCGACAGGCTTTGTGTATATTTTTGGCAGAGAGCTGTCTTACGTACTTGTGGTCTCACCTACTTGAATTTTCTTTGTTAAATAGCTGACCGTATTGTTTTGGAGGGAAGGGTTGGTTCACAGTAGAACAGGGGCAGGTTAAAGGCGTAACAAGGATATTAACCAACTGTAGTTACAGCAATAAGTATTTGCATACCAGTGATTGATTTTCTTTACATCTATTCTTAAAAAACAGACGCACTAGTAAAGCATATAGGGCTTCACAGATGGGCTGTAAAATATCAACAGAAACACTGTGGTGGTGTTTGCCGTTTCATTTCCTTCCGTCTCTTCATTTGCTGTCTTACTTTATCGCTCTTCATTTTTTGTCTTGTCAGTCTCTATTTCCTCTGTTCCTTGTTGGCAAAGCTATTTCCAAGTGGCACCGGCTGCCAGCATGGTGATGTTCATGCAGTAGTGCCCCCACCTGCCAGCAGCCCATAGTCTTGGTGAGGTTGGCTATACGGGAGCTGCAGAAAATGCAGTCCAGAAATGGACAAGGCATGGTAAGCCAGAAGACAGAATTTACTTTGCTGTCATCATGACGGTGGATCCTTTTCCAGTGATATATTCAGGACACTTGGATGCCAGTGGGTGGAAGCGGAATGTAAGAGAACACAGAGAGGGAAGGGCCTCCAGAAAAACATTTGAGTTACTAATCATGTGTCAGGAAACAAATTTAGGATGACAATGCTGCATGGACAGTGGTGGCCGTGGTCAGCCCGTGGTGACCTGCTGGAGCAGTGGTGTGGGCTTCCCCTGCAAGGAGGAGGAGTATGAAAAGGACATCTTTCTTAAGTTACCTAAGATGAAGAACTGCTGCATAGGTGTAGCTTTCAGAAAATTCAGCTCGGGCATGAGAGAGAGGAGCTGTGGGGAAGGCTTGAATTACTCCACTTCTCTGAAGAAGAAAAAACATGATCGTAGCTACAAAAATCCATCCAGGAACACCACATTTCATCGGCATGTTTCTGGTGGAAATGCCAGTCTGGCCATGAACATGCTTACTACACATTGTCTGAAAAGATACATTTTGATCCTATAAGAACTGAATTTCACCCATCTTTATTTTGTCAAGTGTATGCTGTATTAAGCATTCCTGCTAAATGGAAGATTTGTTGGTGACTCACAGCCATGGGAACTGTGGTGTGCGACCTATACGTTTACTGGAGGATCAGAGCCTGGAGCTGACAGACTCAGCTCGAATCTCACGTTGGAGTGATACCAGTGTGTTGTGAGGTATGGATTACTGTCTTTTCCATCTTTCTCCATGTGCTTTGCCACAACGTAAAGGGCTTATAGATGGCATTTGATATAAAGCAGCATCTGTAGGGTGAAGGATAATGATTTATGAGCAGCACAGCTGACTGCCTGTGTATGTGTCACTTCAACATATACTGACCTGCCTTCTTCATTTAAAGCTGTATGCCCTTTGCTTTCCTCCTGCCATGGGCTGCATTTCACAGAATGACCCAAAGCCTTCTTGAGGGCACTCCCTTAGTCATCAGGTTCCTCTTGGCCATCCCTGGTGCTCTTTTATACCTTCTTGACAGTGTCCCTCATGCTAGCTACTCTGACGCGAGCTCCTCCTCCAAAAAAAAATTAACACAGTTGCCTTGGGTAGCGTTCATTCTGCTAATGTGCTTTGCTGTGATAAGAGGAATGACTGTCACTTGAGATAGCTGGAAAAGGAAATGAGGAATTTATTCAGCAGAGTACAAATCATATTGCTTTCTCTTCCAGGGAGCCAGCAGGTACCAGTGGTTGGTGGGAGGTGGAGGATTGCATGGTATCGGAGACGTGACTGTGATCCACACCACTCGCGTGCTGTGCCTTCGTCATTCATTGCTTGCTCCCGTCTCCCTCTTTCCCCAAAAAGTGAGAGGATGGAGCTGCTGTCTCTTGTTCCCTGGCCGACGGAGGAACAGCCTTAACACCCCTCTTCCTACGCGTCATGTCCTCGCTGTTAAAACCCCGTGTAGGGGCCGTTCTCCTGCCCTTCCCGCTCAGCCCAACAGGGGACCAGGGCTCCTTTCCATCCTCTCTGCCCGGGCTGGGTGCCGTGTCCCCACCGTGCCGGGGCCTTGTGCTCTGGGTGGGGGGAGGCTGAGCCCCGCATTCAGGTTCTGCCACCTCCGCCTGAGGGAAACCAGTATGCGTGGGTAGCTGGGGCCTCTGGGATGGGGAGGCAGAGTTTACATCTTGGCTTTCAGCAGAAATGCCCAGGCACTCCTGCACAGCTTCGGCTGTTGGCTCAGCTCTCGCTGCCCTCATTTTGGTTTGGTTTGGTTTGTTTGGGGGGGAGGAGGGTGGAGGGTGGGAGGAGTAATCCTCTGTGGCCGGAGGGTTACCCTTCCTCTGGCTTTACTCTTTGGCATGCTGCTGTTCCTTGGGTCCTTCGGCCTCATCTGCCCTCGCAGCTGGTGGTGTGGGAGCTGCGCGAGCAACGCTCGGCCGAGCGACGGTGTCGTTGAAGCCTTGCCATGTTGCTCAGTGCCCTCTGGGACCCAAGCAAGGCTGCAACCTCAGTTTCTTACCTTCAGTCACCTAGCGTAGCTCCATACCTGCGGGGTCTATCGTGTGCTCACTCAACCCACCAAAGCCTGATTCAAGTCCCCAGTTTCCAGGATGCGAGGCCTTGGTCAGATCTGTTTGGCCTGGGGACCATGCATGACCTGAAGAAGGCAACTCCTTCCAGCAGGAGCAGCCCAAACTGCAGCTCCGCAGGGTCCGGCTTGGTGGCCCTGCTCGTTTTGGCCCTCACCTGGGTCTCATCTCTCTGCTGCCCTGGGCAGCTCCATGCTTTGTTTTGCTGTCCTCCTGGTGGCCACCGGTGTTGGAGATGACGAGATGTGCTGCAGCAGTAGGTGCACGCCCTTGCAGGTGTTGCCTGGTACAGTTGCAACCTCTCTCCTGCTGCCCCATTTCTGCCTGCCTCCTCGTTGTCAAACGAGACGCAGACTGTCAAGAAACTCGGCTTGTGCGTTAGAAAATATGCTAGTTTTGCCTTGCTTTCTTCTTCCCAGGAGGCAGGAGGGAGAGGAGAGGGAAGAGGCAGAGAGTGGAGAAAGCAGACTGATGGGCTAGCCGCAGCGCTGCCAGCAGGATGGGCAATTTTTGGTGGGGAACGTTTTCTCCCGCGTCCCCCGTGCTGCCCGGAGGTGCGCGTGGAAAAAATGCAATCCCCTTGGGAGCTGGCACGGGAACGGAGGATGGGAAACACCCTCTTGTTTTTCAGACCAGGGTCCAGAACCGAGGCAGGAGCTTAAGCCGCTTGAATATACTCATCTGGGGTTTCGTAGGAGAAAAACCATTTGAGCAAAATGTACGAGGTTTAGTTGTGAGTTTGTATGGGGTGCAGGGAGTGGCTTTGTGTTTAGTTTTGACGGAAGTATTGTTAGAAGCAGGTCAATTATGTCGAGTATTCCCGAGTTTTCATTGGCCTGCGACGTGACGCCAGCCAGTTGTTAGAAGTTGCATTTTTGTTGTCTTTCACTTCTAAATCGAAATAAAGGAAATAAATTTCATCAGAACTTCTGCTCAAACATTTACTGCACTCTCTCGCTACCTCTTAAATGCTTAAAGTTGGTTCAGAACTGAGTATTAATAATTGCATTGTATTCATTTATTTTTAACTTGAGTCTAAGCCTGAAAGCAACCAAGCAGAAAAAGTATTTAATAACCGAGAAACTTAGAGGAGCAATACACATAGCCCAGTGCTGTTAACATCCTTCAGCAAAAAAGATTAAGTGCTGCTGTCGTCATTTAAGCCTCGGGGGGGTGGGCGGGAGCGGGGGCAGGGAGAGGGAAGATGTCTGATCCACTTAATGCAAAGTATAAATTGATGCCGTTTTAATTTTCTCCTTATAAGATTTACCACTTTACATGTAAATACCAGGCAGCAATGTGGCTATGCTGGATTTCCTATTCATATGGAGAATGTGTTCATCTACTGGAACTTAACTGATCACACTGAGTTAAGGGGAGGATAATAAAAAGCTATGGAGTGAATAATGGAAGGATTTAAAAGTGAGGCATGGGGGCCAGAAGATAGAATACAGCGTAATTTTGGAGGTAAAACTACAGTTGAGATTAACAGTATATTTCTGGACATCTGGCTGATCTAAAGTCTGTCTGATGATTATCTTGTAATTGTTAAACCTGCCGCCTTTATGTATGGGATTAGGCCTGCTTAAATATGCGTGCAAAAAGCAGAATGGTTATTGATTTTGTGCGGCATAATTTGTGTGGATCTTCGTTTGGAGTCTAATGGGTTTTATTTCTACTTTAGTTCATGTGTATTTCATTCTTGTTTTGCTTTTTCTCAAAGTAATGTCAAAACACGAGTATCTGTGAGAAGCTTAGTGATAGGAAAGAGTTTAACATAAAAAAGTTACCATTTTTAGAAGAACTGATTTAGAAAGGAGAACGGGCATCTTATTAGTTACTAAAAATGCATCTCCTGAACAATTATATGAAAATTAGCATCTAATAATGCTGCATCTGTATTTAATCCCTTTCACTGTTACAGATTTTTAATTAAAGACTCTTTTGTCTTTACGCCAGTGAGTTTGAGATCCTAACCTTTGTGCTTAACAAAAATGGTTGCAGGAGCTCTGCTGACATCCTCAGCACTCTTTGTAACTAGGAAAAACACATTAATATCAGCTCCCATAGAAACACTCAAGCATTTCATTAGCAGTTGTAAGCTGGAGAGACAATAGGGAAGGCTTTATTAGGCGAGAGGTGGTAAATGGAAAACCGGCAGCAGAAAATCAAAGTTTGATCGTGAATAGCCCCCTCACCACCGCAACATCATCTAATTGTTCATGTGTTTGCATTTCCGTCGTGCCCCGCTCACAAGGGTCTAAGGCCACTTCATAAATAAATAAATAACCCAACCTTCACCAGCAAGAAAAAACAGTATGATGGCTCAGCGCCAGCAAAAACTGCTCGGCAGCCGTCTGCTCAGCATCAGCCCAGCACCAGCCAGCGTGCCGTGAGTGGGAAGTACAGATCATTCCTCAAGGCCTGATGGTCAAAATGTCACTGATTTCAAAGTGACCTTTTCCTTACAGGAACCGTCTCCGCTGGTGTTTCTAGTTCCACATCTATATTAAAAATCCACTGTAGATGTGTTGTGTCTAGATTAAAACGGCTAAGGGTAGGGAGTTGAAATCCTGAATATTTTGGTATGTTCTTCTAGGATGGATGAAATGAAAAAAACGAACACGTGTCACGGGATGCGAGAGAAGGAACAGATTAATGCAGGCGCGAGAGTGGTCAGAAAAGGTGGTGTTTATGTGGAGTCAGGTTTCTAAAGATGTTTAGGTACCTAAAGGTGCAGATGGGTCCTGGCTGCTGGCTGCTGGACCTCTGTGCAATGAAAGACAGTCTTTGGAAATTGGGTGCCTATTTTCTGCTGCATTATCCCTTCTGAATATCTTGGTGCTTTTAAAAATTTCCCTATTTACATGCTGGGCTTCTTACAACCTCTGGTAATCTGGTATATAGTAGTTATGAAAGCTGCTGCCTCTGTATTTTATCCTCTGCCCCGTGATGCCCATTCTTGGGTGCAGTCTTCATGGTTTAGTAGTGTTGACAGCCAAGTGTCAACGCTGGGTTTTTGGACTGAGAGGTCGACAAAGGAAATAGAGGACATGGGAGCTCACAGCTCTGGCTTAGCATTTAGATACCTAAAATCTGTTAAAATAAGCAACCTGTAGTCTACCAAGTGCCTCTGTGGATGGAGACTTCTGAGCCTTTATTTCAGTGTTTCTGCAGTCAGGCAGGCATTATTTTGTGGGTGTAGGTGCTCGCTTACATCTTAAAAAAGGAAATGAGAGATCTGAAAACTCTGGTCAAGTAATGCTGGATGGATTTAGAGAGCGCCATGTGCTTGATGCTTCAGAGCAGGGGGTTGAAAGTTTAGCAGGCATTGTCAAGTTGGAATATAAAACCTGTAAACCAGAATGAGATCTCCCCCACAAAAATACCTACGCTTTTTTTTCCAGCCAGCTCTAATTTAAACGGGCACTTTAGCCAGTTTTATGCGTGATCCACATAGTCACATGGGTCATGCGTGCTTGCAAAAAAGAGTTAAGAGCATGACTGGAAACTACCCTTAGACCTTGCAGTTGCACCGGCATGACTCGTGCTGCTGCTGGAGGAAGAGGAGGAACGCAGTAGGCAGCTTGGGAAACCGTGGTTCCTGCAGCAGTCACGGTGTCCCTGGAGGCTCCCTGCAGGCACCAGTGACCCTGATGTGGAGTCACACACTGGAGTTTGAGAAGCTTCAGTCTTCTGATGAAGATTTTAAAGAAAAAAGATAGGAGCTTGCTTTCTCACGCCACCTTCATTCCCTTTCTAGGTTTCGCTGCCAGGAAATGCGCGTGCTAGACTTGGCGTCCGAACAGCGTTGTGGGCATTCACTGCTGTGCATCTTGAATGCAGGATTACGAGGGCTCCTAGGCAGTATGGACCACTTCAAGCTTTAGTCCACTTCAGGGCTCAGGTTCTTCTCTGGGCTGAGTGGAGGTCAGGCAGAGCAGAAGTCTCTTGCAGAGAGCCGGGATTTAGGGGCAGCCAGCCAGGCTAAAAGACTGATTATTGGTATGTTTTAACACTGAAAAAGACCTAACATGAATATGGATTTTGTGGTACGTAGATATTTCTAGAACTGTAGAAATATGGGATGGAAAGCATCTCCTGGAGGAAAGAACCTGACTCCCTACTACCACTGGTAGCTGCATCATCTGATCCCTTCGTGTATTGTCCAAACTCTGTCTCAGAGCTAAGTGGCTGTTGCCCTCAAAAGTCCTGGTGAAAGGCTATTCAGAAATACATTTGTATGAGGGGTTAAACGCCTAATTTTATCCCGAGACAATACAGTTGTGGTTTTCTACCCATGCAGTTCCCTGGGAGTAAACAAGGGAAGCCAGCTGAGCTCAAAGACAGTTGGACTTATTCTCAGGTATTGCTGTGTTCAGCAGAGCAAGCCACGTTCTTCTGTTCTTTCCGCATACAGTAGGCTGATCAGAGGTAGAAGAGCTGAGCATTTCTTCTCTAGACCTTCCACGCTCTCATTATGTCATATTTGAACATGAACAGCCAGAATCATACTCTACTCCAGAGGAAATTTCATCAGTGCTTTGTTCTGTAGCACCCATATTTCCATGTGCCTACTGGAAATACATCATTTGCACAAGCATTTTGCTCACCTGCATTGCACTGGTAGCTAATACTCACCTTTGAGCAGCTAGTGTAGGTCTTTCATCTGTAATTCCTGATGACTGAGACCAGCGTATGGCAGAGATGTGTATTCGTATGCTGAGGACATTACAAAGTTAATCGTGTTCCTTCTGTTTTGGTGTGAAATGCCTCCATTTCCTCCAGTGTCCTCTGTGTACAGTATTCCTCTGTGTGACAGTGTTGGCCAGTTTCATCACCAATAATCTTTCCTTAGGATATTCCTAATTTTTTGTGATGCTCGTAAAAATAAGTCCACTCCAATGCTTGCAGAATTTCTCTAATAACTCCTATCAGCAAAGGCTATTGCAGCTTCCCCAATTTTGCCAGCTCCTTTATCATCAGACTGTACCTGTACTGCTTTTTTGTGTTTTCCGCGTGGTGCTCTGTCAGCAGGCTTACTGAAGGGAACTTGGATGGTTCCAGTGGTATTTCTGTTGTATAAAAAGTGAGTCAGCTTTTCAGAAAGAGTTCTTTGGGTTAATTTGCAATAACTAAGTTTCAGTAAGCCATGCTGCATGGTTTTATACCACTTCCTACTTACTCCGTGCCTTCATTTAATAAAGCAAGTAAGGCAAACTAGAAAAAAATATTTTTATATTAAAAAAGAGCATCTGTTTAAGTTAATAAAACAATTTTTTGGCTTCATTTAGCAGCAGTAATGCAGTCAATGCTGCTAAAGATGTACACTGGTGATCTTGATTTGAAAACTAATGCTGGTTTTAAGTTTTGAAAGGAACATTTTCATAATAATGTTGCATTTTAATGGGCCATTACCAGTTTAAGAAATAACAGTGAAGGTAATACGTTGCTGATGGCTTGCTGCCAGGTGCCAGCCATTCCAAAAGAAGGAGGCAATGGCTCATACCCAGTGGTATGCCTGATTGGAAATGCTGCAAGAATTTTTCTTCCAATAGGCAGGGCTTGGTTTTCCATTTCTGTTGGCACTTTATCAGCGTGGACAATGAAAACGATATCAACAATTTCTAACAGGTTTTTCTTTCTCCTTATATTTGCTTTCTTAAACAGTGTAATTCCTGTAATGATGCAGCAGGGGAGTATTTACTTCTGTTGACTTTAAAATATCCATTTGAATGAGAAAATTCTTTTGTTCAACACATGTAAATGTGTTTCAGAAACCCTTTCAGATCTGAATTTTTCAGCAAATTTGGTCAAAGTAAGTTCAGCTTACTTTGTCAGGTTAGCGCAAAGGGGAATTTGGCTGTGTTTGAGCAGTCCTGTTGGGGGAGAGGGCAAAGTACGTAGAAAGAACATTTTTTCATTATAGTTTAAGCATTGCTTTGCTTTGAAGGATACTCTTAAGTATTCTTTACATCATCCAAGAAAGTAAGTAATACAGTGTAGTGGAACAGAGCCATTCTGTTCTACCTTCCTGTACCCAGCAGGTCACGAGTGGCTTTTGAATGCCCCTCCAGGGAGGGAGGAGATCTAGAGCTACTGAAACGTTTGGCAGCTTCCCCATGGTTTTGTCAGCTTCCCTTTGTGTTGGGCTGGCATTTAGAAGAGAGCAAACCTACCTCTGGGCTGTAGAGCCCAAGTACCTGGCAGGCATGCCTAGAAGGGGGATGCCCAGGCACCTGTGAGGAGCATAAAACAAGGAGATGGAGCAAAATAGCAGCCAAAGATGACAGAGGATGAGAGAAAGATGGCAGAGCCTCCTTAAAACAGTTTTGTTTCCTTTTCATTGGTGGGTGAAGTTATATACCAAAACTGCTACTGCCAGATAACACATTTGCTTTTGAAGATTTGCTTTGTTTGCACTTATTTATGCTTTTTTCTCTATTTATGTTTCCCTGTATTCCTTCTTTATTTATCTTCTTTCCGTTCTTGCTCTCTCAGTAACAGGGTGTTCTGCTGTGCTGTCAACTGTAGCGCAAAACAGCTAAGGTGAAACTTCTCCCAAGCGTTAAGTACTTTAGAGCCAGGCCTTGAATTGTGCTGGCAATAATATTTATGTATAATGGGGGCAACGTACTTGTATTGTGGGAACATTCTCACCTTCTGACTTCCCAACCTCAATGGGCCATTTTAGTGAAAGGAAAACTAACTTTTGAGAACTTAACATCCTTTTATTATACGTATGGTGTACCCAGTGAGCAGGTAGCAAGAGCAGACCAAATATAACTATTCCAAACTTACCAGACTTCCTTCAGGTTTGGTTTCAGCCTTGTCTAGGATGTGCTGATGAGTTTCTGCGTTTTTCCCAATGAGGGACAGGGGGACGCCTGTGCTAGCAGCATCGAACTCCCCAGTGCTGCCCCGTGTGCAGTAATGCGACAAGCATTGAGTGGTGCCTGCTTGTTATGGCTCCCATGAGTTGGTCCTCTCCAGTTTCACAGAGCTCTGGCCCTTGCACTCAGTCAGAGAAACTGATTCTCTCCCTGAAGGGGAGGCATCTTTTGGGGCATGCACTTGCCTCAGCTTTGTTTTGTAGGCAGCTTCATCTTGCAGTGGCATCATTTATCCAATGTGAAGTATTCTTGTGATATGTTTTTATTTGGACACCCGTTTATCCATTTGTGCCTTTGTATCCAGCCATAGTTTTTTGCCTTTATGAATGGCACACATCTTAATGTCTAAAGAAGTCCAGGTTTTACTTCTAACCAAAGTGTGCTCCTCTCCCCAAGCCAGCGAGAGCATCCAGTGCTCCCGATCATCCGTTTTCTGTTGCTGGTGATTAAATAATACTGCTCTGCTCTGGGAAGAGATGCATCAAGTCCCTTTCCAATGTCTAGGGCATGGAAATGGTTGTTTGTTTATTTCTCCTGCGACTTCTCTAGTAAGATCTGAACTGGGAACCTGGAACCTGGGGTCAGTCTGGGAACCTGGTGGCCTGAGAGTCAAATCTTGTTGCCTGTTCTATTGGGATGATGTAAAGGTAGGAGGAGTTAGATGTAAGTGATTTGCATTGTGCAAAGAACTCTGTAAGTCAGATTGTTTTTCTTTCTTGCTATATTACAGAACGGTACTTTTTTTTTAATTGAAAAGGCATCCATGTGGTATTTCATTCATGTCATGCATGGTGTTTGAGTAACCTACAGGTCAGTGAGTTTCAGCCCTTCTGTGCTTAATTCACAGTGTATCTATCTGAAATGTATTTTTGAATGTCTGGCCCTTTTGGCACAAAGAAAAAAGATTCATTCTTGTTAATTCTAGATTTTCATGTTTCTTGACGTGGCATGTTTTGGGGTGCTTTCTACGGATAATGAAAGCATCTCTGCAGCTGCAGTGCAGCGAAATGCATCACGTCTTTGCAGTGTAGAAACTTGTAACTGAAGTACCAAGATCAATGTAAATGAAGTATGAATGGAAATATCTGTGTATGAAACCTCCATAAGAAACAGCAGAACAAGCATTAAAGGAACAGCATGTTTTGCTATGGGGCATCCTTCATATAAGTTCAATCAAGGAACCAAACGGCAAGAAGAGGAAGAAAGACCTGACCTAAAGACAGGATAAGACAAAGATCAAGACTAGACCCATAAGATACCCAGATAAAGAAAACAAAAGAACTGTGAAATTCAGGAATTTTTGCCTAAGACTTCTGAGAGGAGTAAAACAAAATAATGAGGCAGAAGTTTCTGAACAATATTCACTCCTAAATGGTATGGAAGATGAGCCCCAAATCAGTTTTTTATGTCCCATTGAGACAAACCCAGGAGATGTTGTGAAGACTAGGCACCCAGCATCTCCTGACCTCTGTGGTGTGTGTACGCAGGTGATCCTGGCCAGACTAGTTGGTTGGACACATGCGTCTTGGTGCTTATCAGTATTTGCATGTGAGAGTGTCAGTAAGTAAAATCAGCTTTGGAGTTTCATAAAATAACATCACCACCTGCTTCCATGAAGTCTTACACTGAGTTTTGTTATACTACACTACTCCTACACCTGTAGGCAGAGTCTTGAAGTCCAAGAGAGACTTACAGACTGAGGAAGCCAACGATGATGTAGACTCTCTCAGAGAAGTTCCTGTTACTTGTTGGGCTGTGTCTTCTTCTCCAGGGGTTGATCTTGGAGCACTCCCTGTTGGTAACACTTGGATAGGAATAACATGTTTTTTGAAGACGCAGAACATGCTGGAGCTGTTTGTCAGGGCTGTCACAGCTGGAAGCAGCCTCTGTTGTGCGTTTTCTCCCTGTGAATCCTAGGAAAGTACACAATTCCCTAGCTTCGTCCTCAGCAACGTTCAGGCAGGAGAGCTCCCCGACAACCTGGCATGCTTGGAAGCCACGAGGTCCACCTGTTAATATAATCCATATTAAAATGCAGGTCTTTATATTTTTATATGTTAATTAAGTAGGAGGATGTGCTCCTTTTGTATATGCCTGGGGTTTGGAAGTGAAAGCACTGTAATGTGTGTTAATAATGTGGTTGGCAACATGAGATGGAAAAGGTATGTCTGGTCTTTTCGCATAGTGTTTTGTCTCAAGGGTTTTTTGGTTTTTGGTTTTTTTTCATTATATGGGGGTGAGTGCAGCAACTTTATTTGCTGTTGCCTTCCTTGCTGATACCGCTACTATTTAGTTCCTGAGCCCTCAGGCTCCGATACCTTAAGCTTAATGTTGCCCATTTGGTAAGCCACCGTGTCACCGGTGTGTCATCCTGGATTAACAGTGAGCATCAGCTACAGCCAGATAGGATGGCAAATTCGGGAGCTACATCCCTGCCTGGAGCCAGTCACAGTACGGTCTTAGTGACAGCTGCTGGCAGTGTGTAGTAAGAGCTGGTGAAGTAAATAGGAAAGCTTGGTAAATGCATGTAAGAGAGTAATCAACTAGGAATTTGTATGGCTCATGCTCAGCCTTTTAATGCCTTCTATTTTCTTTCATTAGTAGGTGGCTCCCCAAATTGGAGCATTTAAGGATCATAGATGAAGCTTGAACAAGACTGACTGGCAACAGCGCAAACATGAATTTTACAACCAGTCAAATGAAATAAAACAGAATGATGTGTGTAATGATGGTAACATTAGCTTGCCTTACTGCTAATATGAATGCTAGTAAGATAAATATTGAATATCTGTAAATAAACTATCATTATACTAGCATGAAACCTCCCTTCAAACTGTAATTCTTCTTGAGAAAGAGGCGATGGTTTTCTTTAATCTTTTCAACAGGCGCTCTACACTGAGTCAGTTCCTTTAATTGCTATTCTAAAACATATAACAGTTTTTTTAATGCCTACTTTTTATATTTATCTTTTTACTTTCCATTAATTGCAGTACTTCCATTCAAGCTTGAAAATGAAATTGCTTCCTCAACATATTTCTTCTCTGCTGCGTGTAAACACGGGCTTTTTTTATTAGCCCTATTTCCAGTGAAGCTGAAAGTGCATAGCACCGAATGCACAGAGAGGCTTTCGCCAGTTGTCTTAGTTACAGTTGCTTTAAAGGAAACTCAGAAGAGCTGCCACGCAGAACAAACCTCCTCTCTTTCTCTTACTGTGGGGAATTTATCTCGTGTTTGGGGGAACTGAAGAGCAGCACCCAGAGCCAGCGGGACGGCCGCTCACCTCTGCCTTTCCGGTGGCTGCTCTGAGCGGCTCAGCAAGGCTTTGCAAGTTGAGAGTCTGAAACTGTGTGTGCCAGAGGTAGGGATCGTGATAAGTCCTCCTCTCTCCTTTCGTTTAAACAATCCACCTACTTCATTTATTTGCTTTGATTGCGGATTTGGTTAGTAAGTATGTTAACGGTATATCAAAACCTGATTAGAGCTGATGAGACGAATAGGAATAAAGAAGTCTTAAAGTATTTAAAAATGAATCATCTTTCATAGCAATAAGATGTGCAAAGTCCGGTACAATTTTGTCCATCTGTCATTTAGGACATCACTGTAGCTGTTTCAAGAAAAGAAAACTCGAAGGAGAGAGGAGCAAGCGGACCACCTTCTGCAAATCTTCCACTGCGTCTCAAATTAGCAGGAGCATTCCTGCTCAGAAGTTTTTAGGTATCTCACTGGTTTTGACAAAGGACGTTTTACAGGCCAGATGGAGGTACGTCGGCAGGGATGAGCGGTCCGCAGATGAAAGCGGCAGCCGTTGCCTCCTGAGGCTCTTCTGAAGGGACTCACAGCAGCTCAGCTACGGATAATGAGAGCGTTAGTGCCTGTGCTCCCAAAGGAGCTGTGGCAAGGCTTCAGGGTGGGATGAGGGAATCCTGCATGTGTCCCACAGCTTCTGGATCCACACCAGAACGTAAGCTGAGTTTAAGCGCTGGGAGACCTATGGTTAAAAAGCTTTTCTGGTGGCCTGACCGACCTGATGGAGAATAGAGTTGCAGGTTAGTTTGTACCTCAAAAGAGCATTAAAGTACAAGCAGTACAGTTACGTGGGTGTTATCAGCAATCTGGTAGTGTCACCTGGTATTATGATTATCTGATATTTTCTACTGTCTTTTTTTTTTTTTAATAACACCACACAACTTCACAGCTTCAAACATCTGGGTTGAAATTTTTAAGGTTTTGCTCCTGCTCTGTCTGACTTATTTTTGTTTTGTTTCAGCCTGGATTTAGCAGTTTGAGTGCAGGGCTAGATCAAGAAATGCAGGGGTTTTTGACATGAGAACACACACAGTCATACACACACACTTAAAAGTGTCAGTATTTTCATTAAGCAATTCTAATGTGTAGCAATAAACAACTTACATGTGAGGGATATGCCTTTATTTTCAGACCCATACAGATGTGCAATACCCACAAACACAGGCACTCCTACATCTCAACTATTTAAGCAACAGTATGTGTATATGTGTAGAAATATAAAACACAATTCAGTTGTTTCTTTTAATGTAATCCAGGGACTTTTGGTGAATGATTACAGGTCATAAACTATTTTGAAATAATATTTATAAACTATGGTGTGTCAGCTGGGGGGGGGTGATCATTTTGAATTTTGATTCTTGGAAATATTTTTCTATTAATAAGATGGTGTACTGTAGTACACTAGTCCTAGTACACTAGTACTACAGTAGTAGTAGGCCAGTTCACTGCAACCTTGTGCTAAGTGCTAGGAGCATGCTAGGGAATTGTAGCTTCTCTTCTGCAGTCCTTCAAAGCTGCCTTGTGACTTGCCCCTTTCTACCAGCCTGGCTTGCGGAGCAGTCATCTTTTTTCCGCTGAGGATAAGGATATTCCAATCGCGTAGCTTCACACGCACAGCCGAGCATCACCTCCTTGAATAGCCAGCTTGCTTGCAGGTAAAGACGTTGAATCCCTGATAAACCTGCAAAGAAGGGAGTCGATGGTCACTCCAGCTGGCAGCTGGTCTCCCCGAGAAGGCCCCTGACACCCACATTATTGTTTCAGGGGGGTGTGTGTGTGTCCGATTTATCCGTAGGCAGTTGCCGATTTTACGGATTGTGCATTCTAAAAAGGCACACTTACACATTTCCCAAAACTTTTAGAAGTTAGGAACTGGCTGCACATGGTGTCTGTTTACTGTGTGGGCTCTGAAGGAACGGACAAATCTGACTTTCATCGGCCTTCTTCCTCCTCCTTTTAGCTGTTAGGAAGATAGGACTTGAGAGAACAACCGTGGTGATTAAATCCATCTCCCAGCAGTGCAGGAGAGTGCATGGAGCATCTGTGCACCATGGTCCATGGGAATGCCTTCCTGTTGGGATTTAGAGCAGATATTTCCTTCGTCTCTCTAAAAAAGCATTTTAGTATTAAAAGTGACTTCTGGCTTTGACTTTGGCTTCTTTAGTAGGAGCGGCACACGAAAAACAGAGCTGCATGCAAATGAAGAACAGAGTAGTATGAAAAACAGTTGGGTAGACGGAAAGCCAGAGTGCTGGACCTTGACTGGGACAAAACTGGGTTATTTTAGAGTAGAACAAACCATACTTTTGCCCTCTTTAGCCTTGTTTTGTTACTTTTTTTGCTTCCTTGGCTGCGTTGCTACCTGTGTTTGGGAGTAGCCAAGGTATGGGCGAGAGCAAATACAGATGGTTATGGAGTACATCATTGGTTTTGAAGGACTGACTTGGGTACGCTGAAACGAGAACACTTGCCTTCTCATGATGGCCCACATGAGCTGTACAGCCACGTAGTGGGGATCCACCATATGTACACTGCCTGCCGAAAGCAGACCTGTATCCACTGGAGAAGTTCACTGCGGCACTGTGCCTGAAAGAGCTGGAGAGGAAAACATGGCTCATGCGAAAGGAGAAAAGGAAAGAGCCAGAAGTTTCAATTATGAAAGAATGTGTTCTTTCTAGAAAAAAGCAGTCGGAATGGCAGCTCTCAGCTCGTTCTGAGTATGATTAGGAGAATGTAAATAACCGGTGATTTTCCATAAAATGGGATCAGTACATTAGGGGTTTAGTTGCAATAATAAAATCCTTTTAAAACGTTAAACAAAGCCCTTATCAGATCATTACATGTGCTCCTGAGCTGATTTTTGCATGGATTGAACTGAAATGAACACTGCAGCTGACGACCTTCTCGGCAGAGGTGGCCTGGCACTGCACGGGTGGAGGCTACGAGCCCCCCCCGGCACCCCACTTCTTCTTCACAGGCTCCAGCCAGTTAGGGATTTTAGCAAGGCCCTCCTGCCCCCCACTTGTGCCGCTGCCCAGCAGCCCCTCTCCCACGGGTGAAGGGAGGAAAGCTGCCCAGCTGTCATCTTTTGCAGGCAGCGGTCGTGTTGCCGGCTTCACCTCCTTCCCTCCCACCTCGCTCTTCCAAGAGGATGAGGCTGCTCCTCACCTCATTACTCTCATTTCCACCCTAAATGCATTTGTGGGCAGCGTGTGCCCGCTTTGTTCCCAGCATAGTTGTCCTTTGGCATAAATAGCTCTCTCTTGTCCTTGGTGTGTAATCCCCTTACAGGCAGGTTCATATCCCCTTACCCCTCTTTATCCCACTTCACGCGAGGCTTTGAAAGCCACGCGTCTCGCCTCCTGCTAGAGAGGCTCTCCATTGCCTGGGAGTCTTTCCTTATGCCTGTTGCAGTATCTCCTCACCTTTCTTGAATGGGGATAATCAGGCTTACGCCCATTGCAGATTGCATTACAGCATTGCAGATGGGGCTCACCAGTGCCTCGTGCAGTGGCAGCCCGTGCGCAGCCTCTTCTGGGAATACCTTGCCTTTGGAAACGCACCATTGGGTTGCATGTGCCTTTTTCTCTATGTTTCTGCCATGAGTGGTTCCTCATAAACACCGTGGTCAGCTGGCATTCAGAAATCCTTTTCCTCCACTATTATTTGCAAATTTAGGAGCTTGAAACTTCTGGCACTGGTCCCAGCAGCACGACCTTGAATTTGGTACTATTGGATTTCATTGCATATCTATTATCACACATTCCAGTGCCGTATTCTGCTATTTCTGAAGGTTATTAGGAGCGTAGACGCTTGAATACAAAGTGGTTCTGAGAGAGTTTCACAGCACTGCTGTTGTGTGCGGTGACTAATGAGCTTGTAAATATTTTTTTAATTCTTTTCAAGTTTTCTTACTGCTAAATCTTAACTTTGTAAGACCAGCAGATAAACAAACTGATAGCTCTGCTTTTCCTCCAGTTCCCACAGCCTGGGGGAGAAATCGCTCTGGGTCTTGTGCTGCTGTGGATGTCCTTACTGCCTCTCATTATATTCAGAAGGAAGCTGTGTAAGATCAGCAAAGTCATAATGACAGAAATATAATAGCCATATGGACAGTGGCAGACTAGTGCCTAGTTAAGGATGGAATTGGACTGATCCTGCTCTGCATCTGCCCAAGAGTTTTTGTGCGCCCAACAGGCCTGCTTGCTACCTTTGCTCTCCGGGCACATTGCTGGTGATGGTGCAATGGAGAATCCTTTTTCCACGTGCTGACTATGTGCGTGTGTTAGATGGGTGCCATAATTCCCTGGAGGAGCTTCCTCTCCTAAACTGCATTGCACCAACTCCCCTTCAGAGTTGTTTTGCAGAGTCTTTGCTGACTGTATCTATTCTGACAACTTTTATGGTGTCTGCTGTCATCCAACGCTTGTGCGAGTGCAAAAGAGTGGTTTTTTTCTGCACATTTGACTCAGGATGCACACATTATATTTTCTTCCTCTCTAGAGCTGGGTGAGCTGCACCACATGGTCACTGTATGCTCACTGCATGTTCTGGTTTTCGTTTTATTCCTGTTGAGAGATGAAGAAGTTTTGATGATTTGCTTGGGTTGAAGATGGTGTAGTGTGACGCTGTAGTTTGTTGCTACGTGTCTGAAGACTGGTACACGTGCAGGGAGGAATTCCTGTGCTGACTGATCCGCTGAAACTACCAAGACTCCTTCATGGGAGACTCTCTCAAAGTCTTCCCTACCTGGTCAGTCCTGAGGTACAAGAGAGTCCACTGAAGTCTAGATCATTCTTGTGCCAGCATGGGCTTTGAACGTAGTGCTAGTCTGATGGCCGTGGATAGCACTAGAGGCTGTTTTTCAGGGTGTTTCATTTTATTCCTTTCTTCACATAGGGATTATAAAAGTTTAGATTTTGCATGGATTTATTAGGAGGGAAGCAATCAACAAGAGCATTTAAGAAACAATAAAGGATTTAAATAGGGGATATTACCGTTTCAAAACATCTAGTCTTGATTATCTTGCAGTTTTTATCTTTTGAAGCCTTATATCTCAGTAAAATTGGAGAACTGTTTTAAAGTTTGAGGTCAAACTATGCTGTGTAAACCACATTTCTGTCATCTTTGTGTATTGCTGCTGCAGGGATTTGAAAGTGCGAATATGAGGGACAGCTGCTGCATCTAAGCTTCCAAAAACTTTCAGGTCCCATAGGTAAATATTCTCTGGCTATGCAGTTTGCTGATCTGTTAGTTCCTTCTATTCTGCTATATATAGTACTAGACCTTCAAAACAACCACTATTTCTTTGGTTAGGAGTATGCTTTCTTATTGATATTGAACTGAATATACATGTGTTTAAAGTTATATTTGTTGAAGACTTGGCGATTTTCAATACCATGTTAATCGTTCAAAAATAGATTTTGACATTCTTAAAAGCACGGAAGTTTGGCAAGGAGGGAAGGACATCTCTAAAAGAAATGGAAGAAAGTAAGTCTAGCCTGCCCTAAATATTTGTTAAACAAGCAAGTAAACAGAAAAAAAAATAGTGGCCACAAATTTCAGACATGAAAGGAGACGTGCTGGAGCGTGCCCAGAGAAGGGCAATGCAGCTGGTGAAGGGTCTGGAGCACAAGTCTGATGAGGAGCGGCTGAGGGAGCTGGGGTTGTTTAGCCTGGAGAAAAGGAGGCTGAGGGGAGACCTTATCACTCTCTACAACTGCCTGAAAGGAGGCTGTAGGGAGGTGGGGGTCGGTCTCTTCTCCCAAGTAAGAAGTGAGAGGCAAGAGGAAAGGGCCTCAAGTTGTGCCAGGGGAGGTTTAGACTGGATATTAGGAAATTTTCTTCACTGAAAGGGTTATCAAGCATTGGAACAGGCTGCCCAGGGAAGTGGTTGAGTCGCCATCCCTGGAGGTATTTAAAAGACATTTGGATGAGGTGCTTAGGGACGTGGTGTAGTGGTGGTCTTGGTAGTGTTAGGTTTACGGTTGGACTCGATGATCTTAAAGGTCTTTTCCAACCTATACGATTCTGTGATTCTGTGATTCTGAGACTCATAACTTTGAGGAGGACCTGCTGGTTTGTTTAGCCAAGCAAATGTGGAGGTTTCAATCATCTGAAAGGGTATGGGTTGGTCTGTATCCACCTTGACAAGCCGTTGACTTGCAGTGCCGCAGCGCCAGTGCCATGCCGTGCGCTCGGGCAGGGCGGCGCTGCCCGTGCAGCCCCATCAGCTCCTCGGCAGAGCACGGCCCCGGTGTGGAGAGCAGCAGTGCGGCAGGGCAGTGCCAGGCTGCCGGCGATGCTGTGCTCCGCGCTTGCCGGCGATGCTCCAGGCTGGTGTCGGAGGAGAGCTGTGCTAGCAGCTCTGAGGTCATCGGTGGACAAAATGATTGACTCATTTAAAGGGCAGGCTGTTACAGGGCTGCTTTGTCTGACTATCGAAATCTTCAAAGGGATGGGTTCCCGTTCTTCACCTGGGACCAGAAGGGAGAGCCTGGAAATCCAGTGCTGAGACTGAGAGGCCACCGTGGGAAATTGTTCCACCTCTTGAAGCCTGTCAATGAACAGCAGAAAGGCAGAGCTTGAAGAGGGCCACGACTCTCCTGTGATGTGGCTCCTGCGGAAGAGAGTCCTCCTGTAGTCACTGGACGTCAGTCCTGACAGTGACTTTCAAGCTCTGTGGCAATGTTCTCGTCCACCAGTTGCTGATTGCTTAAGAGGAGTAGAAAGAGAGGTGGACACTGTCATCTTTGAGAGCAGCAGATGTAAACAAAAGTCTTCTCTGGTGAAACAGACACTAACGTGGGGTGACTGGTGAGGTGGGGTGCTCTTCTTTCTGTGTTCATCCATACCTAGGATGCCAGGGCTAGATTCCTCTGTGGGTGCTCTGCCCGCTGTCAAATCTAGATGGTGACTTAATTGCCTCTCATCGACTCCTCCCATCCCAAAGACTGCTGAACCATTAAGACTGGTTTTAATTAAGTTTAACCTGGGTGCCAGAAGGTTTGCTTTTCCTTTTGTCACGTACAGGAACGCCATCTCTGCTTTCCCATCCATTAGCCTTTTGCTGTGCTAGAATTCAGTTGCAGTGTGGTGAAAACTCCTTGAGTTTGGATGACATTCGTGGATAAGCCATATCCAGACTTTAGCAGCAAGAATAGATCTCTAGCCAAATACGAGACAGACTAGGCCCTCTTCAGAGCAAATACGTGACAGAGGAAGAAGGATATTCAGAAGAAAAATCAAGGAAAGAGCAGCTTAGCTGCAGGTGAGGTTTCAGCAGTGCAGGTGCAGCATTTGCAGAGCGTCCTGGAGGTGTTTTGACCAGATGCATGCTGCAAAGATGCTGCCTCACTGCTGCATCAGGTCTCCGTGGTTGGCCTCCACTGTCACCATGTGCCTCTTGGAAGGGCATGGAGAATGTCAAACACCCACCGGTGCAATGTCAAGCTCGAGCAGCATTCTCGGTCCTGGCTTTGTGCCTTAGCATTTGCCCAGCTGCTGGCCCTTGAAAACTGAGCTTTGTGAGCCCGATTCGTGACAAGGGAGGCTATGGCTGCCTGCCATCTCTAACCACAGCTCAGCAGAGGAGCTGCGGGTGAGGGGAGGTGAGGCCCGGTCCTGCTTCCGTCATGGCTTGGACAAACAGGTGACCTGCTGCTAGCCACCCGCCTGAGGTGCGTGGTCCTGCCTGATGCAGGCTGCAGCTCTGCAGAGGCTCTGGCTGCTGAGCAGGTCGAAGCTGAAGCCATCCAGCCACTCTCCGGAAACAGCCTGTGCCCCCACAAGCTCGGTCCAAAGCAGGCTTGCCCCCCACCAGCCTGGTTTTTGTTCTGGTGGCCACGGACTGCCGTGCAACTTCTTCACAAGTGACCACAACTGACATGCATAGGAGCCGTGGCACGCGCGATGAATCGGTATTCGGGAAGCGCGAATGGCTGCAGGGCTCTAAGCCGTGCCCCACAAGCTAACGACGGGCGCTGAAGGCACCTCCTTTCTCTAATTACGCGCTTTAGCTTGCAGAGGGGAATGCCGCTTTTGATGTCTCCAAACTGTAAGTTCTTTTTCCTTAGACGTTCAGTCATGCATATTTAAAGCTACATTTCAAGAAATTAGGTCTGAAAATTCCCAGCAGAAATGTATTTTTGCACTTTATTTTTATCCAGAGTTGACCACATTTTTGTCTGCAGCTGACTTAAAAGATACATCAATTAATAGAGCCACTGGTGACTACACTGTAAAACAGAATATTTTCTCTCATTTAATGAGGTGTCTTACATAAAAATAAGCATAACCCTCATGATGAGAAACTTATTTTTACTAAGATTTCCAAGTTCTGTAAGTGCAAGGTGTAATAAAGCTGAGTTTGCACCATAAGAATATGACTGTTTATTATAACCATTCATTATGTGCATGGTCTTAGTATGGAGATCAGGTCCCAGATCTCATTATTCTTCCTGAATCTTCCTACAAGTGGTATGTAATTAATTATTTCCTTATAGGAAAATTCTATAAGAATAGGTATTTGCTACTGTATTAGCAAGAAATGATTAGTTTTGAGCCACGGTGCAAGGGTGTTTTCAAGCTCATGCGTTGTGTGTGTGTGTGTCCCCCGCACTCTTTGTTGGTGCTTTTAGGACTTCTGGGGCCATATCCAGTTCTTCATCCTGCAGCAAACAAAATTACTCTGATGTTTTCTTCCCTACTGTTCATTAAACGATCATTGGCCTTTTCTCCTGGTTGCAAGGAGAAGGCTGCAGTCACCTCTCTGTGATTTTTAACGTGTTTTCCCTACAGAGTAAGCGATACAGCCCTGGTTGTCATTTCTGCCCTAGCCTGCATGGAAAGTGTTATTAAAACTTGGTGTATGGTTAGTGTATGGATGGGTGGGGGTGCTGGGAGAGAGCTGGGTTGTTATATACAATTTGCATTTCCTATCAGAGGTCATTTAACTCTGCTTCCTTGTAGTTGATAGAGGCATGGTTAAAGTTAGGGATAAGTACACACTCTGTTGTCTGCGGAGTCGGTGGTGAGTAGCCAGATCAGCTCCATGATAACTCAGTATTCTCTTCGGCATCTATCTGAGAGTCAGTATTTTTTACTTTCTTTTCATAATTTTTTTTTTACCAGCACTACATTTTGACCTCTGAGGATGTTAATCTGGTGGCAGGTCAGTCAGGACAACTATTCATGTACTTGTAATAGTGTCCCAGCAAGGAAAAGCACTGAACCTTAAAAATATTTTTTAATAGGGTAGTAGTCCAGTTACAGAAAGTAGGTGTGCAAGAACAGGTTGTTAAGCTTGGCATCAGTGTGTCTAATCAAAATCTCCTCCACTGTATTTCAGGGCAAACCTGGTGGCTGTCCCCAACCCGGGTGCACTAGATACTCAGCTCTGACCCGGTGGTGACATGAGAGCAGAGGCAGCATCCCCGTTGCGGTAGTTTGCACGTGCTGGTATCCCTGATGACGGTTTCTGCAGGGAGGGCATGGGCCGGTAGTTTTAATACAGGGGAATCACAGTTTTGGATGGAAACAGCAAGAGCTGTGGTGGATAATCAACTTTGTGACAGCAGCTAGTGCTAGACGGATGCTGAGCAGCAGGGATCATAACTCAAACGGATTGCTGGGGCGAAGGGACGAAGCAAGAGCCGTTGTGCTGGACACCCGGCGCGTGCAGCAGGAAGAGACAACTCTGAGCCCAAAGAGCTGCAGCCTACCCGGGTGAGACAGGCAATGGATCGCAGAGAGGAATGTCGTCTAACAAATTTATCTTATGGCCTTTTTTCTTTAAATCCTTTTGGCTGGATTTTCTTAGGAAGATATTACTTAGATGGGAAGCCGGCAGGAAAGGAGAGGAAGAGGGACAGGCCTGAGTTAGAAGAGCAGGGAGACAAAAAATTGTCATGTCAGGTACTGGGGGATGCATTAAGAAACAGTGAAGTCAGGGGCTGGAAGGCACTAGAGCAGTTATGTACCAGAATGGCTACTGAAGGTGTTTTCTCCTAACACAGTGACCTTTACAGACTGTCTCTCAGTTTGCAAATGGTCTGGAAATGGTTATTCATTGGCTTGCAACTTTTTCTTGAGTAGTGTCTTCACTGAGTAGAGTATAGTTATAGTGGATCTTGAAAACAGACAAGGAAGTTTTACCAGAAACACTTGTTTCTGTCTAGCATCAGAATTTCTTTTTTTTCCTTTTTTTCTTTAAAGCATCTTCATTTTTAGTGGAAATACTAGGCAGCACCATTGGTGACCGCACTTCTGGTGGTGGTTTTGTTTCACTTTTTTCTGTCAATGGGCATAATTTTTTATTTTTTCCAAAGGGGAGGTAAGGACATGAACGAGTTGCCTTCTTCCAAAGGTACATCTTCATTTCTTATTAGCTCCAGCAGAGGTCGATCCTGTGCAAAAGGTAACCCAAGTTGGTTTTGTAGGTGTAGTCAAGATCACCAGATGTGAGAACAGAGGATTCAGCTGTGTTGCTGGCTTACATGCATCTCCACGTTGCATCATATCTTTTCGTATTGTTTTGCTCCTGCCTGTGAAGAGCTGACATTGAAGCTCAAAGGAGGATTGATGGACTGATGTTTGTTTTAGTCGCCCGCCTGCCTGATGAGAGTCCAGAGGCTGAGGCAGGAGAAGACTCAAAGCCAGCCACTCCCATTGCTTGGCAGGCTGTAAAGCAAGAACATTTTGCATGTGATCCTTTGCCTCTTTTGGGAAAGTTACAAGATTTTCAGAGGTAGGCCAGTTATTTTTAAGCCTCTCTGGGCATGATTTTAATGCAGGATTTGTTCTGGATGCTGTCAAGGTCAACTGTTTTCTTCACGAAAAAGTTTCCCTCCTTTGGGGAAATGTCTGGTAGATCTAATTATCTGTGTGCCTTGGTCCTCTCTCATTTCCTCACAGCCTGCTAAACCTATGGCTAGGCCTTTCAGCTTCAGCCAAGATGGATTGCATTAGTTCTTGTCTGCCTTCCCCTGGCTTCATCCATTTTATGTACAGACTTTCTCTACCCTGTTTGAGGAGAAGATTGCAGTAGACCTGTGCAGAGACAGTGTGCCTCTACCAAAATGCAGGGAGGCTGGTGTTTGGAAAAGGAAGTATTGGAATCGAGGAGCTGAAAATATCAGCAACATGGGCATTTTCCTTGCATCTGACTCTTTGCTGCTGCTTTGGATCTCTTTTTAAGTTGTGCACATTTTACATTCATTTAGCAAGGCTGCAAATATGAAAGGAAATAGAAAAATGATACCTACAATGAGATCCTGATTAAGGAAGCTGCCCTCCTGCATCTCAGTTCTGTGGATAAAGAACCGGTCCAGGGAAATGCTGAGCTCTTCCCGCTGCTTTTGGAAGCAGTAGGGGTTGCTGCGTGCTCCCTATCAATCAGGATTGGGTTCCAAGTTTTATTTTGCCAGAGCTTAGGAATCAAAACAGCTGACATCTGTAATTAACAGGAGGCCATGAATTATGTAGACAAATAAACTAGCAATTACTGCTGCACATTTATCTTCACCTTTGTAAATGATAAACTTTAAATGTTCCATATGGAAGCCCTGCGTATAAATTAGTTCCTCTGCATTTGGGCCTCTTGAACCTCTGTGGATGCGAGATGTAGTAGCTTTCATATCTCCTATCTCTGTTTAAGGCAGCAGCTCCCTTTATACCATGCTCCCAATGCTCTGTGAGATGTGGGGTATGAAGACAACAGACTCAATTAGGATGTAACGTGCATTCAGTTTAAAGGGGTACATAGTGTTTTCCCGTCTAATTCTGACAGAATTAAAGTTAGTGCACTTTCAAAAATTATTCTCTGAATCCTCTTCTCTTATTTACGTAGTTCATCGCTGTCACGCAGAAGGAGGGGGTTGATAGTTTAATCTCTGTCCCAGCACTATTAAAATAAGTAATTGTTAGACATGTTTCTGTTGCCCTTTATTGAGAAACTGCGTGTGTTTGGCATTAGTTCTGATTTCAGCAATGCCCAGTGTTATCAGAATATCCCTCTCCCTGGCTCCTATAAAGCTGCAGCACGTACCCTTGTATTAACGCTGTTGGCCATAGCTTTGTCTGTGTGTCTCTTAAAAGCGGATGGTTTATTGGACAAGTGAAGTCAGACCTAACATTCGGTTCAGTCGTATTTCTGCCTGCCTGTAGCATGTTAACTTTGTCACCACATCCCATCAGCTCCAGAACGGGGGGCAATACTGCAGATAACATTGGAAACAGCTGTACTAATGCCAAAGGAAGGCAAAAGAGTGAGAAAGCCTGCCTTTGACTGAAATGGGTGACTGGTGGGATGTGTCTGTGATACCATGCTTGAGGAGAGGCAGGACAAGGCCAGGGGAGATGCTTTGGTGGTCCCTGGGCAGCCTTGCTGTCCTACTGACAATTCGTTCAGATGCGAGAGTAGCTGTGTGATACACAGCGTAAATGTGAGATATACGGAGATGTTAGCTGGGAAGGAGCAGGGGAGCATAACGATGCTTGGGAGGCCAGTGAGGTTTGGGCATGGTGCACCCCAGAGCAAGGGGTAGAGCTGGTTGGGTTTATTTTTCCCAGATTTTTTTCTTTTTAAGCCAGAACATGCCAATGCATCTAGATTAAAACACTCCGCAGGAACATCTTGATTTCAGTGGAGTTTTTCTTGGAAAATGACCGGGTGGGCTACCTGCTTCATTTCCTGCCATCTCGTCGGCCGAGGGTTTCTGGGCTGTGTTTGCTGAGCCTGAGTTCAGACGCGATGAAAAGTGAGACCTGCTAGTGCTAAACAATGCAATTTTTAGTTGCATGCAGTCTTTACAATCCTTGCCCTACTTGGATGTCTCCTACATTGGGTTTTTTTTTAACCTTTAAAATGTTTGACCTAAATGAAGGGCAGGCCTAATAATGTTTTATTGAATGCTACATCTCGGGTTTCCTGGCTGAGGAAACGTGAGTCTAGGGACTTCCACCACAGTGCATTTTTTTAAGGAAGACATGATCTACCTTTGATGAAATCCAGGATGAAATAGCTTTCTAATAATGTTGAAGGCTGGAGAAAGAGGACAGGAAAGAACCAGAAGTTGCAGGGTGGGTGCAACCGACCTTTCTTTTCCTTTTCTGGTCCCAAAAAGTGATTCAAGGTTGCTGGTCTTGAAAGGTCGGTGCCGTAACGGTGTATCAAAGGGTCTCTTAATTTTGTCAGCTGCCCTCCGTTTGGCATGTCTCAGCCCATGAGCCTGGAGCAGGTATCAGTAACTTGCAAACCCGTGCTCTGCTGAGACTGACAGCAACTTCTCCCACCCAGGGGCAGGCAGGAGAAGACAGCTACGCTGCCGATCTGCTGGTGTGCTGTGCTGCGCTGGAGGGGACAGGAGCCGCCCCGGGGGTCTCAGCCCCACGTCGAGAAGGGTTGTCCTCGTGCTGGAGCAGCACGACAGCAAGGCCTGTGGCGGGGCGGTCACCAAAGCAAAATAAGAACTGCTTTGGTGGTGGCTGCTAGCAGGAGGTGCTGTGGGCAGTGTCAGGGATGGGGAGTTGTCGTGGTTTAACCCTGGTGGGCAGCTCAGCCCCACCCAGCCGCTCGCTCGCTCCCCCCCGGTGGGATGGGGGAGAGAATCGGAAGGGTAAAAGTGAGAAAACTCCTGGGTTGAGACAAAGACAGTTCAATAGGGAAAGCAAAAGCCGTGCACGCAAGCACAGCAAAGCAAGGAATTCATTCACCACTTCCCATGGGCAGGCAGGTGTTCAGCCATCTCCAGGAAAGCAGGGCTCCATCACACGGAACGGTGACTTGGGAAGACAAACACCATCACTCCGAACATCCCCTCTTCCTTCCTCTTCCCCAGCTTTATATACCGAGCATGATGCCATATGGTATGGAATAGCCCTTTGGCCAGTTGGGGTCAGCTGTCCCAGCCGTGCCCCCTCCCAGCTTCTTGCGCACCTGGCAGAGCACGGGGAGCTGAAAAGTCCTTGACTCGTGCAGCAACAACTAAAACACCCCTGTGTTATCAACGCTGTTTTCAGCACAAATCCAAAACATAGCCCCATACTAGCTACTGTAAAGAAAATTAACTCTATCCCAGCCAAACCCAGCACGGGAGTGCTTCAGGGCAGGGCACGAGACCTTCAGGGCTGGGACGTGTCCTCGCTGGGTGGACTCTGAGGCGCGGGGCTCTCCCGGCAGCAGCCCCGCGCCAGGCTGGAGGAGATCACCATACGTCAGGAGGTGAAATGCAGCACTTGGGCCTGGAAACACATGCAGGAAGGCAGCATCCGTCAAAATAGCGTGAGAGGTGGGACAGTTCGCAAGCGTTAAAAAGAGCTGACAAAAACCAGCCCAAATGGTTTGCAAGCCCATTTGTGGACAGGAAACCTGTCTGAGTTCCTGGGGCTTGTTCTGGCCGTAGGATCTGGCCCTGAGCACGGGTAAGCCAGGCCTGCCCTGGCTGCTGGCACAAATCTCTCTAATGATGTTGTCTGTTTGGGGATGGATGCGTGCTTTGACTGTTTTATCCAGGGGTGGGCTACAAACTGCTTAAACCAAGGTTCGTATAAAGTCCAAGGAAAACTTCATAGCTCTTTTCTGAATCCAAAGCATTGGGTGTGTTTGTGACAGACCTTGAAACCCGATATTTCATTGGGTTTTCTTTTTTCTTTTGCTTTCCCTTAACTACACCAGAGGACAGGACGGCACAAAAAGCTGGATAACCTCATGATGTCATAATCACAGCTTCTGTTTTTCCGTCCACGCTGTGAGTTTTACATCCATAAGCACTGAGGGTGCGTTTCACCTGCCTGGCTCCGGTTGCGTGCAGTGTAGGTGGCTCTGCCTCGAGCCCCCGTCACCTGTGGGACCCAGCGCTGTGACCAAGGGGGTGGTCAGAGATCTGCTTTAGGAGGGCAGGGTCTCCACGTCGGGGGTCCCAGCAATGGCGGCGAGTGAGCAAAGCTCCCCGACGCAGCTGCGAGCCCGGGCGCTGCCAGCCCAGCCCTGGAAGTTGCTCCGTGGGCTTCATTAGTCCTGCCCCGAGGGCAGCAGCCTGCCCGCAGGACCCCCCTCGGCCCCCTGCCTGCGTGGGGGCTCCTGCCTTGCACTGGGCCACGGAGGCAGAGCCGTCGTTAGCCCCTGGGCAAGGGGATGGTGTGGTACATGATGGCTAGTAAATACTGAAAATGGCTGAGGTATCAAGGCAGCCCTTCCTTGCGCATTCTTCCTCCGATCGGCTGCCTCTGTGCGTATCCAGACTCTGAGCTTGAAACCATAAAAAAAACCCAACCAACCAAACAAACAATCCATGAAGTCAGAGATGCTTGAGGGAGGCGGCGAAAGCCAGGGTTGCCTTCATCACATCGCGCTTGTTGCGGCTGGCGTTGCGTGAAGTGGGGCCGATGCTCAGAGAGACCGCTCTGACCCTTCTGCTCCCCTGGGGCTGTGGGGGGAATGGGGTCCCAGCCCTCCAAAGAGCAGCTACTGATGGTTCTCCCACAGCTCCCTACGTTTGGGCAGATCTCTCCTGTAGTCACTTTTTAGAAGCAAACCTTTTTTCTTTGCCTTTGCTAATGCTTGTTTTTCTGTACCACTCCGGATGTCTCATTTGGGGCACCGTAGCCTCTGCAGCTGCCAGTTCATTTCTTCTGTGTCTGCTGAGGAGCTGGGGTGGGGTTGTGCCCCCCTTTTAGCACAGGATGTAGTTGTCATACCTTCGCCAGGACAAATCTTAACTCTTGGAGGGGCCACGCGAAGGCCAGGTTTTGCTGTAGAAGTCCACCGGTGGAGCGGGACTGCCGCTCTCGTGCTCCGTGTGTGCCGGCTGTTGCAGGTGTTTATAAATAAAGCTGCTCTGGATGGTGAATCTTGGCTCAGGGGGGGCTCTAAAAGTCAAAAGGCTTGTGGTCGCTCTCCTCTGCCTGCCAGGATATCTGAAATATTTTGTACGTCGCCAGGAGAAGATGCATTGATCATATCCATATATCTATCTGCCACTGCTTATCTTGATGATTTCCTAATCATTTTCCATTCTGCCACTGAACTATGTGATCATGGTCTGAAGGGAAACATTACAGTGGGAAGGGAGTGGGGAAGACTGGGGAGAGACTGTGCATTGCAGGAGGTGCTCCGAGTTTCCTTCTAGACCTTTCAGATGCGAATGGACCCCCATCACCTATGGGGCCTGACCCACAGGTCACGCCGGACACAGAATTAGTCTGGCGTGGTGGTTTCAAGTCAAACGAAGGAATTGCTTCGTTGATCAGGTACAGCCATACAGGGCTCATTTCCACAGCCTCTTGGGGCGAGAGGTAGCGTAGGAGAAGGTGCGTAGAGACGGTGAGTGGCAGGAGCCGTGCGTATTCCTGCTGCCTTGTTTTCAGGCCAGCGCTATCCTGGTTTTCCGTCTGCCCTTGTCCCTCCTGCTTTTAAAGAAAACAAACCTAAAACCCAAACCAAACAAGAGGCCAGTACATTGATTTTTCCCTTGATTGTGTGATGAAGCAGAGAGATAGGGATAAAAAGTGTATCTTGAAAATAAGGAAACAAGGTTTGCCTTTGGGTGGAGGTGGGCATTAGTCATACCACTACTCGTGCTCGGTTAAATAAAAGTCATGAAAAAGTTTGCGGAGAAGTCGTCTGGTTTTTCCTCTTCACGAGTGAAATTCCAGCCGGCACTGCTGCAACCCGAGGCGCATCTGCAGCGTGTCTTTGTGGAAACGTCCCATCCCCTCTGCACAGTGCCAGGCTTGCTGGGGGTTTAGACCTCCCCACAAACGGCGGGATTTCCTTAGACCCATGTAAATCAGAGCTCTATTAAGGAACAGAAGAGGAATGAGCCACCGAGAGGCTTTGCTCCTTTTTTCCAAAGTCTGTGTGTACCATAAATGGGATAGGCCCCCCTGAGACGGGGGGGAACCAAGCTCTTAAAATGCGTAGTAAAGGGTTAGTAATTGTTTCAAATAGCCGGCTAAAAATGCTTTTTATTACAAGGCTTGAGTTCTCTTTCAAATGTGAAGCTGCTTGTTCGTTTTGGCAGTGAAGGCTGCTTTTACGTCTCCCCGGGGACAGTGGTAAAACTTGCAGCAGCTCAAGCGCAGAAACCAGCCCTTTGTCGAACTGGAGGCGAGAAACCAAAAGTCGTTCTGCGGATTTCCGAGTCGCCCACCGCTCGCTTTCGGACTTTGCCGATTAATCTGCACCCTCTGAGCAAGCTTTTGTTAGGGAGAAGAGGGAGAGAGGTGAAGACAGTGTTGTGTGTGGATGGGACCAGACTCAGCGGAGGTGTTTGATGCCTGTGGGTAGGTAAGCTACGTGGTGATTTTTTTGATGTTCAGCTGTTAGTTGGTGGGGTACAAGAGCAAGGAATCAGCACTTTTCACGCAGTTGCACTGAAAGACGGACAGGAGCTGGATTTATTCCTATCGCCACCGTGGGCAGGAGAGCAGAAATCTCTGCTAATCCTGTCCCGACGGTGTGACAGAAATGCCGACGCCTGCCGCAGCTGGTCAGGGGCAGCAGGGGAAGCTTAGGGAGACAGAGGGATGTGATGGGTTTCCCTGGCAGTGCTGCACTCCGGTGTGCTGAGTGGGAGCCAGCTGGGGGCATGTCTTCCCTACGGCTCCGGGAGGTGTGGGGAAGGAAGGGGGTGAGCTAGGAAGTGTCAAAATTGCCAAGGGGGATTATTTTCTCTCTGGTATAGAGGGGATCTCCTGTCTCTGAGGACACGTTAATTTGTTTTTCTCTGTCTGGTCTGTCTGGTCTCCTCTCTTTATTCTCTCTTTTTGTGGTTTCTTTTCTTTCCCTGCATCCCTCCCCCTGTATCTTTCTTCAGAGCATCTATTTTGTATCCTCCCTCCTCCTGGTGTTTTCCTTAGGTGGCTCTGATTATTCAGCAGCTCTGGTGAATGCAGTTCCCTCTCCGGAGAGGGAGAAAAGCTGCACCAGAGCAGCACTTGCTGCCACTGCCGCAGACACAGCATGAGCAGAGGACGGGCTCCTTTGCCTGCTAGTGCTGAGCAGCAGGACGGTGGAAAGGGCACAGTGGGAAGGCAGTGCCGGAGGTGCACCCTGCATAGTCCTTTTTGAGCCAGCCTTGGTAAAAAAGCCAAAAAACTGCTTTCCTTTTTTCCTTTGAGAAGGCTTTCCCTGAATTAATTCACATCAACCTGTATGAAAAGTAGCTGAAAGATCTTACAACATAGCTCAGCTGGGAATTTTTAGGGGCAACATAACTGTGAAAAGGGATCCCCTCCACAAACAACTGCAGGGCAACCCTGGTGTAATAGTGTTGAATTTCAAGATTTCACAGCAGTATAAAGATGTTCACAAGAGAAAACTTGGAAATGTCAGGACATTTCTTCTGCCTCTGCCCCTCAGCAGTGGTCTGGAGGAACTAGTAGGAAGTTTTGGGGGAATGCAGGAGGCATTTGCAGAGCTGGCACTCAGGACCAGCCCTTCGTGTCCCATCTTCGGCCGTGCCGTGGAAATGAGTGACGTGTGTACAGTCTTGAAGCAGGCGTGTCAGCATGAGGTGGTGATCAGCAGATGGTGCAGGCATCATCCCTGTTGCGGCCACTGCTCGGTGTCGGTGTACGGCACACCAGGGGCTTCCCCTCCGTCCCTGCTGAGGCTGGGAGCCTGCGTGCCCCGGCTGCCCCGCGGCATGGTGGCCTCTACTTGTACGTCTCGGGCAAGAGGCTGGGCGCTCCCAGGGCCCACTGGTGTCCTCCCTCCCACCCCGTGTCAGGGGGGAAAGCTTCTGCGCAGCCAGGGGCTGGCTTGCTGTATAGCCTGGGGAGTGGGAGAGGGCTCACTTGCCAGAGTAACGCGCTGCAAGGGACGCTCATGTTCCTGAAACCCTGGCATTAAGAAGGACGGGACGTCAAGCAGCAGGTTTTTGTGGTTCAGGCAGTTTTTGTGGCAAAACTCAGGAGGTGTGAGGTGGCGGTGGTTATTGTTGGCTTTTGGTAAGAGCGATGGAGTTGGCCACCTCTCTCAGTGTGCTGTAGGAGCAGAGAGCCTGTTCCTGCAGGCAGTACACTGCATCCTCCCTTGGCCATCGTCAGCTTTGCGGTGGTTAGTCCTAGATGTTTGTCCTCCAGTGGCAGTCTTAACGTAACATCTCCAGATGTGGGAAATTAATTTTCTCTGTCCATCCCTCTGGAGTTAGTAAAAGTCTTGAGGATTCCTTCTGCCAACACAACAGCACCAATGAATCTCTTCAGGATCACTGTGTATTGAATTTGGATGCCTTCCTTGGTAGCTCCTGATGGCTTTCTCCTCTTGTTTTGCAGATTACAGGCGTTATCCTTCTCGCAGTCGGTGTCTGGGGCAAGCTCACTCTTGGCACGTACATCTCTCTCATTGCTGAGAACTCCACCAATGCCCCCTACGTGCTCATCGGGACGGGTACCACAATCATCGTCTTTGGGCTTTTTGGCTGCTTTGCCACTTGTCGTGGCAGCCCATGGATGCTGAAACTGGTAAGCATGCCAAAATGCCTTAAGCAGGAGGGGGAAGAGGTTTTGTTGATGTATTGGGATTCCCCCCACCCCCTGCCAAGCTTCACCAGATGTTAACGTGGGGTTTTAGGCACATAAGCTGGATTTTATTGATCTTAATGTTCAACACGTGTGTCTTTTGGACAAAGAAGGGGGAAAAAATCTTTGCCAAAACCAGTTGTTGATTGAGTATGAATGAATTTTGCTACCGCACAGCGTACAGGCCCATGTGTGGTTGTGCAGGGTGAAATGCTGCTGATGAATTACTCTGTGAGTAATTCTACAATTGTTCTGTTTTTCTGTGAGCCAAATAGATAGGTATATTTACAATCTTAAAAATGTCCAAAGCATCATAAATGTGAAATTCATTTGAAGTATATTTTAAAGGGGTTATTTTAATACTCTGATGTGAAATCTATGGAAAAAATAGTTAGTGCCTTCTAAAAGCACACCAGCCTTTCTTTTTCTCCTAACATTCACTACAATAAAACAAGTCAACCCCAGAAAACAAAGCTCTGTATGGTGTGTTTTTTTCTGATCTCAAAAGCAGCATGGACTCAAGGTACACTAAGCAGAGGTACGGCAGCTGTCTCTCAGTCCAGTTTAACCTCTCTCCCTGTAAGTTTCTCTGTTCTGAGTTTTCCAGCCCGCCTTAAAATGCAAAGTAACTATAGGTTAAGCAAACCTATATGATAAACTCTGTTTCTAGGAATATTCAGGAGCAAAATCCTACATGTGTAATGATTTGAAAGGTGGAAATAGCACTTGTGATGCACTGAGATAGTGGAAAAGGGCTTGACAGTACAATGCATCTCCTGCTACAATATTTTGGGGCCAATTTTCTAAGGAGATGGGACGATCATTCTCCAGTTTGAACCAGATTTTAAAAAAAGGACATCTTAAAGAGAGTTAATTTGCTCAGTTGATGGCATAGCAGGGGAGAGGTAGCAGCTGCAGATCGGTCAGCAGGTATATGCTGGTGGCCAGTGGGCAAGTACCTACCGCTGCCGTAGGTGCACCGCTGCTGTCTCTTGCTGGTGATGTGCTGTCAGGGCGCGTGTAGAGGCTTGTCGGAGTTACTGCGGTCCAGATAGGAAAGGGATAAAGGTGAAAGAAGATCTAAATCCATAGGAATTCAGGCTCTGCTAGTTGCTCTGTAAGTCATGTAACTTTTTTAAAGGTATGCCACTTACAGTGGCATGTGCTGTTCCAAGCACATGGCTTTATTTTCATTGTACACATAAGAAATATTTCAAAACTTTCTTTCTCTCCTGGACAGAATACAGGCAGTGATATGACAGCTGCATTAATTGTAGAGAATGATTTTTCTACTTCTCCCTTCACCAACAATCTTCCATTAAAAATAAATTTCCCTCTTTCCACTAAATGCTGCTAGGACTGAATTTAATTTAAAATGTCTCCTTTTTCAATTAACTGTTACTTAGCACATGGACAAAAAAGATAATTTTCCCTCCAGAAGATTAAGCCCCAACTTCAAATTTTACCATTCCGCTTTGCATTTTTTTATTTACCTTCTTTATTTCTGCTTAGATGCATTTTTAATAGTTTGAGTGTCTACACTGAAAGCGCTGTTTTCAAGGTTTATTTAGCTCTGGATCCAAATGCTGCTCCTAAAGCCAAACACAGGCCTTGGCTCAGCAAAGTATTTGAGGCATCTGTCTAGTATTACCATGAGAATATTTCCAGTGAAGTCAGTGGTTCAGTTCATTCATTGGAGAAACTTCAGGAACTGGGCAGCAAATCCCAGTCCAGCAGTGAGATAGATAAACACGAACCAAAACACCGGGAGAAGCCTATTTACTTTAGCAGAGTGCCATGCAAACATAAAGGGTCTGTTTGTATTCCTGATTGCCAGATCAAAACCTGAGTGACTTGGATCCATCTCTGGCATGTGAGTGTGTTTTAATTTATATGAGAACGCTAAGAAGTGTGGGAACAGAAATGTTAGAAAAGCCAGTAATTAGACAATACATATCATCTGTGAGTTGTATAAACACATATTCAGGCAATAACCTGTGTATTGCCTCCAAAAGACGTTTGGTTTATTAACATCTTTAAAGGGTCTACAGCGGAAAGTTAAATTTTATGTGATAACTGAGCAGTACCTGTGCTGAGACAAAAGCCTGCCACATTCTGACTTCTCTTGCCTCCTTCCTTTTCAGTACGCCATGTTCTTGTCCCTGGTGTTCCTGGCTGAGCTAGTGGCTGGCATTTCAGGGTTTGTGTTTCGCCACGAGGTAGGTGGAAACGTGCTGAGTTTGCATATGGCAGTGCCTCCCTGGGCAGGAGCTGCTGAGAAGTCCTCTGGAGCGTGGAGAATGTGTAGGTCGCTGAGCTCGGCGGCTCCATGCGCATCTCCAGGGATGCAGCTGATGCGTGACAATAACCTGTACAGCTCTTAAAAACTGATGCGATTCCAAATGAAAGGATTTAACCAAAGCTCTTGGCCTCAGCTGCCTGATAATTTACTCTGGAGCTATCGTTTTTTTGTGTGTCCATCATGTCAGATCTTCTTTACTCTTTTACATATGCTGAGGGCTGCAAAATAGATTAAATACTTTTCTTAATCACAGCTTCTTCAGCCAGGCCAGTGCTTGTTTATATAAGGCAGAGAGCACTCTGCATCAGACTCGATGTTTTGTGAATCTTTTTCTTTTATTGGGGGTGAAAGAGTGGGATGGGATTTTGTTTCTATCCTGAGAATAAGGAGAGATTAGAAATAGAGTGAGGTAGGAAACTGGGACAGGAAGAAGCTTTAAAAAAGCACGATGGTCTAGATTTGTAGTAGCACTTCTGCTTCCACTGTAATCAGGTCTATCTCTGGCTTTAAGTCCATGGACCTACGTGCCATTAGTGCTGAACCAGGACAACCCCAGAGACCCTCCTTGTCTCTTCTGTTTGTATTAACTGGTTTTCTAGTCTCCTCTTTTGACATGAGATTTCCCTTGCTACGGGCTTTTCTGGTGTCTACCCTCGCAAGTGGTGGATAGTTTTTAATTTGATCCTGAAATACCTGTCCATCTGCTGAGGATTGCCATTTCATCCGGCCTAACCTGTGGCAGCCTCAGTCTCAGGTTGCTGCTCCCTTTCGGGAGAGCCAGTCTCTTGTGAAGGTCACAGCTACGTGGGTTGCCCAAATCATCTGCTACCCTGGGTGGTCCCTTTACCACCCAGTCAAAGTGCTATTCCTGGTGATGTGCCTGACCTTCTCCACCTGAAAGACCTCTTGTTCCTTACCCAAACGCCTTTGGTGCTGCGGACGAGGGCTGCCACCTGGTCAGGGGGGATTCATGTCTTCTTTTGGTGCCGCTGGCTTCTGTCACCAAGGAGTTTGCACAAGCTTCAGCTCCCACCAGGCATCCATGAGCAGAGAGGAGCATGCAGCCTCCTTCAGACTTAGTGCTGGAACAAAGTGTTGGGGGAAAAAGCATCAAAGGATATCTTTCTTATAGGTTAAGTAATTTTCTGTTTTTTAAAATGTAGCAGTTTGCTGGGGTTGTTTTCTTTCTGTGTCCGGTAGACCCCACTTGAAAAATGTGATGAGTGACGCCTGACAGTTAAGAGGGAGCTCTGCCAAATCTGAAAACACACTGGAAAACGAGTGGGAAGGGCTAGTTTGGGTGCCTTGTCAGGTTTGGAAATGCATTTGCTTCCTGCGAAAACTGCTTCAGATGTTATGCTTTTCATTGCTCACATGGGCTGGTTTTTTTCTCACCCTCATAGATCAAGGATACTTTCCTTAGGACATATACTGAAGCAATCCAGAATTACAACAAGAACGATGAGCGGAGCCATGCAGTGGATAATGTACAGGAAAGTGTAAGTCTACAACTGGATACTAAAAATTAATAAATAAAGAGAGACAAAGCATACATGCAGATTTGATTACAGAACATGATGTGTAGATAGCTCAATCTGCAAGCTGTATATTGCAAGCAAAATTAGAGGCTGGCAAAGCTGATCTAAAGAAAAAGTATTTCAACTGATACGCTTGTCCAAGATGCCTAAGTTTTAATGAACAAGCTATGTAATAAAGACAGGGCCTGTCCCACTTGCTTGTTGTTGGTCTTGAATTAGGTAGGTCTTGTTGTAGGTCTTGAATCTTGAATTAGGTTTTAAGAGCCAGTTTTATCCCTTAAGAACAAGGTGTTCTTAAGGGAATCTGTCAATAGGATTATGAAATGTTGTAAATTTGAGCTGGATGAGACAGGATTTTATAATCTGGCACCCTGTATCACTGATAAACTGCAGCAGTTCTCTTCACAAGTACAAAGAGAGGCAGGCAAAGGAGACCTAGTGAGTTTAGCAAAGAAACTGAGTGTATTTCCTCCAGAGGAAAAGGAGGTGCACAAATGTGCTGCTGAGGTTGGCAATGAAAGCTGTTCTCCATCTGTGCTGGAGGGATGGATTAGGCGCTCAGTGGAAGAGCCTTTCTGACCATGGGGTGTGGTAGCAGGGCAATGGGAGCTTTCCTTGCCTTCCAGCAGGGCACAGGGCACGAGCAAATGCCACAGCATGGCCAAACTAGTTGGAGATGCCAACCACAAGGGACTAAGTCCACCAACTGGGTGGAGAACTGGGTAAAGAACTGGCTGGACGGCCGGGCCCAAAGAGTGGTGGTGAATGGAGTTTACTCCAGGTGGCGGCTGGTCACAAGCGGTGTTCCCCAGGGCTCTGTGTTGGGGCCAGTTCTGTTTAATACCTTTATCGATGATCTGGACGAAGGGATCGAGTGCACCCTCAGTAAGTTTGCAGGTGACACCAAGCTGGGCAGGAGTGTTGATCTGCTGGAGGGTAGGCAGGCTCTGCAGAGGGACCTGGACAGGCTGGATCGATGGGCCGAGGCCAATTGTATGAGGTTCAACAAGGCCACGTGCTGGGTCCTGCACTTGGGCCACAGCAACCCCATGCAACGCTACAGGCTTGGGGAAGAGTGGCTGGAAAGCTGCCCGGTGGAAAAGGACCTGGGGGTGCTGGTTGACAGCCACCTGAATATGAGCCAGCAGTGTGCCCAGGCGGCCAAGAAAGCCAACGGCATCCTGGCTTGTATCAAAAATAGCGTGGCCAGCAGGACTAGGGAACTGATCGTGCCCCTGTACTCGGCACTGGTGAGGCCGCACCTCGAATACTGTGTTCAGTTTTGGGCCCCTCGCTACAAGAGAGACATGGAGGTGCTGGAGCGTGTCCAGAGAAGGGCAACGAAGCTGGTGAAGGGTCTGGAGCAGAAGTCTGATGAGGAGCGGCTGAGGGAACTGGGGTTGTTTAGCCTGGAGAAAAGGAGGCTGAGGGGAGACCTTATCGCTCTCTACAACTGCCTGAAAGGAGGCTGTAGAGAGGTGGGGGTCGGTCTCTTCTCCCAAGTAACAAGTGATAGGATGAGAGGAAAAGGCCTCAAGTTGCGCCAGGGGAGGTTTAGACTGGATATTAGGAAATTTTACTTCACTGAAAGGGTTGTCAAGCATTGGAACAGGCTGCCCAGGGAAGTGGTGGAGTCGCCATCCCTGGAGGTATTTAAAAGACGTTTGGATGAGGTGCTTAGGGACGTGGTGTAGTGGTGGTCTTGGCAGTGTTAGGTTTACGGTTGGACTCGATGATCTTAAAGGTCTTTTCCAACCTATATGATTCTGTGATTCTGTTATTCTTTAACTACAACACAGAGCGATAAAATTCACATTTAAATTCCTACTGGAAACTGTACCATAGCAAGAAGCTATCCCTTCAGCTCACAATACATTCTATAAGCCAATTTACTTTCATATGATTGTAACTTGCTGAACAGCTGAAATGTTAATGTGATTCTATTGATGACTTCTAGATCTTCTTTAGAAATTACAACTATTATGTTGGACCCCTCAGCATGTTTGAAACTGTGCCTCTAACCTGGCTTCTCCGAGTTAGCAGACTACTGCACTGCTCTAAACTGAGTATATTCTGCTGTCAAATTGTCTGTTTGCCTAATGTTAACCTGTATTTTGAACTTCTGATTCCCTGGAGTTGGCTAAATAGTTTTGAGTAATTGTTCAGTGCTTCTGTTGTAGCAAAATGTTCATTTCATTTGTAGCTCTGTTTTCACAGGAACTGCATTTATAAGCCCTTTTCTTGCAGAAAATTGAGCACGTACTCCATATCTTTGAGTGACTGTCTTCTAGCTTAGCATCTAGAGCAGAACATCCTTCCCAACTTGCAGTTTTTCAGCTGATTTCATAGACACTCTATGAACATATGGTCTCCTTCTGTTCATGGCTCAGTGAATTTTCCTAGAAATTATTTTGGTGAGTTAGAGAGGCTTGCTTCACCTTAACAATTTGTACTAGTTTGACCCTGTATGTGTTACATGTAATTCTATGTAATGCTTTGGGCTTTTTAAGGCCATTTTTTTGGACGGCATTGTGAGGCTCTGTCTTGAATTTCCAGGATCATCTTTAATCGAATAAATAAATAAGCAAAGGAAAGAAACAAACGAAAAAAAAAAACCAACAGACCTTCAACTAAAAAAGATGGCTTTATGGCTGGACCTTTGTCAAATGTTACAAATAATAGCTCTGCTCATAAATACCTCTTTTTTGTAGGTCGTCTGCTCCCATCTTCTGTAAATGACATTCCTGATACTTTTGTGATAAGTGGGGCAGGGGGTGGTATCTACTTTTGAAAACTGGAGACAACCTGTCTTTATTGTGATTATGAGCTTATTAAGTGGGCAGTGATGATCCCGTACTAGTTTTAATTCTGGTTTGTTTGCTTCTTTTAAATCCGTCTCTTATTCCTCGTAGCTGAGCTGCTGCGGCATTCAGAGCTACACCAACTGGAGCACCAGCCCTTACTTCTTCAAACACGGCATCCCTACAAGCTGTTGCATGAACTCCAGTGACTGTAATACTCAGGATCTGCGCAACATGACCGTGGCTGCCACTAAAGTAAACCAGAAGGTACCAGTACCGTTGTGCCAGAGGCAGTTGTTATGAAACCATCCCGTACACCAGTGGAGCGTATGGCTGCTTACAATGGCGTTTCGTTTCAAATGGTTGGTTGATAACGTGTGTATTGGGCTGGAGTGATGGTAAGGATGGGCTTTGCCCTCCGCTTGCTTTCAAATTCTTTAAGCTGGCCTTTCTCAAATGACCGGTGCAGTGACATTTCTGATGAGGAGGGGATTTGTTCTCCTGCCTCGCAGCAGAGGCTGGGGCACGGCACCGCACACAGGGGCAGCGCTGGCTGGGCGCAGGGCTGCGAGTGGCACGTCTCCCTTTGAGGGTTAGGTCTGTCAGCACTCCTCTGCTCCTCTGCTCGCCCCTGCTGAATGCGGTGGGTTTTTGTTGAGGACAAAGACGTGGCTAGGTGGAGGGAAGGACAGGTTTTACTCTTGCTTATGTTCAAACAGTAAGTTCAGTGCCGGAGCCTAACTGTCATCCCAAACAGAATACAGAGGTGACGGACAGCGAGTGTTGTGGTTGGCTGGTACATTTAAAGTGACTCTTCAGAAGATCTTTGAACATGTGCTGCTGCAAGTGTCGTGCAGCCAAAGCGACCCCTCCCCTGGGGTCACCTGAAGGAGCAGGTTGGGGAAACAGAATAGGGTTGGGAAAGCAGGTTGGGAAAACAGGAAGAAAAGGGGTAATTGGAGAATAAAAATACAGAAAACACAAAGAAAGGGAAGAATAAGGAGAATATAATGCAGCATATATAGCAGACACGGCACTGCAGAAATAGAACTCAAGTTATTGCTTTAAGTGCTAGTGCATCACCAGTTCTTTCTCACTTGAGATTTGCAAGAGAGGCAACAGACAGTTCGTTGGTAAAAGGAATATTGTGGCCAAGGCATAAGTTGCAGCATATCTTAGTCAGACTTAAGGATTATTTTCCTTTCTGTTTTTGTTTTCAGAGTTGAATTTCAAAAAATAAATACAAGTCCTAAGGAGATAACAGGGGAAATATGGAAATGCTTTTCTGTCTTCTGTTTCTGTCTTTTTCACCTCAGTCACCTGTGAATCAGGAGGTTGGAGGGGTGGCTGAGCACAGCCTGAAACATCTTTCTTTGAAAACCAGTCAAGTGGACAGCATTTTCTAGCATGTATCAAAAAAAAGGATTATTTAGATACTAGAGGATTATTTTCCACTGAGCCTTTCTTTTCTATAATAGGTTAATGAGAGCCACTTGTTGCAGACATATGTGGAGCATTAGTGACATCCATCTGTTACGAAACTCGCAGTCGCCACCAGCAAAGTAATCTTGCTGGGTTGCATGAGTATGAAGGATGAGCCACTCCATTCAGGTGCACCTTGTGAACTTGGGGTAACTTTCTGCTTTTGTAGAAGTGGAAAGAAGGTGAGAGGCAGGACGGGGTGGATCTAGGGGATGTGCAGGACAGCCAGCACCCCCTGCAAGCAGAGTGCCTCCTGGGCAGCCCATCCTGAGCCCCTGCTTCTGCCCACTTTCCCAGCAGGAAAGCTTTCTGGTGCGACTGGTAGTCTACCAGCAGGTCCCACCTTTCCAGTTTGGGATGGCCATGCACTCTGAACCTTTCCTGGCTGCATAACTGAGCGGGTGCCATTTGCATTCCCACCACCCGCCTGATGTTTCCCCAAAGTGCGGGGCTTGCTCTGCACGCTCTGCCTGCACAGAGAAATCCCTGTCCACTTGCGAGTTCCTCTTGGCGAAAGATGCCTGCAAAATTGTAGGAAGCAGCTGAGGGATGACTGAGCTTGTTCTAGTCCAGGGCTAGTAACTCACTTCCAGCCGTGCTTGCTCCTAAGCGTCTCTCCTGCGAATGCACAACTTGCCTGACAGAAGAGGAGTGCGGATTCCTCAGGAAGCAGTTGACTTAGTTACTTGATTTAATTACCTAGGGGAAGTTTGAATGTCCTGCGACATCTGAAAAATTGTGTCCCATTTTCTGAGATAGCCATTTGTAATCAAAGGTTGTAAAGATTTCTGTTTAGCAGTTGTGAGATCTCTGAGTTGTCCCAAGCGTTTGAGCAAGGTGGGACGTTTCTGAAAGGGGCACGAGAATATAAAGCAAGCAGGAGGAAACGTTGTGTGGCCCTATGCTTTCACTTCAGATAGGAAGCAAACGTCATTGCCTCTGGCCCAAGCCCCTTGCTCGTCTTGGAAATAGGCACTTTGCTCTGTGTGTGTTGGAGAAAAAGGAAACTACATATTGTCTGTGTTGTGGAAGACCCTTGTTACCGTTCCTGTAAATAAGTATATTTGGAATACATCTTTTTGGTGGATCTTGCAAAACTCTCAGTAAGACAAGTTCTTGATGAGCTAATCAAATTACTAGCAGTTTATGAGGCCTCAAGATTAATTATCCAAAGAGGATTAAACTAATTCTGTAATTGCAGCACTAAATGACAACATTCCTGGATTTTCTTTGCCAACTCTGCCACTAACTTGCTTAGTGACCTTGGGTAAATCATTTAGTCTCTCTGTCTGTTTCTTCATCTCAGATGGGACTAATACCTAACTGTAAAAGCTGTCATGAGGATTAGCTATTTAATGTTCATATAGTGCTTTTAATCTTCAGAGCTCATTACCAACAAGTCTCAAGAACTACTTCTGTCTAAAATCTTAATAAAGGAACAGACACATGGACTGAAGAATGATCAGATACTTGCTAAATTGTCACTTCTGTCCTCTGAATCAGCACCTGGATGTGTGCACACAGTGCTTCGCATACTTCTGTGCTGTATACGCAACTCTGGGGTGCTTCTTGCACTCTCACTCCATGCACAGTAAGGACTGAGCAATTAAGCCGTATTTATGCAATGCACTTCAGGAACCAGATGACTGTGATTTGGGAAAACAGAGTCTTCAAATGAGGAGAGCGATCAAAACTATCTCCCTTTTATGTTTTTTTAACAAGATCTTCTGTCTCCCTCAAATTACCATTGCTGCTAGATGTTGCGTCTCCTGAAGGCTGTTGAGCAGAACAGATTTCAGAAGAGCTGGGAGAACATTAAGCCATGTCAGACAGAATGAAAGCACTGCTTGAGAAATCTAATCTCATTTCATAACACGTAAGACACACAACTACAGTTGCTTGACGTGTTAAATAAGCAAGCTTGAATCTGATATACTGTACACTGTTGTAAGATGTAATTAAGGATTAATATGTACACTTAAACATTTCAGAACTGAATTACAGCTGTGCTGGTCCTCAGCTACTATTAGGTTTACCACTTCATTACTCTCAGGATTAAATAAAATGTCTTCTGATATTATAAAAGAGGTTAAAGAAGTGATACAATTTAGTTCATGAATGGCCTGTCTCTAACAAAGGACATCATCCTTTCCTTCTAGCTGTTATTTTTTACAAGCATCTAGTGCTCTGAAGTCATGTAAGGAGTTCCCAAAGTGTTTGCAGAAGTGAGGAGGCTGTGGATGGAGGGGGAATGCAGAGACAATTCTCTCTTATGGGACAGGAGTCCAAACTGGGAAAGGGAACTCACTGTTATTTCCATTTTTTCCAACTTCTGATAAAGTGGATAAAGTTATAACATTAAATAAAATGCCTTGGGACTGGCTTTACACTGAGAGTGGTGTTGGTCATTTGAGGGAGCATGACAAAAGGGGCCAAGAGGTGGCTTTGGTTTCTGTGGGCAGATAGGTTAGTAGTGAAAGAAAAAATAGACGCTACCCTTTTTTTCTTCAAGTTTTGCATCACTTGTTTAGATTCATTTAGACACCACAAACTAGGAAAGCTAATTTCAAATGCTTTTTGAAGGGTAGAGTAGGTGAGGGGAGAAACTTGGCAAAAATAATACTGCGGGCGCCATCGCAAAAAAGCCTATCCAAGAGAAGGGCAGAAATGTGTATGAATCTTCTGGCCCCGCTGTGGGCTGTGAATTGAGGCACGAGGAAGCAAGTCAGCTGATGGAGTCGGGGTCTGAGTTAGAGAGAGAAAATTGGGTTTGGGGAGCAGGACAGGGAATTTTATGTCCAAGAGCAAACGAACCAAGGAACTTCATACGAACCCTTTGATAACTTTGTTATATGGTTTAAAGTTATATACTACTCAGTACCTTGCCTGGTGTCCTTTGAGAGCCGAAGGCAAGCAGAATGCCTCACTGGACGCCTGAAGCATGCTTTTATTAAATATCTGGAGTAGTAGATCAGCATCATTTATTGACACCTGTATTGTATTATAATATTACCATATATTGTTACTGGTTTGGTTTCAGGTCAAAGCTATATTAATGTTTTTTAAAACAATGCGAACTGACTTTCTTTAATAAGACCTATAAAAATGAGTGCAACGTCACATTTAGCTTTTAAAAGTACTGAAATACATTTGTTTCTAAAACGAACTGGTTTTGCTACCACTTTCCATCATTCACTCAGAATTGGTATTAAATAAAAAGGTGACATTGTCAGAAATTACAGCAAAAATATTGTCTAGCCCAAGTCCATTTTAAATGAGAAATTTGCATTCGTGGCAGGGAAGGTCGATACAAGGAATGATTACGTTTGTTTTCCAGGGCTGTTATGACTTGGTGACCAGTTTTATGGAGACAAATATGGGAATCATAGCTGGAGTGGCTTTTGGGATTGCATTCTCACAGGTAAGTGCATAAACGCTTCCCTTCCCCCCTTTTTTTCCCCTCTCTCTTTTTCTTTACCCAGACTTCAAGGAAGGAACGGTTACGGAAAGGGACTGAACTCAGCATGCTCATTAGTCCTGAGGTCATCTGTTCATTGATTTTCTTTTTTTCAACTTAAATGAAGTTTCTCCTTGGGAATATCAGTTACGGTTGAGCTAATGACTAGCTCAAGGAAAACAACTTGTCCCTCCACTGGGTCAAATAGAGGTTAACCCAATAAAACATTGGCTTAAATGGAGCATAAACAGCTAAGAAGACAAATAGCTTATCCATTGTTTGGATAGGCTTCTCTCTTCTAAGCACTCTTATTTTTTCTTAAAGGAGTCTAGAATTCACTAAGAGTGTACCTTCAGGCCTCTCCATCCTGGACCTGGAGCCTGGAGGAGGCACCTGGTTTTGGTGACCAATTTTTTTTTTTTCCTTTTAGCACTGAACACTGAGCAGAGATCTGCCAAAATCAGATTATTAAACCAACTCCTTGCCTGCACCAAAAGGAGTTTGGCATGAGAGGGACAAGAGGAGAGCTAAGAAGGTGTTTGCTGCTCCCTGATATTCAAAGTGCCTTTACCTAGACAGGCGTTGGGGAAACTAAAGGTCTGGTCAGAATCTTCTGATCAAGAGGCAGGAAAACATCTGCATCTTTCAACAAGATGCTCCTTTATACTAGTCACGTCATGTGTGATGGCAAGGACTCTCCTGGAAACATGGAAAAATGAGAGAGAGGGAAACACGGGCAATCAAAAGTGCTTGCAGAATAGTTCAGCAAAAATGCACAGCGACGTGTACAATGCCTGAACCACTTCAACCTGAGAGGCAATCTGCCTTCTCTCTGCGGAGAGTATATCGTACAACTGCAAATGTCATATTCTAAAACAATCATGCAACTTTCATTTGCTTCATTCACACAATATTAAAAATCTGGGTCTTGAGGCAACACTGAAAATGTGAATATATCTGTTGAACGACTTATGTTTATCCAGTGGTTGGAAAAAATGAGGTGCTAGGAAAAATTATTTGACTGCTTCTTAAAACTCATGAATTCTGTTAGCAAGCTGTAGGTTTACACTGTGCTGCACTGGAAACAAGTGATTTGCCAGTGCTGTTGCCAGTGATGGGCAAGTGAATTAACAGGAGGGCTGTGGCTGCCCTCTTGCCCCTGCTGCCCCATGGGGTCAGCCCGTGCTCAGCTGCACGGTGTTTTAGTCACATCTCTCTGAGGTTTAATTTGCTCAGCAGTTACAATGGCCTCCAGTTTCTTCAGAGTAACTGCCCGCAAGCCATGTGGAAAATGGGCACCACGTCCTCTTGGTCAACATACACACAACCTGAGGGAGCCCTGAAACTGGGCTCAGACCAGCTGACTACCCTGCCTTGGGCATACCTGGAAACCTGATGCCTTCTAGCCTAGGTGTTAGATGTGAGAAGCCCGTGATTTGGCCTGTCAGCCTGTTTCATGTGGGCGTAAATGTTGGTTCATCATACCACCAGCCACCCTGGGCATTTGCGTGGGTCCTTGGGATACAGAAGCGGTGAAACCACCAGGCTGGAGCCGTTCGTGCATGGAGCAGGGGGAGTTTTGGGTTTTTTTTCAATAGGCTATTCTAGTTCTTGTTGAATGGTTACGGTTGTCTTGATACTCTTCTCCAACCTTGATTATGACTTGAGTACTGCTGTAGGACTCTGAGCTCTTACTTCAGTTTGGTTTCTAGACAGCCAGAAGGCTATAAAGCATCTTCGAAAATGCTTCGTGTAAAACTATCCAAAAGAAAAATGGGATGAGTAGAATTTTACAATTCACATGCTGCTGGGGCAAATGCCTCCGTCAGGACCAATGCTACCTGAAAGCCTTTAATCGGTGTATTGTACGTGTGACAGGCAAAGCATCATCTTACCTTGCCTGAGAGTTGTTTGCAGCTGGGAGGGAGACTGTAGGAAGAGCGCAGCTGGACTCGTTAGTATTTTGGCACGTGCCGGGATGTTTACTCTCGGTCATCGGTTGTTCGTGAGCTCGACACGGGAAGGCGGGCGGGCAGTGCGGGCAGAGCGTGGTCCCTGCAGCGGGAGCCCTTTGGCCCAGGGCGAGACGAGCGTGACAGGCTGCAGGCAGCACGGCGGGGAAGGCACTTTGCCGCTGCGGCTCCAAGTGAGACCCAAAGTCTGTTTTGCTGTGGCGTTGGCAGCTCGCGCTGCCTGATGGCCGTGCCGCCAGCCGGGGATGTGGCTCCCCTGCGTAAGCGCAGGGCGCTGGCACTCCGAGCAGACACTCACCTGCTTGGGGTGTTTGCGGCTGTGGAAAAAGAAGAGAGGGGATGCAGGGGAGAAAAATGCATCTCTCCCGGGGCGTGAAGAATAGAAGGCGGCCAGTGACCGTTTACTGCCTAATCTGTTTTGCTGGACCCAATTAGGGACGGTGTTTACAAATTGATTTCAGGTTGACTGTGGCTGGCAGTAATGCCAGGCAGTGCTCCAGCTGTAGGCGAGGTTTCGCTGTTCCTACTGAGAATAGGTTTAATCTAAATAAAAGACAAATTAGATCGTGTTGCTCTCCTACAGTAAAGCGTGCTCAAGGGCCTTTGCTTCACGTGATTTGTTAGGTGTTGACTAGCATGGGAATGTCCTGATTCCCAGAAACAGGGGAAGTTGATGTAATGGCACTGCACATCTCACAGGCCTGGCACAGACCTCCCAGTCAGAGTCAGAGTTTTAAAAAAACTGCTGTGTTGCTGACATTGTCTGCACCGCTCCTCGGGTTTGAAATAATAATAATAAAATACAATTTGATTGTTTTTTGAATCAGATGACAAGGCTGACTTCCAGCTGGTGCTTCCTTCAGTTTAGCAGGTGCTCTTCAGAGCAGCAAAATGATTGCTGTGTTGTGCCCAACAGAGAATAAAATTATGCAAGCAGCATAGATGCTGAAGAGTTTTGCCTAGGTAAAACTACAGCACAGGCGTTGGCTTAAGGGGCACAAGAGGCAGGGTTTGGGGAGGGGTTATAGGTTGTGGTTGCAGTAGAGTCCCTGAGTAGGGGAGTCTCAGTGCAGCGTTAAGGCCAAATTATTCCTTTTGTACTGAAGGACTGGAAGCCAGGCACTCTCCTCGTGCTCAAAACCAGTGCCTGAGCACGCACCGTTCCCACCATTTGAAGATACGTTCTCACGCGGCTACAGTCCCTGTCTACAGTGCAGCATCCACCTGCGCTCTTTCCTGTTAACGTTAATGTGAGTAGCTCTGCCCGACTGCGGATGCAGTTCTGGTGCGGACATCATCCACCTTGTCTGCTGCAACTCCCGTCTCAGTAGAGGGAGGCTGAGACTTGGCCCTAGCACAGGATTACGCCTCAGTCACCCCTCGCACCAGGGTTAGGGAGTGGGATCCCTATCGGGATCCAATATGTGACTTGAAGTCTAATATAAGACTAATTTTGTTGCCTCTAAATACTAGTCACTGTGGATTCAGCATGGAGATAGGACCTGTGCCAGAGGCATACCACGGCACAGGAGGCTGACTCAAGTAAGTGATTTGTGACATGGAAAATTTGCTGTCTTCTAAAATAGAGGCAGGGAACCTGGGTGCTTGAAGATCTGCGTATTGAGAATATGGCCAGGTAAATCATTCCACTAAACAATTATTCCTGATGGACAAAAAAATCCAGTTTTAGCTTACCTGATCCACTGATGCATTCCCAGTTAGTTCAACACATTTCTATTTATAGAAATTTTCTCAAAGAATGAGAAATGGTGAAGACACCAGGACCCAAAATAAAATGGAAATTCAAATTGCACTTCAGTTTCTCTTCAGTATAATAAGATGTAATAAATATGTCATGCAGGACAGCTTCCAGTCAAGGTTAACGCCTGCAAAATAACTATATTAAAAAGCCAGTTATCATGTTTGTGATGGGAGATAAGATTGCTAGGAAGTTGCTGTGGATGGATTTCGGTTGTCAGACCTGAGATATGCATGAGATGACTGCTAGAAACCATGGAGAGATGAACAACACATGCACTGCATTCTGTTCTCTGGAATGAGCTTTGGCCAACAGGGTGGTAGGGAAGAAGGCACACCTGAGGGATGTGGATTTCCCAGTGCTCTAAGCCAAATAATTTGTCAACATTTTCAAGTTTCCTGTGGCAAGACCAGAGGTACCAAGACAATCTCTCAGTTTTCTGTGTAATAGTTCAGAGGACCAAGATAATCTTAGACAAAAGAGAAGAAAGGGGGAAAGAGAGAGGGAATACAAATGCAGAACCAAGTCTGGCATCTTAGCACTCAAAAAACTGGGACTATTAAAAAAAAAAAAAAAAAGTGGATAAAAGCTGAGATGGGGCACTTGAGAGACAACGGGAGCAAAGGGAAATGAATGCAACTTCTAGCAGCTAGTTTCTTTGCGGGGATCCTTTTATGCCAATTCCTCTGGTTTTTCAAAGGAGCTGCGGGGACCTGCTGTACAATAGGATAAGGGGCTTCCTCCCGTCTGAAGAGCAGAGGTTGCAAGTGATCAAGCAAATGCCGAGAGCAAGGCGGGGGTGGAGACCGCTCATTTGTGGTTCGCAGACTGGGAGCCTCTAACCTGATTTAAATGCAAAGGACTGTAGTTATGACTGTAATGAAAGAGCAGCGTGAGGAAAATTCAGCAACTTAATACGGTATTGCCTCTTCTTGGCTACAGGAGGGACAGTACTCTTGTGGTTAAATGTGGAAGTCTACACACCTTGGAAAATACATATTTTTATATGTGTTCAAAGTACTTCTAGGATATTTATTATAGCTCTGCTATGTCCTGGTAATAGCTAGAAATGCTGTAGAAAATGTGTATGCAATGGCTCGATATGCATGCCATTATTTTTTAAATATAGAAGTTTAATATTATGGTACTATAACCACTTAAATGCATAAACCAGCATATGGTCAGAGCCAAGAATTAATAAGTGAGCCAAAGGTCAGAAAGATACATTCATATGTAACCTGCCATTCATCTTACGAGTGACTTGAGTAAATCAAAACATTGTCACATGCCTGCAAATGCTACAAAGCTTAGACACGCTGATTATTAGAGTTACAGCCTGTGTAAAACAGAAGAGCCCCTAATTAAAGGTAGCTGGGGAGGTCTGCTACCGCTGAAGGGGGAAAGAAAAGCCCATGGCTTCCTATTTGTACGGGCTGCAGCATCTTTTCCCTTGTAAACCTGACACGAGCAGCAGGTTGTGGCCGGGAACAATGACGGCCGTAACCTGGGTGCTCGTGATGGGAAATCTCTACCGTTGGACTCGATGATCTTAAAGGTCTTTTCCAACCTATACAATTCTGTGATTCTGTGATTCTGTGAAATAATAGGTACCTCGTGGCACAGGCATTAAAAAAAAAAAAATCAAACTTGAATGTACATACGGTGTTGGCCATTGTAGGATGAGGGAGGAACTGATTTGGGGCTGGGCTGGAATTTGCTCAGTGAAAATAAATAGGATGAAAGCTGTGAAGTTCATCTTAATGAAAAACGCAGTAAGGCAGAGTAGTAACCTCTGAGACCAGCTGAGGAAGGTGAGAGAAGGCTGAAAGGTACCACAAACACAGAAAAGGGATAGCGAAGCGATTGGGACAGGGTCACCCAGAGGCACTTACTCTGTTCTGCGTGTCAGAGCACGGAGAAATACATACCAGGTATGCGCTATGGGAAATCTCATTCTCCAAAACTGAACTGAGCTAAAGAAACACCGCACGAGGAAGCAGTGGGAGTGTTAAAGACTGTCTAGGAAACCCACAGAATGTGGTGGGTTTTCAGCAACGCTTCCCAAACAGCCAAATTGATAAAATCATCCTCCTGGTGACTGGAATATTTAAGCGTGGAGATCCAAAGCCCAGCCAGAATATGCTGGCAGCCTCATCGTCGCCGGTCCGTGGACTCCTGGGCGAGTGTGTGAGCACTCCAGCTACCAAATAAGTTTCCTGCTGGAACACTCGTCTGGAGGAGTTTAGTAGAAAAGGCGAAAAGGCAGCCAGATGGCTAAAATGTCTTCTTGGTATCAAGTGAGATTTTCAAAAGCTGAGGAGGGTTTTCAGCACGTACATCTCTTTTGGCAACTGTGAAAATACAGCCCGCCAAACCTAGTAGCTTAGGTCTTTATTGGAGGTTGGTCAGGAGGTGTTATCTGTGCCTCACGTCTAGTTACAAGCAAGGCAGTGTCATCCTTGGTATTTGGTGCCAAAATCGGGCGTTGCGTGTGGGGGATGGTGGGGATTCACACTGCTTTTAAAGATGACTCCAAGCCCTTTTGAGATGCCCAGAGCAGTCCTGGTGGACACTGAAAGAGGAGAGGGAGAGGTAGCAGCAAATTTCTGGCAAACGAAGCATGTCTTGAGCAGAAACGTGACGTCTTAGCGGCAGAAAACAGTTTATCCGGATTTGAGGTACCCTGGTTTGGTCTTGCTCTGGGCTGATGCCAGCCCAAATCAAGCAGCGGGCTGGTAGAGAGGATGTATATTTTGATGATGATCACATTAAGAGGGCGCACTGGTGGTCTAGGGGAAAGGACACGCCATCCCAGGCGTGCAGTAGAAGAAGGAGCCCCTTTGGACGAGCAGCCAGCCCGGCGTCGTCTACGCGTGCTCTGCGGGGTCTGCGGGATCCGCCGCTGCCAGCAGGTTGCGATCCCCCTCCTTAAGCACCGCTCCCTTGCCACGCGCTCTGCCCGCAGCAGAGGAGACGGGCAGGGCTGGTGGCCCGCGGGCACGGGTGAGCCGGCTGGGGCAGCTGCGACACCCCCTGCTCGGAGCCAGGCCCGGGGAAGGCTGCTCCGCCTGCAGAGACGGCCCTCTCGCCTCACCCCCATAGCCAGGGATGAGCTGTAATAATCTGGATATGCTCATGAGTTAATTAATTGACCAATCCAAACGAGAAAAGCGAGGCTGAATTATTTATAGTATACTAATGCTGTTGGCATATGCAGGAAACGCTAACAAACTGCGATAGGCAAAACGCTGAAATGACTGAGTGCTTATTGACGAGTGGAAGCCAGGGATCTGTTTTCAATAATCTGAGTGACAGCCAAGGGAATAGTGAAAGACTTTTTTTTTATTTATTTCCAGATTTATAACGCTCATTTCTCCGGTGCTGCATCGTTTGTAAAGAAAGCGTAACCACTCCGGGGCATTAGGAAGCTTTTCCCCAGCACGCTGTTAACAAATTTAAGGGGGCCGCCAGCTCTCGGTGGTGGTGGGTGCTGGCGGGGGACCCAGGTGGAGCTTGTGAGTGAACCGCAGCCGGTAGCGTGCCGGTACCCCCGCCGGTTTACCCATCCACGTCTGACTTGGCCAGGCAATGACAACGGGTTTGAAAAGTAGTAAAAAGTCTGTCTTTTCTGTCTATCAAGTAAATACGCTCTGATAACAGTCGAGAGGAAGATTCGACAAAGAAAGACAGGAGATTTTAGTGCTGTTTTTCTGATTAGAGCAGTCGTTAAAATAGGGCATAATTATGTTGTGCATAATAACTCCAGAACATGAAATTTTTGCTTACCCTTGCCTCTCCTTTGCTCTGCGTTCATTTAATTTAACTTAACTTCTACTCTACTTCTATTCTTGTCCGGAACAGTTGATTGGGATGCTGCTGGCATGCTGTCTGTCCCGGTTTATTACTGCTAACCAGTACGAGATGGTGTAACAAGGTGAGCTTTCCCCACTTTCTATGCGGTGTGCTATATACGCTCCGGTATATTGTCGTGGCTGTGCTGCTTCTGCTGAAGATAGCAGGCAAGTTTTAGGTGCTCCGCATGTTCATCAAGAATTAAGTCTTCCCACGGGATTTTTTGCTTTGGGATTTTCATCCCAATATTCTGTCTGGTTGAAAAAAAAAAAGGTGGGGGGGAAACATCCTATTGAATGTTTTGTCCTTTCGGCTTTCTTCCTGAAAAGGGAGGGCAAAACATCCATCGCGACCGCTGTTAGCAGCCAAAGCAACGCACGTCTTTCTTTTCTTTTATCCTCCCCGACCCAGTCTTTCAGGAGCGCGAAGTCCAGAGCCTGTCTCAAGATCAGGAGCTGCAGAACTGGAGAAAGACTGAAACGAATGTTATAGCACACACTGTCTCTCGCACGCACGCACGCACACCCACACCCCCACAAGCAAGCACGTGCGCGCGCGCACTCGCACCCCACCTCCCGAACTCTGTCCCATGCGTAGTGTACCATTCTGTGAAGTACCGCGGTGCCACCGAGAGCAGCCAGGTCCCCTCGGCCTCCGGACCCCGACCCCATCCCCGCAGCTCGGCGTAGGACGGCACCGTATGTATGTTCTTGGTCACACAGTAGTTGCATCGTAAGTTAACAAAGGTAATTCATTAACAGCATTGGTCGGGCTGTGCATGTAGTGACTGGAGGGCATAATCAGCCTTTCACCATGGTTAATAAGTGTTGCACACATTCATATAAACCGGTATATGAAATATATATTCTTTTGGTTTTATCTTAATTTCTTGTTTTGTTTATTGCTTTACTAAGGTTTTCATCCTTTCCCCCTTCCCTGCGCCTGCCCCCCTTCCCCAAAAACAAAGGAATCGGTAACATAACATAAAGATACTTGAAAATGATGTTAAAATGTTGTGCTTGAAGGGAACCCTTATTCCTGATGTTCTTCTACATCTTTGATTCTTACTCAGTGTTGTATGCCTAGTGCGTATCCCGGTAGGCTTTGTCTAGTGCATTTTGCCTCTGAACCTGATCCTGTGTAATACTGTTATTAAGCTGTGTTGTTGCTTACTGTGAAGGCAGGAATTTTGCTTCCTTTATTTTTATTAGGTAGTTACGAACTAATTGAACTGTGCTGTACTGCGGCCTTCATACTTTTTTCCTGTTCTTTCTTTTTCTTTATTTTTGCATTGAGGTTGCAGGCACCAAATACACTGTTGAATCAAATCGAAATAAAAACACACACACACACACAAAAAATCACAAAAAAACAGGCATATGAAATATTTTTGGGGGAAAGCAAAAGTTTAAAATCTTTTTAAAAAAATAGGACTTTTTTAATAATGCCTCTGTCTAGCATGCCAACGAGAATGCATTGATATTGTGAGTATTTGTGATATACGTATTAATAAATGGAACCATTACAGATTTCTAGCCGCTTCCTTTTCATTCTTTAGTCGTAACAAAACCCTTTCGAGGGGGGAAGTGAACATGAAACACAAGTGCACAGCTTGGAGTGACTTGTCTTTCTGCATATTTTAACAACTAACTTGCTTGTGACAGAAAAAAGCGTTATTGTCCTGGAAAAAAAGAGAAAGAGCTGGAATTGTTTCAAAACTCCTAGAAAAACCTTCCACAGCTGGTTTCACCATGTGACAAATGCATACCCTCTGCTTTGCAATTTTTCTTCTTGTGACTGATAGGATCTGCAGCGTTTAATTATCCCGTCCTTAGCACTGCACATGCTTTTGGCATTAAGCAGCTCGCTCTGATTTTGGTGAGGGTGGGGAGAAGAGAGATTTGGGGTTGGGGGGTGGGTAGTAGCCGTCTTCGCTGCATTCGTGGAAAGGCAGGCACTCACCTCTTTCTCCTTTGAATACATGAGGTGTTGAAGACCCGATGGAAAGTCCATGTAAGTTTAAACCTGGAAGTTTTGGACCGAGTCCTGACATTGGCAACGCAGACAGAGGAGACTAGAGGAGGGAAGCCCCGTAGCCTTCCGGCTGTGGAGGAGCTGCGCAGTGCCCGTGTCCGCGCAGCCCGTACAGCTGCCGGAGTCCCAGCCCGTCCTCCATCCGTCTGTCCATCCGTCAGTGCCACCCACCCGGTTACGCGCCCCTCTGCCTGGGGAGGGCTGCCCCACCTGGCGCCTCCGGCATCAGCTCCCGATGAACCTGCGAGCGGTGCCGGGGCGGTCGGTGCGCTCTCACCCGCAACTAAAAGGGCTTGCAGCCGCACGAGCAAAAACCTGTCGGCGTATGCCGAGGCAGCGTGTCTTAAAATCCCCGGAGGCATCTTTGGCTTTATTCAGAGAGCACTTCCAGAGCAGGGCAGGGTGGGACCATGCTTGCTTTGCCAGGGGGATGGGAAATCAGTACTCCGTGCTGCTCTTGAAACACAGGTAATGGTTTTTATAGATTTGATCCGCTGCCAAAACGAAAAGCTGTGATTTGCTGCTCAGTCTCTGCTTCTGTATTTGATTACAGCTCAGAGCTTCACATTTGGCTTCTGTCACAATTTGCATTTTTCAGCCCAGCTCTCAAGTGCACAGCCCCACCGCATGCGGTCTGCGGCAGGTTGTGTTCCTGTGGTGCCCAGGAGCCGGAGCTCTGGCTGTGCTGAGAGCCGGGCGCACCGTAACGCGCTTCCACAGACCTGCTTTGTTCCATGAAAATCATGAGCAACTCATATTTTCTAAATCATTTATATTTTCTCTGTTGTAAGCTGTTGGTAATGGGGACAAAAAGGCTTAGTACATTTGTGTGAGAGGGACATTAAGGTGTTTGTTGGGGAGTCTGAAGTGTATTTTGTGGCAGGATGCTGTTATGGCTGGGGATGCGCTGACTTCCAGCTGAAGACCTGTTTTCCCAAGGTCTTCTGTATCTGAGATGTTCCCCTACCACTGTCCATGAATAGCACGTAGTGAAGTTCGTAGCACTTGTCCTATGGAAGCGTGGAAGTCATTTTACTGATGTTTTTTCCCCTACTTGCTCCCTACTCGGAGCAAGTAAAGCACTCACAAAGGCGAGTCATCCGTCTCCCTCCCCTTCCCCCTTCTTTCCTCCCGTAGCCTGTTCTTGGGGTTCAAAACTAATTTGAAATAGAGATTTGTAAATAAGAGAAGAGAAAGCTGGTCCACCAATTTAAATCTGCCCTCGATAAAGCATCTAGCACAAGGGAGCAGGACATCTCTAAATGTGGAGATCACCGATACAGGTCCTGTATAAATGCTGGGCAGTTCGCGTGTGCTTTGCTGGGGACAAAGCCGCTCGGCGCGGGTCGCAGCACTCACATTTGCAGTCCCTTCCGAGGGCTTAAAAACAGTCGCAGCCGCTCGTTCGGTTGCTGGGGCTACGCGATGCTGGAGCGATGCCCGTGTCCCGCAGGCGCAGGAAGTTTGCGGGGGGATGTTTTTCCCCACCAGAAAGAACTGGCCCACAGGCTGCCCCAGTTTCCCTCCCCTATTCATCCCTGGGCAGGTCTCCCCTGCCCCACGGAGGGGAGGGAGGGGGGCGAGGCTGACACCTCCTCCCTCAGGAGCCACCAGCGACTTTCTAGACTGGAAAAGCACCAGCCTCTTCTCAGTTTTCTTTCCTTTTTCTTTTTTTTCCCTTTTTCCTGAAAGAAAGAGTTGTTTGTGCCAAAAGCTGATTCTTTCAAAGATGCTGATGTTGGGTGACAGGTCAGCAGGCCCCCAAACTGCTCCAGCTTGCCCGTCCCCATTCAGTACGGCATGTGCTCAGCTTTAAGGCGTAAGCGGTGAATGAAGTCCATTCAGCAGGGCCCTTCAGTGCGTGCGCAATTGTTTCCCTCGGCCCAGCAGCACTCCTGCTTCTACGGGGTAGGTGTGTTAATGGGGCTCTCGACAGCTTCCGTGGAGAGGATCGGGCTGGTGAAGGACCCGCCAAGGGCTTCCCTGGTGAGATCCCCCTGGCTCGGGCTGGGGCCACGCAGCAGCTCCGGCGGGGAGGGTTGCGCTCCTGGCAGCGTGGCATCCCCTGCCCTGGGCACAGCTTCCCCCTGCTTCCGTTCCTCCCGCCGGGAGGGAGAAGCGAGGCGGTGGGAAGGAAACAAAGCCGGAGCTGCTGAGCGTGGGTTAATGGGGGCCGGGCACAGACGTGCGGGATTTTCCCTCCAGAGGTGAAGCTGCCACGGGCTACCGGGGGGCTTTGCCTCAGGGGCTGGGGTCCACCCCCTGGCATGAAGTGAGTCGGTGGCGGAGGGGGCCGGTTCCTGCTGCGCTGGGCTGGCTCTGGCTGCCCGACCCCTCCCCGGGCAAATTGCATTCCCTGCCATCACCGGACCCGAGCTGGGCAAAAGAAGGGTGGGCAGGTTTGGGAGTCAAAGCGGGTGATGGGGCGACTGGACGAGTCCCGGGAGAGGTGGGAGGAAGGGGCCATGGCTGGGGGATGAGGAGAGCGCGAGACGGAGCAGGACTGTGGGAGGAGGAGGAAGGGGCATTGAGACCACCTCCTTTTGGTCCCGGTGAGCTGCTAGCTTGGTTTGGCTGCAAGGAGGACCAGCGGCCTTAGCTGGCACGTGCGTCCCATCCTGAGCTGCCTGCCAGGACTTGCTTCTGCTGAGGAGAGCCCCGAGCGCTGCCGAGAGGATATGTTGCTGTGAAGGTGATTTTTCACGGTAGCATCAAACCGCGGCTCTGGGAGCAGGGGGCCGTGCTGGAGGGCCTTGCTGGCTGCCGCCATCCTCGGGCGAGCATCGCTGCGGAGGAAACGAGCTTTGCAGGACTGCTTACGGGGTTCCAGCCTGTTGCTCCTCAGAGGACCCAGTGCAGGGGCTAAAATGATTTTGTCTTCCGTGGCTCTTCCCCTTGACTTTAATGGCTCATTACTGTTTAAGATAATTTTAAGATTAGAAAATTAATTTGCTGCCAGCCAAGCCCCATGCATAAAATGCCTGGCATCCCACTAAAGGGGCAGGATTGATCGGGATGCCAGACTTCTACCAGGGCTGAGTTAGGGCTGCTTCAGTACGAACCTGCATAATAAAAATAGAAATCTTCATGATTCAACATACAAATGCCACGTCTGCTTTTTTGTAAGTAAAAGTGTTTTGCCCCCGCAAACGTGTAAAATCTGGTCAGCTTTCTGCAAGCTGCTTTTACCAGCTTGGCCTAATTTTGAAGAGAAAAAGCTGTTACTTTTGCCTTTTGCTTGTCATTGCACCTGTTCCTGTTGCAGCCAGGAAACGTTTTATTCAAAGGACATTTCATTTTTGTCCATCACGACGTACGTGCGAGCTCATTAAAAGCAAGCCATGCTGAGACAGCAACTCCTCAAGCTCTGGAGTCTGTTCTGCTCCATGGTAACTGCAGTGTGGCTATTTTTGCTCTCTGCTGAAGCTACCTATAGGTGACACCGAGTACTTATTTTAGATTGCGGTCCTTCCGTGTAATCGCTAACTGGAAGGTGTATATACAATACACACACATATGTAACATCCCCGGTGTGCTATACAACAGTGTAACTCCGAATGTGACATGCATTCCCAATGCAACTACTAAGTCACCAGAATGCTATTTTTTATTCACCATACTCATATAACACAGTGTCTTGGCCAAGACCTTCAGAAGCAGTAGATTTCAGGCAACCCCCTGGAGGTATTTCCAAAATGCTCTAGCTTTCAGAAAGGGCCGAGCGACATACCTTTGGGAATCCAGCCCTTTCAGAACCTCTTAGGGCACTCAGAAGTGAAAAGTCATTTTTGAAGGCCCTATCTGTTCTTAAAATGGAGATTGTTCATCCAAGTAAAAAACATTACTCTTTTTAAAATTGCAATTATTTCCAGAGGGGAAGCAAGGGCAGCTTTCTGGGTTGCATGGAAGCCATGGTTTGTGTGCTTTATCTTCTTGAGTAGAGAATCAGAAAACAGATGTGAGAGAAGGCTGATGCCCAGTAGGAGAACTGCTGGGGTGGGATAAGGGGAGAAAAAAGAGCAAAACATACATAAACGTTGGGGTTTTTTTCAGTCAAAAGGGCTTGAAATGGTAAGTATTTCAACCTGATCATGTGTCCGACACGGCGGTGCAGCAATCTCCAGCTCCAAGCTGAGCAGGCTCAGTAGCCCAGGCCTGCATCAGGGGGGTCTGCAGCACGGTCTGGAGGGGACTGTTGCCTGCCAGGACTCCTCTTACGTCCTCCTGATGGTGAGAGCAGCCTGTTGTGGGAGTCTGCAGGTGTCGGACGGATAGAAACTACTGCGGTGCACATGCAGTGAAATTCATGGCCAGCATCCATCCGTGGCACTACCTGAGGCTTTGCAGGGGCCGGTTGACGCTGGTCGTTTCCTGCTCTGGCTCCCACGGGCTTGCTGTGCTTCTGTGGGATTTACCTCTCATGTCGTCTTTGTAAGTTATTGCTTGCTCAAAAGAACTGGTTAGCGCTTATGTGGATTACTTGGTATCTTCAGCCCTGTAGTTATTTGTAATTAAAAGCAAACAAAAAATTGCCCAGGATTTTCTTCATCCTGGAGGTCAGTGTGACCCAAATGTCAGATGAATGAGTCCTTCTCCCAAGTATAGGAACTGGTACATTGAGCCCGTGGGCTATTGCTGTGTGCTACTCCGTTTAGCTTCATGCAATCCTGGTACCTGCGGGGCCGGGGACTGCCTCCTTCCTGCGGGCGAGGTGGAATTCAGCCCTGCGGGGAACCAGCCCGAGCCCTGTGCGCTCCCTCGGCCACGCCGGCACCAACAGCCTGCCAAAATCAATGCCGTGCCTTGGGGGAGCACGGAAAACAGGCCTCCACCTGCTGCGTGGAAGCATGAGGCAACGTGAAGGTATGAGACTCAGAAAACCCCGGCCGGCACCGCAGCAGGGTCGAGCACTGAACTGAGCGTAGACTGGCGTAGTCCAGCGGTCTTTGTAATGGTGGGGTTTCCTCCCGATGCTTATCCGGATAATCTAGATGCTCCCTGCTTGTTTGGACTATGCATTTTAAGAGCTACAATGTGAAAGGGAAATCAAAAAGCCAATCAAAATCATCTCTATGAGACCCATTCAATAAAAAAGTTATTGGCAATTAGCACGGTTTTTTTATTAAAAAGTAATTAGCCCTCCTGCCCTGAGAATTAATGAATGCTTTTCATTACACCCCAAGGGGTAGTCAACCCAATAATAATCCACTTCAGATGCATGTTGTTCTAAAACAAAGTTGTTTGATGACACGGGCGGCAGGACGGTCACAAACAGGAGGCAATCCTGCTCTGGTGAACACTGGGGCTGGTTGCTTCAAAACGAAAGACCATTCATTAATAATTTGCTTGGATTAGTGCACTAGACTTGACTTCTTACTCATTAAGGAGATGAAGCAAAGCATACAAAAAGACCAGTGCCTCCCTTGTCCCTGGGTACAAAGCTTAGGAAGCCAACGCAGATGCACTAGTGCTGGCTACTACCTCTTGCTGAATGTGTCTGTAGAGCTTGACAGGGTGGAACATGACTTGGCTGCGTGGTTGTCTGGACGTGGCGATTTTACCGTCTGAGAGGTGTTTGGCAGCCGAGTGGCAGAGAGTTGTGTGTCCCTGCTGTCTCCTTCACTGCTTAACCCACTGGCACTACAGGGAATGAGCACCAGGCGACAGCATCCCTTCCCCACTGCTCCTATTTGATTGTTGGCGTTTTCAGCAAGATATGCGTTGGTGCAGATGCGAAAATCACATTGACTTCTCAATTCAGTGGCTGTCCTGCTCCGACAGCCCATCTGCGGTTGCCTGGTTCTCCTCGGGGTGGTAAGGCATGGCACAGGCAGGTGGTCCCTGTCACGGGAAAGCCCTCAAAGAGTGAACAGATGAACGACAACTTCCCTTCCCCTGCCCTGGGAGCATCCTTGCCGCTCCCTGGGGCAGCACTCCCCTCCCACCCACGCGTCCCTCGTGGCCCTTGCTCAGCCTGGGTCTGGTGGGGACCCAGGCTGCTGCTGCTGACCGGGGGCTGCTGGCATAGCTTCCTGCAGCCAGGCTTTAAAAGCTTCCCCTTTGCTTTTAGGAACCTGAGGATTCAAGTGAAGAGCTGACTCCTCCCCTCCAAGCTGGGCTGCCACATTAGGAAGAAGGGGTCCAGGATGATGCTGGGGAGCTCGGCCCCAGGGCTTTCCCTGTGGCGAGACAGGAGGTAATGGGAGGCCAGCAGCAAATTTACGTGCTGCAGATAAGACCTTCCTTGCCCACTTCTCCCCCGTGCCATCTCACACTTATTTGCTAGGGAGCCCGTTCCCACCCCAAGGCAAAAAGATGCCCTCCAGCCTCTCCTCCTTTCCAGCCCTCCCTGTGCTCTCCTGGGGAGCAGGGACCTTCCACCCCACGGTGGGGACGGGGACTGCCGGGAGATGGTGCTGCAGCCCCGGGGGCAACCTCTGAGCACCGGAGGCAAGTGTGGCAGCCGGCTCTGGAGCCGACACAAACTTTAATAGCCAGCTCTACCAAACGCCTCTGTGGTGGCCACGTCTCCGCTGCTGCTCCACACTGCGTGCAGCAAGATAAAACACTCAGATGAGCAGTAAATGTAATGATTGCTTAACTTGCGTTGCGGTACTGCCCGGAGGCGATAGTGTGGTGTCAGAGCACCGCCTCACTGGATATGTCAAGGAAGTACAGTCATGCCATGGATCTAAGGCCGTAGGTGTAAGCAGAGGAACAAACAGGGGCAGAAAATAAGGAGAAGAGAATTAGGCAGCGTGGAGGCTATGGGGATGCGTGCAATGAGCACGGGGCTGCGTTACAGTTGCTTTAAGCTGTCTCGATTTTGGCATTTCACAGATTATGGATGCCTAATTTCGCAGCTCTAAGCTTCTCTGAGCACACATTTGTTTTGATGTAATTACTTAAAAAAAAAAGTACATGGGGGGAAAATATTTTTTCATGTGGAACCATAACAATCCTCTGAGGTACCCTTAGCAGGGCTGCAAGCCCGGGATCAGCCCCCTTGCTGCTTGTCACAGCAGCTCTTTATGGCATGGTGGAGCGGGACCGCTCAGCTGCTGCGAAGAGTGGGCTGCGGAGAGTGGGGATTAAGGGGGTGCTCACGCAGAGCACCCGGCCCCCTGAGGAGGCCGATTCCCATGCTGTGTCATGATTTTAGTATAAAGGGAAAGAAAAGGCCCCTCAGTTTAATATTCGCTAGAGTTTTATTCCCCCCTTTTTGCTCAAAGGGTTGGCAGACCTCTGGGGAAAGTTTTACAAGGGGAAAAAAAATAATTTTTTTTCCAATTCAGAAGTTCAGCTAGCTGTAAGTAGCTTTGAAACATGAATTAGTAATCACTTGACTGCCACATTTAAAGTAGCAGGGCTCATTACATTTTTTGTAATATAATGGTATTTTAAATTAATGTATTTGTATTTGCAATTTTCACTTTTTAGAGAGTTCCCCTTTTTTGGGTTGATTTTTGCTTTTTTCAACAAACAAAATGGATAAAGACTTGGTGTGATCTTACTACAGAACCAGGGAAGATCAGGGCTAGGTCTCCTATGGATTCATACAGCGCACTGGAATCTGTATTTTCCATCATTCATTTTCTTGCACTACCAGGAAAGGAAATTTTTGCAGGAATGGTTGAACCTTGAAAAGGAAAGTATCCTTTAATGCCATCACAGCCAGAGTGCCAAGAAACACTAGCTGCTAGTATCTGCAGCTAGGACAGGTCAGACTCTAAGACATAAAGGCAGCTACATGCTCAAAGCCAGGTGGAGTTACGGGGTGAGTATGTTTTGGCTCAGCAGGAGCTGTGACCCAGCACGCCGGTGCACTTACCGAAGTGGGAGATGCTCATAAACCCTCCCGTAAATTACTTGCCCTGCAAAACTCCCATTCATATAGCACTTAAGGAACCTGTGCCAGGTAAGCACAGCAAACGCAAAGCCTGGATGGCTATTACCCACGAGCTGCCCCGCACCAGCCCCTGGGCCAGGCCTGTGAGCCCCTGGCAGCCTGCGGGGTAGTCACCGTCCTTCCCAGGGTGCTGCCGCCGCCGCCGGGTCCAGCACCTCCTCTTCCCCCCGGCTCCGCGTCTGGACGGCTTTGCCGGGCTTCCTGAGGACGGCTGTGCACGGCAGCGATTCAAGAGCAAGGGCTAACAGAGTAAGGAGATGGACAGCTTTGCTCTTCTCTTGCATTTTACGCCGGCTCTTTGCATAACTTCCTGCAAGTCCTGAGGTGAACGTGGTCTGCCTAAGTTTCCCTGTTAGGAAGGGAGGTAGTGGCGGTAGGGTGGGAAATGCACAGGAATGCAGGCTGCCCCTGGGCCACTGGAGTAAGGAGCTCAGCTCCTTCCAGCTACAGAGGTGCAGTCTCCCTTAAAAAAGGCAAAAAACAACAAAACCCCCAAATTATAGTACCTTCCGAACCTGAGCTGTTTCACTGCTGTTTTTATTATTTCCTAGTGGATCAACTGATGCTTGTTTAAATAATGGCAAATGCGGCCTCTCTTTGGATGACTGAGATGATTGATAATAGCTCTTTTGCGGAGTCAGACTGCGTTTCTGCAAAGGCACTGAAATTCCAGCCCAAACAAGCACCAGCCCAAACAAGCAAGGTTCAGATGATGGCAGCGGCTGCAGCAGGGGTGCTGCTGGCCGAGCCGTGGGCTCCAGTCCCTGGTCCCTGACAGCCAAACTCTTGCTTTCCCACGAGCAGCCTACGGCTGGACGCTGAAAGAACAGTTAAGTTAAAAATGAATGCTGGAAATGCCATGAACTATGGCCTTGAACTTGCACATGAATGCCATGAACTTGGCCTGAAGTGGCACAGCAATGTCACGGTCCATCATGGAGTTGAAGCTCAACCTGTCCCACCGGCAGCCAAATCATCGCCGATGTTCTTGCTGTATTGCTGCCTGCAGTAAACTTGCCTGTGGCGTTACAGGCAATTGCACATAGCTGCCTATCCCAGGAGGGTTTCAAACGCTGGGCACCCCTGCGCAGTCACAACAGTCAGGAGGCAATTTTTAGCTGGGGCACAAGTGAGCTGTTGTGTTTGCCGTTGGCTTATTCCCAGACTGGACAAGCTACGGCTGCTACTGTTCCTCAGCCTCCCTAATTCTCTCTTGCCGACCGGTGTCTTGTATTTGAGAATAATTGGAGCCCCTTTTCCTTATGAGTCAGATAGGTTTTTCAAGGCCATGCTAGTCCTCTGCTATGGTCGAAGAAGGCATGCTGTGTGCACAGGTGTCCAAAAACTCACAGCAAACTCCGTTATCTCTCTGTGGAAAAAACAAGCTGCTTTTAAGACACGGATTGCAACAAGGCGCTATATGTAGTGCCTTCCTGCTGCCCGAAGAAGGGAAGGATAGATTTAGCAGGTGAATAAGGAGGCCTTTCCATCTGGAGGGCCTCGTTCATCTTCTGACGAGGCCGCGTCACTCGGCCGTGCCGAAGGGCAGCTGTGCATGGCGCAGGGCGCAGTACCTCCGCCTCACCCCGGCCGTGCAGCTCACCCTGGCACCGGCACACCGGGGAGCTGCCGATAAATGGCCAGGGAGGGCTCACGTCCCCCCCGGGAGTCTCCGTCCCGTCCCCAGCAAACACTCAGGCTGGTGGAGAGCAGAGCTTCACCTGCCGCATGATGGGGTCCCAGCACCCAGAAGACATTGGGAAATTCAGCCCTTCTGCGGCGAGCCTGCCGAAATGGCCTGGGGGCAAATAGCAAAGGGCCTGGCTTTTCTGCCGTGCTGGAGTTAGTCGGGTCTAGCTGACTAAACCTGAGTCGTGCCGTGGAGGACACAACCCACAGGCCCAGCTGCAGGGGTCTACAAGAGCCGCGTTTCGCAGTCCTAGCAGTCCCTTCCAGCCCCGTGTTGGTACCGACGGTGCAGTTTTCAACACCGCATTCAAACCCCGGTTAACACCTCAACTAACACTTCAACACCCCAATTAACATTCTCAATATTTTGATTCCTTGAGAAAGATGCAGGTCCGTGCCACCTGGGGAAGGCACTAGTGAGGGTGCACACCTAAGGCACGGTCCCAAGACAGCCCAACAACCAAGGGCTGACTGACTAAACTGAGTGTATTAGTAGCAGCCTAATGAACTGGCCTGTAAAATCTTTAAAGTGGAAGATGGGCATGATACACCAGCCCCTCATGTGAACCCTATCTTCTCTGTTTTGTGCGGGTTAATGAACAGAAGAATCCCTAGCCATGAAAAACCCTATATGGACTTTCCAATTTATCAACGGTCTTTATTTTTACCACTTACCTTCAGGGAAGAAATATGATCAGATGAACCATGCTTAGGTGACATTTCATATACAGAGTATTTTCTGTGAAGCATAAAGTAAGCGTGTGGTACTCGCATCTGTGTATGTGTGTAAAAGACAGCTATTATGCCATGTCTCATTAGCATCATCATCATCGTTGTATAGTATACCTGTATACCTTATACTCTGACTGAAATGGAATACATTTTTTGCCTTATGGGAAGGGAGAGTATGCGGCAAGGGAAGGACAAGTTAAAAGTGACTGAGTGCTTTTAAAGCTGACACGTGTTTCTGAGAGGCACCTTTCCAGGGCAGCAGAGATGTATTTGGTAGGTCAGCAGAGCGGTCCCAAGCATGGGCGTACCAGGCGCTTTCTCTGAGGTATTCCCAGTCGCAGCAGTCCTCTTCTTGTTCTGGCCCCCGAGCAGAGGGGATGCTGAGTTTCGCAAGCTCTGTGCCTGAGCGCAGGATTGTTGAATCCTTGGATGCCACAGCGGAGCCACCGGGCAGAGCCTCAGCGCAATCTAGCACTGCATCTCCCACACACCGACGCGGGAGATCAGGACATCGAATTTCAGGTCTGCAAGCTCTGGCGGTGTCCCTTTCGGCACTCTTGCGATTACACCTGTTACACCACTGCTCTTTATTCCCACTTAATGTAGTGTGGCACTTGCGGTGGTGTTGCAACGACAGCTGACAGATCCCCTGCCTTTGCAGATCTGCTCCTGTCGGGTTGCAGGTGCTCGCTAATCGCGTAATGCTGTTGTTTTGGTTGCGCTTAACGTTTGTCTCTGCTAAATGACAAGCAGTAGCTTGTACTCTGCTTTCCGGCGCTTGCCTTTCAAGCTTCACAGTTGTACTTGCCACTTCACCTCCTGAGCGTATCAAAGCGGTTCTCGCTGCTTTGTGCTACGGTGGCAGTTCAATCACGGGGAAGGACGCGCGGTGGCACTCCCCGGCAGTGCCTGGCGCCCGGCAGCCCTCATTAGCCTGTCACGGAGGCAGCTCTGAAATCGATGGGAAAGAAAGGGCAGTCACCTGAAACCGGTCGCGATTTGGTTTCTGCTGATGGATCTGCCAGCTCCACTGGGGGAACGCAGGTTACGCTGGATGCCAAATATTTGTGGGTCCACTCCCTTCATCCCAGGAGCACTTTGAGTTAGGAGCCGGGGAGGTAAATGCAGGAAGAGAGGAGCCCCCTCCCTCCAGCAGTGGTTGTTTCTGTAAATCTCGCTCTTACTAACGAGCCCAGGTCTAAACGAGGTACTGCTGAAACACAGTCAGACGCTCTGATCATCGGGGGGGACTCAACCCAGGGATTTCAGCACCAAAACCCCAGGCTTAAAAAAAGATTTCTTATTATATAGTCATGACCACAGGCACAAGACCGGGCTTTTACGCATCCCTCCTGTTAAACAAGCTTGTTCGCCAGCGTCTGAAGCCCAGAGCAGCTCCAGCCTCCCGCAGGAAGAGCTCTGCCCGTCACGCCGTGCAGCCAGGGCTCCTTATGGGCTCTGGCTGCAGGACCTGAATGTTCACAGAGCTCAAGTGCTTGGGAGAAGTCTGCCGAATCGAGGAAGGGTGCAATTAATAGATTGCCCTCCTGCCTGAGATCAGAGCAACTAATCTTGCTAATAATACAGTTTCCCACTTTGTCACAGATAAAGGACGTCTCATTTAGTGCAAGTTGGAAGAGCCTGCGTAGTGCAAGGCTGAGTCTCCGCACACAGAGGCAATCTCCAGCGAAGCGTTAAGCCCAGCAGCAAACCTGAAGCGCCTGTATTTCCTAGCGGGTTATTGTGCGGCACCAAGTTTCCAGCCGACTCTCGCAGCGCCTTGAACACGGAGCTGGGAAGCGGCTCCAGAATACAGCCGGACTGGAGCACAGCGGCGTCGGAGGGCTGCTTGCTGGACAAGTTTACTTTGCTTGCTTTAGGAATCTTACTTGCTGTATTTCAGCTGCCAGGATTAAAAGATTAAATATAGGGAACATGGAAGGGTACTGTGGAAAATGTTCAGATAAAGGCTTGCTTCTTGGCCTGAGCTAGGTGGGAAAATGGGAAACAACACAGTGGCGCTTTTTGTTGGTTTTAGCGGTGGTTGGAGCTGCAAGGCTGAGAGTGATGGTAAGAAGGGAAGAATGTGACTTCGGAGATGACGCATTTACATAAATGATCTACCAAAGACTGATGTTCTGCATAAGAACTCAGAAAGAAAAAAATCCTACGTATTGAAAGCAGCCTTAAAGAAAAAATTAGCCTTGTTAATCTGGCATATTAAAGAAACTCTGTGACTCAAAACTGATCGGCTCTCGACGCATCTTCATTTAGCACCTTACAAGTGTGCAGAATGTCTCCTTACTGGGCTATAGAAAGCAAAGATACATGGCAGCCTCCGCACGGGTACAAAGATCACATTGGGCAAAGTAACGTGCCCGCAACAGAAATGAACAAACACAACTGCAACGTGATGTCTAGAAACTGCCAAAGAGCTTGTGGCTGGAAATGCCAGGGCAAAGCAGACCTCCCAACTTTTGAGGCTCTCACTAGTGAAAACATATAGCGATGGTCATAGCTAACCACGGCCACGCAAGCGAGCACCGGATCAGAAAACTCAGGAAATTCAATACGAAGGTTAAAACTTGCCATGTCAAACTTTCCAGCGAGGGACATCTCTAGACTGGGTACCTGTCACGAAATCCACTAAAGTCAATGAACTTGACAAAGAAAAGCATCAGATCATGAGATGGCATGTACATGAGCTGTTAGGCCCGAGACCAAGAGGGTGCACGGCACCAAAAGCTACAACAATAACTAGCAAAAAGCCTTGCCAGGAGCAAGGGGACTAACTGTATCCTTATGAAAGGCACGGGGCTGTCACCCAGGGATGTAAAGGTATGTCATGGAATAGACAAGACTTGTTCTTGTTACCACCTGCAATGTTTCACAAACCTGAAATTAAGGGATTAAAAGAAGCATTGCAGAAGAAGAGCGCAAATAGCGTAGCATACGAAACAAGAGAAGGCTTCGTAACAGCGGAGGAAGGGAAGGGGGGCAGGAGAGGTACCAGGTCTTGCTTTGACCTTTAGGCAAGATAATGGACAGCAGGAAGAGACCCAATTCTTCCACAAATCAGCTATTTTGGCAGGATTTTATCAGCCATTTGGAGGGACCCTCCAAACCAGAGCTCCGGCTGGGTGTGAAGGTGAAGACATCAGCCCTGGAGAGCTCATGGCCCTCTTGCGAAGGGACGGGGACCCCTATAAATTGCTGTAGCTTGATGCAGTCCTGCTGGAGGCTCCAGCATGCACAACAAGCACCACAGCTGAGACTATGTCTTGAAATAACCTTCCGGAGTGCTCTGAGAGCCAGAAACACTTCACGGCATCATTGTAAGCGCAAGAGAGTCTTGCAGGAATTAAAGCACCCATTGATGATGTGCCATGCGGGGGCAGGCAGTGATCAGAATCCCAAATCAAGGAGGACATTGAGGCAGCCAAGAAGATACAACCGAAACCTCAGCAGAGCCAGATGTCAAGCCCAGACAATTTAATTATGTCTGGAGAAACCAACCACAAAGGTAGTAAAGCCTGCTGATTATAAGCAACAGTGAACAAGCTGAGAATGAAAGGGGTAAACAGGAAAATTTAGAAATTGCAAAGGAGGTTGAAGTAGGTCAGTGTGTTCACACCCAGTGATGCAACTCAAACCACTTACTAAAGAAAATGCATTGCTCAGATACAGAATAAGCATGACAGCTAGAGCAGTGGACGTAGAGAAAGGGTGAGAGCAACGATCTGAAGCATTTACCAGCATCGCCATTCAGTATTTCCTTCTCCTTCCCCTTCAACCACTACAATCAGGCTCGCGCTACAGGCCAAAATGCAGCTGTAAATAAATAACAGGACTTTGCCAAGCTATGGCAATGACTGTAAAATGTTCCATGGTCTCTGGTTCCCACCTTCACAAGTGTCTATTTCATTAGGATGGCCGTATTTTTACTCTTAAACTATAATCCATCAAACAGTGTGACATTTGTTGATGTGCAGCACAGACTTAACACGCTTGGTGAAGCTGAGATGATGATCAAGTGTCTCCACTTTTGGAAAGCTGCTAAATCGAAAAAAAGTCATTGAAAGAGAGCAAGATGTCCACAGGGAGAGCCTGAGAAAGGAGAGGTGGTGTGTCACCCCAGAAATACAGGCTTGAGTAGCTGTACCCTGTGGTGAGCTTTGCAGGAGGCACGACAAGGACAGGGAACCAGTTTGGAAAGATGTGCCAGGCCATGTAGGTCACTGTGCAGTTTTCTGATGGTCATCCCCTCGCTCTGTAGCATCCTAGTAGAAATTGCTCCTAAACTACTGTGTTGCCACAGAAAAGGAAAAGGCAGGGAGTAGCACCCTGGCAGGAAACCGTGAGTGCCTTTGGAAGTAGGCTGAAAGTTTGGAAGAAGAAGAATGTCAATTTCAAATAGCAGCCAGCATGCCACCCAGTAATTATCAGTGCGTTCAGCTTGATGAGATGCAGTCAAATGATTTGGAGAAAGCAGAAGCCTCCCATGTGAACATGATAAAGCCTAATGTGCTGTATCTCCAGCAAAAAAGGAGAGAGCAGGGAAAGAAATGCAGCCAAAGAGGAAATATTGTAACCAGCAACAAACCCTCAAAGGATGGTGTAATCAATCCCCCTACATATTTCCGAGATGAACATCCAGTCATTTAGGGAGTATTCATGAAAAGTGTGGACACGGTATTCCCCACGATGCTGGAAAGGAAAGCGTGGAAGGGGGAGTGTGGGAAAGTGCTTTGCAATGACTCCGCTCACTGACGTTGAAATGGAGAGAAAACAGCCTGAAGCCCCGGGACGGACAGTGAGAAGGACCTCTGTGTCTACCCTGAAAGGCAGTCAAGTGGGGGCTCCTCACCCCCAGGCAGCTGTCTGAGGAGCTCAGATCAGCGGCGTTAAATCCCTGCTGCTCCCCGTGGCATCCCCAGTACTCCAGCAATGCTCATGCCCGAGTACCCCAGTAATGCTCCCAAGTAAATAACTCATATCTCAAGCATAGGAGAGCTGCGGAGTTAACTAAACTATTTACTGACTTTTAATGTAAGGCTGTGACTCCTGGATACCCACGGCTTTTTTACGTCCAGTCTGCTCTGGGTGACTGGTAGCTGGGATTTTATCACAGCCTGACTATCACCGTCCTTTCTAACTACCAAAATCTGACTTCTGAAAGGGCCTCCACCTGTCTCCCATCTTACTTTAATTTACGAAGTTGTGCCATATCCCCACCTGGCAATAGGCTGGAGTTTTTTGGGTTTTGTTTTGTTTTCTCCCCTTGAGTTATTCAAGGAGACACAGAGCTGGCTCAGTACATTAGACCATTATATGTCTCTTAAAGTAGTTGCTGGATTTATTTGAATAGGGATTAGCAAGATTAAGAATGTTTTCTTTAAATGAATATAGTAGCCTACAATTTTCAAATGGTAATTTTTGTCCATTATATTGATTTGTAGTTAAAGGCCTTTGATGTTTTTTACTACAGTATGAAGAAAGCAGTTAAATATTGCCGCTGTGAAACCAACAGTTTTAGAATTCTGTTCAAGACTGTGAAACAAGATGCACAAATCCCATTGAAATTCAATGAAAATTGACCTCTCAGCCCTGTAAGTTGCTTGAAAAGCTCATTTATAGAACTTCCAGAAGTAGCTTTACACACAATTAGTATTTCCTATCAAACATTCTTCATACAACTTCACATATTGTTATTCTGGGGGGAAAAAAAAAAATTGAAAGAGCATTCCTGACACAGCATTACTGACATGGAAAAGTGTTTCAGCCCTTCCGAAAAGTGCTGCGGCCCTTTCCTTATCTGTCGTTGTCTCTCTGAAGTCCTTCACCTCAGTTTAGCTATCTGTGGTGCCTGCATCAACAGAGCACAGAAGGAAACCTCCGTCTAGTTTATCCTTCTATCATCTCAATTCCACCTCCAACCACATCCATTATTTTATCCTATGCCTGTCCAAAAAATATCTGAGCAGCTGCAGCTCTAAGGAGCTTTAAAGAAGCCATGCAAGTTTCCTTTATCAGAGGGGAATATTTGGATGGAGAGCTGGCTAGTCAGGATCCCACGCGCATTGCTCCATCAGCTTCGTGTTCAGCACATCACAGTGCTTTGTGATGGCCTAACACCAGCAGCTGGCGTAGGCTTACCGTATCTGAGGTTGCTCCAGCATCCCCTAGCTGTCCTTGTGTCTAACTCGGGGAGATGGACACGGGTTATGTCATTAACGTGCTCTCATATGAACCCAAGGAAAGCCACAGATGTGCCACTCCTTCCTCCCTCTAATGCTTGTAGAGTTCATCCAGGTGTTGACCCCTACACAAGCCCACTACGCTTTGCTGTTTACACCCATCTGCCGGGCTTCAGCCGTGCTTGGCATTGACCCTCTGACACAGATCGGGTCCGTGAGCGAGCGCTGACTGCCTGCAGCCCCCTTCTACGCTTGCTGGCGTACCGGTAAGCCAGCGCAGCCCCTCACGCCGCATTTCTGCAGTGGCATTATCTGCGTGTTTGCAGGCAAGGCCTAAGCTGGGCTGTCAGAAAGGAATGCTTAATTATTTGCTGCCTGTCTCCGGCACAAGGTTCTGCATGAAAACCATGGGATTTTATTCTTCTTGCTGGAGGGAACGGGATGGAGGAAAACGAAGTGCTTAGAAACCCTTTTCTTTCCCAATCATGCTGTATCTGTCCAAATTATTTAGTCATTCTCTATGCACACTCACTGGGAGAAAAATAGTAACAATAACAACAACAATAATAATACCTTAATGAAACACTGTAAAGGGAAACTAATTAGTAAGTGTTACAGTACCCTTTCTGTGTGTTTGCTAAACTGCAGAGGAAGCACTCATGTCTGTGTGCTGATGGCGGGTGAGTAATGAGAGCTCAGCCTCCTCTCAACATATAAATACCACCAACTTTAGAATCTGTAAGGAGTAAAATAAAAAGCATTCAGTAATTTTTTCTCTCTGTCTCTTTGTATATGTATCCTCATACATGCAGAGACTCCATAGCTAATATTTCTGTAAGAATACAAAGAAATACAACCCATCCTGCCCCAAAAGTTAAACTGAATTGCAGCTCGGCAGCAATACTTTCAAAGGCTTTTCGATGGCCGCTTCTCTGCCTTTGAACACATCTTTGGCACTCAAGTCCTTGGAAGAGGGGCATTTACAAGTTTGGGTCTGAGGCGTTATCTGGTGCGTGCTCTGTATCTTTTAGGATCTGTGCGATCGCGTGTCACTGCACATCTCATAAAATCAACTCTGCTGTGCTTATGCAGTCACAGCACAGCTCTGATCCGAACTCAGCTCCTTGCATTGACAGGAGATTGGCTTTGGGGTGTCTTATCTACAATAATGCTCGCAGTTTGCCTAGTCTAGCCAAGAAAACACTGGATAAGACATCTACCGTTTAAGTCCTGGCTTCCTTGCTTTAATATAAAAGAAACCCTGACATTTTGTGTCGGAGCAGGAATCTATCTGAATGCCTTTGTCTAAAATTTCCTCTCCCTCCACTGATGTGCAGTGTGTTGCAATCCACGTGGTTGCCTTTGTCCTATCTGAGGAGGGACTGGACTTTAGCAACGCTACAAAAATGTAATGCATTTTGAGAAAATTACTCTAAAAGCAGAAAAAAGAAGCTTGAAAAGCACTTTGAGATGTAAGCTATTACGTAAAAGGTCAGCTCTTATTGTTACTGCTTTATTAGTTATTATTGTTGATAATGATGAAAATGCTTGCCTGGCTTCAAAAAGGTCATCCTTTCTGCTGTGATTCAATCCCATTTGAAGGCTGAAGTCTTCATCCCTCCAACTCCGTGTTGACTAACTTTGAGTTTGCTAAGGAAGCAAGACTAATTCAATCTATCCGTTGATTTTCAGTCCAGGTAACCTCAACAGTTTTTAAATTCACCAGCCAATTTAACAAAATGTGTCAGAGGGCCAAAGATGTCCAAGATAAAACTTTCCTGTGGGTTGCATGAAAGCAGGAGGGTGGATGGAAAAGACACTATTAACATTCCCAGCTGAGGGAAAGGGTACAGTGTGAGCATCACTGCTATTACGCAGTACAAAGTCCTCTTAGGTGCTCAGCCTTAAGCCATGAATCTGTAGAAAACCAGGTCTCACTGGATCTTGTCTTCAAACGCTTGTTATTCTCTCTTGATAGCAACCCCAATAACCTCCTAAGTAAAGATTTGAATTGTAGATGACAATATAGCCTGCGCTAGCATGTCAAATTAAACCTTGGTATTATTCATAGCTCACCAAGCCTACGGGGTGTGGTATGGCTTTACTTGAAAGCTGCCAAGTTTTCCTCGTGGTGGTACGGCGGTTGCCCTGTTTTCCTGTGCAGCGGCAGAGGTGTTCTGAATACAGCTCGTTAGTTTATTATTGTTGTCTTCACTCTTTCTGACTACCTCTCAGTCCCCAGCTCAACTCAGTTTCTTTTTGCTTTGCCCCACCACCATCTACTTTTTAACGTGCTTGGCACATGGTGTATGTTCTTGTTCTTTACCCCAGCAGAGCCAACTCCCCGCTACGACAAGTTCTTGCACCTGTCAAGATGTATGTGTGGATCCAACTGCAGAGGAAGTTTTACATAACAAAACCAGAAATTGTTTCTAAAGCTCCTCTGGAAATTGGTTACCAACAAAGAGATTTTTTTTCCTAAGGGAACCGTATTCAAAGTTCAAATCTGTCCCCACCCCCCCCCCATTAACTTCAGTTCATGGAGCATTTCACTTCTTAGTTCTACATGCTGGGAACTGATTGTGGGGCAGCCAAACTCACTTATCTCTGCCCTCTCCATTTTGGAGGTGACTAGAATTTGCTGAAATTAAAACTAAAACTAAAAGGTTCAGCAAATATTAATTTGTATTTTACAGGAAATTAGGTTGAACTGCATTGCAGGCATTTTTTCATATCTAGTTATAGTCTTAAAAATGTCACGGCCCCAAAGTTTGTAGACACAGCACACTCTAAATGAACAGGGGAGAATGATTTCCGAAAGTAAATCATAAATTCACACATGTGAGTAACCCCTGTGTGTCTTGACCAAAGGCTTAGTACAGTGTTTCTGTGCTTCCAGTTAACCAGCTAAAATCCCTTTAACTCCAGGGCTCCCCCAATAAACTGCTTGCACATCCTTTAAGGACACCCGATGTTCACTGCAATTATTCACCAAATAATTTAGAAGGATGAATAAACGTGCGAAAATCGTGATCTACTCATGGACGATTACCAGGGGAGGGGGAGGGGCCGCAAAATTGATCAGATTCATTACTCACTGTCACTGCAAGCGATTCACCCGGCTCCGCTCCCAAGCCTCCCCATGGAAATCACGTCCCTCACAACCCGAAGGAGCCGAACAAGCTGAGCAGCGGCAGCGGCACTCGGCTAACGGCTTCGGCTCCGTCACAGTTTCAGTCCTAAATCAGGAGATCCAAATAACACTAAATATCTACTTTTAGGCAATAGCTAATCAGCGAGGGAAGGGTTTCCCAGCGAGCCACGGATAGATAGCTCGTGTGGCCACCGGCGATTCATCCCTTTCCCATTGCTATCGACGCCACGAAATACCACCTCTTTGAGCCAGAGTTATCCAGCCATTACGGCACATAAAATATTGATGCGAATTAATGTAAAAAAAAAAAAAAAAAAAAAAAAGCTGAGGTTCCTGTAATTCTAGCTGGGCCATAAAACTGGGTTTCTTTGACACCTGGCCATGGGGGAGCGGGGGAGCTGGGCTCTTGCAATCTGGACCCGCGGCACTAGATGGCAAAGCAGCGTCAGTTTTGGCAGCGCGGCCCGAGCGGCGGCTCCCGGCCCCCCCGGCCCCCCGAAAGCAGCTCTGCGTGGGTACAGGCTGCCGTGGGCATGCCGCGGAGGGTGGGCTCTGCACCCCCCTGCCCCTTCCCCGGCCTCCCTCCCGCCTTCAAGCCAGAGGGGTCACCTGCGACCGCAGGGATCGCGCCTTAAAGATGGGATGCGGCTCTTAAACGCCCTTGGCGAGGAGACCGTAAAGGCCGGCGTGGATGTATAGGTGGCTATTTTTCTTATTGCTGTTGCTGGCATTAGTTGTTTGCTCTGCAGTTGCCCTCAGGAGCTGTAGATCCTGTGCAAGACAAGCAGTCCTCACTCTAAAAGAGATTACCCAGCAACTAGGTGGAAAAACTTGTCTCATCTCCTTATTGAACAAAAAGAGATTTACATTTAATAGTCCCACGGGGAAACACCTCTCCTTTCAGTTTTACGTCAGGCTATGCATTGGCTGGTTTACTATGTGAAGGAAGCTACCACCTATGCAGTTAAGCTGCAAGGCATTTTTATTAGGAGGCTGTTCTCCCTTTTCCTTGTGTGCAGGTAATACCTGTTTATGCTAAAAGGAGTTACAGAGGGAAAGGTGGAATCTCCAGGATCCAGTTTTGGATCAAATAACCAAAATCTTTTAGCTCTAAGTCAAAAACACTGATCTCTGGGCAGGCCAGTAAGTTACCTTTCTATTTTTTGTAAGGGAGTTAAGGTTACGGTCATGTCAATAAACTCCTCCTCACAACTGCAACACTATAGCTTATCCATTTTAGGGATAACCTCTGTTCCCACACCATATCTAACTGTTGGATTCAAAGAATCAATTTAGTTGGAGATTGCAACTTTTGCAGTTTCGTCTGAAGCCGATACGCAAACTGCTCTGCCCTTTTAATGGCTGGGAACGCAGAGCTGATGGCAGGGACGCCTCTCCTCTCCCCTACAGCTGCAAGAGAGTGTATAAGGCTCTGGATGCTAATGGTCATGATGTGACCCCCTTGGAGATGTCTTATGTGTGGTCCCCTTCCTTGGGAGCAGGTGAGCCCATATTGCTGAAGCGTGACTTCCAAAACAGAGCTTTCGCTCAGAAAATTTTGCAGAAGCTTTGAGCCGTGTCCCTCCCTTTAATTTTTCTCCCCATCCTTGCAATATTCAGTCCTCCCTCCTCTCCCCTGCCTTCTATGAGGTGCTGGTGACAGTCCCAGAATGACCTTCCCCTAGGAAGCTCAGCATAACTGTTCCTCAAGCGACGGGACCCCATCGAGTCCCAGACTTTGCACCTGGGGATAAAAAGGCAGCAGTAAGCCTGAGCAGGCAGCGCACACACACGAACCGAAGGGTATTTTCTCGTCAGAGTTGAAAGAAGCCGTGATAGTTGCCAAGTCCAGACTATTTCCACCTTCAGGACAGGACAGGGCTGACATGCAAAAAATCCTGCTTTCTGCCGGTGTGGGCTTTTAGCAAGTTAAGATGTGTTATGCTCATCCTTGGCTATTTAAATAACACTGTCTCACTTGGTATAAAACAACTTCTAATATGAATGAAAAAAATAGCTATGGATCGTGAAGCAAGTGGGAATGGATAATCAATTTTTATCACTAATATTGTGGGTAAGACCAATAACTCTGAATGAATTATGAAAGTCTCTGCTCTGAGCAGATGTGTCTCCTTTCCAAGCGGTCTCATTTTAGCCCAGCCTTAACAACAGACAAAGTGTTGAGTTAAACAGATTAAAACAAAACAAACATTTATTTTCATTGTCCATCGTATTTCTTTTTAAAATGTAGGAATGTGAAATTCTCACAGTTGGGCTGGCCGTGGGAGGCACAATAACAAAGGGCTAGAAAAGCCTTTCAGCTTTACAAACATGGGTTCAAATCAAGCTTACGTAAGTGACAGGCGAAATGGGGCTATTGGTTTCAATCTAGTCCCATTTGGCTACAGCAAAAAACTCAGCACAACAGTGTTATAGCGCTTAAAGGGACTCGTCAGCTAAAAGGTAACGCTTCTGCTGGAGAACATTTGCAGTGTTACTTATACCAATTGAAATTACTGGAATGGTTGAGATTACTAGGGCTGAAAGACATCAGAGAGTAAATTTACCTCCCCCCATTTGGGGAGGTATGTTTACTTCGTACTTTTGGCAGTGCTTTCTGCCAGACCTGTGCCCCAAGTCTCCTATCCAGTTACGTGGTAGAGCAGACCTGATGCATGCATGCAGGTCAGGCTGGGAAGCACGTTTTCCTTGAAACTGCTCTGTCAAAGAGAAAGGTCCACATGGAGTCAAAAGTCCTCTGATGACCAGGAACCAACCTGCCAGGAAAGCGATAAGATCTGCCTGATTTTCCTTTCTGCCCATGCACCCATCTGCCCAGCAGCCCACCTGGAAATCTGCTGAGGAGCTTTGGCTACCAAGCCTATGGCAACCTGCTGCGAGCACTGGTGGTAGAGGAGGACAGTGTTGCCCTCCAGTCACGTTACACGGGGCAGGTTCCTCTCTGGGGGATTTACAATGCGAGTGCTGATGAATCCAGACCCAGGTCGGGAAGCTTGTATGGGAAGAGATGATCTTTTCCTGCTGCGCTGCGCACGTGAGTAATTTTGTGTCATTCAGACTACACATTTGGTTAAGGTCTGGTACATGCAGAAGTGAAAAACCTGGTCTTTGGTTCATGATGGTCAAGGATAGATTGCATGAGGCAATGAGAAAGAGAGAAGATAGAGCTTTATGCAAAATGAAATACAGCTGTTGGGCTGTAAAATCTACCGGGAGGCCCCACAGTCAGGTATACTCCCTGAAACTCTTTGTAACTTCATTTTGAAAAACCACGAGATCAATCAAATGGAGAGGGGGCACATGGGCAGCGTGGGATGGAACATGGTGCAGAGGTCCCTGATGGGGTCCCAGGCAAGCTGGCAGCCCTGCGCCATGTAGCGTGGCACCACGCAGAGACACGAGCTCGCACCCCAAAAGCAGTCAAGCCCTGCTAGCACAGCGGCTCGCACCATCCCGCCGAGGGCGAAGCTCCGCACCAGTGCAGCCGCCTTGCTCCCCATTACGGAGACGTGCCCAGCCCACCCCAGGAGGTGGGTCCTGCAAGCCCTGCTCCTGCCAGAAGGCCCCAACAGGTCCTTGAAGCAAATGCGGTGGCAAGGTTGTGTTCCCTCGCAGTCGAGAATAAATAAGGAGTCGGTCCTTGCCTTGCCTGAGAGGTAGCACGAGTACAGCTGTAAGTGGGGCATGCTCACAACTCCATCGGGAACTTGCAAGATCAGACCTTAAGGATCCTATTTCAAAAGACCCCAGCGTGCACCACCAGGACTCGATTTTTAAACACCTCCGTGCTCTTTTGGGTGCGTCAGGCCCAAGGGGCTCAGGAATGAGCTCTGTCTAAAGCCTGGCCTTCACTGTGACTGCTTAACCCCTGAATCTCTGGCCCAAGGTGACCGGCTCAGGGCCATAGCGGGAGTCAGAGCCAGGGTTAAAATGCAAGAGCTTCTTGCTCCCACAGTGCTCTTTCATCTTCCCAGTCCTGGCTCCCAGTGCACCGCTCCTGCTGCCGTTTAAAGACACAGCAGGGCTCAGTGGAAGGCTGTGCGACTGCCCTCTCGGTTTCCTGACATCGGGGGATTTGTGGCAGAAGTCCAGCATTGCCCGATGTCATTTTGAATTATTTTGTAGTTCTAGGTTAATAAACTGCTTACCATCACAGGGAACTGAACGATGCGTTACTCCAGTTGCTACGGTGGACCTTTTTCTTAGCCATGTATGTAAAATGTGCAGTTCAGAATGATTCTCAATGGCCCTACGTTTCCAGATTCACATTTTTAATTAAACAGCATTTGCTTTCTTCTGTTTCTAAATGGGCATGCAGTGTCGTTTAAATCTCATGGACCTCCATGACTGGAACATCTCAAGACCTCGTAGCTGCAAAGCTCCACTCCTGCTGCAGAGAAGAAAATATCAGAGAATAGTGAAAGAGCGTAACTTGCACCAGGCAAGCTCTCTGTGCAATTTTTTTTTTAATTAAGTTACATGGAAAAACACCTTAGCAATTCAAAGTCTCTCCGTAGTGACCCAGCTTCAACATTGTCTGAAGATTATGTCCATCCCTTATTTAGTGAGGCTGTGTGTCAGTTTAGGGGAGGAATGGAGTGAACCCCCCCCGCCCCCGACCCTGGGAGCACTAGGATGAGTATAAAAGATGTGCTGGTGGTACTGTCTCCAGCGTAGTATGGAGTAGCAGTATGTGGTACGTACATGTGAGAAGGCTGGATTCCTAAAGCTGTTCTGAAAACGACCTTAAGACACATGCGATAATATGTTTTATAGACATATAGATACATATTCTGGTAGTTTGCACGATGCTGTGGAAGTCAAACACCGAGTGATGGCAAAGACCCCTTTTGGGGCCTTAGGCTGCTGAACGCTGTATGTATCTCCTCCGAACCCACCATTTACTCTAGCTTGAGGCGAGGAACATAGTTTGGGATTTTCTACTGACTTTCCTAGGTGCGACCCAGGCACAGTGAGTACAGGGAGACCGCTGCTTTACCTTTCAGTAGCGTCCTTTCATTCGGAAGCTGAAGCGGAGCCGGCTTTTGTTCTGAACCCCGCTCAGCCCTTCACCCCGCGGTGGTGGCGGGGAGCCTGGCAGCTTGTCTGCCCGCTCCCATTTCTTCCTGCAGGCACCACGTTATATATCCCTCACGAGCCTGACCACAGCTTTCAGAAACATCCAATAAATCAACAGTTAAAAGGGAAGAGTAGACACGGGGAGCAGGTGCTTATTATCTGTGCATCTCTGGAGAAGAATAACCCACAGTGTATTTCCATGCCCATTTGAAATGGAATATGACCATGACCCTGCAAGTGGCTCTGCTTGAATTGTTCCTGGCATCGTGTTTTACTCCTAATATTTTCATTGTCTGCCTCCATCAGTTTTACCTCCCACTGTAGCATTAATTTTGTATGTGAATATGGAGGCTGTGCTTTAAATAATACAGCATATGCTTTTTATTTGCCATGTAGAATAATTTTTTTTTGGCTGATTTATGTTCCACCTGGACAAAATTATTTTTTATGATGGGTTTATTTCATTTGCTCCCACATCCCCAAATGGAGGGGGAAAAAAAGAGAAATCTTGTAAACCACCAATAATGATGGACACAGAAATCTGTTCTGAAACACAAATTTACTGCAAAAACAGATTCTCTCCAGCCATGTAAATGAAAAAATGCTGTTGTAATAATTTTAAGCTCGCGAACGCATGGTACTACTGGAGAGAGCAATCATCAGGCTCTTGTGTCATCCTTTACACAATGCTGGGGGTATGGAGAAATTCACTGACAGCTATAAGCTATTCCAGTAGAACAAAATTCCACATATGGCTACAGCATCAATTTAATTTAGCTCTTTTCAAAACTTCATCGAGAAACAAAGCCAGGACAAAACCCTGTGGTCTTTCGGTTTGCAGATTTGCCACAGAACTTCATAGGCTAAGCTGCCAAATCCATCTCATTTCCAGTTTCCACAAGGACTGTGGAAAAATATGTTACTTGCCATTGAAACAAGTTAGTTTCAAACAGATACTTTGGGTTTTAGTAACAAAAAAAAAGTATGATGTACCTTGTTTTGTGTTTTACAATCCCGGAACAGACTGGCAGTATTTTTACGTTAATCTATCACCGACAGAAATACTCATTATGAACAGATTTATTAAAAAAAAAAAAAAAGCCATATGCAATCCTTAGCGCAACTTTATTCTGACTTTGACTTCCAGCTTTTAGTGCTTTTTGTCAAGCAACTAAATATCAATCGTACAAATTCATAATAGTCATAGCAGTCGGAAAGCTCCGGTTCTGTTTTTGGTTGTAATAGTTGTTTTTAACCATACAACATCCTCCAGCCAACACCACATTGTAACAGGAGTGCATATAATAAGGACACATAACGCCTCCATGTCAGCTCTGAACTGCAGAGCTGGGAAAAGTAGGATATTCTTTCAGAGCAGCTTCCCTTTTAATACTGAATGTAACAAGAAGAGACAGGACTTTCACAGGAAAATCCTGCTGCTTCTAGTCCCACCCCGTAACTCCCCAGCTTGGTAGAAATCCAAGCTGATGTCTCTCCCTTGGCATCTTCTGGCAGCAACCGGAAGATTTGTTCCCATGCAGGCCCTCTCCTCCCCACACAAAGCTCTGCTCCAGCCCCTCATCCTGCCACGTCCCTAATTCCCGCTCCACAAGCTAGCATGGAAAGCTTTGGCGAAGGTGGGCCACCTTTGTTCCGCTCCATCTTCTTCTCTTTCTGAGCACTGAGAAGAGTGTAAAATTTATCAACAGCAAGCTAGGCACTGAAAATCAGGTCGCTGGTTTAAAACGGGGAAATACAATCTAGAGGATGAACGTGTATCGTATTTGTTTCACCATCATGCCAGCCCTGGGCCTTTCAGACAAAACCAGAGCTCCCGTTCTTCTACAGGCTCCTCGGGATGAAGGCAGCTCCTGCAGGAATCGTAAGCCTGCAGATGGGAAGGGAAAGGAAAACAGTATAAAAAAACAGTATAAAAAAGCTACAGTAGATGGTGCTAGACAGGTGCAGAAGACACAGCTAGTCATTTGAGGATACCTGCAAGATTTACCCCTAAGCTAAGCGGTTTAGAAAATGTGCAATTTAGATTTATCAGTTCAGAAGGGAGATTCAGATAAAAACAGTTGAGCTGGCGAGATTATTAAATGCAGAACCCCACGCTGAGACGATGCTCACCTTACTACGCGTGCTGACGAAGGGGAAATAGGGTGCCGGCACGCCTCCGGCTGCACCCGGGCGGTCACACGGAATGCAAGGTGCGGCAGGGCGATGCGAGGAGAGGGGGCAAGTCAGGGGCAGAGACCTTCCTTCACCCAGGAATGTCCCCTGGGAGCTGGAGGTGGCACCCTTCCCGCGTGTTGGGATGGGGACGGCAGGAGCAGCAGGAACGCTGCGGGTTATGGGAAGCGCAGATCGGTATTTCCCGATGTCAGCCCCTGCGTATCAAACCGTTAATGTCACAGAAAGGTGGTCTTGTGTATTTAATTTTATCAGGCGGAAGAACTCTGATATATGCCGCGCTCGGTTCACCGCTCCCGTGCAGATTTACTCGGCGTTTTAGCGTGCGTGCTGCCTCGCTGACAGAGATTAAAGGCTCTCCTCAGAGCCCCAGGTATTACGCTCAAATGTATAAATCAGGGCTTAATATATAATATTTGTCCATAAAAATATATCATGGTGGCATTTGTTTGGCTATCTGCATATTAAATACGGTTACAGAAAGTCACGAGTTTATGGAGGATTATTTTGCTACACCAGTGAAGTCTCCTGCCATCCTAAGCAGGTATCTTTCCTGCCAGGGCGTGGGCAGGGTCGCAAAGAGGAAGGGGCAGATTTTGCTAAGGCCGTTCATGACCCCGCACGTGCCCCAGCCGTGCGGTGCTGGGCCGGGAACCCGCTCCCAGGCCGGCCGCGGGCTCTGGCTTACCAGCACTGGCCAGGCAGGGCAGGGATCACGGAGGAGATGACACCGCGAGCCTCTAAAGGAGAAAATTGCATGATGTATCGCCACTCACGAGCACCCACTAGAGAGCTGTTTAGAGTGAGATTACAGTCTCAGAGGAGACTCTCATGCCTCTCGGTCACAGGGTTACTACGATGATGCAGTTGCAGCTCCTATGCGGGAGGTAGGGAGGGATTAAAATGATGGCCGGAAAGAAAAGCTGGATCAAACCTCCACAAACCCTGTTCAGATTAACCCAGATTCCCGAGTCCCCAGCTTTGAGGGACTTTAAATTAGCCAATTTGATTCTTTTCCCTTAAACAGAAGAAGAAAAATGGGAGGGAGAGGATGAAGTTTATACTTCTGCCAAGAGTTTACAAGCAGCATTTTAGACTGAAGGGAAACAAAATAAGAGTTCGTGCAGTCCAGAGTTCTTGATCCTATCAGGCCAATTCCATATTAGCACAGCTATATGGATTTCTCTGCATTTGCTGTTGACTTACAGATACGCAAGGGAGAGAAAATCAGACTCTGTGCTGCAGTCTTTCCCCCTTCATCCTCTTCATATTCAAGGTCTTTTTTTTTTCTTGTAAATTCTTATTAACACAGAAGAAAAAAAAAATCCCTGGGATCCCTGGCACATCCTTGGAGTGGCTGCAGCCTCATCGTGGATGACTAGACAACCGCCACTGTGCCACATAATGAGGAGCACACATGCTGCACCGGGAGATACTAATGAGGGAGCTACAGCCCCCTTAGCCCTCTCCAGTAAATCCGTGTCTGCAAGCCATGTTTTATTTATCAGGCTTATTATGGCAGCGCTAAGGAGCCATTTGAAAAGGGCCGCCGGTGTCCTGGGCACTGCACACCACAGTGCCTGCTCCGACCAGCTTCCAGGGGACACGGATGAGGCTGGCAAAAGGTAGGGGAGAGGGATGCTACAACAACGCCGTGGCAGCATTTATCCCATCGACTCCTTTATAGGGGGTTTCAGCCTGTTTTGACCTCCTGGTGCTAGCTGAGCACCGCTTGGGAGGGATCCCAGGCCCTGAAAATACACAGTCACTGGCAAACAGATTGAAGCTGAACTTGCAATGGTTTCCAGGAATGCTTCTGAGGAAGCGAGGACTTGGCAGGCCTGGAGCGACCCGGATGCAACCTGCAGAGCCAGGCAACTTGGAGGGGCTTCACGGGAGCCGCCTGAGATGGCCACCTCCCCGCCCAGCACTGCTCCCTGCTCCTGCTCCCAGCAGAGCTCCCGCCGGACTCCCGTGCTTTTCACCATGCACACAAAACGCTGCTCCTCTGTGCCGAGACGCGATGCCGCAGAGCCCTTGTTGTGCCGCTTCCGGCAGCGTCCGGTCTCGCTCAGATTTGCATGTGTGCCAGAGGGAAAGGGGATTTACGATCTCTGCTTCCTTCTCCAAACGTCCTCTTCCTGACCCCTCTGCGCGCCTTCTCAGAGGTTTCTGTCCACTTTGGAGAATCACTGCGCTTACAGAGGACCAAAAGAAACAGGAGTAAAAGGTGGTGAAGTGTAAGGTAGAAGAGAGATGAGTAAATCTTTGCAAAAGTTACACTGCAGATCTCAGCAGGACTCAGACAAATTGGTCTGCAGACCTTTAACATATTAGATTTCTACTTACCCTGATCATTAGCACGTTAAGCTACAAGGGCTGATTATATGAAACTCATGGAGAGGCATCAGTTAAGATGATAAATTTACACACATTCCTTCTGGATAAGAAATGATGGGTTTCCTCGGTTCAGAGATTTGGTACAACTGGACTGGGTTTCAGAAAGAGAAAGGAGGAGAGAGAAGTGTTAAATGCTCGCATCTGTACTGCCACCTAAAATGATGGAAGCAGTTCACAAGTTTGAGCAAAAATGTATGTCAAATAGGAATAGAAGGAAACGACTCGCAGTTTCCAAGGCTGAACTATAATCTGCCATGTCACATCGACAACAAATTAAGAGAGTAAGTGAAATTCCCAAGCGATGTTGCTCTTACAAGGCCGGCCCAAATGGTGTTCCCAGGCTGCAGAATGCAACACTAAATATTTGCACATATTTATCACTTTTCGCCCACACAAGTTCTCATCTTATTTTGCAAACACTGTGCAGCAGAACAACTTCCTAACCACCAAAGTGTAGCCATCACTGGTCTGCAACGTGCCAGTGGCACCTATTTCATGCCAGCACGTGTCCTGGGAAAACTGTTAACAAAGACCGTTTGTTATCCCGTTGCCACTGAAGAGAGAATTTAGACAGGCCTTGCAAATGTTACAAAAACCCACGCAAATTGACAGAATCATCTGTCTTTTCTTGAAAAATACTGTGCAGCTGCTAATGTCGCCAGAGGAGACGGGCCACCAGCAGCATTGTTCCTATAGCTAGCCTTTGTAGCACTAACTATAGTGCTACTGTGGCTAAATACTGAGGTACAGCTAAGTTAACTAGTTAATACTAGTAATAGTTCAGTAACAGTAATAGCTAAATGGTAATAGCGATAGTTCATCCCTGTTCTTCTTTAGGCATCAGCCACAGAAAGAAGGCCCTCATCCAGAAAGGGCTGAACACCACCAGCTCTCGTTCACTTCAGGGAAAATTAAAGGTTTTTAGCTAGTATAGTAACTTATATGTGACTCCTCCTTTCCTGAATAGCGGTACCAAATCTATTCAAGCAGAAAGGCGTTTTCACCCCCACACTGCTGGGCTTGTAGGTCAGGAGTGCTCCATCCAGTTGAGGTGCTCGATAAAGACTACCTTTGTGTTTTGTCGCTTTGGTTTCCTCATCCAGGAACCTGTGCTGGGCGAAGGTAAGCGTTTACACCTTCTTGGACTGCCAGATAGCGAATGCACAAGCTTCCTCATTGCTCAGGACACGAGATAAGGGGTTTCTAGCTGATTCCCCTTCCAGGCGCAGCATGGCCACAATAATCGGATCATTCTAAAGTGGAAATATTTTTTAAAAATGCTGCTTGCATATAAAAGTTTGTGCCACAAATGGGATCATCTTTTTTTAACGGGACGGGGGAAAAAGAAAAGTGCCGTTTCCTTTTTGCTCGTGTGCACAGCCATCGCCATTACATACCACTGGAGTTAGAAATACGTGCGCCTTTATTTTGTTCTAACCAAAGAGCAATCAAACCTACTCAGGCTTGTGTTAATGATATACATTATACGTACCAGAGACATTTACACTGCATATCAAAATCGATCAGAACATAAGGAAGTTAAAAAAAAAAGACGATTGCCTTATGCTGCTGAGTTTGACTTGAGCATGGTCTATCTCAGCCTCATGGGTTAGACACATGCCCGCACAGGCTGCAGCACCGTGTTAGCACTACGCTAAAATGAGGTAACATTTACAGTCAAAGGTGGAAGCGGACCGTGTGGCTATACATTTTGGGAAGCAAAGAGGGCAGGTGGGGGTGAAAATGATTTTATGCTCAGGCCATAATTGGTATAGTATCATCGCACAGAAGACACGGCGCTTCCTCGTCTGGCGCTTTTGCTACGACCACATACTTCCCATTCGCAGTTTCAAGCTGGGTTATTTCTGTCAACTGTTTCTCCTCCCCAGCCAGTATGTTCTAACCACAGGTAAAGTCTTCAGTTTTAATTTGTTCAGACTTCCTTTTTTGTTTTAATGTGGACGGGAAAGTTGGACAATAAACCACTTTCTCTTGTTCCTAAAGATTTCTCGCTTTTTCGAATTCATTGACTGTTCAGCACACTCCGTATTTCAATTAAAGGCAGCAAAACTGCTAATGGTGCATTAATGACACACTGCGTCTATACAAAGATGCAAGTAGATGTTGTGGCCAATTTTCCGGCCTGGTGAGATTATTTTCTTTTTTGTTTTTTGGGTTTTTTTTTTCCCCGTAGTGAATTATCTGCGAACAGATCATCACTTTATACCGGCCCGTGTCTCTTGCTACTGCTTAACCCCAAGGACTGGCAGCGCGGGTGCAGCTCGCAAAGGCTGCCCGGCTGCGGCCTCACCTCGCACGCAGCCGGTGTCTCACCCACCGCCCCGGGAGCGGCCCCCTCCTGCGGGCGGGGGCCCGGGCGGAAGCCTGAAGCAGCCGGGGGCCAGAGAGGCTGCGGGGAGCACCCAGGCATCGGCCTGCAGCACCCGGGACGGGAGGGACGGGAGGGACGGGAAGCCGGGCCGCGGAGCCGCCGCTGCAGGCAGGCAGGCAGGCAGGCAGGCAGGCAGGCAGGCAGGCAGGCAGGCGCTGGGGCAGCGCGGGCGGCGCGGAGCGCGCCGTGCGCGGTGCGGCGGGAGGGCGGGGGCCCTGCCGCCGCTCAGGCCGGCCCGTTGGTCGGGCTTCTCGCGTCTGCCCAGCCCCTGGTCTCCGCTGCGGCGGGTGAGGCCGAGCCCCGGGACGCCGCTCCGCAGCCGCAGGGCCGCGGGCTTTCCCCGGCGCCGCGCAGGCCCCGCCGGCGGGGGCGGGGCCCCGCCCCTCGCTGTTGGTTGATCCGTTGTCACGGCAACGCGCGCAACACCCCCGCCCCCGCGCGGCTCCCCCCTCCCCACCCGTTCTGCCCCACGTGACCCGCGGCGGCGCCTCCGGCCAACTCGCTCGTTACCAGCGCCGCGCGAGGCGGCGGAGGGGGGGTGTGGGAGGGGGTTGCTGTTTCCCATTGGCTGCTGCCGAGGCTCGCTGATTGGCAGGGGGCGGCGGAGCCGGGCCGCCGGCCGGCCCGCCGATTGGCTGGGCCCGGAGGTGAGGCTGTGGGGTGATGCCGGCCGCCCCGCGGCCGCTGCCAGGCGGCCCCGCGCAGCCCCGGCCCCAGACAAAGGCCGCCCGGGAAGGGGCGCGCCCGCTCCCCCCCCGCGCCCTCGGCCTGGCACGGCGAGGCGAGCGGCGGGGAGCCGCGGCCCCTGGGCGGGCTGCGGGGAGGCGGCGACGCCAGCCTGGCCGAGCGCGGGCGGGCTCCGCGGCCCCGCGCCCTCCCCGCCGGGGGATCGCTCTAATTGCCGCTGGGGCACGCGGAGCCGGGCGGGCGGCGCGGCCGTCACGCTCGCCGCGCGCCCGGCAGCCAATGAGCGGCCCGGGCGAACGCGGACAGCACGCGGAGCCCGCGTGTCCCCGCCGCCTGCCCTGTCAATCACTCCCCGCCGCCCCGGCCCGGCGGAGCCGCGCCCCCGCTCCCCTCCCCCCCCGCCGGCGGGAGCGGCACGGCCGGGGGAGGGGGGAGGGGGGCGGCGGGCCTGGCGCTGGGGAGCGGAGCGGGGTGGGGGCGGTGTTGAAGCGCTGCATCGCCGCGCCGTGCCCCTCGCTGCCGCCCCCCGCCCGGGGCGGACGTTACCGGGAGGGCTGGGGGACTCTGCGGCCGCCGCTCCCTTCGCTCAGGGTGGGGGCGCGGGGCTGCCGCCGGCGGCGGGGGCGTGAGAGCCCGGCTCCCCAAGCCCCGCAGTTCCCACCGCGAACGCCAAAGCCGCGCCGCCGCGTCCCGCTCGGGGAGCGGGATGCCCGCGGGGCGCTGCCTGCCGCCGGCCCGGCCGGTCCCGGCGCCCTCCCCGTCGCGGTGCCCTCCCCCGGTGCGGGGCGAGAGGCGGAGCCGGCGCGGCGCGGCCGCCGCCCGCCGCCTTTATCTGTCGTGCGGCGCGGGGGGTGGCACTGGGGAACACCTTGTTTTAAGATACGCGCTATAAATACGGCGCCGGGGATGGGAGCGCAGCCACGGGCGGCGGCGGGCTGACGGCGCGGCGGAGAGCGGCTCCGGACCACGGTGGGTGCCTCCCCCGCGGCGGCTCGGTGCCTCGGCCGGGTCACGGCGGCTTGGGGGCCGCTTGAATTTTCATGTACCGGCGTGGTGCGGGGCTGCTTTCCCCTCGGCCGCCCCCCAGCGCCACGCCACGCGTGGCTCCCGGGAGGAGTTGCGGGGGGCCGGGGGGGGGGGGGTTGTGTTTTGCCTCTTTTTGTACGGAGGGGAGCGGCAGCAGCAAGCGCCGGTGCCTGCACCGGGAGGCCGGCGGGGGGGGGGGGCGGAAGGGCGAAGAGAAGGGACGGGAGGGGGGGGGGGGAAGCCTAAAAAAGGAGAAGGGGCCGAGGATAAAGGCGGCGGCGGCGGTGGGGGAGGAGGAGAGGTGGCTGGCGGGAGGGGACGGGGAGGAAGGCGGGCTGGCGGGAGGGAGAGCAGCCCCTAACCCCGGCGCCTGCCGCCATCGCCTCTCCGCAGGACTGTGTTGGCGAGCAGCCGCGCAGCCCAGCCCAGCCCAGCCCAGCCCGCGGCGGAGGGCGGCCGGTGCCGCTAGCGAGGAGGAGGTCGCCGCCGGAGGAGCCCCGCGGTCCGAGCCGCGCCGCTGAGCCCGCCCGCCCGCCCGCCGACATGATGCAGATCTGCGACTCGTACAGCCAGAAGTACTCCCTCTTCAACGCCATGAACCGCTTCATCGGCGCCGTCAACAACATGGACCAGACGGTGATGGTGCCCAGCCTGCTGCGCGACGTGCCGCTGCTGCTGGAGGAGCTGGACGCGGCGGGCACCGTCTGCCCGCAGCGGGACGCCGCCCTGCCGCCCGCCGACCCCGGCGCCTACTTCTCCCGCAGGGACATGTACAGCCACTACATGCTGCTCAAGTCCATCCGCAACGACATCGAGTGGGGCGTGGTGCAGCCGCCGGCGGGCGAGGAGGCGGCCCGCAAGAAGGACAAGCTGGGCGGCGGGCCCGCCGAGGAGGGCGAGGGGGAGGAGGACCTGGAGCAGCAGTTCCACTACCACCTCAGCGGACTCCACTCGGTCCTCTCCAAGCTCACCCGCAAGGCCAACGTCCTCACCAACAGATACAAGCAGGAGATCGGCTTCAGCAGCTGGGGGCAGTGAGCGCCGGGGGGGAGCGGGGGAAGGCGGCGCCCGGCCCGCCGGCGGCAGCGGCAGCGGCAGCGGCGCGTCCCTGCCCGGCGCTGCGGCCGCGCCGGCGGTGGAGGGCAGCGCCGCGGGGCTGGGGCTTCCCTGCGCGCCCAGGACTGCAGCCGCTTTTCTACCAACGCACAAGCGAGAGAGAGATGTACATTAATCAATACTAGTTTATTAATTATCTCCCCCCCTCTTTTTTGTTTTTTTTTTTTTTCTTTTTACTGTACGGTCCGGGGCGAGCGGTTGCTGTGCCTCCCCGGGCGGGGAGGCCGAACCCCTACGTGTAGGAGGTGGTGGCGTAGCTGGCAGATAGGAGGCTCAACACAAGCCGATGAACGTAACAAAACTGGCATAAAATTGCTTCTGTTACCCGGGAGGGAACCCAGTGGGCTAGCGAGCATCCCTCTGTGGCGGGACGGATGGCGGGTCCCACGGTTGTACTGGAGTTTATTTAAAACTTTTTTACTCGGATGTAGAGTATATTCTAAAATAAATGCAAATGTATTAACTAAAAGTGACTTAAACTTTTTGGTATGATTTATGTTTCTTTAATTAAATGATATTTTTAACATCTGGAATTCTTCTGTTGTTCTTCTAAGTTTACTTCCAGAGCTGCCTTACTAGACACAGAAATCTCGGCATGTGCAACAGAGGGGTTTTTGTGGTTTTTTTTTTTCTTTTTCCCCAAAGGGAGCAATTAAGTAGTGATGGTAACTCGGCGTATCCAAAATGGATGAATGACCGTATTAACTGCACCATACATGGTCTGAGTTTTGGTAAGCTGTTCCCAGCCGGACAGTCCAGTTGCTCGGTGTGGATGCTGGCATGAAGGTCAGTGCCCCTTTAACAAAATCCAAGAAGATCGAGTCATGGTTACTTTGCAGGCAGCGATTCATGGAGGTTGGAGCAAAGCCTAGGAATGAGTCTTGCTTTTTTTGGGAAGTGTCTTAATGTACTGTGGGGAGCTCTTTTCTCTCCCTCCGAATGCGTCTGGGGCACTTGCCTCCCCCATCTCTTGCATTACTTTCCTTCCTCTGTAATCCTCCTTGGATACTAGGAATTAATTGGTTTTATGTTATCCAAACTGTATTGATTTCTTTCTCTCTGCATTATTTTTTTTCATTTGCTGAAGTAATGTGCCTCGGAATCGGGTGTCTATATTGTGTTCTAATATTAAGTTCTAATATTAAAAGTGTACTTATTGATTACAATACAATGTGTGCATATCACAGAGGATAACCATTTAATAAATATGTATGTCCTTCCATAACGTATGAAGTTTTCTTCTCAGGCACTGAAATGCCAAGTTTGTAGACATCTCCTCATACTGAAATTTCACTCTGTATTATTGCCATCAAATTTAGGGCTTGTTTGGTGTTTTTTCTTTTAAAAACGTAAGAGAAGAATTTTTCTCTCTGCTTTAAGGATACTTTTGCTTAAATTCAGATATTCCCTAGCAATTTGTTTTTCAGTCCAACTGTTCAAACATTGTAGTAAAGCATGAGCACTCCAGACATGGTACTAGTTGGCAGATGTTTGTGTAGTTAAAACAATCAGCCTACATGTATGTTTAAAAATACATATTTTGGAAGGTTTTTCCCTTTTAGGGTAAAGAAGAACTTTGTAAGGCCAGATGATTTTTAGCTTGGCGATGCTTGTTCTTTTCGTAATGTTTTTAACTCCTCTTCCCCTCCCCTCTTGGGAAGATGCCAGGAAAAAAGTCCGGAACAAGGAGAGGGGTTACCCTGGTTTCCTAACATGTCAGCTCGCCAGTCTTGCCGTAGTCTAACTTACGCAAAAGATGCGGTGCCTTACGCTGGATGGTGAAGTTTTGTTCTCCGGAAGGCGAGGGTGGGAGGGAGAACCTGTTCTGCTGCGTGCCTCCCTTCTGCCTTGTGCTCAGCTGGCTGAAAACCACATTACAACCTCCGCTCGGGAGCGCTGGTAAAACCTCAGGCAAAGGCAGCTAGCACAGTTTCAGCAGCGCTCCTTTTGAACTCCCAGTAACTTCTCCTGGTGTGGATTTAGACAATACTGTTTAAATGTTGCACAAGAGACAATGTGGTGATTTAGACTATGAGTAACATCAGAAAAATACTATTACATTAGTGCAGTATCGCCATGACTATTACATCCACTCCCTTTGCATCCTAAAAAGAGATGAGACCAGTTTCGGTGAAAGAGCAGCTAAAAACTAGCGCTATTTGGCAGCAAAGGTGGCATTTCCTTACAAGTGAAGCTTCGGGTAGCAGAGGAGGGTACTGCGGCCCAAGGGTTTGCCTTGCCTGGGTGGCTAACCCGCGGCTACTGAACCGCACATGGCTCCCATGTGGGGGCCCGGCCACACGGCTGGCAGCAGCCCAGGGAATCCCAGTTCAGCCCCAGCAAAAGCTGCTGAGGCTCACACCAGCAGAAGAGGCACCGCCACCTCCCACCTGGGAGCTGCTTTAGAATTCCCCTTTTTCAAGGTCACGGGAGAGGAGCGAGGCTCTTGGGATCGAGAAAGCGATCTCGTGATGCGGGGCGGGGGGGGGAACAACAACAGATAAAACAAGGGATGTCTTTCTCACGCAAAGGACGAGGGATGGGACTTCGCTGCCGGCTGCTGTGGAAAACAACTTGGCCTAAAAGGTGCGGTGGTCAGGCAATTACGTAAATGCTAGCTCCTGACATTGCAGTAAGCAAGATGAGATCGCAGAGTCTGAACGCACAGATTTTGTGTGTTAGATGCTGAATTGGGAAAAATTTCCATGAGCGGCCCTATATAATACGATTAGGTTTATTATTAGGAGTTACGTTTTCTTTCGAAGGACTGGATCGTTTTGAGCACTCCTGGTTGGACACCGAGTTCAGCAAACCTTTAGTCTGCTCCGGTAAAGTGATTCCGATACTTGTAAGTGATAACGACAAATGACATCAGTGTCATGTAAAAGTATCTTTATGATGTCAAATACTTGGATAAGTGGCTTTATCTGCAAGCCACACATGAACAGAAAGACAACTTGCCAAACTACCGTAACCGTGCACAAACCAGGAGAATATACATACGCACTGTGAGAAGCAGTTGTCATTTTTAGCTTGCTTAAATGAAATAGACTCAATATACAGTAGGGCAGCCATCAGAAGAGTAATAAATAATGAGATTCAGAACAATTTGCACTTACAAACTGATTACAGCAGAAGGTATGTTACAGCCAAGAAGCCTCAAGGACATTGCTCATGGGATGTATCAGTTAATATATGAAAGTGCCCAGTATGTGTCATCACAGTTTATGAGTCAACTCTTTATTTTCGTGTATACAAAAGAACAGTAGAGCAAATGGGGGGAGGGGGGGAGGGGAGGGGAGCCAAGCTTTTGTCTCAAGGCATGTATACATGTTTATATACATGTGTATAAAAATAAGGGTGTTGGGGATGGGCGTGAGTTCCATGGGAAGAGCAGCCTTTCAAAGGCTGCTTTGACCGCTGACTGCTGTCCTGGATGGATGGCAGGTCTGTGCTGGATTAGGTGTGCATTTCAGGAATCGTATCGGCTTCTGGCACCATAAGGTTTCTCCATTCCCCTCCAGAAGTGGGCTGCCGTATCCCATTCTGCCCAGGAGCAGATTAGAAGTCTGAAATCAGTATCTTGATACCCACTCGGACTCGACCCGCCTGCTGCATTCCCGTGTGCTGAATGGGTCGCGTTTCTCCTTGGCCTCCTCCCCAGCGCACAAGCCCCTGCTGCTGCTGCAAAGGGCACGCTCTGGGCAGTGCCTGGTGGAAGGGGGCAGGTGAGGCTGAGTCAGGCGAGGCTGTCGTCTTCCTGCTTTCCCTCTGAAAGCTTTTTCTTGCAGAAGGTTTTAAATAGATCAAGATATCTGCGTTTTGTGGTTTGTTTCCTCCCCACACACACGGCTCTTGCACCAAGACACGAGTCATCGGTAGATTGGCTTCGTTGAAAGATGCACTACTCTTAATGGCCAGATGGAAGGTTATATTAGGATCTCATTATTATGGAGCTAAGCTCTGCACCCTGTTCTACCAGGGAAAAAAAGGGAAAAACAAAGGGATAGAAAGCTTCTCCTCTTTGTGCCTATGGGTTTGGTACACGGCTTATCTCTTTGTGGAAGAGTCTGCAGTGATTTTCTCCCACAGACTTACTTCCCTGAAGCAGTGAGTATGGGAGGGGATTGTCTAGAAGTACTGCTTTTTATTATTTATATCTTTAAACATTATCTCATTTTATTATTTATATCTAGCTAACAGCGTGCTGGGTACCATATTCCAAAGAGCTCAAAGATCTCAGGTGATAATACACACAGGGAAAAAAGAAGAGCATGATGGGTTATAACCTGCCATAAAATCTGAGGGGAGTGCAAGCATGGTGAGCATTGCAAAAGCAGTTCCAGCTTTGCATGCGTTTTTCTGTTATTTGTTGTTGTCACCTCTAAACAAGCAGAAATACGTGAATGCATTAGTTCTAACGTTGCAAAATCATTTTCCTTCCAGACCACAGACTTGCATGACAAGTTTGGGTCAAAATTAGTTTTAAGGAATGAAGTTATAAACTCCTTTCCAAAAGGAAATTTGCAAATAAGAGTGCAGTAATTGTATATCTTTTTGTTGGTAGCCAACTGCCGGAATTGACACTCTTTATAAAAAAGTAATATTCCTTCCCCGTTCAAACACACTCATACTTATTTGACCCGGAGTGACGGAATGAGGAAAACACCTTCTAGTTTTTGTGCTTTTGAATTTTGTTCTGGAAGAGATGGCACAGAAAAAGCTTGGAGAGCTTGGAGAGAAAACAGGTGCCTCTGTATTAAATCACAAAACAGTAAATGAGCTTGCCTCGTGATGTTTGTAAGGTTTGTCACAGTATCAATTAAAGGGTTGTATCTTGTTATCACGTTTATCTACATACATCTGAGTCTAATATAATTCTTTCTTTTTGTTCTGGCCTGTTTTACCGTAGCAACTTCGGGTTACAAACAACAGGGTTGATGTCCCACAGGCACAGACACACCACTTAAGACTAGCTGAGCCTTTTTAAGTGCATCTCCCTTTTCATCTGTGTTTGAACTGAGAAGACAGGCAGAGCGCCTAAAGCCGTGATTCAGAGTACGGCGCAGCAGCGTGGCAACCCCCTCGCTGTGGCATTGCTGTTTAGTCACTGGCATACGTGCTGGAGCGGGGAGAGGGATGCAGGGTGAAGCTTTCCTGCAGAGATTTCCTCCAGATCGTGCTGTGGTGGGGAGGGAGAAAGGCAATGGGGAGGATTTGCATCCCATAACCGATGTGGTTTTTCTCCCTGGGAGCCAAGAAAGGGAAATGATGGAGCATGCTTTCACCCCTCCCGAGCGGGAGGGCTGGTGTCCGTACACAAAGGCTTTCCACCACACTCGGGGCAGAAAAGATTTATTTGAGGTCCAAGTTGACAGCTTTCGTGGTTTATCAAAACACCTGGGAGTTGACAGATTAAAGACTTGCCGAGTCAGCACTCATCTGCCAACAAGCATGGATGGAGGCTGTTTCAATGCAGAGATTAGATATGTTAGATAGACTATACCCTTCCTGCTTTTTTTATGGGTCTGTAGGAAGCCTGAGCAGTCAGCTGGTTTCACTTATACCACACTCGGAGGAGATTTTACTGGAATCTGAGAGTGTTTTTTTTTTAATGCAGAGAATTAGTTTTAGTTCTCAAATATTTCAGTGTAGCATTCTGCTCCCCCTGTCTCTTTTGCAGGTAGACGGTCTAAATGCAGATCCGAGGAGACACAAGGTCTCAATTAGATGTACCTCAACAAAAGCATTTTTTCAAGTTTTAATATCTGTGCTTCTGAGATACTGTATTTCATCTTACTCACATTTGAAAAGGCTTCCCCAGGCTTGTCATCACAAAGAGGGGAATGAGCGTCGTCCCCTGCAAGTCCGGAAATGAAATCTGGTTTTCTTCAGTTTTCAGGCAGGATAAGCAACCTACAGAACTTCCTGCGCTCTGGACCAAGTTAGTTCGCCTTTCATCCTTATTATCAGACCATTTCGAAATGGGAATGCATGTACTTCTCATGGCACGTACTCCTTGAGCCTGATTGTATGCCGCTAACTGAAGAGCTGGGCAGACATGCACTAGTTGGAGTACACTGACAGGTACACTGGTATTTGGCATTTTTGCAGGGCTAGTTACAAACTTGCCCATTTAAAGCACTGAAGCTAGAAGCCGGCAAAGCCACCAACTCAATATAGTTATCAAGCTTGCTAACCGCAGAGGAGCCTGCTCCTGCAGCTGTGAACAGCCCACACGGGGAAAGTGCCACAGCCTTTCTTTGAGCCAAACGTCTATCGACTTCACACGGGTTTTTTTTTATCTAAGTATCCACCAGTGGGTAGTACTCAAGATGGCTCAAGCCACCTGCCTTGCTTCTTGCTTTCCCACATGTGCCGTCCATCCCCTTCTCCTCACATACTCTTTCCTCATTCCTTGAAGGCCATTTCTCCTAGGGACTTGTCCCTGTGTATTTCCCAATCCCCTTTCCCACCTCTCTGAGGTTTTCCTCCCTGAAATTCCTAGTAAACCAATCTCATCTCGTCACCCAGACAGGTCTCCGTTTTGAACTGAACTATAATTGGTAATAACAGCATATTAGGTGATTTCATGATATTTCCTTGTTTGAATCATGTAATTAAACCTGGCTTCTTTTATTAACCTGTTATTTTTCATGTGGAGGGACTGCTTTTTTGAAAATGTTTTAATAGTGATGGCTGATCCCCAATCCATACTTTGAGAAATACCTGAGTGCCTAAGGAGCTGTGCTGAAGGCAGAGCCAACAATGCAGAAAGCTGGTTTCTGTTGCTAATGTGTGCTGTGCTCGTCTTCTGATGTGCCCTAATAATTGCCATTAGTATTAATTGCAGCGTCACACACACACTGAGAGGAAAATACACCCTGTAGTGAGCCTGTATGGTGACAAGGAAAAGCAAGGGAGCTGGCAGATCATGGCCTTTGCATTTATGATGCTGGCTTTTGTATTCAAGTTCAGTGTAATGCAAAAATGCCTCATTTAAAGAAGTTGAGAAGTCTGGTTTTAGTGAAACGGGCGGTGGGTTTCTTTCAGCTTTCACTGATATTGTTAGAACAATATTTAGCAAAGACTAAAATAATTCCTCATCTAGGTGAATGTAGGCATGCAAGTCTTATTTTTAAGACCAAGCTAAGAACACACACAATGTTTTCAAAGGGCTACGTGTTTTAAGACCCAGAGGTGGCTATTCCTTGACTGGCTTAAGCCTATACAGCGCCGAGAGGGCTGGTCCCGTCCTGTCCCCCGGCCCCACGTCTGGCCCCGCAAACTCTCCATTTCCGTTGTGCTGGCATCAGCACTCACGCAGCGCTGGAGTTACCAGACCAGGGAGCTGATCCAGCTGAAATTTAGCAGAGGAAAAAAGCTTTCAGCTGTACTAATTCCCTCATTCAGCAGAAGGTGTAGCCGCATTAGCCGCGATGCCAGCGTGGAGGAAGGGTTGGGAACACGCTGCCAGGCGGCAGAGTGGGACCTCCCCCGTTGGCAGCCACTTTCACGTAGATTGGATTAAGCAGGTTCTGAAAGTGTTATCTGAGTCCCATCTTCCAAAGAGATTTGTATGCTGACGAGTTTGAGTATCACTGAAACCGGCGGCTGCTGAGGCTGCGATCCCGATGCGATCCCCATGCTTCCGCATGGTCTTTAAGAGCGAGGTACTCGGCTCCTTTGGAGCACGGCCGACAGCGATGCTGCTGCCCTGCCGCAGCTGCCGGACGGCTTCCCAGCGAGGGGAGGTGTGCTGGATTTGGCTGGGATAGAGTTAATTTTCTTTACAGTAGCTAGTATGGGGCTATGTTTTGGATTTGTGCTGAAAACAGCGTTGATAACACAGGGGTGTTTTAGTTGTTGCTAAGTAATGTTTGCACAAGTCAAGGACTTTTCAGCTTCCCCTGCTCTGCCAGGTGCACAAGAAGCTGGGAGGGGGCACAGCCAGGATACTTGATCCAAACTGGCCAAAGGGCTATTCCATACCATATGGTGTCATGCTCGGTAAAGAAAGCTGGGGAAGAGGAAGGAAGGGGGGACGTTCGGAGTGATGGCGTTTGTCTTCCCTAGTCACCGTTCCGTGTGATGGAGCCCTGCTTTCCTGGAGATGGCTGAACACCTGCCTGCCCATGGGAAGTGGTGAATGAATCCTTGTTTTGCTGTGCTTGTGTGCACGGCTTTCGCTTTCCCTATTGAACTGTCTTTGTCTCTACCCAGGAGTTTTCTCACTTTTACCCTTCCGATTCTCTCCCCCATCCCACCGGGGGGGAGCGAGCGAGCGGCTGTGTGGGGCTGAGCTGCCCACCAGGGTTAAACCACGACAGGAGGCCAGTGTCAAGTGCTGTGTCCCAGCTTCCTGGAGAGTACCTAGAAGGTGTTATGGGACAGTGATGCCAAGTACACTATGATAGAAATTTTGCTTGATAGGGAAGGCTTTAATATTTATGGAATGCGTGGGAGGAAAAGAGGAAAGAGCAACAGGAACGCTTGGTTCATCTTGTGTGCAGGCACCGATGCACGCCGAGTCCCAGGCCTTGACGCAGGGACGGGAGCCCGGGACTTGCCCTCCCTGAGAGCGCCCTGAGCACAAGGTCTCTCTTGCTCTCTAATTAAAGGATGCCATGCAAAATAAGGCTGCCACCTTATTTTATATGCCATGCAAAATAAGGCTGAGAGACAGGAGAGCAGGTTGCTCCTGAAGGGACTGGAACCACTCTTCAAGGAACCTCGAGAGGTGAACCTGAAGCCACTCGGAGGATTGAAAATAAGGTCTCTGCTAGCCCTCAAAGCTGCTACTGGGTAAAAAGGCAGGGTATTTTGTGGGGAGCCCTTTTCAGCAGACGTGCTCCAAAACCACTGACAAGGCTGAAACCATTTCTCTTGGGGGCTGTGATTTAGAGGAGCGCAGATTTCGGCACGGTTCTCTCCTCTGGCTCAGCTGGCCTTCTGCAGGGGGTAGGATCTGGCTGTGCTACAAGAACAACCAGGCTTCTTCTCTTGCTTCCACATCACTGTGTAAGGCAAAGGTTTCTGTTGCTGCTCCTGCAACCAGCACGGGTGGAGAGCCGAGGGAGGCAGCCTCTCCCAGCAAATTTTGCCCAATTCTCTCTGCTGGGTAGGCAGCACTGCATGGCGATGGCTCTCCCAGCCAGCCTCCCTCTCATCCCCTCCCGGTGGCACTGGAGTCTTGCCATGCCCTGCTCCACCCCTCCTCCTCTTTTCCCTCCCTACTCTTAGAGCAGCCACCTGGAAGACACAGGAGGGTGCAGGCAGGAGCCTGTACCATCAGGAAAGAGGAGGAGGGACTACCTCTTGATTTTGCCAGGGGATGCTGCCTTCATGGGGAGGGAGAGCAGGAAGGAAGCTGCTATAGTGGGGAACAAGGGTGCTAATCCACAGTGCTCTTCCAGCCCGATTTATCTCCCCCAGGTCCCGAAGTCAGCCTTGCCTAGTACATGAACTCTTTCTGAAAGAGATGCCGAGCAGTTCAGGGCTTGCAAGAATAAGGTGCTTTGTCAGGCTGTAAACAACATTTTAGAGAGCTGGGACCTTTGGCGTGAAAGCACAGATAACCATGTTCCTTTGCACTGTCGTGGCTTGGTGGATGAAGAGAATGGCGCAAAAAGCTTTATATTTTGAAATTAAATGTTTTTATTCTGCCTTTGCATCCTTTACCAGATCTCAGACCTGGAGCAGTGCCTAGATGGATGTTGCGAGCCCTGATGTGCCTGGCAGTCCCCCGGAGCTGTTGCACAGGCCAGGGAGCTGCTGTGGAGGGCTACGTGACCCTGGCCAGCCTTCCTGCCCAGCTTTCCTTCATACGGAAAGTGGGAGGCAGGGGAGGATGTTGTTCACCAGGCCCTCATCTGACGTGGGGTCAGCACGTAGGGTGAGGAAGATGCCTTGATGTCCGCAGTGCCCTTTTGGTCTACGTGTACGTAATGACTTCCCCAGAAAATGCTGGGGAAGAGTTTCCATCAGAAACATGGCTGAGGGCCCTGACCCGTGGGCTGAACCAAGCGGTCACGCAGCGTGAGGATGTTGATGTTGTTGATGTTGATGATGTTGACGGCGGTGGGAGCCTGCCCTCTGCGGCGAGGTCTGGGCTTCAGGGGCTACCACGCCGGCTCTCTCCTCCTCCTCCTCCTCCTCTGACTCGGTGGCCAGAGGACATCTCCAGGTGCAACGGCTTTCTCCGCAAAAGCTAGGCTAGGTAGAGACTGGTTGTCAGACTCTGAAGCACTTTCTGCTTTCGACTGTGTGTTTTGGACAGGATCCCCTTCCATCTGCATTGATGCAACAATTGTTTGTATACACGATTTTAAGAAGGGATTTCCCTTCCTTCCTGCTCCTTTTAATATCGTGTAGCAGCTAGAAGCAGGGAAGAGAGACTGGCACCATATGACCAACCAGCTGTCTGTGGACTGTCAGAGCATATTGTAGGGAACACAATGTGACTACCTTTGATGCTTGATCGTTCAGTCTCTTGGCTAAACTATACACCGTCTTCTTTCCATTCAGTTACCCTGAATGTCATGTGCTGGGTCAGCACGTGATTTACGTGGCGGTATTTTGAGTTAAAAAAAAGGCAATGTGGTCCATCTTCAGTGCATGGTAAGAGCCCCTTCCTAGAAAAGCAGCGTGACTCATGCTGTCTGAGCATCTACTCCCAAGTCATCCTTTCTGTTGTAGAGCAATGTCTTCACTTTTCTTTGTTTCCCTTTTCTAAATTGTTTTTAAAGGAACGAGAGCGGGCCACCTTTGCTCCAGCCTCAAGGTGGCAAACGTAAGTGGTTAGGAGAGAGAATACCAAAGAATGTGGAGCAAAGCTAAGTATAGATGCCACATGTTGGCTAATGTAGGTGAGTTGTCTTTGACCTCAGTCCTCTCAGTTTTCTCTGCAGAGGAAACACAGATGCATTCTAAAGTTCTTTTCTATTATTTGTGAGTGGCAAGGATATATGAAGATACGTAAGTATCCTTCAGTTTCCACTAGGAAATCAAGATGCTCTTACGGAGGGAAAGAAGAGCACCCCGAGGTGCACCGAGAACACGGTGCGTGATCTGTCACGTCTGCTGGGGTCCCTTCAGCGCCCTGCAGCAGGGAAAGGCAGCTTGTGGGCACTGGGGAAAAGCTATTCGCTGTGCCACTTGAGGCATTTATCAGATAAGGGCTTTTCTGAGGATGCCTCCTAAACTGTGCTCTCTGATGCAGCCGGTCTCCAGAACTGTTAGGCACGAGCTCTTCAGGTTGAAGTCTGATGTGTGGAGATCCCCAAGAAATTGACCCAAAAAGGGGAGACGTTGTTTCAGGAAAGAGAAAAAAGTCTTTTCATTACTACTGAGATGGAATTACTAATTTCTAGGAAGCCATGCTTTCTCTGAATTGGCAGATCCGAGTTCCCCCAATATACAGATGACAGTATTATACACGGCTACTTTGCCAGCAGACATACTGCCCTAGTTACTCAGAAATATGTTGCATTTTATTTGACAAGTGGTAAAAACATGATCTGCTTTACTTCTCTTTAACATTCTGATTTTTGGGCTACTGAGGTACGCTCCTGTGCATTCACCTATTCAAGAAGGATAGGTTCTCATAAAAACTGTATGATGATTGTTATTGATTTTTACCAATAATATGTTCTTTTTGTCTGTCCCTTCTTCCTTCCCTCTTGCATTATTTATACTGCAATCCTTTTCCTTCTTGTGCACATCAACATGATTATCTTTCTCCCCGAACTACACACTGCTGGTTTTGAAGTCTACTGATTTTTGCAAACAAGTTTCCAGCTATTATTTTGGGGTTGTAATTCATCTGAATGGACATAGAATAATGGTCTTTTCCTTCCTGCAGATATTTCTCTGAATTTATGGAAGTCTGTGGAAAACCACACTATATTAATTCAGCATTATGGACTGAGATTAGGAGACACAGCTGGTGTCATGTTGTACCTGCTGCAAAGCCTCAACACGGCAGAAAGAGCTGCTAACTACACTGCCTGGAGTAGAAAGTTTGAGTAATCAAGAGAGGGGGAATGGTGAGTAGCGTATGAGTAGAGTTGTTCATTATTTCCATCTCGACTCCTGCTGTAGGAAAGGAGGAGAACTGAAACCTGCAGAAGTGTAATTCTGGTTGCAAGAACATCATGGCAAATACACATAATGTACTGCTGATGCACTTAAAGAAAAGAACTGTGGTGGCTAGATAAGGCAAATCAAGGCAGTTCTAACTTACTAGCACAATTTATTTAGCAGAACATAGCCGATTTGAATTTTGGTGAATTAAGAGATTTTGAATTAAATTTTCTATGACCCTGTTCTTCTTTCCTTCTTTCTCCTTCTACATATTCTCTTTCTTCTTCTCTCTTTCCTTTTCCTTCTTAAAGAAGCTGGTTGGCAACTTGGGGTGGTTTTCCTGTCTGCATTTTTTGCATTTAGCCCCTGTGTTTTGGAGAAGTGCTCACCTGCAGCAGCCTAGCCAGGCTTCCAGGGCTGGAAACATGCTCTCTAAAACACAGAATCGCAGAATCGTATAGGTTGGAAAAGACCTTTAAGATCATCGAGTCCAACCGTAAACCTAACACTACCAAGACCACCACTATACCATGCCCCTAAGTACCTCATCCAAACGTCTTTTAAATACCTCCAGGGATGGCGACTCAACCACTTCCCTGGGCAGCCTGTTCCAATGCTTGACAACCCTTTCAGTGAAGTAAAATTTCCTAATATCCAGTCTAAACGTCCCCTGGCGCAACTTGAGGCCATTTCCTCTCGTCTTATCACTTGTTACCTGGGAGAAGAGACCGACCCCCACCTCTCTACAACCTCCTTTCAGGTAGATGTAGAGAGCGATAAGGTCTCCCCTCAGATATGTAGGGGTACACGTATGTAGGTTTCCCTACACGTATGTAGTTTTCCCTACACATATGTAGGTTTCCTCCACCTTTGTCCATCTTCCACAGTGGAACTGAAGAAACCCCTGGGCCACAGGGCTATGTTCAGTCCTTTACTCCCCGTGTCGCGCCCAGCACCCTACCCGAAATGTTACTGCTTTTCCCAGACGGATCCTTCACAGCCCACAGCGAGACCTAGAAGAGGTCTCCCATCTCCTCTTCTCTCTCACATCTAGGAAGAGGATAGGAGGCTTTTGTATCTTTCCAGCCTTCTTGTTGATTTCTGTTGTTTCCTTTCCCTCCTGGCCCCACGGAAAGACTAGGGACTCCAGTGACGGTCTCTCTTTGTCTTTTCCTCGTGGTTTTGGGGAGAGAGAGGAGCAGAATCCACTCCTCTTCGCTATTGTCAGGGCTACTGAATCCCTTCCAGACCTGCTTGTACCTCTCCTGTGATCCAGTCTGGGTGAAGCACAAAGTTGCCCATTTCTGCTTTATTTCCCAGAATAGCATAGATGTTTGGGAGAAGCAGTGGCCATGGAAAAATGACCTTCTTATGAACTATGAGAAAGAAATAGCTGAGATCATGATGGGTGGATCCTCCTTTACCCTACTGTCTAGGTCAGCCTCCTAGAATAACCCCCCAAGGAGTGCCGATTTGTTTTAGTGAAATACAGATTTCAAGGGAGATCCTGATTACAAGGGAGAAGATCGTGTGTCAGGTAACATGGGCTCCCCTAATGTCCCCTTTTATTCCCCTGTCTTCTACAGTCCTCTCTCGCATCCATTTCTTTTTTTCACACATCCCCTGTCAATCTCTGTTCTCCCAGGGGTCTGTTCCTGCTCCTGGGGAGTTTAATCTCAGTCTTTCCATTGGCTTGGATGGCATTACATCCTCTTTTGGGGGAGAGAGAGAGAGACAGTAAAGCTCTTGTACTTAACAGGGTAAGTGCTAACTACAGTTTTCTGTAACCCACATCTCTGGCTCTCTGTTTCTCCAGGAGACATAGGGAGGGGCATGGAGGGAAGAGGCAGAACTACTGAAAAAAAACCCACACAGCAGCCTTTTCGACATCGTTTGGAAAGGAAGGGGGAGGGAACAAGAGAGATCCTAATCTTAATATATAGTAGGTACTCACATACAACAGTGGTGGGTGTGGACTGGCAAGCTCGGAGGCTGGCTAGATGAGAGATTAGGCAGATTGTTTGCCTTGAGATGGATAGACGGAAAACAGCAGGAAAGACACGAGGAGGGGCTGGAGCAGAAGGGTGTGAGGTGAGCAATGGAAAGAAAAGTTCAAGCAAGTTGCAGAGAAGAAGGAGATGGAGACAGGAACTGGGATGGGCAGGACAAACAGAGGATGCAGCAAAAAAAAAAAAAAGATGGGAAGATGAAAGCCGTGGGAGTTAAGCCAGGTCCTATTAAAGCTGACAGCATTACTCTTCAGAGATAGTAGGCTTGGCTCATAGGGAGATTTTGAAATAGGACAGAAGGAGGAAAGGAGGGCTTGTAGTCAAAAGGCAGGCGAAAAGAAAGAGCAAGGAGAAGGAATATGCTAAAATGGAAATAGAGAAGAAAGAGTGTTGAAAATGAACACAGGGAAGCATGCTTTATACGTAGGAAATATGCTGGAAAAGGGAAGGGAGATTGAAACCAGAGCAAAGAAAAATGCATGAGATCATTTTGTGATTTCAGATTTCCATCCTAGGGAATATGAGAGCCCTGGCTGTGGAGCTGAGGCCTTGAGAAAAGCCTGTGGCACATGTGAAGATTTGCAGGGGAGAACATAATTACAAACTATAAAATGTATGATTTTATGCAGATTAGATGTGGCCTCACTTTCCTCTTAAGCTTTATAACGCAGAAGTGGAGCGGGCTGGTAGAGCATGTTGGGGGACTGGGGAGGGAAGATGAGGAGTAGCAAGTAAAAGGGCTAATGACCGGAGGCGCTGCTACAGATCTGTCTCGGTGTTGATGGACTCTGACGTCTAAGGAAATGAAAGCTTCAGCTGAAGCTCTTCTTGAAGCTGGGGCACTATGATGTCTCTCTCCATCGTGTTTTCTCTGGCGTGTGGGTTCCCTGCCGACAGCATGACCTCGTGCTTCAGTCTTCACCCCGGGGAGAGCGCGAATAGCCAGCTGCCTGTTCCCACAAAACCTGCAGAAGCTGGGTATCGCTGGCTGCGTCTGCGCGGCAAAACCCCGTGAGCCTCTGCGTTCCCGGGTCCCGTGGCCTTATTCTCATCCCATGCAGGGGCAAAACACAGCCAAATGTCAGTGCCCCTGTCCCCTCCAGCCCCAGGCTCTGGTTTCCGGAGGAGGGAAACGTGCACGTGGGGTATGCGGCACGCTCCACCGGGTACCCCAGCGTGTGCCACCTCCAGGGTTGCTTAGCCTAGCAGGTAAGTGCCCTCGGAAATACCAATTCCTTTGTCAAACCTGGGTGAAGTGGGCTGACGGATTCAAAACTTGGTAAGGGAGATCCAGGCATCCATGCATGCACAGAGCAAAATCGTGTGGGCATTTTTTTCCTGGAAACCAGACTTAAAGCAAGGCTCTTGATCAGGCATCCTTTCCAGAGAGAGAAGACGGCGACAGGCTGCCCATCAAGGGAGAGCGAGCTGCGTGGGCCATATGAGGTGCTGGTCCCATCCCTGCACCTGGGAGAGAGCAGGTCCCAAACCTCGGGGGGGTTTGTGGTGCACGAGGGTCGACTGCCTGAACGCCCCCGGGGCAGGCGCCGAGACCGGGCTGCTGCGCGCTGGGTCAGGCCCTGCAGGGAGCGAGCTGGGATGAGGGAAAACTCGCTCCAAAGCGTAAGCAAGACCATGGCTGGGGGCAGCCCGTTGGTTTTGCTCCCGTGCTTCTCCGCTCCTGCGGGACTAGATCGATACACTCGAGTGTGAAGGCGCTGGCTCCCACTCACTGCAGTCATACCCGGAGTCCCACGGGGGAAACTGCCACTGCAGTGGGCCAGGCCTGCTCACACAGCCACAGTTGGGCTGTTAATGCCAGAAATATTGCCCCACCCCACGGACCGACAAGGCAGCTGGTACCCCTGTGGAAGGAAACCTGCCGTAACGAGGGGGACGTCTGTGCTGAGATGAGGTGCTTTTCCACGTGCCCCGTCTTCTTGCCTATGCGTTTTCATGACATGAGCAGGGTCTGGTGAGATTCTCTTATTTTTCTCCTCAGCATGGTGGCAGGCATCGATGGGAGTGGTGTATACAGCCTCGCTGCCTGAGCTCCCTGTGCTCAGCCCGGAGATTAAAGCACATCCCCAACAGGAAAAGAGGGGCTTACAAGAAGGGGATCCCGAGCTTTAAGAAGCCGGGTATGTTTATGGCAACACACTCTGAAGAAAGAAATACAAGCTGATAAATATATTCCATTACATAGACCTCTTAAAAACTTGGTGTGGTGCTGAGAGCATTCGTTGTATACAAATCATGGTTACAAACTTCCCAAAGCAAATTGCTCAGCCTCCTTTCCTTGTAGTGTCCCTTCCCACCCCATCAGACAGATATAGCCCCTACAGTGGCAGAAAACAGCTACCCCCACTCTTCAAGGTTTGATCCCAGTCCTAGCGAGCTTGCCATAAGGTAGGATACGGGAAATAAACTCTCGGGTCTTTTTTAAAGTTGGGAAATAAAGATGTGTGGGGTTTTGGCCACAGGCACCTACAGTTTTAGATCCCTCGATTTTTCTTTTCCTGGGCCATTGCAGCTGTATATGCAGCACAAATTCCCCAAGGCTGGAGGGTTTTTTGTTTCGTTTTCAATCCTGGCGCATTTTGTTCGCTGTTCTTCAGTCTGTTTATTGATTCTCAGCTTTTTTCATGACTTTAAGTGCCTCTTACTTTGTACTCCTCCCTTTCCTCCCTCCCCCTCCCCCCAAAACATACCAGCCTGCATTCTTTTCGGCAGAATCTCAATTTATTTACTGCCTTTTTAGGAGCACGGGTTTTTTCCTACGGCTTGCTGAAAGAGAGCTGTCCGTTAAGGTTTTCTTCCCGCTGCGGAGAAGGCTTTGCCCTGTTTTCTCGTGGTGTTTGTGGCAGATGTGAAACTGTTGAAGACAAAATGTGCTTTTTTTCATCAGTACGGTTTTGAATCGTTGAGGCTGAAGCAAATGAGAGCCGTGTGCAGGCGGATGGAGGAAGGGTCCCGGTGTCTGGGTACTTTTCAACTCTGGGACAGGGCATATCAGTTTAGCAAATTGTTGCTAGCGCCTGCTTCTGCATGGGGCAGTTCTCTAGCCCCAAATAATCCCCTCGGAGTGCCAGGACTGGCTGCGGTGTTTGGCTGCTGATCTGTCACTTCCCAGCACTTGAATAACTGCTACAAAGCAGCTATTCCAGAAACAACATTGCTGCGAGATGAATGAATTTATTTAAGCTTTCTGCATTGTTGTTGAAAAAGTACAGGACTAATCCATGAAATTTGCTCTGTGTTGGTGCTCACGATAAGGAGTAAGATAAACCTTTGCCAATATTTTACTCTCTTATCAAAGAAAATCAATAAAAGTGCTTCCTGGCAAATAGTGTGTTTGACATGTGGCCTGTCTGTCGGGGTATTCGAAACACTAACAAATACCCGGTATCCAGAATACTGTGCCTCCCTGGAAGATGAACAGCTTGGGGGACAGAAGGGGTTGTGCAGCTCTGCAACGCGCCGTGTCTTTGTCCTCGGCATCCGCTGAGACGCTGCAAGTCCTAACACACCGATCCTGCTCCTCCCCCTGTACCCTCTTTCTTTCCACTCTTTAGATCAGTAAAGGAAACACGGCACAGTCCCAGCCATACTTAACATGGTACAGACCCATCAAGGACTTTTCTGGAGTCTAGTGCAGACTATTAGTGCTGGACTAATAAATCACGATTTATTCATGATCCTAAACGTGCTTCCAAATCCAGGTAACACTTTTCAGCCAGCCTCCTTCAACCCCCTCCTCATCCCTCCCCCCATTTCCTACAAGCCATGTGTTACTCGCCCTGAAGTCCGTGCAAACCTGAAGGCACAGCTCTGATGGCAGGGACCTACGCTGTCTTCACGCTTGCTTATGCAGGTCCAGGTACGTTCGGCAATACGATGCTCCTCTCATATAGTGCTCTGCAGTGTGTCTTCTTCGTTGCTGCTTTTGATTAAGGTATGCTGAAAAAAGTAGAAGTGATTGGATTGCTCTCCCCTGATTATCCTCCTGCTAACATAATTCATTGTCATTTAGAACATAATTCGCTGCTAGGGACGTGATTAGCTTGGATTAAGACACCATTAAATAAACAAGGCTAGGTAAGAGTAAGATGGCTGCCAAAAAGGACAGAGTCCTTGTGCGTCGGCTCACATCTTGTAATTAGCCGTGACGGAAAAAGAAGTACCTAAACATTTCTTAAGGGCTGAGGGAAGTCCTGAGACAATCTACCTGCTATTTTAGAGTTAGTCTGAGTGTGATCAGTGGTCTTAAAAACAGTTAAGTATATAATGATTGACTGGGGAGTGCCTGTATACCTCCCACACAACCTCCTCGATGGTTTCCTCATCCTCCTAACCTAGTGAGTGCTGGTATAGTCCTCACTGGATGTAAGCACCCAAATGTCTAGTTGAAGCCATGGTTCTCAAGCTCTGTACTACATGTCCCATAAAATGGGAAAGTTTAGGGAAATTAAAGTCTCATCCTTTTTGATACCCCTCTCTAGAGTATGTGGCGGTTGAGGCGGTAGTTTATTGACTCTTTAACAACGCTATCAAGTCAAGGAAGCTATTGCTTCCACCCATGAGCTGAAGGATGAGTTCTGCTTCAAGAGCTTCTGGTATTCACGTTTCTATTATACCCAAGTGGAATATTAAAATTTCCATTTTTCCAATGGCTGCAGAAATATCTTAAAACAGCTAGACAAAGTTAGCATGGCCGTGAGCAGCGATAGAATACTGTTAACTAAACGTAGGACCAAACCTTTATGTTACACATCAAATGAGAGTTTATAACACTTTCTACATGTCCTTTGTAAGGCCTAAGGACAGATTTAGCCAGGAAGCAGAATGCATCACTGTAAAAACTAGCCTTTTAATTCTCCCCAGCCTGAATCTCTCTGAGCCCAACTCTGCCTCCCTTACAATAAAACAGTAACGTGGTTTAGAGTTGTACGGAGGGGGTACTTCCAAGAAAAGTTGTCTGTGTAGAGAGTAATGCAAGTGGGCTCCCAAACATTTGTTTTGTAAGTTACCTGACCTGCTGCCTTTTGTTTGCATCAATTTGGCTGTTAAATTTGATCCACAACTTCACTGAGAAGAGATCTCTTGAAATTGCTACTCTGCCCAAAACTCAGGAGCTGCATAAGGAAGTGTTTAAAAGCTACAAGTTTTGACAGTGGTCCACAAATTGTGACAGCTAAGCTTTCTTCAGCATGTGTAGAAACTCAGATTAGAAACTTAAATGCAGAATTGGCTGATGTACTTTGTTACCAACTTGGTACAGTTAACAATGTCGATTAGTCTTTTTGGCAATGCTCTTATGGAGAAACATAACAAACAGAGAAACTTTTGTCCTGTCGTTTGGCTAAGTGTGTCTGAGCTAGAATGAAATTTGCTCAGTATCTATTTTCCCAGTTTGAAAAATTACGCTTTTAAAAAGTCTGAATGAACTCAGTGGTATCATTTGTTGACCCACCTGGAAGAGGTGACCTGTCAGGGTCTGTTGACTTTCCCGGAATAGCTGGAGGAGGGTGGCAGGGGGACGGTGACCTGCAGACCAAGACTTTTGGTGGAATATAATCTTTCTGTGTTGACTTTTGTGTGCCATTAGAGGTGGTAGTGACATTCATTTACATACTTCTGTTAAGTAAGCAGATGGTTCTTGTGTTGCCTTAGCCCTGTGCAGCACAGCCACGGGAACTTTGGGTATGTGCAAGGGTATGAGAAGCACAACTACCATGCCTTGGAGCGACAAGGGGTGGAATGCTTATTAGGAAATATAAAAAACCCCAGCTATGTCTGGATCCCTCAAAACTTGATTTGAACAGGTGAAATTCCTCCCATCGGTACAACTGCGTCTACTTCCAACAACAGCCTAGGGAATTAAATCTTAAAGGAAAAAATTCAAAATGTAATCTAATGAAAACCTTGAGAGGAAACTGTGCCTATGCAGCATATGGTAGACATTTGGTGTGACCCTTCACTTGTTAGCATTGCACGGGAGCCTTGTGAAGGAACCCTAGCAACCCAGAATTGTAGCATTTTACAGTACAAATCTACCCTGAAAAGGGTCTGGTTAACTTCAGCCTCAATTGTTTTGCTTCCTCAGCGTGCCCGAACTGGGCCAGCTGAATTTAATGATAGAATAAGTTGTTATGACTTCATTGCTCTTTCTCTAAACCAGATCCAGCTATGCTGTGGAAATGTGAGCTGTGCTGGCCTTTGCTTTGTAAACAGGAGCGTTCAGCGGATTCTAGCTGTAGCAACTTGACTTTTGGGGTAGGTGAGCCCGAAATCATCCGTCCCGATGAAAGGGTCGGTTCACAGGGCTGGTAGGATTTGCAGCGTCTAAACAGTGGGAACTGAGCACACCCTGCACGCTGTGAGAAGATGCAGGTCCACAGCAGTCTCTCCAGTGGCCTCGATTACATTGCAAGGAAACCTGCGTAGGCAGGCAAGCAGGGAGCTGCGGGATGTGCCAGTCCGCTCCGAGGACCGAGGCCACGGTAAATAGAGAGCAGACCTGCCCCACGGTTTAGGTACAGCCGCAGGGGAGCGGGGCGTAGCTCTGTCTGCACGGGCGCTCCAGCCAGCTCAAGGTCTCCGTCGGCTAGACTTAACGTGTCTTGGAGAGGTGCACCAGGGCCGGTCGTGTCCTTCCCGTGCCGGGCAGCTCGTTCAGGGCCAGCTCGGCTGGATCCGGGCAGTGCTGCTCTCTGCGGCGCAAGCAGACGCTCTGAGCCCTGCACTGACATTTTCAGAGCATCGTTTCTCCCGGAACAAAATTGTACCTTAGCACTTGCTGGCGCTTCAGCCGGAGCTGCCTGCCTCTGTTTATGACCTGGGGATCTCTCTGGCAGCAAGCAGTTGCCATGCTGCAAATGAGAGAGGATGACCTCAAAGGCAGGCAGGCAGGCAGGCAGGCAGGCAGGCAGGCTCGCTGCTCGCCTTGTTTCATACCCGCTGGTGCCTTTCATCAACGGCAACAGCACAAGCCCAGTAGATCGTGCATTTGCATGAAGCTCCATATATTTCTCTATATCCCAGCACAGATTGCCAGGAGTCTGTACTTTCTCATTATAAAGTTTGCTGTAACGTTGTAAACTGCTCTAATTTTCCTCCAGACTTGTGCCTTAAAAGAGCAGAAATGGTGCCTGTAGAGAGGAAAACCAGAAGGCTTGGCAGGACTTTGCTGTCTGAGACTCTGCTTTTTCACTCTTATCCCCAGGTGGGGAAGTCTCAGGTTTTTAGTGAGCCGAAGAGGTGGCGAAGTGTTTTACAGCAGCTTTCACCCAGCCCAGAACTGAAGCCCCTGGACCTCTGTAGCTGCTGAAACCAGAATTTCAGATCCCACAGGCCCAGGAATTTCAGGAGTGTGACATCTGGATCCGAAATTAACCATCACAGTGTTGGCCCTTCTCAAACTCAAAATTTGTTTATCTGTTCTCAATCCAATATACCTGTCACAACAGAGAGCCACCAGCCAGAAAGTTGTTAAGCGATGCACTTAAAATAGCTGAGCAGCTAAAGGGTGGGAGCTGGGAGGTGATGAGGGGCAGCTTTCTGAACCGCCACCCAGCCATAAGGGACCAGGCTGCTGTTTCCAGTCCACTTCAGACCACAGTCAACATGGGAAATTAACATCTCCGTCACCGGGAGAGTAGATTCATCCCTTTGACATGCCCTTGAAACCAACGGGAGTCCATCCGACAGCCGATTGCTTGGGCCCAGGTGAGAGGGAGCAAACTTCTGTGATTACTCCTTACCGGGGTCGATGCAAAGTCGTACAGTTAAACTCGACAGCCCAGCGAGGGGCTCAGCTGCAGAGCTGTGTACTCCACACCTGGCCTCAGCATTTCACATATAACTTGCTGGGGAGGTTTTATTTCTCAGTATACGGAGAATGCTACCCTCAATGTCTTTGCTCACAGAATTAAATCCCGCACGCATCGCCGCTATGTGCCCCTGTGGTAAATAAGTGCAAGTTGCTTCTGTAACTTCTGAATTAAATCAGCTTCCTGGCCCGTGCTGCGTCGCAGCTCAGCACCCTCCTGCGTGACTGGGTGGCACGGCGCATGGTTTGGGACGTGTTGCTTCTGTTAAAGGCAGATCCCTTTTCTCAATGGAAAATTTTAAGCTATTCCCACCAGTGACATCACGCCTTCTCCGCTCCCACGGCCACAAAGGCGCATATTGATAGGCATGACATTTTCCTTTAATGCTTTCATTGTTTCCAGCGTTTCATTTGGGTTGTTGTTGGAAGCCAGAAAAACAAGACAAAAGGCAAAGTATGTTAAGAAGGAGACCCAGCCTGCGTGCAAATATGTCGTGAGAGAGAATCTCTGGCTCCAGCCAATTTTCAGGGAATTTGCTTTCCACGGCGCTTCTCCCGAGTGACTTAGGATGACACTGTCATCCAAGCCCCCCTGAAATTGCCACCTCCTTACTGCAGCTCGCTGTGGTCCAGTGCTTGGGTTTTGGTGCGCTGTGCAGGGATCCGGCATGGGGTTTTTAGAGCCTTTTTAAAAAGATCTGTGTCAGCTGCATAGAAGATCATACTTACAGGAGCTCCTGAAGCCGTGCCAAGTTTGCCTTGTGAGCTTCTCAGGTCTGGGACACAACATCCTCAAGGGATATTTGTGCATGTGATACAGGGCACAGCACAGAAGGGGAATGCTGCCCTTTGCACCATGTACCTTTCTAAAGTGATAGTAGAGGTCAGAGTGGACTTTGGTTTTGCTTCTTACAATATTGATCCAAGTTCCATATTGTTGTCCTTTCAGAGAAATTCGGCAGGGGGATGGGTAGGGGTACTGAGTCCCCGAAACATGTTAATCATCAGGTAGGAGAGAGCTGGTGAGCACAGCTGATGGAGGTGAGCTCTTGGGCTACGTGTGGGGATCCTTGTAAGCTGCAGCTCCTTCCCCAGCGAGGTAAATCTTTTCCACACAGTAATAAGCACTTCTGTAGATGAATCTTCTGGAGTTTTCTGACCATCCTACTCTCCTCCCTACTTGCCTCTTTAGATGATTCATTTTTTTTCCTGAGAATTACCCACAGCACTTCCAATGAGCTGTTGTCCAGAATGATGTGTTAGTTTATAGACAGATAAACCAACTGTTACATATTTCATTAAATATTCCTTAAGAGTTGCTTTGTGTCTAGGGGAGTTTGCAGACAACCATATAGACCCCTCTTAAAAGTTAATTTGTCTGGCAGTCTGGACAAAACAATACTCCAAAGGTTAATAAGCATGAAATGAATGGCTTGGTCAACCCAAGCTAGATGATCATTTGGAAAAGGGAGCAGCTACTACTCTATTACATGCTGTTGCTCTTAAACCCGAACAAACCTGCTACCTAAGTGAAGAAGAGCCCGAAGAGAGGGGGCCCCAGCTCTTGTCTCTCAACAGCCTCTGGCCTTGGTCTCACGTAGTGCTTGAACTGCTTGACAGCCTCATGAGCTCTGCCGGCCTTTGCTCTCAGAGGAGCCCTGTGGGGTTTTTCCACAAATTAAGACCCAGTTAGTCAAGATGTGGTGTGCGAGCACCATGAGGGCTTGCCCATGCAACCTCTGGTGAGGAGGGGAGGCTGCAGAACATGGGTCTTCTCACCCAGGCTTGCCAGAAACCAAGAGCCACTGGAGGTGCTGGGAAGACCACCAAAAGTCTTCTGGGGCTTTGCTTTGTCCTCTTCTTTAAATGTGGGGAGTTTCTCTTTGTTTGTTTGGTTGGTTTGGTTTTTCTTTTCCTTTTTGCAAAGTGCATCTGAACCCCCCCTGGCCTGTTGCCTTTTCCCAGCTGAGATGGAAGTAGGCGCGTGCCTCCTCGCTTGCCCGCTGCAGAGAAATCACCTGTCGCTGCTGAGGAGAGCGAGGAGGGGGAAGCCCCTCCTGGCAGCAGCCAAAATCTCACTCTCAGGCAGCAGCAGCAAGATCGGCGGCCGCAGGCAGCGGCTCCGTGCTGCTCCCGCGCATCCCCAAAGGCTCTCTGTGCTAGGTGCGGATGGGCAAGCTGGGCAGCGGAGGGTAGCAGGGTTGGGGAGAGAGAGCGTGCAGGGTGGGGTATGCATCCCTTATTGCAGGCGGTGGTTAGAGCTGACCCCTTGCGCTGGGGGTCCCTGAGCCCCTCGACAGCTCCTGACACTGAGAAACTTGCTCGGCCTTTTCTGGCTTGCACTGGTCATTCGTGGCTGACAGATTTCCAAGTACCAGAAGTCCGACTGCTGCCCGCGCTTCTACAGAGACCAGGGTGGTGACAGCTGTGTTTGTGTCCCGGTAATATAATAAATAGCGTACTTCTGCAGAAATTGTATTTATCATTTTGATGGCTTTTCCCTCCCCCGCAAGACTGACTCAGAAGTTAAATCAAACTTGTGGTCACGTAGAGTCCCCTGTGCTTTACACGGACCATTTACTCGGTCTGAGATACTGCTGCAGAGGACAACTCATTCCATTTTGCCTGCTGCCGACACCAAAGAGGACCAGTTAGTCCGATACCTCATTGTATGGGGTTTATCAGATGCAGACAGCATCGCTCTGGGCGCAGCAGATACCAGCATGGGACCCAGGTTGGGGGAAAGTGATATGCCAGAAAATGGGATAGAGGGCTGGCGGCACAGCTGGTGGAGAGAGGGAGATGTGAGGGGAAGAGCTGGCAGCAAGGCAAGGTGAGGCCGGGCCAAGCCAGGGCCTTGCTTAAAATGGCCTTTGTCACCTGGCAGCAGCAATTCTGCATGCCCTTTTTATTTTCCTTCTTCCGCTGAATTACTTTAAGCAAACAGAAGTGAACCAAAATGACCTTGCCTTTTGCCCTGGGTTTGGCTCGGGGAACTGGCCCCCTCCGGTAAGTCTCCGGGAAGACGGCTTGTGCCTGTGCCTGCACGTGTGCGCTGGTGGATCCTGCTCCTTACTAAGCCCTGGAGAAGTCTGTGGATGTTTTAATCTTAAATCCTGGCACCGGACAAGTCAGTTGTTCATGTGCATCGTCAGCTGTGTGGTGTCCCCGTGCATAGCAGCTTCTCTGGAGCGAGGCTGCGTGGGCAAGGGTTAGGGTAATGGCCGGGGAGGGTGGCTGGGGCTCTCGTCCTGCCCCGCCGCTGCATGTCGGGTTAGAGGAGCCCCCAAAACAGTCTTCGGCATTAAAAAAGCAGCCTCTTGGGGAGGAGTTGCATGGCTGCCCGGGATACCAGTCCCGTCTCCTGTCCTGGAGCCTCTGGCCCCAGGAAGGGGCTTCAGGGCTTGCCAATCCCAAGTCACAGCTCAGGTCTGCGTGTCCAGGACCCGAGAGCTGCGCCTTGACTGAGACCAGAGGTTTTGGGATCTTGGCCGAGAAGAACCAGGTAATAACCCTAGAAAAGCTGGCGCAGTGATTTCTGCTAAAATTGCGGGTCCCGTGTGGAAGGCTACTTGACAGCTCAGGATCTTGCTTGTGGATGAGGCTGCTGCCGGGCAGACCCGGGTGGTGCCAGGGACGGCTTGGAGCATCTCCCCTGTGCCTACCTTGTTGCAGGCTATAAGCGCTGGGAGAGACCCTCCTCGCATCCCCGGCTGCTGGAGCAGCCGGGGGGACCGGCCAGGGGAGCTAGCAAGCATCCCTGGAGCCCCAGGGGTTTAAATGAAACGTCTAGACCTCTGAATTGACAGCTCTCTTCTCTTCCTGGCTCCTTTCATCTCGAGGAAAGGAAACCAATTTCCTTTGCAAAGTAATCTGAGCTCCAGGAGTTAAAAGTGCTATTTAAAGAGCTAGGCAATGTTGTTGCACGAGGCGCTTACAGGCTGGAGAAAGCTCTCCGCCTCAGTGTGTAAAAACTAGGCCAATAATGGTTTTCTGCCTCACACAAGCTGGTGAGAATTAATTAATTTTAAAAGCAGTTTGAAACACAGCTACAACATAGGTGTTAAGTTTTATTTATTAATATTCCATATTCAAAATACAAGACTAATTACTTACGTGCATGGCAAAGAGTGCACTTTCTATGCTATTAATTCAGTTTTAATGGTTTAGGTAGTTCTTACATTTATGTGTACGTCAAAAAAAAGTGTTGCACGAGATAAAAATTGTGTGCAGGGCTCTCTTACGTGGGATCTGTATGGTGCTGTTTCAAACTCATTTTATGCTGAGCTTGTCAAGACCAAACATCTGGCTTTTGCTGTAGCATGCAACGCCTCCTGAATTGTCAACTCCCCACCAGGAGGAAGAGGCTCAGGAGAAGTGCGTGGAGGTGGAGGGGTGGGAAGGAACCAGATTTATTCCCTGTAGTTTCATTGTCAGTGACAAGAAGGCAGAAGGGGTTTGTGCTTGCTGTGGAGTGGGTTGTGGAGCCCATGTAGGTCTCTGAACTTGGGATGTAGAGGTCTTCCAAATGCATGGGTAGGGATGCAGGGACACACGCTCACCAGAGGGCTTTAGGCAAGTCTCTGGGTATCACACGGTCTTTGCTGATGCTTTATCCCCCCTGCAGTTAGACCCCGTTTCCAGAGCTCTAACGAGTGATTAGTTTACAAACAAAATAGTGGGAACTTGTAGACGTCTTTGGCCATTTTCCACTTGACCCAGTACATAGGTTTGGGTTTAGATGGGCTTAATTATTTCTCCGTGTGTACGTGTGTCAATGGTTTAGGGAAGGCATCCCAGTTTTACACGCTATGAGGTAGCAATTTGTCTCTTCCTACATGCTTGTGTCGTAACTCATTTAAAGGGGCCTGGCTCTGAGTGGAGCCCCGAGTAGTGAATATGTTTCCTGTTCCGCTCTAGAGAAAAAAAGCCTTTAAGAAGCTCAAAAATGAAACTGGAAAATAAAAATATTCTTTGGAGCATTTTCTCCCTGCCAAGTCTGGTAAAGTAGGAGAGAGAACAGGAAACCCCTGGAAAGTCTAGCTATGGAGAAATTGTAGCTATAAGGAGATATAGATATACACCCTAATGTATGCAGGAGATGTGAAAGTTCTCTGCTCCAACTTATCTAGGTGTTGCAGTAAACTCCGACACTTCCTAGTGCTTCAATCACATGCACAATGAGGACTTCAACTAAAGACGATAAGATATGGATGGAAAGAATCCCATTTGCTCCCCTCGGCTTTGAAGGGGCCCGAACTGGAGTTCAGAGAGGCAGTCACCAGGCTTAAGGGGGCTAAAATTTAAATGCACTGAAAGTAAAATAGCCTCAGTTTGGGTGATTTTTTTAAAGAGAAATGGGTGCCGCTAAAGAAAACTTGGTAATGCACAAAGTTCAAAGTTGGTCTTTGCTACGAGAGCAAAAGAGACACCCGAAGGGTGATTCAAAATTATAAACAGAAATTGGAGACGTGCCCATTGTGATAGTCTGAGCTCGGCTTAGATGTAGATAAAGAAGGAAAGTTAATTTTTAACTTTAACTAAGATTTTTGCACATTAAAAGATGTGTTGTAATTCCCTGTGATGCAGCGTAACGAGGAACAGAAATATATTTAATGATTTCATGTTTGTCTCAAAATGTGTGAATCTGCGACTTCTGTGTTGACTGTTTGTCACTGGATTTATGTCTGTCTCATCCACGCTTGCCACTGCTTTTCTGAGAATTGCTGTTTGCCTCCAGATAAATGCATATTAATACTGGCTCTCCTTTAGCTACCCACACGCTAAGGGAAGGGGAAACGACAGGCAGATTCTCTCCACCCTGGACGAAAGTGCCATATGCCGATGGTATCCATTCCACCCGTGCCCCCGTAGCTGATGTCTCCCGTGGGCTCAAGGGGACTATCGCTGCCCAGAGCCCCTCGCTCCGTTCCTCAGTGCCTGGGTCGGGGTGGGGAATTTCCTTCCAAGGGGCATGTGAGACTCTTCTGTCTTATGGGGTGATAGGCATTTTCTTCCTTGAAATTACATTTTCCTTTTAACCCAGACTCATTATTTTTGTGGACTTCATTTCCGCCTTGTATGTGTATTGTGAGCTGGAAAAGAAATCTTTAAACGGTTTGAAGCTGCCGCTGACTGTAAGGTAACCAGAGCTGACAGTGGGCTTGCGCACGCACAGAGCTGTAAATCACTTAAATGTATTGCACGTAATTTCCTGGTGCCTGCTCTCCCTGGGAGCAGAGCCCTGCTGGGATGAATGTCATCCCAGCATGTAAGCTCCTGGGTTTGATGCTCCTTTTGTTTGCAGGGGAAATGGGGCTCGCCTCTGCCAAGACGAGGGGAACATTACGGGCTGCCACAGGGACACGAGCCGCCTGACTTCCTTGTAGCCTTTCCCTCTTGCAGCCTCAGGGATCTTGTACTTTCTCCATCCCGCAAAATGCCCGGTACTTTATTTCGGATGTGCAGGGCGGGTGGGAACTCCCTCCTCAAGTGCTGCTTCTTAAATGGGCAAACTTGTGGAGAAGGGGTCTCTGAGTGACTGAGGGCACTGTGTTCCCGTGTGTCCCCTGGTAACTTGAGATGAAGCCTCCCAAGCAGGAGAGAAAAGCTCTTTATTTCACGCTGGAACTGTCTGGAAGAGATTTTTATTGTGTTAGTTACGTTAGTTATTAAGTAAAATTTCCATGCCCTTGCTAATACATGCAGATCAGCGTTTGATAGTTTAAAACACAAAGCAAGTAGACCCTACCCCCCAAGGTAAGAACACAAAAGAGTTTCAGAAAATCTCAAAGCAGTCATTTTTTGAGGTTATCCGTCTGTGCAATCATTGCAACCTCTGCTAAACCACCGCAGTGCCAGCAGCCACCGGGAGCAAGGGGTAGCAATGGTGGCTGCCACCGGAGAAGCAGCCATTACCACTCCCGGGGGTGTTGGACTCGGAGCGGCGTGGAGGCACCACTCCCTTCGCATCGCAGGCACTTAGCCTGCCATGCTTTTCTGTAGATCCAGTCCCATCTGGCTCCAAGAGCTGCCAGCAGATCTGGATACCTTTGTGAACATAGCTTTTTTTTTTTTGCCGCCTTTTTTTTTTTTTAACCCGGGCATGTTACACAACTACAGTGTGTATTTATTTCTACCCCACTACTTCCTCTTGAAATTATGCAAGCTGTTTAAATCTCTCTGGCATTTTCATGGAAGGGTGGATTATGTGGGGTGTGGGGGTGTGTGTAGCAGCTATATAGTTTCCTACTGCTGATTTCCCCTGGGGAAGGGGGACCAAACGCCCGCACCATCTGCACATCTCAGGAGGCTTAAGAACTTGGCACCCTGAAAGTCGGCTAAGTGGGATCCAGTGCCCCAAAGGCTGGGCCAGAGGATCTCGAAAGGGAGCTAATTAGTCTCCGTCCTTTTGAGCTGAAGATCTGGGACTGCTTGACAGTGATTGCAAGAGATATCTGTCCTTTGGGAGCTGGGCACGGGAACAGATGGGGCACGCGAGCCAGCAGATAAAAGAAACACCTATCCTGGGTCAGTGCTTGCTCTTTGTATCTGTACCAAAAGCCCGATTCTTCCGCAAACACTCATTTCACAAAACATTGCAAACATTGCGTTAGGAAACGCTGAAAAAAACCAAAAATAATCTGGATGTAGATCTTGCACCTGCTGTGAAGTGACCGTGCCTGGCCGGCGCTGGGTGAGGTGCTGCTTGGGGGTGAGAGGCGAGGGCGGGCGGGCAGGCATCTCTCATGCTTTGCTTCCTCCGTGGTCAAGTCGCGGCAGCCCCCGGACTGACTGCCCTCAGCCTGCCTCCGCACGGCTCGCGGGAGAAAATCGCCTGTTCCTGCCTGCTAGCTGGCCTCCCCGCTCCAGGTTTGAAATGTACACTAATAAAGGAAGAAAATCTCATTAAAAGTACACTGATCAGACTTGTATGAGATCCCAGCTCTTCTAGCGCTGAAGTTGCTGAGGAAATTGAAATGTAGCTTTCTTACGCTAACTCTCTGCAAAAAAATTACCTCTGTGGAAAAAAGCTTCCAAATTTGGGCTCTTAAAGGTAGGCTCCAAAATCCCTTCACAGCCAGCTAAGCACCCACGACCCAGGGCAGCTGGACCCGATGCACCCCTAGCGTGGCTGGGCGTGGGGACAGTGCCTGCATGGGGAGCAGAGCGGGATTTGGGGAGCTCCCTCGGCACTGAGCCCAGCCCCACTGAGCCCTTGAGGTTTCCATCGGCTCCGCCAGTCTGTTGGGAGCTCTGCTCTGCCGGAAACGAAGTTTTTGGCATGGAGCGAGCAGAGAAGGGGTGGGTCGAGGCACTTCCCTCCGAGCCCCACAGTCTTGGGTGCTCTGGACACAAAATTAGCAGTCCTTGGTGGGGTCCCTCGCATCCACCGCACTTTTCTTTCCTCTCATGGTTGGGTAGATGAAAATAAGAAGACTGCTGGTGCTGGATTATTTTTCTCCCCCAAAGTGCATGTGCTGAGGAGCCTCTACATATTTGCATCTGCCGGGCATGCCAGTGGATTTGCAGCATAAGCAATGCAGGAGGATGGGTAGCACTGAGGTCAGTTCACATCCATGACACATTTCAGCCTGTATCTTCTTTTCTCTGCTCTATTCTTTTCTTCTTCCCCTGGAAATTCAGCTGCTGCCGTCAAGGTTTGTCATGACATTATGCAGGACAAATAAATACAATGAAATGATACTTTGAGGGCAAAAAAGAAAACAAAAAATCCTGACTAGTTTAGAGAAGCAGCTTGGCAAACTTTTGATGGAGCTATGGCTTTCCTTGACAGTGTGTGACTGGTCTGGACAGCCAGAGACATGCCTTCAGTCCCCGTGTTCCCAGTGCCAAACACAGCATTGCTGCTGGTCCCAGGACACAGTAGGTGGGTGTGCTGCAAAGCCACCTGATGTTTGGGGAGTGTGGCGTTGATTCAGGTGTGATTCAGTTCTTCCTCCTCTCTCAGGCCTTTTGCATGAATAAAGCACGTCTCTGTCTCAGCGTCCTCACAGGTGAAAGGGCTGGGGAGGAGAGGGGACAGGGCAAGGAGAAGGGAGCAGAAAAGCCAGGTGTGGGACAGGGCTGAGGAGAAGAGGTTGATCCTCCTCCCTGCCTAAGTCCTCTCCAGAAAGTTCTCCAGGGTGTCCAAAGGTCCCTGTCATGATTGCTGCTGCACCTCCTTCTGCAGACTGGCAAACTCTTTTCCGTATTTTTGTCAGGCCATGTTTGGAGAGCAGGGGAGGGGTAGCGTGTCTCCCCCAACATCCTGATCCAGCAGGATGCTGGGGGGAGAAGGGAAATTGCTTCTGCTCGGTCCCTATTAACACTTTCCCCTCAGTGTGCCTTTGGCTGCCTGTTTCTCCTAACTGGCACCTCCAGCTTTTAGTTATATATCATGGTTATATATAAAATATTTTAATATTCTAGGCTGGGCTGCATTTGTAGAGTAAATACCATTCACCCTAGAACACACAACGCTTGCTGATGCATCGCACAGCTTCTGGTACAAGCAATTTCAGTTTGGTCTTCCCTCACACTGCGCTGTTTTAAAACATTTACGTAAAATGGAAGAGAAAGTACTTCAGGCAATGTGTGTGTGCATGTGCAATCACAGTGTGAAATGAAGGATGCTCGTAATAACGCAGGGCGTGATGTACTTCCATAAGGACCAAGCCCCCAGCACTCTGCAAGGGGGGGCAAGCCCAGCAAGCTGCGAGAGCCTTGACCCACCAGCGCGGAGGTGGTAGGGCGCGCGGGGGCTGCTGGTGCGCCGCGGGGCGGCATGGTCATTTGGGGTGCAGGCAGGGGTGCTGCCAGCAGCGGGGCACAGGCTGGCATCGTCACCCTCCTCCAGGTGCCTGGGGCAGAGGATAGGCATGGTGGGCTGGGACCAAAGGTGCGTGAGGAAACGAGCCGTGCCCAAGTGTTTGTCTATAAAAGGTCAACGCAGGCAACGGCACACCCAGTCTGACTCGTTCAGTCGCATCGTGCACCGTAGACATGTAAAGCTCCCGTACCTGAGTGCAGACCTCCCTAATTCCTGCCGTCCCGTGCATGGCTGTGAGGAGTTTCTCCAAGGCTGGGGAGGCAGGCTCCTTGGCCGCAGCGGGCTCACCATCTGCGAATCCTCCTCTCTGCCTCTGCAGAACCTATTTCTTACTTGAGCCAGCTTAACCAGGCTGGCTTCAGGTCTGTCAGGCTGCTCTCCCATGCCCAGCCCCTGAGGTGCCTGTTGTGGGGAAGGGTCCCCACCTGCCTGACACCCAGCATGGCCCCCTGGCCGATTGCTGTCGGAGGGTAATAGGGATGGATGCTAATGCTGCTGGTTCCCAGCCCACCTGGAGACAGCTCTATTTATGTCTTGATCTTTAATGGTTAATCATTACACTTTAGATGCATCCTCCTGACATGTATTTGTCCCTTCTGGAAATAAGTTTAGCCTCCTGAGACTGAGTGAGTAATGGTAAAAAGGAAGAAAAAGAGAAACTGAGCTGAGCATCTCTCATGCCCACGTGCAGTACCTCTGTACTATCAGACCTAGGGTATTTCGGAAGGTCCCAGTGCCCTACGCCGCAGTAGGGCCGTGGAGGAGGCTGAGCGTATCGGCCACTCGGACGCTTAGGGCACCTTTCCAGAGTGCAAGTCCTTGGGCAGGGAGATGGGGAAGGCACCACATGCTCCCTTCAAGGCTCAGAAACGCTGGGCAGATCCACTACCACTGATCAGTTAGGGGCAAGGCGGGGTGAGACTGAGGTCTCATTAGATTGGTGTTACTTTTATTCAGCTCATATATTTAGAGAGGGCAGAACTCTGCGCAGCAGCCATCAGTACCCGGCATAGGGCCAGACTAGATGTAAAGAAGAAATTTGTTATGAAGAGGGTGGTAAAACACTGGAACAGGTTGCCCAGAGGGGTGGTAGATGCCCCATCCCTGGAAGCATTCAGGGTCGGGATGGATGGAGCTCTGAGCGACCTGATCTAGTTGAAGATGTCCCTGCTCATTGCAGGGGGGTCCTTTAAAGGTCCCTTCCAACCCGAACTATTCTATCATTCTATGATTCTATGACAGGGCTTCCGCTTGGGATTCCCCAGCCTCATCCTGCAAGACAGAGCTCCCTCCTCTGAGGAGAGAGCAAACCTGGGTCCCATGTGGTCCGTCCTCAGCTCCATAACACAACAGCTGCTCCGGGCAATGTGCAAAGCTGCTGAAAACATGCAAATGCCCTTTTTTGTGCAGGGAAGCAGAGGCTGCTGCTTCTTTCTTTGGGAAGTCCTGCAAAACAGAGAGGAGGAAGGAGCCGGACCGTTGCCTGGCAGATGTGCTGCTGGGAGTTTGAGCTGCTGCTGGAAAGTCTTGAAGGAGACTTGTTCAGCTCTAGGACACATCTGATTTAACAGCAAAGGGGAAAAACGATTGCTTGAGCAAAGGCGAGCAGACCTAAAATGTAGAAAACAGCTATGGGTTTGATCATGGGACCACAGGACGGAAAACATGGATGTGGGGATCACAGGAGAAATCATTATCTGGAATTTGATAATATGGCATGAAATAGTCCCGTGATTTCCCAGTCCCAAGCTCCCCAGTCTTGAGCTTGGTTTAATAATCACAGCTTAGCTGTAAACTAGGAGGAGGGCTTTTCCTTTTCACTGTGGGTTGTTCCAAAGGACCTTGGAAATCAGTTATGTTATATTTTCAAGCTTATCTATAAAGAGTTTTAAAATGTTTGAAGATGATCGCATAGGAAGGATTTGAGAAGAATGCTTATCTTGTTTTAAGGAAAAAGTTTAGTGTAGCTAAACACTTGGGAGCTGAGAAGTTCGGCCACTTTCAAACTTTTCTCCTTGCTAAAAATGGCACCCTTGGTGTGCAAGCCTGGGCCACAGCTTGAGAACTGGATCCAACACCTGCGAGTGGTCTTAGTTGTTCTTCTCTTTTTTTAGCTCTTTTTAGTGCTTTTTAATGTGCTGGTGAATTCTGACATACAGCCGTAACTTTACTATGATGGGCCAAATACATTCAATATCATATGTAATAAACCAGTATATAAAAGATACTGTCTTGATATTCTCATCTTTTGTTTGGGTGTTATTTGGCATTCTGATGGATTCGGTATATATCTGTACCTCCTTTCAGCCACTTTATTTATTTTTTTCAACTTTCTTAATACATAGACATAAGATTTTCTCTTTCAGTTAGAAGCAAAGATCATTTCACAGGACCAAGGTGGAGTTATTCTGCTATTTGTGAGAATGCCAGTCAGAAAACTCTTACAATATTTCTTATAAAAATGTGTATTTTCTTTACAAAAAATATTATACAATTCTGTAAAATCTCTAAGATAAGAGTTAAAGCAAACCTATTTAAAAGCGAAGAGGAAAAAATAAGTGAAGTCATCAAAAGAAGGCTGAAATGTTCATAAATTCACATATCTCTAGGAGCGGGTGCTTTAGCTGGCATACCAAGTGCCACAGAGCTTTCGATAAAAGCCTGAGATCTGGCTGTGTGGCTGCTAACAAATTAAAAAGTGCAAAAACATGTTTTCAACCAGGGATAGTTTTACCTTTAATTGAAATCAGCAAAAGAGGAAAACTGTGAACCTGGCCATGCAGATCATGGGCTGGGAACAGGATAATCGGCCTGCCTGATGAATTTCCCAGCGCCAGGGGTCTAGCTGCTCTTCTCCTCCTGACGGAGGGACAGAGAGGAAAGTCCTTGCAGAGGATGACTTGGTGGTGGACCATGTCCCCATGCCCGGAGAAGCTCTCTGGAGAAGTCTGGTATCCTCCTGGTTGCAGGAGGTGCCCTGGGTGGGGGAACTAACTAGCTGACCCAAAATTGGGAGTGGGAGGTAGATCTCTTTGAAGGTCTTTTTGCATTGGAAAGAGGGAGATCGTCCTTTTAAAGAAAGCCATCTGGTGCCGTGCTTTCTCTCCCTTCCCGAGCCCAGCTTGGCCCTGGGGAAGCCAGGTGGGCTCAGGGAGCCGGTGGGGCCGACGTGTTTCACGTGGGCAAGTCCTCTGCTTGAGCTGTGCCCTGCGCAGGGTCCTGAGCCCTCTGCACGTGGCTATACAAGTGCAGGGGATTGTCACCTCCTCGCTGGAGTTACGCGTGGTGGGAAGGAAGCATTTAAACTGCTGCCCGCTCTAGGGGCGGCTTTTCGGATGAATAACAATATAGGTGGTGGGTTGCCAGTAACGCATGAGGGCAGGCTGGAACGCAGAGGGAACCTTGCAGGAGTTTTCCAGAAAGGCTGTGTGTGCTGCCGACAGGTTCCTGAGTTTTATTCGTTAGCTGCATTTTTAATCAACTTGGGATTAACCAGATTAACAGTGACTTCAAATCCAGTGAGCAAGGAGTGGAGAAACAACAACAACAAAAAGGAAACAACACCCTTTATTCCATATCGATAAAAGACGAAGCTTTGCCGCTCACCTAAAATTAAGTGAAGCCGATGGGTCGTTAGCAGTGGTGTTACAAATGGTGAAATTCAAACGTGAAATGCTTCAGGTTTTGGACAGAGCCTACTGCCGAGGTCAGCAACGTAGTGAAGCGCCGGCGTGTGACAGCCAACTTCCCGCTCCTGCGGTACCCCCCAGGAAAGGCGGGGGGTGTTATGTGCCCCGGACGAGAGGGCTGGGACTCGGAACACGTGGCTTATCTTCCCGCTTCTCTGTTTAACGTGCTCCTTACTCCTGGGCCATGTCAACAAACTTCTTTCTTCACTTCAATCAATGGGCTTGACTCCGTGGAGCGTTGTGATACTTAAAGTAGCCGGACAAAGTGGCTGAAATATGTTATCTATGTGTAAAGTGCTCTTTTTTTTTTTTTTCCTCTAAGATAATAAAAGTGGCTGGGGAAACCGGGTGCCTGGAGCACTGGGAAATGATGACAAAATTAACGATGGCCATATGGAGAGGCAAATAGGAGCAAACCCCATCTTATTACCATTGGGAGCGCAGACATGATGTTTCTGGGAGGGGGGCTATGCATGTTTCCAGAGATTCTCACTAGAAGTAAATGCTTGTACGATGAAGCAAAATTTCCAGGCGAAAACAAAAAAGCAGAAATAAATTTCCTTATCTCTGTTGAATATGAAGAAGGCTGAAGTGTGCTCCTGTGCAGAAGGTGAGCAGAAACCTGAGTACTATTTAGGTCAGGCTGTAAATCCACTGAAGCCAGAGGTTATTCACAGGAATTACGAGGCTAACAGCACAGATCCTGTTGTAAAATTGAACTTTAGCTTTTACTTATTTCTCGGCAACTGTTCCAGGTACTGGCCACTTCTCAACATCCTCTTAAGTATTTTGCCTTGGAATAGAAATCTGGAGATTATTTCCATGTAACTAAATATTTATCCTGAGACTTTTCAATGATTAACGTGCATTTAATCCCCTACCTATGTGATTGAACATGAAAATGCAAATACCTAAATAACTAATTATATCCTTGAAATCTGGTTCTCTTTTTCGCCTTTTTTCCCAACTATTTTACGGACGTTTTCCCCAAAGCAAAAGTCTGTTATCTTGGCATTCCCTGCCAGCCCTATCAACCCTTCCAGTTGTCTCTGCAAGGGAAGGAGTGCTCTGGCCCTTGGATGTGCGCTGACCAAGAGCCAGTCCCCCAACGCAACATTTCTCCTACGAATGAGTCACTGGGCAGCGAGCTGAGCGGTGTGCATTTTCCCTGCTCTGCACGATAAGGCATGACGTGTACTGCGGATCTCGAAGCCTCTAATGTAATTTAAACCTGCTTGTAACAGAGAACAGAGAATAATATCAAACTTCATTTCGGTGAGCTAAAGGGAGAAGGTGCCATCTGCTCTTTATATTGCTGTTAATGAATATGCAGAAGAGACGGACCCACTCGCCACCCAAGCGGCGGGGCGGCCAGTGCACCGCGCTGCCTTAGGAGCAGCAGAAGGAGCGATCCCCAAAGGGACGTTCTTGCAGCACGGCCACCACCAACCATCAGGTGCAGACATGTCCCTGGCCTGGCCCCCCAGGAAGAGGGTGCGCGGGCAGTCGGACCCCGAGTTAGGATCTGCGGTCGCCTCAACGTCGGGAGACAGCTTTAAACTGGGAAGGGGTGGGGGAATCCCATTTATGCAGCCAGACCCTCCAGCAGGAACCAAAGTGCTGCAAACTGTCGTGGTTTAGCCCCAGCCGGCAGCTCAGCCCCATGCAGCCGCTCACTTGCTCGCTCCCCCCCGGTGGGATGGGGGAGAGAATCGGAAGGGTAAAAGTAAGAAAACTCCTGGGTTGAGATAAGAACAGTTTAATAATTGGAACAAAATAATAGCAATAATAATAATGAATTGTAATGAGAAGGAAAACAACAAGAGAGAGAGAGGAACAAAACCCAAGGGAGGGAAAAGAAAAAAAAAATTATACAACCGCTCACCACCTGCCAACCAACGCCCAGCCAGTTCCTGAGCAGCAACCGCTGCCCCCCGGCCAACTCCCCCCAGTTTCTATACTGGGCACGATGCCATATGGTATGGAACAGCCCTTTGGCCAGTTTGGATCGACTATCCTGGCTGTGCCCCTTCCCAGCTTCTTGTGCACCTGGCAGAGCATGGGAAGCTGAAAAGTCCTTGACCAGTGTAAGGCAACAGCCAAAACATCAGCGTGTTATCAATATTATTCTCATACTAAAATCCAAAACACAGCACTATACCAGCCACTAGGAAGAAAATTAACTCTATCCCAGCCGAAACCAGGACACAAACATGGAGAGCAGCTGGAGGAGGCTCCGCTACGGCCAGGCACTACGCACAAGCAATTGGTGCCAGAAAAAGAGCTCTTCTGCTCCTTGCGGTAAGCAGCGCATTCTTAATCATTTGCAGTTAACTCAGATTAGCTGTGAAAATGCATGGCAGAAGCTTCAGCGTGGTGCGTGTTATGTCAACAGGAAACGAAGGAGATGTACATCTTTTTGCATGTGTAGGCAAGGGAGGAATGGTTGGCAAGTGATCTTGAGCTGCAGAAATACCTTTATGATTTTAGGAGCAAAGTCTGTGATAAGATCGTGTTATACCAAGGGTTTGGACTGAGACCTTCTGGGAGAGATTAAAGGAAGGTGCAGAATTAATGAGTGACAAAGAATGAAAGCTTGTCAAGAAAGAGAAGTAAATCATGGAAGGAGGAGGACAGTGTCTTGACAGAAGGGACAAAGTAAAAAATCAAGATACTGCAGGTAAAGGCTTGTTGCAACGTGTCATGTGAAGTTCAAAGTCAGACTCTAGCAAAAAATGGCATGTGAAGAGGCACAGCCTGTGACAGCCAGCATAAACTAACCCCCCAGTAGGTAAAAGTTGTGCAAAAATAAAATACATTACATTGCTATGCAGAAGAATTTGCAAGAATCAGTGGACTATGCATAGCCTGGACAGCGAAAGAGGAGGATGCTCCTACCTCAAGCAAATCCTGCAGAGAAACAAAACCAGTGCAGGCTGAACCAGCCATCTGAAGGAAGGAAGAGGAGTAGCTGTGAATCCCAAGCTAGACACACACAAGAACGGTGCAGATGAACTGCGGTGGGTGAAAAGATCCAATTTCCAGCAACTGCAGACAGAAATGCTATTTGAGTTACAATGCTGTCATGCCTCTGGTCTCATCCAAAGGATGTGTTCGTGCTGGGCCAGAGCAATGAAGGAGGGATCGGAGGGATGTCCTCCAGGGGACATGGATGCTCTGAATGCGAGGAAAAGGTGGGAGAACTCATGCGGCGGGGCTTTGCAGGGCCTCCTGGTACACAGTGCTGACCCACAGGAGTTCAGAACATGAAGCACAGTCCTTGGTTCTGGGTATTTTCTGAACCACAGGGTATAGCCCTTTTCCCTCTGCATATCAAACCTTGGGCTCTGGCTTCAGGAAGAGGATCATCCCCCAGGACGACTGGGCAGTGCCTTCGTGCTGTAACTATACCTCCAAATAAAATGGAAGAGGGTCACCTCTGAGCAGCCCACTGTTGTCCCTCACAGTGGCAGACCTGTCCTTTCCCTCCCGGCAATCTCAGGGTGCCTTCGTGGCATCCCCTTCGTGCCTCTGCCCCCTGCCCCTGCCCTCCCCTCCCTGTCTTCCAGGCAGCTGCCTTGTTCTCACTGGTCTGACACGAGCAGTTTCCAATGATCAGAACATAAAGACAGTTTTCTCTCCAATACCAGCTTCCCGGGGATTTTCTTTTTCTTTTTTTTTTTTTTTTTGCCAGACTGTTTGTTTACTAAAATGCTTGCTCTAAAAATATATGGCTCCTTACTTTATTGGTCCACTAGAGAAAACTGCATCATGTCTGAAATGCTTTAATAAGGATCTAAGGCAAGGGATGATCAAATAAATGATAATAAGAGTGTCAGAGAGGCATTCCCAGATCCCCCACCCTCTTCAGATGTCAGTATGCCACAATAACCAAGCAGAAGCAGGAAGCGGGTGTTGAAAGCCCATGTGATGCTCTTGATAGCCGGCCACCCAGAGCGGCTGTTCCCTGTCCTACTGGACACAGGTAGGACTTCTTATCACACCAGTGCTCCCAACCTTTCTGGTGACTAACAATGAGTTAGAGCACCAATGAACTTAACAGCATGTGTTGGGTTTCTTAATAGGCTTTTCCTAGCTACCCTTGGTCATCACTGCATGTTGGTTGAAGATGAAAAGTTCACGGTCTCTGGACAGTGGAGTCCCAGTCATGTCATGAGCCAACGCAGCAAGGAACCAGGTCATCCTTGGTAAGAGAGGCCTGAGTCTGAGTATGCCGGCTGGGGGAGCACAGGTGAGTTTTCAGGCAAGGGTCCCATGCCTCTGTGCAGCATGTGCTCCACCTTAGAGCACGTCTGCATGCAGAGGGGAAGGGATTTCCACTGGTGCTTCCGTACACATGGAAAACCCCTGCTTTCCTCCCAGTTCCTCTGTTGCCAAGGCCACAGTCTTCATAGGAATTGCATGTGTTGTCGGGGCTTTGTTAGGACCACATACCTCTTTTACACAAGGCTTTACCCATAGACTTCTCTGTAGCACGTTACATACCTCCAAGTGGCAATATTTGATGTTGACCACCACAAACCTCAAAAACTAACTCCAGAAATGATGGATACATCCATAGCTGTAGGTCTGGATGTCCTCATGTCCTGAGAGAGAGAAGCACCCTGCTCTGAGCTCTGCCTTTGTGCCTGGCAGGGCGCAGGGGTTGCTCCCGGCAGGGAGCGGAGGGGAAGACCCTCTGGCTGAGGTGTGATGGAGGCCCCTCACAAAGACCCTCAAGCTCCTCTTAAAGGGAGGAAAAGTGCTAAAGGCAGGCTGGGAGGCTGGGGACAAGGCTTCTCCGAGGATTTCCAGTGGAGCTCTTCCCAGAGGCTGAGCCAGGACCCTGCTGGTCTATGTCCGTTGCAGGTAGAGAAGAGTATCTTTCCACCATGGCTCGCTCCGGTAGCTCGGCCTCGTACAGCCCAGCCCCACATGCGCCCATGCAGGGCCAAGGGGCTCCCAGGCACCGGCCGCCTCAGCCTCCACCGAAGGTCGGGACACCTTCCCTGAACTCGGCCCTTCTGAGCCCTCTGGGTGGTACGGCCTCCAGTGAAGTCCCTCCATAAGTCTTCATCTCTCTGCCTTTGCCTTGTACTGAAAATCCAGCAGTTACTTCATATTTATAATCCACTGGGGCCTAGATGGCATTACCCCGTGTATCAAAATAAGCATATTATTTTATATCAAATCTCGTGTTGAGTCCACTCTAATGCTGCAAGTCAGCCCTTTCACCTTCACCCTCCTGGCACCACGTGCTGCTGGTGAGGAAGAATACTGCATTTTAGTTTACACAGTTAAAACCTTTGTGGCATAGGGCTGATTTACAGGATGCTTCTATTTTTTAAAAATAGAATCAGTCCTTTTCAAGCCTTTCTGTTTGTGACCAGGATCGAAAACGTATGTGGGAACGGCATAGGCAGAGCCCACAGCACCGGCAGTGACCAGAGCCCATCTCAATCACTCACTTCTGACGATCCATACCTAAGGTGCTGCATCTTTCCAAACACAGAGGAAGACGTGGTCTCTGCTCCTCAGGCACCCCGAACCATCACGGTGTGATTAGGACACTCAGAATCACAGGATGGGAGCTAAATGCTAAGATTGTCAATGGAATTGCTAATGAGGACCTAAAGATGAGGTGGTGAATGATAGCAGATCAGTAATTGCTTTTTCCCTGTAGTGACTTAGCAATTAGAAATGGAAGAAGAAAATCAGGATGAAATTTGAGAGCTGTGCTGTTTAGAGTACCTGCTTCTGTTTATTTTTAACCCTCTCTTTCATCCGTCTAATCCCTTCCGTGATGTTTTCGCTCCCTCGCTCTGCGCAGTGCTACATTATATTTGCAATGCCCTGTCATTCACATCATGTCTGCAAGCTGTCTTCTTCAGACATGAGCCCTATTTAGCCAAGTTGTCAGGCTGAATGGGAAAAATCTTAAATCAATGTATTTCAGCATGCAATCATATATAGGCTAATTTATCTGCTGCCCTGTTCAGCCTGCCAGTTTAAAATGAGGTCTTTCAGGCATGGTGCCTCTGAAAGTCTCCTGATTAACAGAGCAATTTTTATTGGTAGGGGGACAATGCGATTGTTTTATGGTAATTGTTATCATTTGGACCTGTGTATATGCAAATGGGGAAGATTAAAGTAAAGAAAATATAAAGATGATGAATATGCAGCACGTAGGCAAGATGGCAGAGGGACAGAAAGGTTTGCCATATTGATGTCCTCTGCCGTGGCCGGGGCGGAGAAGAGCTGGCTGCCTCTCCGGGCGCAGGGAGGTCCCCGTCCCACGGCAGCAGCCAGCGGGGCATCCGCCCGCAGGTGACAAAGCCACGTCCGCTCTCAGTCCTGCGTTCCCCTTGCCCCAGCCCTCCGCCCCACCACTGATCAAGGTGGCTGCCTCTCCTCCCTCCCCCAGCAAAGGGCTTTGGGGATGGAAAGTGGATAAACAGACAAAAAGGATGAAACGGTAGCACAGTCACGTCAGTGCAAGCAAGACTTGTTGAGATGGCCCCACTAGTCCTAAGGGTACAAGCCCTGTGGGCATGGAGCTTTCCGGCCCTCATTGGCATGAAACCATGCAGCAAGACCACCCCACTGGTCAACCTAATCCCTCAGCTGGGAAGAACTACCTCCGTAAATAACAAAATAGTCCAGTCTCTGTCCCTTCAGCTCTGCTGCCCCTGAAATCAAAAGCAAAACCCCTGAAATCAAAATCAAAAGCTGGGCCACAGCTTTCTCGCTGAAACCACCAGCAGGTCAGGAGCACGCAGATGCTCACCGAGCCTAGACCTGCCCGCTAAGAGCTGGACGGAGATCAGCAACTCACTCTAGATAAAGCGCCAAGCATGAGATCATACCCCTTTTTTTCCTTTTTTACATTACATTATTGAGGCTTGCAGGAAGGGGAGCAGGACAGCAAATTTTGTCTCTATTAAAAACATGTCAGGCTTTTTCTGCTTTGTAATATATTTCGGTATCTATCTGGGAGAGCGAGTCTGGCTGTTCTCTGCAGTTGCAGCTGCGCGGCCTGAGCCACTGCAGCCTCCCTTCTGCTCTGTCTGCTGTACATGAGGAGACCAGCGTAGCCCCTCCATTCTTCTTAATGTGCCACAATCCTCAGCTATTTCTTCTTGCCTTGCAAGCCTTAGCTACTCGTTCTCACAGCATCTCTGAGCTGCCAGTAGCTGCTATTCGCCTGCTCCATCTCTTTCAGGAGAGCTGCTAGAGTATGGACTGCCCCTGCCTTGCCCAAAGCCCCCGAAGAAGGGTGATGGCTGGCAAGAAGCTGCGTGCGGCAAGGGTCATGCCCGAGCTCGTAACGCATCCGTGGCTGGGACTGCTCATCGTTTTTGCAAAGGATTGCAAGCAATTTTACAAGTTTGCCAACATTTGTGCCTGAGCAGACTAGGCATGCAATGCTCTGGTGTCAGAGATGGTCTGCCTTCCACCAAGTACTGACTGACTGCTCGGGAGTCTGGTCCTGTCCTCGAGGTCAGGAGGGGACGTGGGGAGAGTGCACGTATTCCTTAAAAGTTTAATGACTTCAGCTGCCCAAGCTGAGAGGCAGTGCTTGCATATCAGAGGTTTGTCATGGGTGGGAAAAGCTGAACAGATTGAAGACGCATTTCTGTCTTCTTTTCTGTCCTGTTTCATTCCTCTTTTCATAGAATCATAGAATCATAGAATCGTAGAATCATAGAATCATAGAATCGTAGAATCATAGAATCATAGAATCATAGAGTCATAGAATTATAAAATCATAGAATCATAGAATCATAGAATCATAGAATCATAAAATCATAGAATCATAGAATCATAGAATGGCTTGGGTTGGAAGGTCATCTAGTCCTGTGTTTCCAAAATGTATTTACAGTTATTTCCCTATGAGCCTCTGTTGTTCTATGCTGTTGTGATTTCATTCACCATAACAGAGTGCTCGTCCCTCCCTGTTTGGTTTTGCATTTTGTTCGACCACTGTGTGGGTCATGGACCCAACCATGGACCCAGTCGAGGATATTCTCTTACCGCTCCCCTCCCTCGCACTCCAGCTGGCAGCACAGAGATTTAAAATCTAAAACCATCTCCACTAAGTGGAAAGGATGATAAAAGTGCTTTGCCATTGGGGGCTACCTCTGATTCTCTTGCATTTACCATGATGCAGGACTCTCCTTGCAGGCTCCTACCCCAAATCAGCTGAAATGTGGTGACTTGCTGCGGTCCCGGTGAAACAGCGAGTCCCTCACTTGCTGCGCTGTGCACTGAAGGATTGCTCCACTGGCTCCTACTGCCTAATGCAAGCTGCCCTTCTGTGCTAGGCAGTACCTTCAGTGGGAAAAACCTTTCCCAAACCTCTCATTCCTCACACAGTTCATCATTTGAGGTCTCTCCTCTAAATTAATCTGCCAAAACGCATCTTTGTTCCACAATTTCACCACTTCTACTGTTTTCAGTAGCGTTTTCCCTGACAAGTCGTCATGCTAAAGCCACAGACCCGTTCCGATATGCTCTTCTCTTTGAGGAGCATTGGCCAAGCACCTTGCATAAGGTACTTTCACTTGTGAAGTATGTACACCTGAAGACACGTTTCCGAGTTGTCCCTTCCCCGTGTCACTGGCAGGCATCAGCGTTAGGGATCAGGTAGCAGTCCTGTTCAACTCAGTCCCAGCAAGGAGCTAACTGCAGCTCACAGTCCAGAAAGACTTATTTTTTTAAAAGCTGAAAGCCAAATTGCTGGAACAAAATCCTACCATTTCAGCTGGAAAATCCGTTCAGCTGGAGCTGGGCTGCAGAAGAGGACGACTATCTCATTTTGCATAAGACACCAGCAAGTAACCTGATGATTTTCTGTGACTAATACAATAGATCATATTTGAACGGTCGATGGAGAGATGAGAGGTTTCATATTCTATTACCAAATCCCTGAGCCATCTGGTTCCTAATGACTTCTTTCAAAACAAAGGGAATAAAACGTCTGAATTGTGCAACGCCTTCTGACGTCCTCTCTTAGACAGAAGATGCCCATTGCTTCACATCAGCAAATGAGATCAATGCCTCCATCAATTACAGCTTCCATGCACCCCTTTCAGGTATTTCTGACCATGCGCTTGACGGCAAATATATCTTCCTTCTTGCTCAAGCTGATATCATCCATCACCAGGAACCAGAGGGTGGAAAGCAGAGGGCAGTGTCTATTGCCATGGTGTTCGTTTCCAGTGGGGCAGCAGGAGCATGAAGGCATGAAGGGGGAAAAACCTGTCAGGAATGTGGGGCTTGGCAGGGTGCCGAGGGCTGTGCCACCCATCCCAGCTGCAGCGACAGTAATAGACTGTGCTGGGGTGAGCAACGCACTGGGGGACACGTCCGTGTCCTCGTCCCTGTCCCCTGGGGTGGCAGCTGCTGGCTGGGCTCTGCCGCCAGAGCCGGGTGCTTCTGGGTGACCCAAGTAAGCTGGAGCCATAGGTGAGGAACGAGAGTCTTTCCTATTTCGCATCCTTTTTCTCTGCTTATGCTTGAACACCAGGAGCATGTGCGGTGTCTCCTTTGCTCACTGGTTGGCTCCTGCCACAGCTTGGCACGTTTTGGGGAGGATTCCTCAGAAATGCTCGGATGCTCACAGATGCTCACCTGCTTAAGGAGGGGTGCCCCGCGCCAGCCCGCATCCTGGGCTGGGTGAAATGCAAAGTGCAGACAGAAAACCACAAAGAAACAAAGTGTTTTAAAGGGAAAGCTGCTGCCTTTGCTTCCCGAGGCCAAGCCCCTGGCACAGCCCTGAGATGCCAGCGCAGCCTGGGTAGGTCAGCCGCGCTGCTGCCTTTTGAATTACTGACCCTGAGCTCAGTATCTACGGCAGTGATGGACTCAGGGGCTCTCGGCGGCCTGAGCAAAAGCCTGTGGTCACCAAAGCCCACGCTCACCGAACTGGTAAAATGACCCGAGCTGGTTTGCTTAAGTGATAGCTCAGTGATGTTTATTAGTTGTGGTTGCAGTGCAAACCTGCCCCAGGGAAACCCAGGCCAGAAGTTTATCCACCAGCGCTTTCACTGTTGCAAAGCTTTCGATGACGTGGGGTTTGCGTGTCGTCTAGCGAAGGCCCTGAGCCCCCTCCGCGTGCTGCAGCCTCTGCTCCAGGTGGTCCTGCACCACAGCAAGATGCGTGCAGAGGTGCTGAGATGCTCTGCCTTTGGTCCTGCGTGTCCTTATAATTTGAGTTAAAACCATACACAAACGAAAGGACATAAAATGGATATATTTATTATTCCCTGTTTATTGCTTATATAGTTTAGCCAAGCATATCATAACATTGTTTGTGAGATGCTATCTGGGATTACATATCCAATAAGTATGGTATATTATCAGCATCCTACAGCACTATTATGTATAATTATATATGTTTATAGATGCCCCATCACAGAGACCAGCGTAGTTCTTGGTTACATTTGTGATATGCTGCTTGTTGCGTCACATTCACAAATGATATGCTACCTCTAATTATGTACATTTATAGATGAATGCCGTATTTACTGTGCACTATAGTATTTGCATCATCAATCAGAGTCATCCTGTTGATAGGCCAGCTGATGTTTATTTCCTTAACATCTTCTGATTCTTTAAACATCTGTCTTTTAAGTGGTGGGTGCCTTACCACGGATTCATCCAGTCGTTAGACCTGACTTACACAACTGATTAACCCGGTCGGTGAAACCCTGGTTTCTCTACGAGCCGCTGGCCAAGCCCCCGGCCGTTTCCCACGGGCCAGGGTTTCACCGCCTATGGCTGGTCTTACACATCTACCCGATTCAGCTTATTTAGGAAGAGCGCTGTTCTTTGATGGGTTCGAGGTCACTGCAGAGATGAACTCAGCCTTCAGGTGAAAGGCTGCATGAGGGGCTGTAACACCACCTAAAATCTGGGCTGCCTGCTGTAGCTCCTCTGTATTGCTTGCTCAAGGGTAAGGATTCTTGGGTCTGCAAATAGCATTGGTCTGCTGTGCTCCTTTGGTCCTTTCCCTAATGCGTATTGAATCGCTTCTCTCTCTCTGCACTACATAATTTAGGACTGGTTGAGTACAGAGTATTTTATTTATTTATGTATTCAAATTTTTAAAATGCATCTCTAGGCTTCTTAGCAGTACACTGGGCGCCTACCACATAAATTAAAAATAACAGCATAAACTTAGACAAAGGACTATCCATAAATAACTCCTCCTCAATTCACACCCTTAGCAATAGCCTTAGCTTGGAACAGGGAAATAGATGGGCTTTACAGCCTGTTGGGAAGGTTAATAAATCTGGGCGCTGATGGACCAAAGGGGAAAATGAGTTTCAAAATTGAGGCACCCCCTCTCCATCCCTTTCATGGAGATGCCTTGCCTTGAACTCTTCACCCATCCTGGTCCTCAGTGGGAGATCGGATCCTGCTGGCCAGCTTAGGGCTAGAAACACGGACTGTCAGGGACATCTCACACTGCTACCGTGCTGCAAACTAGCTGACCACATTCTGATCACGTGAATATCTTATTTTTAAATAACTTTTGTCCACAGCTTCAAAAGTGATTTAGTTTAGCACTATATTTAGGTATCCAGGCTAAGACACATTAGAGAGAGCTGGATAGTCAGAAGATGGCTATTCACCCTTTTCTAAAGATCAGGCACTTTTTATAGATGTCAGATTGAGCACCAAAATCACTGGTTAGTTTTGAAAAGGTAAGTCTGTGTGTGTGAGTGTACAGGGGAAAACATCCTCTTTAGAAGCAATTTGCTGAAAACAGTTTTAGTATTTTGTTCCTGCCTATGGCAATTTATGAAACACAAATGAGCTATTGTACCGGTAGCGATGCTGAAATAAATCAGTCTAAAAACAGAACTGAAATTTTATTTCATTACTAAAGTAAATATAAAAGTGCTTTAGCACAGTTTCAAATCAGATTGGGGTTTGGTCAAGCTTGTTATAAATCCAATGATTGTAAAGCAAATGGCTCGAGATGGGCTCTCGGTAGAGCTCTGTTGCGAACACGGCTAATGGGATGCTGTGCGGTGCAGAGCAATAAGCAGAGAGAAGCGAAGGGGTGGATTTTGTGCCGGCAGTACAGTAATCAAAGGCCGTGAGACAGCATGATGTGTCCAGGTCTGCTGGCCAATTCTTAAAAAGGGTGCTGAGAAAATAGAGAGGGGGACAGAGCATACCTCCCAAACTGACTCACGGCCTGGAGAAAATGCCTTCCTCTGAGTAAGCAGGGGAGCGGAGGTTGAGCTCAAACCAGGGTCCTACCGCCCGCCTGTAAATGACGCTGGAAGACCATCGAGGAGGGCACGCCACAGAAGGGACATGCCTGCAGAAGGTGGAGTCTTCTGCGCTGGCAAAGACCAAGTGGTGAGACACATGGTGGTGGCTCTACCTCCCCAAGAGAGGGGCTGACTCCCAGCCTGGGGTACCCCCACTGGTAGTCCGGTACCCGCATCCACCCGGGGATCACTGGGGGCCGATTGTACAGATGTGCCTGTGCAGAGATGTTCTGGTACCACGGGCTCTTTCTTAGGGGCAAAAGCATATAACATCGACCAGCTGCCGGGAGCAGACGTTCACATCAGAAACACGGTGCCACCCACAGCAAGAAAGTCACAACTGGCGCTGGGTGGAAGCTGGGTAAACTTCATCTGGGGGGACTTTGGGAGAGGCTTGACAAACCACTGTTGCCTGCAACGTTCAGCCTGGGTGCTCCTGCCCTGGTGCAGGGTGATGGGCTCGGGGAGCTGGGGTGCTCCCTCCAGCCTGCACGCCCATCATCTTCTTCTTGCTCTCGGCTTGCAGAGCAGCCGGCGAGCTGCTTCAGCAACGTGAGGAGTAACCGTCTCACCAATGAAGCCGGTGGCACCCCGGCTGGCTGGATGTCCTGCAGCCGTTCTCCCGCAGGAGAAAGCCCCATGTTACCAATAGGGATCGGCTTCAGCTCGCTTCTGATTTCCAACAGGGGCCAGTTGCCAGCACACTGCCCGGCGAGCTGGCGGCAGCCATGCCCACAGCAGCTGCCCTCAAAGGTACAGCCCCTTCTTCACCTCCACAGGACTTCGGTGGGACTCCTGCTGGAAAAGCCCATGGGATAGTGCTTGCTTATTCCTAAAGCCTTACAGCCCAAAAGCCCATCTGATTTCTGAGAAGGCAGGACTTGATTCCGTCGGAGACTCGCTAACCTCTGTTAAGCAATGTGCTTTCCCTCCTCAATAGGAATATTTTCAAGCTGGTAGAGAGGGAGCTCCCTTGTTGTTATTGACCCACACTGGGCACACTCAGGGGTTGATTCAGAGATATGAAAGTTATGGGAAAGATGCTCGTTGATATGTAAAACCCTGCATCATAATGACCAATAAATAAGATCCGTTGCTGAAGGGGGAAGATTGAAATTACAGTTGCAAGTAATGTCATAGCAAGGTAGATGCCGCAGTCTGCGCAACATCCTGGAACTGACATGTTTTCTATATGCTGTGCTATACCCTCCTCTCGCAGCACCTGCGCTAATGTAAATGAGCATTACGCATGTTCATCAGCTGAACAATAAGCCCTGTGGAATGAATGATTCATTATAAAATGGTTTCTTTTGGAAGAGAAAGAAGGTTTTGTCTAGTTTTTAGAAGTACCACAGGAAAACTCCATTTATTTATGCCTGCTTTTGTTTGACAGTAGTTTCTTTGTTCATCTCTGCTTTTGCTTTTCTAGTGCCAGTTAGCAGCAAGGTTTGGCAATGGCAGCCAGGGAAAGAAAGAGGAGGCAGAATCATTGTCAAGAAGGAAAAAGAAATATGTGCCTAACAAAACAGAATTCAAGCTACATGTTTAAGCAAGCAAACTAAAGGCACAGAGACATCTGAAGCTTTTCTTCAAGTGTGTTTACATTTTCTAGTCATTCGAGCCTGTCATTTCCCACTGCAGGTCTGACTTCTCCTCTCAGGCTGTCCCTAACTCATTACCTTACCTCTGCTCGGAAGAAGTCCATCCTAAAGACCCGGTTGAAGTTTTGCTTTACAGCTGTGGTCTAGAAGGAGACGCTCTTTAATGGGCACAAGCAGATTTGTACCTGTTAAGGCTTTACCGAACGCACCGAGCAATCAGCGATAGCCGTTTTCCGCCAATACCCATCTAGAGGCTGCTTTTAGCCCAGCTCCTAAATTAACGAGCCGTGCCGGGAGGCCGTCTCGTGGAAGCTGACACAAGGGCCTGACCCCCCAGCACCTCCTGTGACTGCGAAGCCCCGGCGCGGGGAGCTCACGCTCTCCGGCACCCGCCACCTCCCCGCCCCAGTCCCCGGCAGCTCGCTGCAGCCGGCGAGAGCACGCACCCACGCAGCGCAACCCTGCCCGGCTCCCGAAGAAGGCAGCTCCCTTTCGTACTGCATATGAGAGTTGAATGCGCCTGCTCTGCTTGAGTTTTGGGATGAAGCTTCTCCGGACGTAACATAGTTCAGGGCTTCCCGGTAGCTACAAACAAGTGGGGTGTTTTATAAGCTATGGGAAAGCCAGGCTTGCGGGCTGAAGTTATTTGGGAGGCTTGGGACACCTTTGACTCCCACGGTTCACCTGTAACTTCTGTACACTGCCTCACCTGGTGTTTTCTCTGTAACGTTTGTCCACAAAGTGAATTTCAGGTGAACTTCTTATTCATTTCCATCACATTGTGTATGCTCTGAATGCGGTCTCTGAGGAGAACTCTAATAACATCAGAACTGCTTGCGTTAAAATACTATCTACCCGCCTTTAGTAAGCTATTTGTCCCATAAGCCTTTATAAGCATTCAAACAGACAAGTTATCTCTTCCCTGGGATTAATTTCAGTATTTAAATGCACTGTCCAAGAAAGACACAGCCAGGCCTGAAGATTTTTAAATGTAGGCTAAGGAGCATGTTTCCACGTTCTGAGGTATTTTTCATTTTATTTAACAAGAAACCCATGGAAAGCAGGGGAGAAGTATCCCAAGGGAGTACGAGAGGACACATCTGCCCACTGATAAAATAAAAGGAAGGTGCTAGACATGAAAAAAAAAGATGTGCGTTTCCTCTTCAAGGCTTCCCTCTGGAAATTCGTAAAGTAGCTTCGCTAATGAAAGAGCAATTTGTGGTGTATGGAAGAGGCAGGAATGAGAACAGACACACAGAGGGAATCAGGAGCATGCCAGAGTCTGAAAATTTGCCGTTCACTTTATAATTCAAGGCACAATAGGCATAAATAAAATGGGATGCAAAAAATCGATGTGGGTAAACAGTAAAGGATACTTTGGGCGAGATTGGAGAGGAAAGGTGTACTTGCTGCTGAGGAATGTTTAGAAATAACTGAGATAAGAGGCATTAGGACAATGGTATATGGGACTGGCTCACGGTGATTCAAATCAGAGGCTGACCCTAGCTCTTGCGACAGATTAAAGGATGGCTTAAACAAGCTCCTGGCAGGGATGGCTGAGATAAACCTGGCCCTGCCTGATCTCCAGAGGACAGCGCAGAGTCACCACTTTGCCCTTTCCTGAGTTTCTTTGCTTTTACAGCCCCGCCAGCAGCCCTTGCAATTTAACGGTGACCTTTCCTGTGGTGTCGGGGAGAGCTCTGCGGTGGGTCTGGTCCACCATGCTCGTTTTGATGCCTGTCCAATCTCACCAGCTTCAGCGTGGCGTTGGGCCAGCCCTCAGCCAGGCGTCTACAGCGCAGGCTGTCAGGTGCTGCTCTTGCCCTGCATCCAGAAGGCATTCGAGTAATGTCCAAAATTACGCTCTGACCTCTCCCGGCTGTTTGACACGAAGGCCAGGTTAGGGATGAGGGCTGACCCGAGAGCCCGTGTTTACCACGCCCCGCGGCAGCTCGGGGCCAGGTACCGCAGCATCACCAAAGGTCGGCACAGCTCTCGGCCCGAGCGGCGGGTGAGGAAGACCCACGCTGTGCTCCCCGCTGCCCAGCAGGGCTGAAGTGCGGCAGGCCTCAGCCCACGTTGGTCTACAAGGAGAGCTGGCAGGGGCCATCAGATAGCACGGCCCCACGGAGCGGCGAGCTAAATTTGGGCTCAGCCAGGTGCTTACGGTGCTTGTTGGGGGTGTTTGGAGCTCGCACCTGGAGAGAGGCAAAGCCTGTGGTTTCACTAAATCCTAAAGTAAGGTGGAAGCAGTTTCCAAACAGGGAGAAACAGAGATGTCTGCTCCTAGTGCAACCGCTTAGGAAAAAACAAGAAGTACTGGTGAGCTTGAATGACGCAAGGTAAAGGAGAGAAAAGACATGAGGTGGGCTGGTAGGAGATGAAAAGCACTGACATGTAAATCACAGAATCACAGAATCACAGAATCACAGAATCATATAGGTTGGAAAAGACCTTTAAGATCATCGAGTCCAACCATAAACCTAACACTGCCAAAAACCACCACTACACCACGTCCCTAAGCACCTCATCCAAACGTCCTTTAAATACCTCCAGGGATGGCGACTCAACCACTTCCCTGGGCAGCCTGTTCCAATGCTTGATAACCCTCTCGGTGAAGAAAAATTTCCTAATATCCAGTCTAAACGTCCCCTGGCGCAACTTGAGGCCTTTTCCTCTCGTCTTATCACTTGTTACCTGGGAGAAGAGACCGACCCCCACCTCTCTACAGCCTCCTTTCAGGCAGTTGTAGAGAGCGATAAGGTCTCCCCTCAGCCTCCTTTTCTCCAGACTAAACAACCCCAGTTCCCTCAGCCGCTCCTCATAAGACTTCTGCTCCAGACCCTTCACCAGCTTCCTTGCCCTTCTCTGTACGCGCTCCAGTACCTCAATATCCCTCTTGTAGTGGGGGGCCCAAAACTGAACACAGTATTCGAGGTGCGGCCTCACCAGTGCCGAGTACAGGGGCACAATCACTTCCCTTAAATCACGGCCCATCCACCGCTTTTGTATGCCAAACAGTAATAAATACCATGGGAGTTAAAACAGGGCACTGTGGATGAGTATGGAAGCACAGAAAATAATCAAGGAGAAGAGAGAGACATCTGTGACGTGTAAAATGTCACCCCAGAGAAGGGAGGGAGGTGTTACAGGGGAGAGGGGAGAGAGTGCAAGAAGTAACAGGCACGCGTGCGCTCACAGAGACAAACACACAAAAGCAAAAATAAGGAATGAAAGAAATATTGTGCAAGAGGTTAAGGTAAATAAGAAACTCTTTGGATATGCAAAGGAAAAGCTCTCAGGAGGAGACAGCAAATTTACTTGCAAGACATGGTAAGGATAATTTATTGATGTGAGTTGGCCACTGGTAAATGGAAAAAAATATAATAATTAACTGTTTTCCTTAATACTCCCAAAGGAAGGTAGGATGAGAGAGGCCAGGGCATACCCCGCACTAATTTACATTGTGGGAGGACAAAAGACACTGGGAGAAAACAAGGAGAGCGTGGCCTGACTATCAGACTGCTGAAGAAGCGACGAATCTCTGGGGGGAGGTCGATGAAGTGCAGGAGGCCAGAGCCGTCCCGAGGGCAGGGCGATGGGAGGTGGGCACGGAGGGGAGGATAGGGGAGCCTCTGCCATGTGTCCCATGGGGCCGGGACCCGGAACGCCTCCCCCATCTGCTCCGCTCCGCTCCCCTTGCAGACCGGTCTGCTCGATGCCTTCTTGGAAATTATAGAGGTGCCCACGCGCGGGAGGCCCAGCAGAGGTTACGGAAGTTTCCAAAGTGCACGTTTGCCTTCAGGAATGCAAAATAAGCCATTTTACAGTAAAGCGGAGGGGACAGAGTGACACTGGAAAAGTTACAATCAGACTGCAGCGTATGGAGTTTGGCCATTCTGCCTCTCAGATGTGCCGTCGCTCCTGCAGCAGGGCTTGGGCATCACCAGACTTGATGAAATGAGACATTAAATGATTTGATACCGTAGTACCGAGCTTCAGCGGCGTCTGCGGCGTTCCCAGGACTGGGTCCTATCCTAAGCACCATCCTCATCTGCGTCGCCACCCCAGCTCTGTGTTAAGGGCTGGAGGACCGGGGGAAAACGCGTGCCTGTGCCAGCGGGGAGAGTGGCTGTGGCAAAACCCGTCAGCTCTGCCAAGCGGTGGGGAAGCTTGGTGGCATCCACCCAGACCAGGGGCAGGCCAGGACGGGAATGGTGAGGGTGCTCCATCAAAAGGGGCCAGGCAGCCGCTGGAAGGATGCTGGGGACGAGGGGAGGCAGATGGAAGTGCCGTGTGGCTGGGTGGCTCAATCTGGAATGACAATAACCCCGTGACGCACAAGTTTAAGAATTAACGGGATCCAATATTACGTGGCTTTTGTGACCAGTTTGAGGAGCCAGTTTATCAGGCTCGCTTAACCTTCCCCTCAAACCTGCGCTATCAGCCTGTCAGTGTCAGGGTGCTTTTTTTAGCCTCCCCTTTTATGTCTGTGTGAGCTCCAAGGGCAGATACTGTAGCCTGTAAAAAGGATTGTGTTCGGGAAACTGATAAATAACCTGTGCCAAACGGAGGCAGCAGCATCCCTCATTTGGTTTTGGAGGACAACTCCCAGTGGTATCTCTGTGTTGGTGCCCGGAGTGCTAAAGGAAAAGTGCTGCTCGTCTCTGCTCTGGATGTGGACCCTGCCTCTTGCCTCCTCTAGGGAGCCCTGGGAACTGGCCGAGGACCGAGTCCCGGTGGTTTTCCCTTCCCTACGGGTCCCTGTCGATGGCAGCAGCACCAGCTGCATGCAGCTCTGATGGGTACTGGCAGCAGCACGTCTATTACAAAAATAGTATACTAAGTTGCTGGGGTAGAAAATAGTTGTACTGAAAAAAAAAGACCGCAGTACCTCTTGATACTTATTCTCGAGGTCAGCCCCTCAGGTTTCCTTCTTGTTTCATCCAGGTAAATACATGTGTCCAGCTGCTTGCGTGGCCTTTGGTGGTAGGAGGCAACCTGCAGAGAAAGCCCTGCTCCTGCCTGCTGCTTCCGCCTGCCAGGATCCCCGCTGCTGGACAAGCCCTGCTCTTAAATGTGCATTTTCTCCCTGGAAGCCTATTTCCCCAGCAATCTCCCGTGATTCATAAACTTTATCCAGACACCGATTTTCATCGCATGCTCTAAAGATTAATGGTGTCATAGTTTCGCTTTGGAAATGCTCGGTAGAGCCCTCTCCTTCGCAGACAGGAAAATTCCTGCTCCCTGGGGCTGGGAGCCTGAAGACCAGCCTTGCCTATGAACAGCTGACATCCTCCTCACAAATGGACGGCTCCCTCCAGACCGGCAAAGCAGCTTTCGAGCTGTGGCTCATAACCCTTCGTGCCCTGACGTGTTTCACAGAAGCACCTGAAGTGGTGGCCTGGCTTCCCCGGGACAGGGGAGGGAGGCAAGCCTGAGAAGTTCAGCCACCGTTCTGGGGACCCCAGCCACAGGAGGGATAGGAAGGGAAGGCTTTAAAGCTCCCTGCTGTCCTAGAGACTGTGGGAAGCCTTGAAAACCTTCCTTTTTATTCCTCGTTTTGTGATTTCTAATCTGACGCTGGTCCCCCAAGTCACTCAGCAACACTTCTCTTCCTCTGCCCTTCCCGGGGAGCCCGTGGATCTGCTAACATCCACAAAGCTCTGACCAGGATAAATGATTGCAGGCATTTGACCTTCACCCTTGTGTTCGTGGGAAAGCTTTTTGGGTGCAGTCTAAGGTGTGAATACAGTGCAGCTATGCTAACATAAGCCACCCGGTAGATGCTTCCATTTTGCAACAAAAATGCTTTTTTTGTGTGGTTAAACTTGGGAAACAGATGACCAGCATATGAAGAAGGCAATTATACCACAATAGTAGTGTCCAAAAGGAAGTCACCTCTGTTCCTGTGCTCGAGTATCTGGCAAAACTGCCCTGTGCAGGTAATGTCTAGGGTAGTTGGTTGTTCAGGATGGGACCTGAGCTCATTTGAGAAGTTCAGACACTTCTTGTCACACTCCCCGGTCTCAGGAGAAGAAAAATAAACCATAAAGTAAAGAGATCCCAAATTTGAATAAGCCAGAAAAGTAAGTGCCTGCACCTCCTCCCCACAAGATATTGTCACTTTTCATTTTATTTGAAGTCTTCCATTACATTTTATATTTTTACTTTAAAAATATCTCATTGGGAAAAAGAGTGTGTTTTATGTCACATTTTCAGTTGGGGCATCTCACCTGTTCCCACTGAAACAAGTCGAATCAGGAGGACAGTGAGGCGATGTGATTTCCAGCAGGAGCCTTCTCATACCTGGGAACACGCGTGCTTTGCTCATGGACCTGGCTCAGGCAGGCGGCAGCCGTTTACCAGCCCTGCTCTGCAGGTAACCAGGGCTCAGCAAAAGGCAGATGCCAGCTTGGTCGGGACCAGACGTGAATTTTGCTCGGTGTCCGAGGCACTTCTTTCCCCTGTGCTGCCCTGGGACATCCTGCATCCACCACTCTCCCAGTTTTTCACGGGGTGGTGGGGCTGCCCTTGCCACGAGGATGCTGCGTAGCCCCTGGCTGCCCCGGATCCAGTGCATCCCTCCTCTGCTAGGGTCCCGTTCGTGCACCCTGAGGACCTCAAGAAAAGTTGGCTTGGTAGGAACAGCGTAGGCACTCTGCTCGCTGCGCTCACCTCCCGCGTGTCTGCACCAGGCGGATTTGTCTCACCCAATGGGGGAAAATTGGTAGCCCCGTATATCTAGGCACCTTGTGCCCTTTTAGGGACCTGAGGGTATCTGCAGCGGGCAGATCTGGCAGAGGACCTGCCGGAAATCCCCATCCTCCCGGAGCAGCAGCTGGGAGTCAAGCAGGATACCCTAAGGCATCTCGAATGGAACTAGACACCTATATTTAGGCACCCAAATCCCACCCGGTGAGTCAGCAAAGCCCTTTCCCAGCAGACCTACTCCCTGGTGACGGGGTGGGGCAAGAGGGACGAAGCGTGCCAGCATTTCCCTGTGTGTCACTGGTAAGCGTACCCCGAAGGCAGCAGGCACAGGAAATTCCCGCAGAGTATAAGAGAGAGGGAGAGCCTTTTAACAAGTTTATTTTTAACCATCCTGCAGAGCTGTATCATTGCCTGGGAATACTACAGGCTTGTTGGGGGATGTTGCCATTCTCAAATGGGTTCTTCAAAAGAAAAGAAATAAATAACAGGCCCTTTGAAATCTTTGCTTCTTGTTAGAATATGTTGGATGTCATTTCTAAGTATAGTTCATTTTTAATTCCGCATGGAGTTATGAACGCTGCCTGGGGTTTTGTGGGACAGGTATGATAAAGAAGGGGTCTGTCATCTCCAATAATATGGCACACAGGCTATGTGAGTGAGGAATACGTACATTCAGAATGAAAGCTGACTTTCCTTGGTGTAGGTTGTCTTCTGGCCTCTGGATGCTTTGAGCATATTGCAGTGGGGGTTTTTTGTTCTAGTTTTCTTGGTTTGTGAAGCAAAAGTGAAGTGACTGAGCCCCAGAGCACCTTAACCCCACGGAGCCAGCGGGCTGCTTTGACAACAGTTACCCAGAAAAGTGGGGGCTGTTGCAGCTCTCGACGCCCGGTCTCCGGTGCCCGAACACTGGGTCGGCTGCTTAACCTGTGCCAGAGCTGACTCCTGCAGGACAGGCTACCTCTCGCGGGGGTAGCCTCATCTCGAGTGTTGGGGGTTTGCGCCTGAAATGCTCTGATGCACGTCCTTCCCCAGCTCCGCGAAGGACGATCGCAACTTTTATTTCACCCTTGAGCGAAAGAGAGAAGGCACCAGTGACTTGTGTTTTATTAAAGCCAGGCCAACTGCTTGGGGCCTTCCTGTGACAGGAATTATCAATCTTAAATATATATAGTGGAACAGGCTGGTTTTGCCTAAGGCCTGAAGGATGAGCGAGGCATTGCACTCCTATGTGCCTTGTATAGACACACGTTCTTTGGTGCCCGTGTGTCTGGGGCAGGGACAAGCTTTCTGGCGTACGTGCTGCCCCTTGACCACGAAGCGCTTGTCCCAGCGATGCTGAGGTGCGTCGCACGCACAGACGAAAAGCGGCGTATGACCCTAAATACATCATTATGCCGATTAGAGAGGGGGCTCGGGAGCTGTCGCAGTTTATCAGTTCCCAGGGTATTCCTGCGTTCCCCTCCCTCGGGCCAGCAGCCCTCAGGAGCTTGCACCCACCCTGCGAGCTCCCTGAGCATCCCTGGGTTTTCAGCTGTGCCGCCAAGGCACCTCCCTGTGTCGCGTGGGATCCCCTGGCACCCAGCGCAGGCTTCTCTCCTCCCCTCCAGCGACCGGGTGCGCAGGAGATGGGCTGTGGTTCAGCGATGCTCTTTCGGCTCTGAGCCTCGGCTCAAAGTGCCGCAGCGTTATGTGGTACCCAGAGCCCGGCGGTGCCGTGCCCTGCGAAGTCCTGATTCACTGGGAACTCACTCTGCCACTTCGGCGTCGCCGGGAGCTGTTTGAAGGCTGCGGGCTGCCAGGCGTCCTGTCAGCTCAGGTGTTGTCTGTCCTCCCGCAGCCCTCACAAAGGCAGCGTAAAAGCAGAAAGGCGTATTTTGCTCTTTGGCTACTTCGTCAGAAATAGCCGTGCCTGCTGCCAGGCAAGTTGCTAGTGGAGGGGGATGCTGCAGTCGCGGAGGGGAGGAGAAGCACCTCGCTCTTCTGTGGATGCACGGGGTCTATGTTCTTTTGTTCACAATGCTCGACAGGCTCAGAGGAAGAAACGATTTTTAATGTTTCCCCCCATGAGAGCGTAGGATCTAATTCCTCCCTCCCTAAATCAAAAGCAGGATGAGAAGGCAAGAATCCAGTTTTGTCTCATCTCAGCTCTCTGTCTCAGGAGGATACAGGGCTTTAAGATCATTGTGCCTCAGTAGCTTCCAGCTAAGAGAATGACATCCAGAACAAACACCAAAATTGGTTAAAAAGGATCACTTAGAGAATAAAAGCAGGTTGGGGATGACTTCCGATCCCAGATGAAATTAGTGTAATTGCGTCAGCCCTTCCCTCTCAGGACCAAGTTGCCACAGGGCAGTTTGTTTTGCTCTTCCTAATGCAGGCGATGTGTTTTTTGGACTCGTTCTCCAGTCACCACGTGCCCTGACGGCTGCCTTCCCCTCTGATGCACGGGCAGCCGCGAGCGGCTGCTTCCTCTGCTGGCGCCCACGCCGAGTGCCTCCGCAGCAGCGGAGCCGAAGGGGCTCTGGCGCTTCCTACGTCGGCTCCTTCGGGTGGCTGCGCGGCTCTTGCCGTGCCTTAAAAGACCAGAGCAGGGAGGGCGGGCTGCGGTCCGAGCCCCTGACCACCCCCCTCTTTGCCAGGGCAGTACCTTTTTGCGCAGGACAGAGATCAGCGTCGCACACTGAATTTCAGATGCTATTTTGCAGCAGTGGTTCCGTTCTGGCGGTTAGGCTCTGTGTCCCAGCCGTCTGGTAGCGCAACTGCTAATTGTCCGGAGAGCCTCGACAGAAATTGCTGAGCGTAGTCCCAGAATTTCACAACTGCTAAACAAGTACGGACTGTGTATAAACACGGATTCAGTGGGCTGCCAAGCCATTAGCTTTTGTTCATTTTGCTGTTTAGGAGGCACCTTTAATTTTTTTTTTTTTTTTTCTGTATTACAAAGCGAAAAATACTTAGCATTTATTTAATTAGCTTGGCTACAATACAGACATTCCATGATTACAAACCAAAGTCAGTAAAAGCCTAATGTGAATGGTACTTTTTTGTACCATTGGAAATTAAAAATCAGTTGCACTATGATTAAATTGATTCCGGGTGGTTTCTTTTGAGTAATTATGTTCAAAAACTGTCTGCCAGTCCAATTTGCTATCAAATCTCACTTTATCGCTAGCATTCCACATGCAGGTGCATAGACAATATAAACCCAAAGTCCTACAAAATTATCATCCTTTTGTAGGCACGAAACGCTGATTGTTTATTATCTGATTTAATTTCTGGTGGTTAAATCTGAGCAGTCTGATTTAGCAACATTTTCAATCAACCTTACAAATATTTGAATGCATTTATGTAACAATTAATGTGCAAAAATAGCGCGGAGCAAAGTCAGCTCTTCCGCTGCTCAAATCGGGGGGCCCGGTTCCCGTCCCCTAGGGAATGGGATGTCCCCGTGGCAGCCTGGCGCGGGACTGCACGTGAAAGGAGCCGTGGTCCACGTGATGTCTGGCCGGAGTCGGGCAGCCCGGTGCGCTGGCCCACGGCTCTCAGCGCTGCCGTCCTTCGGAGCAAGGCACCATCAAGGCACCTTCGGAGCAATGCACACGTCAGCCCCTGGCAGCCTCTCCTCTCTGTGGGGCCACCAGCGAGAGGGGCTGGAACCAGGGCACCCCCGGGATGAATTTGGGACATGACCCAGCCCTGGATTCGTGCTAGTGCACCTGAAAGCAGGGCTGTGCTGCCAGCTGAGGGTGAAGCCTGAGGCTGGCTGCAGGGCAGCAGGCTGGCTGCACGGGACACAGGAGGGCTGCCCTGAGGTTTCAGGGTACCCCTCCCTTCCCAGGCATGCTGAAACAAGGTCAGCAAAGAGACCTCGTTTATTCGCTGCGGGGGTGAATTCAGCCGGGCACTAGAACAGCTCTAACGTAGCACTGTCTGCCTTTATTTTTCAGAGACGTTGGATGGAGTCAATATTGCCCGTAAGCTTTCAGTCGTCCGTTCTGCAAGCCGTGAGGTGCCATCCCTGTTTGCAGGCAGGTGGGGGCAGCTCCCGTGGCAGCGGACGGGAGCTGTGCCGGCTGATGGAGCCGGGATGGGGACCCCCACCCTGCACGGCTCTCCAGCCTGGACATCTCTGAGCTTCGCTTGTGGCACTCCTCGCTGTTAAAGAGGACCGAGTGCAGGCTGGGACGGCCCTGGTGTTATTTTTGTACAGCCACTGTTGTCCTGGATGTCTCGCTTCCCCTCTACGCAGCACGCCGAAGCTGGTAGCGATGCCGTTGACAAAGAGGTGACTCATTTCCACCACCGAACCTCTCTCGCACAATGCATCTATATCCTGTTTAATTTCACACCTATCCTGTTTGCTTAGTTACATAGCATTGCTGTTCTATTTGGTGAATTTTAGATTGTATTATAAGGAGTGAATTTTATATTATATTACACTATATGCTAATTGCTCATTTAATTTTAACTTGGTGATATGTTTATACTGCAAACAGTTAGGAAAATGACTTATAGGAGTGTTTTAACTAGATGTGTAATTTGAGGATACAAATTTAATACGCTATACAAAGTCTTCCGGGGCAAAATTGTTGTGCCCTTACTCAGTTAGGTAAATGGGAGTTTACTTGAGCGAAGAAGCAATCGTAACCCAGGGAGTATTTCGGGACCACTGTTTAATTACAATAATTACTACTTATAAGTCACGACTCGGATGTTGTGCATCTCCAGATCTGTTCCTGGCTTTGCTGCAGATGGGCAGTGCGATGTTGAGCAAGGAGTGCACAGCCCAAGCTGTGAATCTCTTACTCACCCCCGCGAGGAGTTACTCATGCCGCTCATTTCGCCACAGGAGTAATGAGAAGATGAACGCCTCCGTTTTCACCAAATACTCAGGAGCTCCTCAGGTGGACGGATGCTATCGGAGCGGAAGCCACATTGCTTCATTACGTTGCTTATTTTTTTGGCCTGGGCTAATGTGTTGCACCCAGCCGAGGCCTGATAGCAGAGCGCTGGGAGCTTTGTGCATCTCCCTGCCAGTGCCCCACTCAACCTACCTGCTGGACACCCCTCCATGAGCCAGAATCCTCCTAGGTGCACTCTCGTTATCTTCCCAAGCCTCTGCTCCTCTTGACCCCGCTGAACTAGCGCCTTTAAATTACTCCTATACTTAGTATAATTTAATGGAGGAGCTGAGGGAATGGACAGGGATGGGGGGAAGATCAGGGGGAGATGCTTAGATGGTACTGCAGATCGTGTCAGCCTGCGAGAGGCCCCACAGCAGGCTGGGTGGACAGGTTCCAGCTTTCCCCACTGTGTCTGCCCTATATAGACCAAAAAGTTGCTCTCCTTCTGTCTCTGTTTCCGTGGATTTTGGTATTGCAAATACTGATCGGTCGAATGACAATGAAAGAGACTGTTCAGAGCACCTGGAGGTTTGGTAGGTAATATAATTTGGCTTTCTGTGAACACTTGTACTTGAAATTTCCAATTTCAGTGTGGAATTAAATTTTGACCTCATCAGCATACCTGACAGCACTACTGGCAGGTTTGCTAACCCTTTATTTAATGTTCTGATCTACTGTTTGTTTCAACTCTAGCAAAAACCATCCTTTTCTTCAGTAAAGTGTAGCAGCCAAGCTAAACAAATATCAGAAAATCCTTTTAACTGTGTCCACTTCTTCTTTTGTTTGAATGCCCGGAGCTTCCCACCCCATCACGGCACCGCTCCTGCGCTGCAGCCTCGCAGCAAAGGCACCTCATTTCTGCTGATCCTGGTGCTCACGAGCACCACGAGCCCCGTTGTCCCCAGGTGCAGAGGAGTTTGACTTTCCTACTTCCATTTATTCCCATCTAAGTAGAAGAGGAGCACTTTAGCAGCTTAAAAACACGCTTGGCTCTGGACTGACGTCTTCCCTGCTTTTCCCCGGGAGCCGCACAGCTGAAGGTCGTGCCTTTCAAGGTGCAGGGCTGCCGGGAGAACCAAGCCCCTGGACGCAACAACGCTTCGCCCACCCCGCAGGGTGCAGAGCCTGGCTCGGCTGCCCCCGAGCTTGGCAGCCTGCTGATGGGCAAGCAGCTGGGCACGAAAGCTGGGCAGGGAGCCCCCCCCCAAGTGGGGCTGCAGAGCAGCAGAAGCAGGTTTTTAGGGTAGTGCCAGCTCTGCCTCCCTTTTTTCCATCAGTGCCTTGGCAGGGGAGGCTTCGGGATGGCTTAGGAGCAACCAGGCACATGGGGCAGAAGGGCAGTCCCTGCTGGGTCGCTCGTCTCCTGCACCCAAGGCATCTGCTGGAGCTCACCCCCCCGTGCAGGCTGGAAAGCACTCTGGGAAGCCAGGGCCAGTTAAGGGATGCGGGAGAGAATGTACAGTGCGGTGTCCAAACCAAGACAAGCTGCCATGAGAAGGGCCATCAGGAGACACAGACACCCAGCCGCTGGGATGCATCGCTATCCGCACGGCCTGGGAATGACCAGAAGGCATGTGTCCTGGAAGGGAGCTTTCCACAGCACTTCGAGGGTGGCCGAAATCTGCCCAAAGAGCCACACTGAAACATCTGTTTGTCTGCTCATAAATTGGAGGAGGGCCTGGAAACGACGATGTAACCCTGGACAGAGCTGGCTGTGTTTGCCAGCAGCTCCAGCAGCTCCCACCAGTACCCGTAAGCCCACGTGCTGCCTGGCAGGCGAGGCAAATACCTGCTGGCCCCGCAGAGGCTGGGTCCTGCCTGCAAACGGATGTCATGTCGTGTCCCCACGGGCTTCAGGCAGCTGCCCATTTCCCTCCTCGTTCCTGCTCTGCTGACCTTCTGGCTCGTGGCCTCGGGACCTGGGGCTGTGTCAGCAGCCATCCCTGCAGCGCAGGCTCACACCCTCCCAAGTCAAGTGCAAAGTCAGGGGCTAAGCACAGATTAGGGATCAGGTATTTTAGTCGGTGGACATCCTAAGAACTTGATCCGAATGGCTTGGCTTAAAATAAATAACCCATTTTGAATCAGGTTTTGCTTGTGACAGACAGACCTGCACGAACATAGGAGAGGAGAAGTAGGAGAGGGATGAGGCAAGGCTCTGGAGCAAATCCTCCACGGAGTCATGCATGGCAGTAACACCATACCGAGCAACACGGACTCGCTAATACTCATGTTTCTCAACTTAAGCAATGTGTCCTGGTTTTCCATCTACGTAGCGTGCAAGTTTCGCTTACAGCTTGGGTTCCTGTGGGACCGTTGCCATAAGGCCAGTCCGCGAGGAAAAAACTCAAGGGAGTAAATGGATTTTTTTCCCAGTGGTTTCATTGGCTTTTGAATCAGGCCTAAAATGTTGCTGATGCTAAATGTATACAAATGCTTTTGGCTGCACACAATTAGCCATACCCTTTAATAACTTGATCCGATGGCTTTGCAGAACCAACAGTAATACCAGGATTGGGGTGATGCCAGGTGACGATGAGCCAGCCCAGTTAGACTTTAATGGTTCAAGAAGACAAACTTCTATCACTCCTGCCTAAGAAAAACGGGTCCCTTTTAACTCCAGCAACCAAATCCTGCTCCCCCTTAAGCTGCCAGGTGCTTCCTCCCATGGGATCCTACCTTCCATGGTCCGTGCCCTGAGGGGTACTGCGCGTGCCTGCATCACCTGCGCTTGCAGCCCAGCTATTGATTTTGCTTTTTCCCCTGCCATCACACTGTCTGACGAGCTGCAGGGATCCGAAGGGGTCTGGAAAACACGCCGGCACTTCAGTTGCCAGCGGCAGGCCATTTGCAGCGCTCTGAAGCCTCCGTTTTTGCCAGGCCTCAGCGTGGCACACATCAAAGTCGGCCATCGTGTGTCGCGGTGAAGAGGCTCCGAGCAAGATCCTCTCCTGCAGGCAGCCCGCGGTGCCGGCGCACAGGGCTGGAGCTGCCGGGGCCCCGCTGCAGGGAGAGCCCCCAGGACGAAGACCGGGAGCGGTCTCTCCTGTGTTCGCAATGTGGAAAAGGGGCTTCTGAAGGCACCTTACGCTTGCGAGGGTTTTGCAGATACCTGTTGTAATCCTGCCAAAGCAAAGCCTCCCCACAGGCGCGGTTTCTGCACCTTGCCCTTGGTCCCGTCATCCTCCCGCTCTCCTGGTGCTGGTATTCACTCCTTCCCCATGCACTCTGGTAGGTGAGAGCTTAGCCTCAGCGTGCTCACCTTTGGCTAGTGATTTTTAAAGTCAACTTCTGCACAACCTCTTGTTCAACCAGGTGACTTCTGAGGCAGTTACTCTTACTAAGTAACCCCCCTGTTTTTCCTCCCCCAGACCCCGGGATGCATCTTTTACAGCAAGCCACTTGTTCCCTCTCCACACAGCATGCCAGTGCTGCCGGGCGGATCTGAGTTTCCCCAGCATGGGCTGTGGGAAACCCCTTCGACTCTTGTGGGAGCCAGCTGCCCGTAGGCGGGTAGTTTGCAGCATGACATCACCAGCGCGGCGCAGGCATGAGGGATGACGCAGTGGGAGAGTGGGTCATTTGGATGGCAGCGAGGGGAAAAAAAAAAAGAAAAGAGTAAGAAGGAAGAAGGTGGTGCTGGCCTTGCTGGGTTAGAGCAGGGTCTCTCTTTTTTGGGACACGGTAAAACACGCAGATTAAAAGGTAAACCATCACACTGCCTTGCTCCCAGCCAAGTCCTGCTCTCTCGTAGCATCTTCGTTGCCTCCAGGTAGCAGGAGGCTTGCACTCATTTCTCACCTTAATTCTCCTGCGCTGGCGTGCCACCGGCTCCTCTCCCCTCTGGCACCAGGAGGGGGTCTCCCCAGGGCTCCCCGCCTCCAGGCACCGTGCCTGGGCTGTCGTGGCATGATACATTAGAGCAGCTCTAACCCTGTTAGCCCCATTAATCCCTCCAGGGCAGGAAAACACTATTTAATGGGAGGGATGCAGCAGTGCGCAGAGACCATGGTGGCAGGACAGCAGCAGGGTCAGTAGGGACGTGGCAGGGCTTATCGGAGGCGCAGGGGGAGGCAGCCCCGGACCCCTGATCCCCAGGTGTTACCACTGGCAGTAGGTTTCTGGGGCTCCTGAGGATACCCCGGGCTCAGCCGAAGTCCACAGATTTCACCCGAGGTCTCCAGGGATGCAGCCACAGCTCGGTCCCTGCTGTGGCTGGGACACCTCATCACGCACCTCCACGTACAAAGAGGCTCGAGCTGCTGTTTCCACTCGGAGGGTTTCTTTCCTCTTCACTGATTTATTGAAAAGAGTAGGGTCTCCTGGCATCCCTCAGGATTTCTAGGAAAGGTATTTAAAAGAAAAACCCTCAGATCTGTAGGTTTCCATCAAATTAATGGCTCCTATGATGACAGGCAAAGTATAAACGCTTAGGCAGACAAAGATAAGCATCGGTGCTGGGGCTGCCTATTTAAATCAGATCTCCGCAAATGCCGGCCTGGACAGGAGAGACCCAAAGCCTTTCTTGCTTGTTACGTGAGCCTAAGCAGAAGACCTTTATTTGAAGCTCTTTTCTGCTTTCATATGTCACAGCAGCAGTATTCTCCAGCAGTGGAGGGCAGCTTTTCTCTAATTTTAGATCTTTCTCTCGAAAGATGGCAGCTGACAAGGGAGACAGGCCTCTGAAAAGGACGGATTTGAAGGCATGCCTTTTTACTAAAGACGTACAAGCTGTGCAGCGCGGCGGTTCTTGTCAGATCAAACCAAGTGGATTTCGGATTCAAATCCCACCCTACTTTGAGGTCAGACTCCAGGCAATGTGTCCCAAGCCGCTCTCCAACAGAACAGCAGGCGACATTTTTTTAGCAAAAAAATACAAATAGTGAGAGCTGAGGAGGGGGAGCAGGAGTAGAGATAAATGATTTACACACAGCTAACCCGTTGAGGAAGTCAAACAGATGCTTTATTGTCTCCGAGGGCTCCTGGCTGGATATATCTGTTTCTAAACAAAGCTTGTCGTATCTCGGTGAATCGTTTCAGGCAACGGATTGTCCTGCAAGGTTCAAGGCAAAGCTTCTCTATTTCCCTCCTGAACAGCTCATTGCACCTCAGAAAAGGCAGAGCCAGCCCACCACATGGGCAGAGGTAGGAAAAAGCCCCACCAGGACAACTGCAGTCCCCAATTTTTGTGTCCACAACGTGTCTGATGGGCTTTCAATAGCAACCTTAGGAGACACCTCAACAAGCTGGCTTACAGCATCTGTTTAAGTTATTAAGACAGTTCAGTGAAAGCCTTGATGTATAAACAGAGCATTTTGACTCGGTAGCCTTGTGGCTTGCAATATTTTGCTATTTAGAGCGAAGTTTCTGCAAGTATAGAGCCAAAGTGGGCAAGCAGAAGCTACCAGTTGACTTACTGGGGGGAGGTGGGGGATAGGGGAGTTAATCTTCCCCCTCTGCAGAGCTACTCCCTTATCACAGATGTGTCACCCTTCTCGTCCTCCCCTGGGGCAAGTGACGCATTCTCTCCAGGGCCCTTTTTTGTCATTAGAAGGCAATGTAAAGCATGCGCCTATGTATCTGCCTAATCTCACTCTGGCCACTGCTGTGATGCCCAGATAACAGATATGAAAATTAGGGGTTGTCTAGCAAGGCAGAGCTTTCCTTCTGAATGACTTCTGATAGGGAGTGATCAATCTGTATGGCACAGAGGGCTGCCTTGACAGACAGGCAGCAGCCTGGAGGCCGAGCTTCCAACTCCCATAAACGTTTGCATTCACTTCTACGCAATTTTTAAAAGGAATTTTGTATCGGACTTTGTTCAGGTGCGCATTCATCGTAGATCAATGTGTTGTGGAGCTATGAACTTTAAAGGGATGTTGTTAGGCTAAAAATAATCTTGGCCAGCTTCCCTTTTGCTAATCAGTTGCTGACGGCCGCACCAGCTGAGTGGGAAATGCCTGTCTCTGGTTTGCACTCCTTTTGCACGGGAGATGGAGATAGGGCAGAGCCCAACACAGGCCTGATGCAGGGCAACATCCCGCGGCGTGGTTCAGAACCGTGGACCTTAAGCATCTTCTGTCTGGAGTGTTGAGCAATTCCTTCCCTAACTTAACAGAGCGAACTTTAAATATCTAATTTAGCTTTCAGTTGCACATTATTAGCCTTTTTTCCCCTTTTGGTTTGAATTGTAAAAAAGAAAGAAAAAAAGAGAAAAACCTAAGCCTCCCGGTAGCCAGGCCCCCGGTTAGTTTTCCTTTGCAGTCTGATGCACAAGGCTCTACTGCAGACTTGCAAATGGTGCTGGAGAGTGTTCATTTACATCAGAACATGCTGTTTGCAACTGATTTTTTAAGCCCTCTCTCATTGTCTATTAATTTTACGCTGTGAAATAAAATTGTGCAAAAATGATGCATAGAATGATTCTGACAGCAAACTAAATAAGGGGCTCTGTAGGAGATGCCATCACTGGTTTAGCCAATTTCGTTTAGCTGAGAAGGAGAAGGGGAACACTTGCTTTAAGAGAAATCATCCTCCAGAGAGCAGCGGATGGGGAGGTGGGGGCTGGCAGGCAGCTGCTGACTGAGGAGTCCCTAAGTTTGGGGGCACTTACCCACAGGCAGTTGCTTTCCCTTTGCAGCGTAGGGAGCTACGCGTGCTACTCTGCCACCCAAAGAGGAAGAGGAAGAATCTCTCTTATCCTGCGAAGGGGAACTTTTCCAGTGGCTCACTCTCCCCTGCCAGAAAAAAAGTAAGCGTCTGTCTTCATCTTCGTCCTCTCCTCAGACCCAGAGCGCCCTGCGGTGCCAGCCCGTCTTTAAAATGACTTGGGGAGCGTGCCTATAAGGACATCTTGGAGGGAAAGGGAAGAGTGCAGCGCAACCGGTCATGGCAAAGACCGTTGTTTTGTACAGGGAGCAAAACGAAGCAAAGATCTTCAGGGGGAAAAAAATGCAAATGCAAAACCCAAAAATCCGCACAGCCCATGCATCGTACAAATCTTACACTTGTCTGTGCTTGGGTCTCCTGAGATGAGACCATACGTGGAGGAGAGGCTGGTAATATTGTTCAGATAATCATGACATTTCCTTCCTCTGCTGCTGCTGAGAAAAACACCCCGCAGTGGTGGAGAGCACGGCTTTTCCAAGAGCCGGAGCACAACCCTTTCCAGCGCTGGTGCGGGGACCCCTGCGTGACCTGAACGCCCGTTTTCCCTCTCCCCTGTCTGATTTCACCCGTTGGGAGGTACACTTAGCGGCTCATGTCCCTCCCCACCCCACGGTCCCCAGGTCCGTGCCCCTGGGATGGCTGCAGAGCGAGGGGCCGCTGCCTGCTGCAGGAGCTGCTTTCTGGGGTGTCGGCATCCCCGGCAGCCACCAGTGCCGCGTCTGGGGACCGGCACTGCGCTGCAGCCTCCTTAGCACCAAGCACGTTACCGGCGCTCACAAATCATCCTCAAAATAATTAGCAGCAATTAGTGACTTAATGGAGAGTCTTTGGGGATTCCTAAGCGTGCCTCCTGAGCGTGGTTGTTTTAGGACGGTGGAAGTTGAGAAACCCCTCAGGAATGCTGGTGGCACCTGCAGAGGTGGCTGTCCCTTATCTCTGCGCCTGCCCGGATGGGTTTGTTTGCACGCACCCTTCCCAGCCATCGCCCCGCTGGGGGAATGCCGCCCGGCTGCGTGCGGTGGCATTCCCGGCCAGCCCCGGAGCAGCCACAGTGGACCTCCGGCCACGGCCCCCGCCTCACCCCCGGCCCTCCTCCCAGCCATGAAACCCAGGCACGAGCCCGTGCATGGGCACAGGGGTAAACTCCAAACGGTGGGGGGTGAGCTCAGCTGCTCAGTTTGCACGAAAAGGGGGAAAACGCAGCGGGAACCAGTTTAAAGTCAGATTAATTTCCTTTGCCCTGCTTGGTCCGAGGCTCTGCCGAGGCTCGAGCTCCTGGGTGGTGCTGGGCCGTCGCACAGGGCTTGCTCGTCAAGGGCGCGAGGCATGAACTCCTCTGCCAAAAAAACCTCGCCTAATTAAATTTCTCATTCTGAAAACAAATAAGGGTTCTCAGAGGAGACAACGGAGTCTCCCTGAGGTTGTTACTGTTGGGCAGATTTTTGCAAGTCATTAGCAGCCTCAGGAAATTGTTGATCAAATGGCTGAAAATGCAGCTTTCCAGTTTTCCAGTAAGCCGAGCGTAGTAAGCCGCTGTGGCATAAGCATCTTCATAATGATGTTTCTGAGTTAACAGGAGGAGCCTGGGGTGTTTTAATTGCCTTAGTTTCTAAATAAATGTAAAGAGATTTGTACACGTCCTGGATGCAAACGGCCCCTTCCAGCAAGGCTGCCTGGCTTTCCTTGTGGCTTTTTGCCTCTGAAAGAAGGAAAAAAAAATCCCATTAACGCCGGGCTGTGAGCGCGGCACTAGCGTGTGCCCAAGACTATAATTAACGCGGACACTTACCACTTCTCATTTTGAGCAGCACCTTTATGTCTGTGAAGCTCTCTCAGCTGTTTGGTTACTCACCCGCTAGCGCAGGTTGGTAAGCACTCTTTGGTCTAGCTGAATTTTTTCAAGATTTTTGTGCTGTTTCGCTGGCAAACAACGACAAGTGCCATGAAGACACGTCAATAGAAACAGCAAACTGCACAATTACAACAGCTCGATAGATAGATGGTTCTGAGGTCAGTATGTAAATAGCCGTTTTTAGAAATTACACATTTTTCCCTTTCATGTGGGATCTCGTCTTTTCTTTCTGTAACTACAGGGATTCTGCTATATAATAGGGTCTACTACTGTATGACAAGTTATTTCATAACATGTTGGCAGCAGTTTCAATTGCACAAATCGATCCAGGCATTGGAAATTTAAAATAGAATTTTTACCTTTATTGCCTAGTTTATTTTCTACCTGTTCTCTGCAGGTACACAGGGAACATTACTCTCAACTATGTCATTTAAGTCCAAATTCCAGATCACTATTTGCTTGGGGTAATTTTAATTGAGCTGGCTGAAGGTGAAACTCACTCCAATGAATAATAATACCTGCTCTTTTAGAAGAATGACAGAGATGAAAATAGAATTAATTCAGAGATCCAGTCCTGTGGTCTAGCCACTGGGCACACATCCTCCAAATTAGATGGGACAGAATGGGAACTCCTTTGAAATTACCAGGCAGCCAATTTGGAATAAACGCAAAGGAATGCTTTTCCATCCCGTACGTAGTTGAACTGGAGAACTCGCTGCCACCAGACAATGTGGAGGCCACCCGAAGTACAAACAGGCTTCAACAGGACTTAGAGTTGGCAAGATGGACTAACTGGTGCTGCAAGGCACAAAGGTTCAGCTCCAAGCTCCAGCCCGGACAGTCCTTTAAGCTTCACATCTGCCAGAAGCTAAGAAGGTGGCAATGAGATAGATCGTCTTCTGCTTGCCATGCTTCTCTTACTCCTTCCCTCCTCATGCACCCTGGCTGCTTTTGGGGATACACTACCAGGCTGATCCAGAACCCTTGGTCTGACCCTCTACACCACTCGTCTTCTGCGTTGCAAGACGGTGCAGGTCAAGCCGTGCGGTCCCAGCAGATCGCGGGCACAGCAGATCGCGTGCACAAACGTGTCGATCCGGAGACGCCGTTTGCACCCCTGCTCTGAGACAAGACTGTTACAAACGTCTCTCCTGTTCTGAGTACCGAGGTTTGCAGGCAGAAAACCATATTTCACTGGAGGGGCTATAGGCAAGCCAGCGCATTCAACCCAGAGCTGGCTTTGCAGTGCCTTAGTGACCCTGCAGAGGAATTCAAGGCAGACTGCATTTTTTGTGTGTGTGCTTGTTATCTTATCTTTGAAGTCCTTTGGGAGGCCGTGATCTGCCTTCAACTGACATGAACACAGTCTGACTGCAAATCTTTGTTTGAGGAAGCGATTGAGTGACTTTTTAGCTCCCATGTAACAGGTAGATGTAAAGAGCCTGCCCAGTTCTGCTCATATTCAACACATGGCTCCTCGGTGCACAACGCACATTTCATCAGCATCACTACCAAAGACGCCAGGTCAAAGCTCAGCCCTGCATCTTCAGTGGGCCCAGCGCAGTCAGTGCTCTCAGACCTCTCCTCCTTTCCCTGATCCATCTGCCCCTGGGCTCAGGAAAGAGCTGTTTTCCAGCTCTTCCAGAGGAAGCTAGGGGGGTGGGTTTCCCCCAGTTCTCCTGTCAGGGCACTATTTTCCCACATGTAGTCACTCCCCCTGTTCATTTTAAGGCAGTGAGCATGCTGCCAGGGACTGGAAATGACCCTGTGGTTCACCAAGGGGGAAAACCATAGATGAACACTTGTGGCGGTGGAGATGATAGGACTGCTAACGAAATACTATTATCATGATACAGGAGGCTGTCTGTCTGGGTCACACAGGGTGACTGCCTGCACAGCAATATATGATTCATTTTCCCCCATTCATGCAATTCCATAAATGCTCATAGGTATCAGTTTTCCATAAGTACTGCGGACAGGCTCTGCTAAGTGATTGAGGCATCCATTTTCTGTATAGGTGCCTACATCCCAAGGGTGTCAGTGGGAGGGTGCTAACTTTGCCTGTTTGCAGTGGCACCCAGGAGGCTGATTTTCATTTCTGCTCAGACCCCTCCACATGCCTGGCTGTGCGAAGGAGACGTGAATCGCACGCTACGTGTGGTGGCTCTCCACAAACTATAAGCAATGGGTAAGATTCACCCTGCCAGGCCTTCCTTCAGAAGTTATGGCCCAATTTAGACAGGAGGACGGTGGGAGCAGCAGATCTGTAGAGAGGGCTGTCGTAACGCTGTGCCGTGAGAAGTTTTTCCATGCTAGTCTTACAGTCACTATGGAAAACAGCGGACCAGGAGACAGGTCAGAAAGGCACAGAGACCCGTGGTGGATAGAGAGAGCCCAGAGGAATGTAAAATTAGCGGGCTCTCATCACCTTTGTTATCTGTCTTGGCAGCAGGGCTTTTGGATGAGATTTTTTTGAGATTTCCGTGAGAGAACTTGGCACTGACTGACACAATGCTAGTTCCCATCCTCTCGGTTCCTTCCGTGCCTGTGGAAGGTGAGGAGAATTTCCTAATGCATGAGAGGGGTCTGGATCAGACTCTGCGCTGCCAGCTGACCAACTCCCCCGTGGCTCACCCCTTCTGTTTACCGGGGCTGGTGCAAATTCTCACCCCACAAACGGGAAACGCTTCCAACTTACTATGAGGTGATCTTGTTTAACTCAGTTTTTCTAATATAACGGTGTCCCTTGTGACATAACTATACCCATTCACCTGGCTTCAGGCTTGTTAATAATTGAGAAATACTTCGTGGCACCTGTTGTGGAAGTACCAATGACTGATGCCAGCAGAACCATGTCCTATATTGGGCTGGTGTTTATCTACAGATCTTTTCCTTTCAGATTAATAATTATCTGACTAACATTAATCTATGTGTGTCTTAAATGTGAAAGGGAGATGGACTTAGCTCTCTCCTCTTTTAGGAACTGTGATATTTGGAGAATCCACAAAATAGGAGGTGGGGTTGCAAATGAGCCTGTCACATGGTAGCCTGTTGTATGTACTCATAGGTACTCATAGGTTCGTTTTTTTTTTTTTTTTTCTGGTAGTAAGGGCTTCCTTCTAAGCTGAGCTTTTTTTGTCCTGGTTTACAGGCACTTCAAGGTTCAGCTGCTAGTGGAAATCTCATAGTGGTGCTCTGACGATAAAATTCAGGAAGGCTGTTGCTCAAAAGCCACCAAAATGCAATGGAGAGACTCACCAAGCTTTGGATAATGCCCAGACAGCTGGCAATTGGGAAAGGCTCTGCAACGCAATTTGCTCTCGGACTGTTGCCTATGATTAAGCTGGATACCAATGGCAGAGGTTCACATGGGACTCCAATGCTCACATGGTATCTATAAAGCGTGGCTCTGCCCTAAGCATCACAGAAAAGGACTGAGGAAAGTCAGAGAGGCATGAACCCTCCCGTTACCCTCAGCCAGCAGCTATATCCCTCTGACCAGTGGTCGTATCCATCATTGGAGATAAAGCATTGGAAAAGGGATCTCGGAGGGGCCACAGGGTTTTTTTGCAGGTAACAGGAAAATCCTTCTCCATGGACCCGCTCCCTTGGCTGCAGCACAATTACTCCAGCAGCTGGGGTGTGCTTGGAAGGACGTACAACTAAATGCCCAATTAATTTATTTCTCTGGTTGGACTATGACGATCTCTTTGCCAAGCATAAATATGTGTCTCCCTGTTCTCACAGGGGCACTCACTTGTTTTCTTCTCCCATTGCCAACAAGTAGCCGAGTGTTTTGCAAAAGCTGGCTGGGAGCACCCACAGCCCAGGGTAGCTGGAAGACAGAGGATAAAGAGACTTTCCTAGTAAAAGGTGGGAGCAGTGGATCACATTCCCTCAGGCAGAGCGGGAGTTCAGCCCTAATCTCCCACATCCTGCGTAGATGTCTCAGCCACCTCCTGCTCTGCTCATCAGTATGTAAAAAAAAAAAAAAATGTTTATAAAAATGCAAGCCACATTTTCATACAGTGTCGTATAAATTGTCCTTGCACAAAATGTGGATTCCTGCTTTGAGTAGGAGGGGCATAGGTTAATAATTTTTATGGTACTGGCACATTTCATTCCCAAATGCTTCACTTCTTAAAAAGAAGGGAGGGAGGGAGGGGAGGGCTGGCTGGGATTTTTTGTTTTACCCTATAAAGTATATCCAAGGAAACAGGTACATTTTAAGAGCAAATGTAATCACAATGACTTAGCAGAAGAAGTAGAGAAGTTGCACGTGTCTCATTGGAACTGCAAAGGGAATTTAAGTAAGTAAAATGGATGCCTCGTGCTGGAGTCCGGACACGGCGAAGGCCTGGAGTCATGCTGGTACTTGGAGGCAACTTGCTGAACTGATGCTGGGACAACTGACACCACGATTTGTTTTATTGGTGTCATAAACTGCCCTATCTGAACTAGTGGTCAGGATTTAGGAGTGGGTCAATATTGAAAAAAATCCATTAATTGATTATGATATTTTCCAAACTTTCTGAACTGCCAGAGCTGTTTTGTTCGGTCAGCATATCTACAGGAGGAGGCTATTTGCAGAATGGGTGGCTTTTTTAAACCTTCTTCCTCGTTAAGACTTTTTTCATCTGACGAAGGCTGTAAAAATGCCACGTGAGTTCAGCCACCAACCGCGCCCCGCAAGTGGCAAATTAGACACAACTGCTCCCAAGAGGAGTCCCAGCAAATAGTTTGCAAGGCCTGCCTACGCTAAACCGTGTTCAAAGGAAGCAATACCAAAACATGAAAAAAAAGCCACCCAACCTTGTGGCCAAAGAACGAGGCTGAATCCAGCTAACGATGGCCCACCCTTTTTCTGCCTGGGGACTTGCCTGGCTTGGAGAGGTCTTCATCAAGAACGATGTCTTCCAGAAACACGGTGCTTTACCTCCAGCAGCACGGGGCTCTCACTGCCGCAGAGTCACCCTGGCCCAGGGCCACCCCGCAGGGGAGAAAACCCCCGGTCCCCAGCACCAACCGCTTCCCCCTGCAGCCGGGTCTTTCGTGAAACACCCTCTGTCAGCGTCACTTCGGCCTCGTTCTTCGCCTGAACTTCATCCAAGAACAGCATGAGGCGGTACGGCTGGAGGTGCTGTTTGGAAAACCTCATTCATGAAATGTAAATACTTGTAGGTGATTGCATAGATAATACGGTTTCATGAAGGAACCGCTTGATATGTCAGTGTTAATACCTGCATCCCTTCATTCCCCTGGTGTTTGTATGCACAGTACATATTTTGCTTATAGAATACAGAGCAGGGTTGTAATAGAGATGTCTTCAAGCTACATTTATTTGATGTATTTGTTTTTACATTATTTTTATGCTACTAGTGAATGGGCTGTTTGGGAATCAAAATGCCAAAGCTGAGGTATGAACGGGATCGCTCATCTCCATCCCCCATCATCCATGATAAAGAAATCAGAGTGGTATTGATTGTGGCAGAGAGGGGAACAGAGTACACTGTACTAAGTATGCAAGTCCATGCTAGTCATTTAACACCTTGGAAAAGGTGGCATTTTTGCCTTAACTTTCTGCGCAGTTTAGAGCTGCGCTAGGTATTGTGGGACAGCATCGTGTCTTTCAGGAAGACGCAGGGGGAAATACCTTTCAGTAAGCATAATTAACAAGCAGCTTCATCAAATAGTGGTGGTTGTGCATCCTTCAAGGTTGCAAAATGGCAGGGAAAAGACATATTTCATTAACCAGCACACCGCAGGCGTCCAGACCTCTGCAAAGAGGGATCCTGGCAGGCCTAGTCCCAGGGCTGACAGTTCCTGAACTGTCAGCGTCTCATTGTGTCCCAAGGGCCTTCCTCCCCAGTCCCGGTGACTTCTGCACATTTGCTGGCTGTGGCTTTAGAAATCGGAGCCCCGGGAGCCGGCTGGGGCAGCTCCTCCTCTCTGCTCCCAGGAGAGAGGCTGCCGCTACGGCTGGCCTCGCCGGCACGCAGCTTAACACGCCGGGGCTGCCGCGAGGCATGTCCCGGGGTTTGCTTCTGTTCTGGAGATGCCCATGCCAGGGTGAGTGCTGACGCTTGGTTAGCTTCAACTGAACCCCCCAAAAAAAAGCTCGATTTCAACCAAGATAAATGCACGCTCTGCCACTTGCGTGCTTTTGGCCAAATTGCTGCCAGGCAGTGGCTTGTCCCCCCCACGGAGACTGTGGCCAGGGCAGCCCCATGCCTCTGAGATCCCGGACCCCCAAACACCTCTCCCTCTCTCTCTCCTCCCTCTCCAGCTGCTGCTTCCTACGGCTTCTCATCTTTTTGTCTTTTGTCCTCCTGGACGAGGTCAGCCAGACTGCACCTTCCTCCTGCCAGCGAGAAGCTGCTGAAGACCCATTACCTGCGTTGTGCAGAGCCACGAGGGATTTGCATTTATCACTGCGCCATGTGGTTAGACCCCGCTGCAAGTATTCCTTATCTCTCTCACCCATTGAGCAAGGGATGTAATAACTTGCAAGCCCTTACTGATACCCAGGATACCAACACCGCCATCTCCAAGCAGCCTGTGACATCGCGTCCCTCACCCTGGCCTCCGCCCTGCGGGAGCTCTGCTCGACCAGCTCCGGGCAGGTGCACATGGATTATGTATCTCTGCTTTGAAGCAGAAGATTTTATTACTTTCTCGATGGTTATAAAATACACTCTTAGGTCTGCAGTGCTTTATCCTTCTCTCTTGCTGGGAAGTGTGAAAAACAAGGTCTGAGAGTTTAAGAACAAAGAATTTGTGTGTGTGTTTAGGTTTGAGGTCAACATGTGAAAAACCTGCCTCCAGCTCCTGAAATAAGCTGTGGAGAGTCACTGGTCTGTGATATGCAACTGCCCGAGGAACAAACGTATTTGCACAGGAAAAAGCATGTGATAATTAATTTGTGCACGTATAAATGGGCATGCTCGTATGTGGACAGACCAGTAGATACCAAACAGATAAAAAATGAAAAAGCGCAATACAAATGGACAACAGCATTTAAAAAATGCAAGCGTTTGTTTTTATGGTGCATTTATATATAACAGGCTATTCATACGTCTGTACCCCCGGTGGGCTAGTGCAAAAGCAAAGTGAGATCTGCAAGGAGAAGTTAGACATTTCATCACATCAGCTGCTAACAACCTGAAAAAACAGGTATATTGGGATGCACAAACCCTTCCTCAGGCCAGAGCAGAGGTTTCTGTTCAGATCCAACAAAAAGTCCACGTACCCATTAAACTTGCCTGGTTTCCACGACTTTCAGTGGTTACAGTTGCTGCCAGGCCGTGGGATGCAGCCGTCAGGAACAGCTGGGAGCTGGCAAGGGACCCCGCACCCCTGGGGATGCCCGCATGCCGTGCCCCCGCTCCCCTGCCGCAATGCTCGCTCCTGCAGCCAGCAGCTCCCAGCCAAGGGAGCTCTGATGCCCAGTCTGAAACCAGGGCTGCCTGGAATAACTTTTCCACGGAAAATGTGGATTTGTGTGGTTAGACACGCTCTGGGGGGATATAGCCGGGACATCAATACTCTCCAGCGGACTATTTGGTCCCCAGTGTCCTTCTCGTGCTTGGACCCATGCTCTGGAGCTCCCCAGTTTCCCCAGTTTGCCCAGTTTACCAGGATGGAAGTGGTCCAGAAGGGTTGGGAGCCTTGAAGGTCTCACAAAGTTGGTAGCACTTCCCTTCCTTGGACAGAGGCCAACCTGCTAAGGAGAGTGCATTTGGAGGATCCTGAATTGGAGGACGCTTATATTGGAGCGGGTGCTTACCTCAGAGGTGCTCAGCCCTTTGGAGTTTCCCACTTATCAACTGGTGCACCCCCCGGTGACCTCCACAGCCTCAAAATACATTTGAAAAGGTCAAAATAAATTGTTTGGACTTCCGGGAAGAAAAAAATTGTTAACTTCTGTTTTGTACCACGTTCTTGTTCCACACTGGAATGAGATTTTTCGGGATTGTTGCTGAAATTTGGGAACGTCCTGTAAATTCACCGTTCCTCGACTGGTTCTTCCCAGAGCCCTTCCTCAGGAGCAACTCTGCAGACTCCTCTGGGCACATTGCCAAATGGAGGGGATGCTTTCACAGGAGTGCAGAAGAGAGGTGCAGAGAGGCCGTTCGATTCCCTCCTATCTCTATATTTGTACCAAGACAAGCTAAAAAAAGAAATGCTTCCATACCTACGGTTGCACTAAATATAACCATCTAGCCGGTTCTATATATACATTTTTAAAAGCATGACATGCAATACTTGCAAAGAGATGAGACTGGAGAATAAATTACGATGCCAGAGGGCCAGAGCTGTCAGTCACTCCATGCATGGTAAACCACTGATTGATTTGGTCCTAGACAACAGCTGACTTCTCTCTTTGTCTTCCTCTGACATAACAAACTTACTGTATTTTCTGGTTTACAAAAAAACACTCTAAAAATAATAATAATTTATATCATCTGAAATCCCAGGGAGTACTAAGGATGTGGTAGAGAGGAGATTTTGGTTCATCTAGGGTTAAAACCTCCAGCCAGCAGCGCCAGTGATATCAGTCACTAATAGTAACCTTGCGTAGCTGCATGCATTAAGGTGGTATTGGATGATAAGGCTGAAGAGCAAAGCAATCTGTTGGGCTACAGCTGAAAATAGAGTCACTGCTGCAGAGGGAAAAACTTCATTCCCTCCCTGGCTCTTTCCTCAGAAATGAAAATGCAGGGAGTCGTGCTGAGGGAAAGAAAATCTGATTTCCCGCTGCTAAGAGACAGGGTGGCACTTGTGAGAAGGATTTCAAGGTCACGGTGGCGATGCTATCAGTGGTGATGGGGGAGCCAAGCAGACAACAGGTGAAGACGTTTCGGAGGCAGCGGTGCGCCGAGGGAGATCATCCGATAGCTGTGGCAAGCTGCCTGCTGGGGGGCACCTTCAGCCCTTGTTTCCCACGCGGATGCACGGGAACCTGGCCATCAAGGTGACAGTCAGGAGGGGTGAGAGGTAAAGGAGCCTCGGCTAATGTGCCTGTAGATAACCGGGGTGCTCGTGGTCATGCTGTGTGAAAGGACTCCTCCGCTCACTTCTTGAGGTCTTTCCCCTTTGTCCCTGGGTACCTCCCCGCCTGTATTTGCACGCTGACATATAGGAACGGCACAAGCTAGTGTAATCTAGACAGTATATGCAATGGTATGGCTCTGAAGTATGGGCCGTCATCACACCCGGGTGGTGACCACCCAGGGATGGGCACAGTCCCCGCCTGTGCGGCGCAGGGGCCGAGCGATGGTGGCTGCAGCCATCCACCATCACACCTCATGGTGGTCCTCACGCATCCCCTTCCCCTGCCACGCGCTGTCCCAGGACACCTCCTCCTGCTGCGGGTGGGTCCTGAGGCGTCAGCAGCACAGAGTCAGTCTGGGAACAAATTCATGTTTCCTTTAATCACGTGGATTCAAAAGCAAATAGATGAAATGGCCAGGAATCGGGACGCTCGATGAACGCCAAATGAACGCTGGTGGTGTCTTAAAGACCGTGCAGTCTCAAAACTGCTGCTCTGTCAGTAAAAGGCGGGGATTTGAAGGCAGGACCCTGTATTTCCATCGATACCTTATTCCTCCAGTTGTGTTCCACCAACAGCTCTTATCTTGGGCAAAGCACTTACCAGCTTGGCACCTCTGTTTACCCCTCTTCATGTGACAAAGAGAAATCCTAAACCACTTCACAGGCTTGCGTTAGAGTTTGATAACTAATATTTACATGGGTCTTGGAGATCCCTGGCTGGGAGGTACTACAAAAGGGACATCTACATCAAAGGTGCAACTACACACAGAGCTGGTTCAGGGCGTACCATAACTGGCTTTTGCAAAGAGGCTACTTGAACTGAGGGCAGCAGCACGAGCAAAGGTTGCACAACCCAGTCAGGGTACGTTCCAAGGTGACACCCAGACCTTACTTAACCAAGGCCTTTCTAGAGGGCGATGGAAATTTCACCTTGTTAAGAACTGGTACAAGGCATTCAGGAGCTCATGAGTTGAATCTGGACCACCTTCCCTAAGTTAGCTGATTTGTTGCAGAAAAAATGCCTCTTAGCATGACAACAAGCCCTGTGGCCTACCGCTTGTTTTTTCGCCAATCTTTTTTCTCCTCCTATGCTCTTGCTCTCCAGACTCCAGAGCTGATGTGGACACTTGAAAGCCTGCAGTCAAGGGTTGCTCTGATTATGCCAACACTCAGCAATCCCACTGGCAGAAATACTTACAGATCCTTGGTACTCTTTTGCAATTAGGGAACAAGTAAATTCTTGCAGTTTAAGCAGTGGGGAGGTATGTGGGAGATCTGGATTAAACACTGGCTTCAACAAAACCTTCTTGCAGAAACTTCCGTAATGCTGAATCTTTCTGTCAGTACTTGTACTCCTGAATACCACAGGGCTCCTATTCCCTACTTACAGTGAACTTGCCTGCGATACCTATATAAACTTTTTTGGTGGTACTGGCTACCTGACCTGCTCTGTGCCCTGAATTCTTAGCTATGTCTCTTACAGCTATCATTACCCACCCCTTAAATGTGGATTGTGCTTCCTTTCTCATAGAGCATACAGTATAGTCCTGAGTATCACCCGGAAATTCTGTGCATGATTTTTGGACCCATAATAACACTGACATACTTTTTGTCATACCCATAGGACTAAGAAGCTATGGGGACCTAAGTAACCTTACAATGTGAGTGGGAAGGGAGCTAGGACTCATCTTATACAACATTTTGTTGGGCTGGGGTTTTTTTCCTAGCGTTTTCCTCTGTTTCTCAGTTTTCTGTTGCCCCTCGCTGTGAAATTGAGGACTGCCAAGGGGTGACACAAGATGTTTGCCCAGCTGCTAATTTGTAGCTTTAAATAAGAAGGAAAGCGAGGCCGACTTGTAAGGCCACGTAGGGCTGGCGCTGTTCCAGCAGGGATCAGCAGGAATGGGAAAGCGCTGCTTACCCCACGCTGGCCCCGAGCACGGGGCAGCCAAGGAAATAGCTGCCGTCACTGCGCGCCGTAGCTGCACCCTACAGACCCGAAACAGCCTGTCTAGCGAGGTGGGTAACAAGTCCTTCCGAGCCAGGGAGTGAAACTGAACTGAAAAAATGCAACCAAGCCAAAGACGGCTGCAAAAAACCTGCTGTCCTGCCTTCTTTTGCCTGTTTTCTAGGGTAAAGTCCTGAAGGCCATATCCTGAGCGGGGGGACCCCAGTGCAACTTCACTGGGACCATAGCAGTGCACTGGCTACTGCCGCTGCTTCTGTGCATGAGGGTCTGGGGCGGAGAAAAGGCTATTGCTCATGTAGGGGCAAGGAGGATCAGAGGAATTGTTTAAGAACCAGCACGGATGCAGCCGCCTGTATTTAATTTTGTCCAAGAGCCCTAGGTGCAGTGGACGGGACTTTATAAATGTAAATACAGTAAAATAGTCCCCTGTTGGGCACTGACTAAGCGCATACCTGGCGAAACAGAGTTATTATGGCTGTACTACATTCACCATTGCCATCTTCAACCAAAACTTTCCTTGCAGCATGGGCCAAAGCCTTGTGCCTTTGTAGGGCTTTCTAGCCAACGCTATTATGTCATTAAACAGAAAGCATCACATTTAAACATTGAAATTAGGTTTTGCTAGCTTCCAAGCTCGGTCAGAGAAAGAAAAAAACCACACCATTACTTTATTACAACAAAATGTTTCAAACAGAACTTTAAAACCTTTCTAAAGTCCCTGTTTTAAGAAATACCACACCGTGACTTTCCATGCTGGTGAAGTATGCAAGCTATTCTTTGTGAAAGAAAGCTCGAAGTGAATCCCTTCCCAAGCAGACTTGCTGCTCAGTGTCTAGCAGCACGTTGTTGGCCATGCCAGGCTGTGGCTTGCAGATCATTAGTGACCTGTGAGGCCAGGACACGTGAGCTCCAGCTGGGCTCCACACTGCGTCAGGACACTTACTCAAAGCAGCCCTTGTAGGTGGCACGTGTGGTAGCCCCAGTGCAGGGACTTGGCTTCTCCCAGGCTACGGTGACCTGACCTGACGTGACAGGTATGCCCCAGCACCTGGCAGTGGCCCACATGCCATGCTCTGTTTGGCATGGTGAGCAGTGATAAAAGGCTTTGGGCACCACTGGTCTAGGTTATTACTCTTTCAAACTGGGCTGCGCTCCTAGCCCTGCTCTCAGCATGCATGCGGGAACTGTGCAGGAAGGACAGCCTTAGGGTCAGGGTGTGAGACTAGAAATCAGGGGAACTGATTCGCTTTGTCTTCCATAAAATCCCTGTGTGACCGGGAAACTAGGCATCTCCCTGCTTCACAGTCACACAGAAGGAAAACTCTCCCCTAGCATAGACCAGGGCTGTAGGAAGCACCAGAGCAAAACCAGATCCTTCCCAGAGATCCTGCCCAGAGATCCTGCCATTCTTATTGCTGTGCTGCTTCTTTCTGCCTTCCAGAAGGGTTGTAGTGCTGTAATATAAAAGCATGTCCAGCATTTAATCCAGCTGCACACACAGAGGCAGCAAGAAAGCTTGTGATACCCACCATTCCCCATACCCCAGCATTTCCACTTCTAAGGGTATCCAGATTTTGTGTTTATCTTTCTCAGAGCCTCTCAGTGCATGCTGAGATTTTAATGCCTGGAAGATGTATTGAGGAATGAGCCTCTTAAGTACAGCCACATCCCTCAGGTATCTCCTGGGTCTCCTGTGGGATCAAGCTCTTTCCTACTTTTGCCACTAGCATAAGGCTGTGCCAGTGGGGTGACTGCTGCAAGGATTAAACCAGGGCTAGAATTAGCTCAAGATTTTGATTACTGAGGCCAGACCTTAAGGAAAGTGGCAGAAATCTAGAAAGGAGGCTGTACCCAAGCAGCACAGTGGGTATCCCGGGCTAGCGTGGGTGCTGAAGGCATGCTGCGTGCCACTGCCCAGCACCGCGCTGAGCAGCACAGATGCAGCCAAAGCTGAAACCCCAGGAAAGCTGTGCTAGCGTGGGTCTTCCAGTGGTCTTTCCAGTGGTCTTCCTCTGCTAAACAAACCCAGAAATTTCACTTTTTAATTCTTTTACAAGGTTTGGAAGGAAGGAGGGGAGAAGTGATGTTAAGGGTAATCCAGAGCCTCAGGCTGGTGTTGTCAAATCCCAGAGGAAAGGAGCCAGGAAAGGGAAAAAGGGAAGTGGGAGGAGAACTGGGGTTCCTGGAATTGTTAGCTACACATAGAGGAAAAATAAAATTGCCCTCCCCCTCACAGTAGCAGAACAACCAACAAGGGAGACACTTTGCCATAAACACTGAAAACATGTATGTCCTCAGTCATGTGCCTACAAGTGTCCATGCCTGCAACAGTGGCCAAGGAAAACGCTGAATTCCCTTAATTCTGAATTATTTGCCAAGCTGTACATGAGACAGAGAGCAAACTGTTAACAGCCACCTCCCTCCCCCATCCTCTCCTCTGCACCCGAAATATTATAACGGCTGTGGAGCCCCAGGGTCTCAGCTGTTCTCAGGCAGTTCCACTGCCTTTACGTCCCATGGAGAGCCTGAAGCTCCCAGGGCAGCATACAGCGAACGTTCAGCAGTGCTCCACCTACGCTGCTGCCTGCTTCCTAAAGATGGAGATGTTTAGGAATAACAGGAGTGATTCCAGATGATTTGCTAATGAACAGAGATATGATAGGAATGTTGCCTACATTTTACGAAAAAGAATTTCTAGGTAAGAAATTAAGGAAAGGAGAGTTCTTTCTTCCCTAATTACATTTTGCAGGACAGAAAATGCAAATGAGCAAAGCAGTTCTTTTGGTAAACAAACTGGTTTAAAATTTCTCATTCCTGATTTGTTTGCAGTCTCCCTTTCTGTGCAAATCTTCATGTTACTGCACCTTGAGGTTCAATTTTGCTCAGTTTCAAAGAGAAAATGAGTTTCTATCTTGCACACTTTATGAGGATGCCAAAGACAATACTTGTATGTATTTCATCAGTCTAAATCTAATCTTCTCCAGAATTTCCAGTAATCTCTGTGAAAACTTTGTAGAATTGCCCCCTTCGTCTGCTGAAGAAGCGCAAGGCAAAGAGCAGAAGCAATCATTCCAGATCCCTCAAAGACATCCTGATTATCAAATATCCTATTAGATATCCTGGGTCAAATTTAGTCCTGCTGTAAACTAATGCAAGGGTGTTTAGAGAAGTCTGGCTTACATCTATTGAGTATCTATTTGGCTCTGCTTAGATAAATGATCTCACACAAAATAATACTCATTTGAGGGATTTCTTTAAGAAATCAGCCAACTATCTTTCCTATGGGGTTCATAGGTTTAACTCCAAGTCTACTGAACTTAAACCACGTTCTCCTGTTTCTGTGGGCTGTACAAGAGGATCTCTATGGACACTGTGACTGTCATTTGTCACAGTTTTCGCCTGTTTGTTTCTTGCAGATTTTTAACTTGGATAAACCTAAATTTCCAAGAGGAACTCATCTACCACTTTGCTGAAGCAAGAGTCAAAACAACAAAATAGTTTGATTATAACGGAATAGTTTAGGCCCAGGGAAACATGGGTTTAAATTTTGATCTGCTGCAGGGTCCCAGTATGACACTGGATAAACCACTTAGGCCTGGGTTTATTGCACCTAATTCTTGCTGTCTCCCTGGAAGTGCCTATGACAGGAGCTAAACAGGAGCTGACAGGAGCCTATGACAGGACATGGTCTAAATCAGGAAGCTGTGTTGCCTTGAGGGCCAGTGAAGGCAGCTGGGAGCCTGAATAAACTGCCCTCCTGTGTTGCCCGTATTTCTCCATGGACTATGCAGAAAATTTAGTCTGCTAGATTAGGCGCTTCTGCTAGGTGCCTAAAGGGACCTATGAAAAGTCCAAGCTTTGACCTTTACGTGGAGTTGTTCCAAATGTGTAAAGAGATACTTAGCATTTGGTCCACACAGTAGCTTCACAGTAGCACTGTGAAGATAAATATTAAATATAGTGAAGTAATGAGATCCATCCTTCTATTCCAGATAGAGAAGTGGATGGCTACTGGTAGACTTCAGAAGAAAATCTGAAGGTTGGTTTGAATGCTGACACAGAAGTTGGCCTGGGTCTTTTAAACCTGTGCAGGACCTCCTTATGTTTCAGAATATTAAAGAGCCTCTAGAATAATGGCATAGGAGTATTTTGTAGCCAATATGACTGAAGGTCAGAAGAGAGAATATTACCTTTTCCTACAAGCCTTGCTTTGCTTTGGAAAAACAAAGCCTGAGACTGAAGCCTGAGATTAAATCCAAATGTCCACATTTGGGATGATTTTTGGAATTCAGTATGAGCATTTTCGAAATGCTCATGTTTACATTTCTCCTTGCCTCTTGTTATCTTCCATCGTGAAATGCAGGTTTTAGAGTGCAACTACAACCTTGCTGCACTCTCTGTACTGTTATGAGCCTTTGATCACTTTAATCACTGTACTTAAGAGTAGCTTGATCTATTTTTTTCAACTAATTTGACATTCTACAAGGTAAGAAAGTAATTAGTGATGTCTGCTCTACCGAAATAATATGGTATTTCACTTGTTCCCCCATGAGCTCTACAGTTTGGCTATAGCCATTGTTAGATAGAAAAAAAATGCTTCCTTCTTCTTAAAGAATGAGAAGCAAAAGACAACTTTGGGTTACCTGATTATGCAGCTTGCTCACGTTTCGGCTTAGCTCCGTCACTGATGCGATGCAAGCAATGAGTTTTAGCTTTCCTTTGCCCTGGTAGGCCTGGTTGCTGGAGTAGCCAGTGCTAGTTACCTACCCAGCTCTCTCCTGTGTATGTTTGCTGACTCTGTACTCTTCATTTGGCAATAGGACCAGGTACACGGCTAAATACTAGGTTTTCTTGTTTGAGGCATGGTTTTGCACCCCTAGGATGTTTTAAGCAGGAGGTTCTGCTGCTTTTACTGCCCGATCTTATCTGAGTCACTTAGAAGGTGCCAGCTATCTGAGTATTATATAATTGCTCAATTTCTGTGTCTTTGTGCATGCTTTCATAAAAGATAGGAATTGCATCGGAGGGGTAATGCTTTCGCCTTCCCAAGGGGACTCTAGCCGTGTAACCTGACAGCGTTACACTGCTCGTTGCAGAACGACGCTGGTCTGCCGCCTCTTGAGCAGTGAGTCTGACCTTTGTTTAGACAAACCATCTGCTTTCTCTGCTCTCTCTCTCTCTGATCTACAGACACAAAGGAAAAGGAGTGGCCGGTAAAACTTCAAACCCTAGAAACATTTAAGCCTGGATTTGCCAAGGTGCCTGGATCCCAGCCTCCCCTGGGAGGTGGTGGCTAAATCAGAGCTACCCAGTGCATTCTCCAGGAGGAGATGCTTTTGCAGGCAGCCAGGCAGTTTATTTCCTCTGCAACCCGGGCACGACGCACTGCTAGGGGAGGGCTGGATGGCCTGCCCTCCGCAGCGATGGAGGCTGCTTCAGAAGCTCCTTTCCAGGGTTTATTGATCAGCGCACTTTCCAGTGCCAGCAGCACTCTGAAGCCTGGTGCAGGACTGCAGCGCTGGTAAAGCATTTACAGTCCCTCCCGCAAGTGCCCTCTCACCCTTACATTTTGCAAAGGTCCAGGTAGTCCGTCCCTCCCCATCAGCCCACAGTTGCACTGCTGCGAAATGAGATGCTATTGGGTCAGTGCTGTGCCACAGAGCAGTCCCCTGCATTGCTTCGTGCTTCTAAGTGTAATGGTGGGAAGGATTTGAATGTATTGGGATTTCCCTTTCCCTGGGTTTCTCAGCAGGGCATGAGCTGCCGTGTGTCACTGCCCATTAGAAACTGGCGGGCGGCCAGGTTTCAAGGTTTCACCGGGTAGATTTAGCTGGGCTCAGAGCAGCAGAGCAGGAGGCGGAGGATCCTTAGCTCATCAGGGTAGCCTGGCCACGGTTCCTCTGCTCTCCCCAGTTTCCTTCCCTCCAAGGAGGTGGCTGCTACAGCTGAAAAAGCAAAGAGGTGAGAGGATTCGGGTCCATCTCAAGACACCTCAGGTCTGTCTGAGGGTAGGGCAAATGTATGCCACTTCCCTACACATCAAAACTTTAGATTCTTTTTAGAAGAGGAATAACTGCTCCAGCTCGTATAAATCCTGCGTCCCCCCTAGCAGGTGAAAAGAGTCTCATGTGTAGCACACACAGCTCTTTGGAGGATCACAGGGCTTTATTAAAGCGTTACATCTATATACAGTAGGATGCAGAGCTCCCAATGAGTTTCCCAGGTCTCTCTGTGCAGACACTGGACTGCAGCCAAACCCAGCCCCAGGGGGGTCGGTGAAGGCACCAAGTCTTCCAGCTGCTCTCGCCAGCCAGTGAGTGGCATCTCCGATGCTCCTGCAATCAGCTGATGCCAGTAGGGATTGAGCGGGTGCCCAGAGCTGCTCACACCACTATGACCTGCGCTCTCTGACTATTTAGCTTGTATAGTAAGGAACAAAACTAGGGTTACCTGTTGTTACTGCACAGGGTCTATCAAAGTCCTGGTCTCTAGCAGTCATGGGATGAACTGCTGATTATACCACAAATTTTGCTGTAAATGAATGGCTCCACAACCCCCCTTCTCCCCAAGTAATAGGATTTCTGCCACCAGCATATCTTAAACAAAACTATTAGCCTGTCCATTAGAAGGATGGGAGACAGATGGCCGTGTGTGGATGGACAGTTGTTAGAAGAGCAGTGTGGGGTTCTTCTAATTCAAGAGCTGCTAAGATGTTTGATCCTGTACTACATAAACCACATACTTCAAAGGCAGCAGGATCTAGGCCATAAGTAAGTGAAGATGGGGAAAAATCAATCCACCTTATCAAATAAATGTGTGACTGGAAACATGTGTCTAAGACAGTGACGTATTTTTGTAATGCATAAGAATTAACAGTCTGGCAAGAATCTGCATTTCTTCGATACAATGAAATCCTGGGGAGCCCACGTGCTTTACATTATCAGAGACTGGGCCCTGAGCGGTGCCTGCAGTGCCCTCAGGAGCCCTCGCTGCAGCCATGGGCTGGGCTCTTTGTTACGGCCGCCTGGCAGCCCTCTGCTCTGCCTCCCTTTGCTCTTACGAATAGAGAGCCAGGCTTCAGCAAGGGCCACATCCACAGCACCCCCATGCCCACCCCCTGAATATCTTAAATGTTACATAAAGAGTACAGTGGGTTTTTTACAGAGAGAAGGCTTTGCATTTGCTGGCTTCTTGCTGCAGTAAATTGGCAGATGATGCTCTAATGAGAACAATAATGCACCCAACCCTACTGCCTTCCATCACTTATGTGCTCTTTTGCAGCTTGTGAAAGGCTCTAAAAGCTTTCACCAGACAGGTTGTCTGATTTTTAGGCAGTGTCACTAGCACTGTTTACCCTAGACAGGCAGAAGCCTGTTTTCACAGTGTGTGGTTGCTGGGACAATTAACGTCAGGCTAAGTGACCAATATCTAGTTTGACCCAAGAAGTGCCTGATTCCAGCCATTTGCCAGCAATTTCAGCAGTGCAGGCTGCCTCAAACCAGCATATCCAAACTGAGTGCTTCAATAAACTGCTTAATGGGTGGCATGCTGGGGTGCAATCAATTGGCATCAAATGTGCTATGCCATTTCGCACCAGCTGATGGTCAGCAATAGTGATTGTGCGTATACTGGTACTAGCTGTATTCTCGTGACAAAGTGATCTGTGTTCTCGAGCCTTTTCCTCTACTCAGAGATATGCATGCAAGAGACAGAGTTGTGTTTCAATTTGCACAATCGTTTCCACTTGCTCAGTTCTCTAGCTACAGTCTCGTGACCATCTTTACTCTTTGTCAAAAAAGTTATTTGGAAGCTCAGATGAAGTCCCATGGGAGGTTATCACCAGGTTGTGATTAAAATTACCCACCAAACAGCTGTTTCTTTGGAAGAAATGTATTTTTCATTAATCTGTAAACCCACAGCAATTAAAATCAGGTTTTGAAACAACAAAAAAAAGCTGTATGCATCCTATCTCACCGTTTCGCTTGCCATTTCCCACGTGTTCTGCTTGTCTCAGTCACCACTTCCTGCAGCATCTCAGTCTGAGTAACTGAATTGACAGGTGATCTTCCATGACTTTCAGCATACCTTTGTCTACTTTAGGACCCAAATCTGGTCTCTACTTATTTATGCGTCTTTATCTGAAGGGGAATCGACTCTATTTTAATTGCATATGAACGGGATGGTAATAAAATGTTAATTGCTTTTTCTGCCTATGCACTGATCTATATCTAGCAGAATTTGCCCTTGATGATCCTGTAACATTGGCACAATTGCAAACAAATAAACACAGACATGCCGCTCGCATTAGAAGAATCCAGGTATCTCTCCCATTGTTCCCAGGCTGCTCGATGCTTTTTCATTTCAGCAGCTGCATGCAGCATCGCTGATGTGGAACTGCTCAGCACATATGCTAATATCACATATCCGCTATACTGGCCATCCCTACATGGGAGGTAACGTGGGATTTATTTTGGAAGAAGGTGGGAGTCTTTTTTTTGCAGGATTCAAATCTTCATTCTCATTGATTAAACCCCCTAGAAATGGCCCACTTGTCTACCTCAGAGGAATCCTAGGTTCACAATACCCTGTTAAAATGTAGAGCTGCTCAAACATGTATCCATCATCCATAGCTTTCTATGTCCTGTAACATACCTACTGCTGTGATAACTGAGCACCTGTCAAGATACTATATTGCTAGCCATGGAAATGGAAGTCCTCTCGAATTTATCAACAGAGAAGCTTACATGGCTGCCTGGCAAGTTTCTCAGCTTTTGTGACTCAACCTTGACCTCTAAGGATCTACTTCTCAGGGCGAGAAAGCAGCAAATTCTCCTTGCAGATTTAATCACTGTTTCCTCTGCTGCAGGCTGTGACTGACAAGATGGTAGAGATATCTTTAGCTCAGACAAAATCGTCTGAAAGCAGTCACTGCTACAAGACACAGACCACACAGTTGTGCAGTAAGTTGACTTTGGCATCCCAGGTTCCCAAACAACACCCAGAGTGAAGTGGAAAACTGCCCACCACCTGAGGCCACCGGCTGATCACCAATGTCAGTAGGCCACCTTTCAGACCCTAAGACTCTGGGCCATATTTGAACTGCTGGCCCAAGTGCAAGACATTCTTTATACCCTCGCTGTCCTTTGAGCTTCAGAAGGATGCTTATAGCCTTGCAAAAAAAGCCATGTTACAGAGGCATCCGGTGATATTAGACCGCAACTAGAAACCACCAGAGGTGAGCGCTAAAAGATTCCCATGTCTTAACACTAAATCGTCCCATTATAACTTCCAGTAAAGCAACTGTGATTTGTCCTGTTCATTGATGTCTTTCTCAGGTAATGCTTTTCACAGAAGTTCAGGTTTAAGACATCTCCCTTTCTTTTTCCGGGCACTCCTCGTTTCCCAGACTGTGTCCCAGAGCTGGAGCCAATTCTGTTGCTGAGACGCTGCATTTCTCACCTGCTGATTGCAATTAGCCATTGCCAGCTGGGGTCTGGTGAGCTGCTGAAGAGCTAACAAGAAGTGGAGACCAGCATGAGGCCTCAGCAGCACGTATGCTGTGAATAAACAAGAAATTCAGCGCTGTGTTCCTGAGGTGGCTCCACCGCAAAACAAGGTTCCCACATCCCCGTGTGTGTGTCAAAGTCTGCTTTCGGAGGCTCAGCTTGCTCCTCATGCTCTTACACATTGCCATCACATGTTTGCCAGACAGGAAACGTGGGGAAATAGAGGTTACTGTTGGTAAAAACAAACCCAACCATGGTGTTGTTAAGAAACCCTCCCAGTCACTCCTATCCCCAGGCAGCATCAGTCATCACAATGGAGAAGCTACCTCTGATTATGGTGGTTGCCATACTGGGGACACACCAGGTGAGATCTGGAGGTGGGCAGAGCCAGCCACATCCCCTGCCAGCTGCTGGGGTCCTGCCAAGCCTGCTGTGTGCTCAGAGGCATCCACATAGCTCTGAAGCACAGTTCCCAGTAGTCTTTACCTTGTTCTTCACCTATTTGTACAGAAGCCTACAGCAATGCTGACTTATCTGCTGGGGCCAGGTATGTTTTCATCTCAGATCTCCAAGGGAAACTCCCCAGGAGGCTGTGAAGGTAAGTCAGCCTCCCTCCACGTGCCCCAGGAAACCTTCTCAGCGTTCTCTCAGGTGTTCATTAACTGCCCAGTGCAGAAGATGATGCAATGACCATGCCATTCCTGAAAACATGAGTGCATGCCTATTTCAGAAGAAATTTTGTGAACAGCAAGAATGACCCATAGTCTGTACTCTCATAGCAATGGGAGGCAGTAGTTGCATCCACTTAGAAATTCATAACAACTCCCAAGCCACGGTGTTAAGAATGCACACTCTGTTAAGGTCTTTCCCAGGACATATGTCTCCCCCTTCTTATTAAATTAAAAAAAAAATCAGTGAGAAGGTTTGTCCTTAAAACTAGAGAATAGAGCAAGGGTGAACCTCAGACTGAAAAGAAACCCCACCACCTCCGAGCCCCAGGGCCCTCGGTGGCCCGCCGACAGACTCCTCGCATCGCGCCAGCGCAGCGGCCCAAAGGATGCCAGGCCCTCTCCTCCCCTCTCCCTCGGGGCTCCACGCAGAGGAGATGGCACCGCTCCACGCTCCAGGGGCAGGGCCGGGGAACGGGGAAGAGGGGCCCACGCAACACTTGGCAATGAGCAACTCTTTTATGGAGTGCAGGCAGACCTTGTGCAGGCTGGCTGGGTCTCCCGTTCCTGCCGGCGGGATGTCTGGGTGCTTCGCCCCCTCGCAGCTGCTGTGCCACTTGCAGGGAGCTGGGTTGGTGGGGGGGGTCACTGAGGACGCCTGACCCCCCCCACCGTTGCCACCATCTCATCCAGGGGACCCCAGGCACGAGATGAGGAGGGGGCTGGAGCCCAGGCACATGAGGGGAGGTGGAGGGCAGTCCCTGAGCCCGAGGGGCAGCAGAATGGCACAGGGGAGCGATCCCCAGTGAAGGGGCCCTCAGCCCCCCCGACCCTCCTCCTCCTCCCACAGGAGGGGATCTTTCAAGCCACAGGCCCCCCAACTCCCAGAACAGCCCTCTTTGGCCACATGCATCGCCGTCACAGTGGCCTCCTGATGTCACGAGCCACCTCACCGCCATTTGTTCTGGCCCTGTAAATACAGGGACCTCAGCAGCTGGCCCACAAGTCACTGAGCTTTGAGGCCCTCTCACGCAAAGAATGCTTGGAAGCAAGAGGTCCCAGGTCAGCAAGGCGGGTGGCTGCCCACCTTTGAGTGGCAGAGAAGAGAGGTGGTTGCAGGAGCCGCAGAGGAAGAGGAGGCAGTGTCAGAGGGGGGGCACCATCAGCCACGTGGTAGCCATGGCCATCGCTCACGTGGCTGATGGTGTGGAGCCCACGGAGGTGCATCCAGCCGAAGATCAAGAAGAACCGATGGAAGTGGATCCACCTCCAGCATGGCTCCCCTGGCACCACTACACCGTGCCAGGGCTCCCTCCATGACAGCCACAGCAGTGGCGTCGCAGGAGCACCCAGCCAGCGCCCGACCATTGGCCCAGCCTCCGTGCCCGGCATTAGCTGGGAGGCCCAGCCTCTGCGCCTGGCCGTCCTGCAGGCTCACCCACTACATCTCCCTGCGATCAGCAATTATTTTGTTGATTGCCACGGGTGGTGTGAGCCCTTCTTTTCCATGCCCCCCTGCCCCATCCCCACCCCTCCAGAAGGGGTGCCATGTCCTCTGCCCTGAGCCCCAAGAACAGGGGATGAGATGACCTGGCTTCCACCAGGCTGCTGTGCCCTGGGCAATGGGAGTCGTCCCTGAGAGGGCCACCAAGGTCCCTGGGGCCTGGAGGTGGGGTTTCTTCGGTCTGAGGATGAGAAGGCTGCCCAATGGGTGGCTGAAGATGAAGCCAGACCCTCCGCAGCGGTGCATGAAGAATAGCAACAGGTCAAGCAAAGAAGTCAGAGAGACAGCTGTTCCTTTGGAGAAGCAGAAGAGTACAGTTCTGCCAGCACAAAGTGCTGGCCTTCAGCATTAAGGTCCCTTCTAGCTGCTTCATTAGGAGTTCTTTTCAAGATTGGCAATAAACAATTAAAAAAACCCCAATAAACCAAGAAAAAATCAGTAAAAATGCTTTCCTTCTCTCTTGCTTGGTACTCTGGCGACTGCATCTGGACTCCTCTGTCCCCTCCTGGTCTCCCCAGTCCAGGAAAGATACTGATGTGGGCCCAGCCCAGGGCCTTCCAGATGGTGAGGGGCTGGGGCACACGGCACACGAGGGCAGGCTGAGGGAACTGCCTCTGGTCATGAGGCTGGTGAGACACTGGAGGAGGTTGCCCAGAGAAGTTGCGCATGCACCATCCCTGAAAGTGTTCGAGGTGCGGTTGGATGGGACTTTGAGCAACCTGATCTAGTGAAAGATATCCCTGACCACTGCAGGGGGGTTGAATGATCTTTAAAGGTCTCTTCTGACCCAAGCCAGTCTATGATTCTATGATCTCCTGCTTGTCAGGCACTTGCCCTTGGTCCGTGCCAGTCTGCTTTGGCCTGGTGTCTTGGGTCATGTCTAACGTTCCTCTGGCACCTCTGAGAGATCATGTTGAGGTGTCTTCTCTTCCTCCTGATGTCCCTGTAAATCTCAGAGTGGTTCAACAGCTGCTTTACTCCTGGGTATGTGCTCCTGTGCCTAACTAACCCCTGAGCTTTCCCACTTTATGTCCTGTCTCCCAGCTCAGCAAGCCTGATACTTGTTTCCCATGCTCAGGACGGCTCTGAATTTGCACTATTTCAAAAGGATCCCAACTCTTTGTGGATTTGGGATGCTATATTTTTGAGTAATGGCAATGACATTACTGCCAATGGAGCCTTTCTAGGTTGTATAGCCGTGGTAAGCCTTCCCAGCTTAACCTCTCAATGTGAGATACCTCTACATAAAGCCTGCCAGAGTACTGGAGACCATTTTTCTCTACAGTTTGCCCTATTTTGTGTTCCTTCTTGAGATTTAAGTGACTTCTGTCTGCAGATATTTAACTGAACGTCGGGTGTTGTCATCGGGTGCCTCGGGACTTGTGCTGAAATGAGCTGCTTTGGGCAGGGGACAGACTTGTCAGGCTGGTCCCACTAGGGACTCTCTGCAGAGTCTCTTTCAGGGGACCCTCCTCCGCTGTATCTAGACACGTCGGTACAGAAATAGGGTGCCATGCCTGTGAATGACTGGGGAGTGAACCGTCAACACCACCTCAGCCTTGCCAGGCTCCCTGCTCGTAATCCTTGGCAGAAAAACCAGCTCTGGGAGGAGGATTTTGTTCTCATCCGCTGTCTGCCTTGTGGGGCCCAGCAATGACTCATGACTTTCTCCAACTTGGTGCCATGCTCTGTTATAGTGTATGCCGTATATGCTCATTGGTAGGAGTTGCTAAACTGAAAGTCCTTCATTAACTGGGATTAGTTCACCATTATTTTAGTAACAAGAGATACCACTATCATGGGAAGCATCCAGCCAGAACAGACTTCTTTTATATTGAAGGAAGGTCCTTGTTGGTCCTTCTTATTTGGTTGTTTTTTCACTGAGGGATGTAAGGAAAAGGATAATTCCACTTTTTTACTCTGAATGCAGAGGATTCAGGATGGTTTTAACCTCTCTGAGATGATGCGCTCTGCTTAAGAACATACCCTGTTGGCATCCACCTCCCCATCCACAGAGTGTTTGCATCCAGTCCTTTCAGAATGACACAAGGGCAACCCAAAATTATTTCATGGAAAAACTGGTTAAAATTAGACAGTTTACAACCTCTGTTATGATCTAAAGGACACAGCTGTGGAAAGAAATGATCACAACAAGGTTGACTACCAAGCACACACTATGTATGGAAAAAGTCAAACTATAACTTCCTGTAGATCTGTAGAAGACTGTCAAAGCTCACTAGGCTAAAGGAACTCCTTGAAGGATTAAGCTATGCTACTGTCCACCATTAGGTTTATAGATGGAGTCCAGAGGTTTTCACAATATACCCTCTGCCTGTTGGTAAAAGCATGATGAACTCGCACATTTTTAGTTCCGCGGCACAGCTCTTTTTGCCATTTGATTTAATCTGGGAAGGTTGCTGCAGCATCCTCATTTTGGTGGATATAGAGGATCTGACTGAGAAAAATGTAACAATTTACTCAGCAAGTCAAATTTTTTACTGGTGAGTTCCACCTTTTTCTGGATTGGTTCCCAGGGGAATCACAAAGGGATTTGGCCTCTCTCCGGGCCATTCAGCACTTTGGAATGTGCTGTAAAATTATTTGCCTTGAGCAGCATTACAGGAGAGGCATCCATCAGTTCATCATCAGCCTTCTCTTCTGACGGATGCGTTGCTGGTGATGAGTCATAAAGACATTGATTTTAAAATTTGCTTTGAATCATAATTGCATTCGTAAGATTACATAGCAGCTCCCAAGGATCTACTGAGTTTTTAAATCTATAGTTGATGCTTATTATTCTCAGTTAAGTACTATATAATGCATAAGATGACCTGGCAATTTTGTATTTTTATAGTCATTGCTTTTGCAAAATGGTGTCTTACATCTGGAAAATGGAGTTATTATGAAAAAAAAAGCTTTTTTTTTTTTCAATGGTAGTCTTTGTTTTAAAAAATCCAGTGTAATGGTTCAGTTGGGTGAAACAGTGCATTATAATTGAAGGTTAAGATCCATACTGAGTTAATACCTGAGGGGTTCCCATCGTGATTTTTGAGATCCCAGTGTTCTAGTCGCTATAAATCTAAAACAATGGTTAGAACGATACAATTAAAAAGACATACCTAAGAGTGAAAATGAGGTGCAAGGTCTAGTCACCAGGACTGTGGAATGACAGACATATCTTACAGTCCATATTGCTGTGGACTTGTTTGCTTATATAAATGCTTCCTGGCTATGCTAGAAGGCTATTATTATTATTATTATTATTATTATTATTATTATCATCATCATCATCATCATCATCATCATCATCATCTCCCACTTTGTCTTCCCAGATTGAACTCTCCTTAAAATACACTTTCCTTCGACTTCATTCCCCTCTGCTGGTCTCTACCTACAGAGTGCTTGGGCAGCAGGCAACACCCCATGAAGCTTCCCAAAGCCCTCTCAATAGACAGTGGGCTCTCCTGGTTTGGAGGCAGTGTTTTTTTCATGCACGAGGCAGCCTACCGCCATCATGCTCTGCCATTCAGGGAGAGAAGGTGAGCTATTTCTCTAATATTGGTCTGATGGAGAAGGAGATGATAGCTTCAGCAACAGGCCAATGTCCACATTTTACCCTATTTGATGAGAATTTTACATTCTGGGTGAGCACGAGAATGGTGGATTGACTGACCCTCTAGTAAACAAAATGCAGCCTTCACTTGTATAGTTTGTCTTTAGTGATCATGAAGCCAGTAAGGAACTTTGTGCCTTGGTGCTGTGGTCGAGGAAATAAAGCACTGTCACTTTACAGAACTGACATTAGCAATCTCTCTTGCTAGCCTTACATTCAGCCACTTTCCCATTAATTTGCTGAGTCAAAATAATAAAATAAAAATCCCAAGGCATTAGTGAGGACAGCAAGAGACAGGGGAGAAGTTGATCCATGTTAGAACCTGACAGGGTCTGGTCCCTCTGGCTTGTTCACTTACTGCTCCCTGCCTCTGCTTTCCATGTTTTTTTCCCAAGTACTTTGCATAAGCCAGTGAGAGGTGGGAACCAAGATCTTCCTAAGGTTTAAAAGCAGACAACAGGATTACAAAATGTGATTGTCACATCTCAAAAAACCCAAACAAATGAAAATCCTGTCTCTCCGCTCAGCAGCCCTTAACAGTACTTTGAATATGATCAAAATCGAAGTTGTTCATCGCAACCTACATGAAACAGGCTGGTTTTTGTTCAGCTGGCCTGTGTCTCTCAGTAGCCTGCTGGACTCTTGCTGACAATTTCTGACCCTGGCAGGCAAGAGCCCCACAGGGCAGGCTCTCTGTTCAGGCAGACGAGGAATGGGGCATAATACAGGGGATGGTACAGGTGCCTGCACCCACTGCTCTGTTTGGGCTGCGAGGATTCTCGGTTCGTGGTTCTAGAGCTATTAAGATTTCAAGTGCTACATAAATGCCAAGTATTGTATTCCTCGGGCTAAAAAGAAGGCAATCTTTCCTTATCCCACAACTGTAAGGTCAAGGTAAATGTGACTGTTTAGAAATACTGGAGTCCTGAAGCCCCTGGGGAATTTTAATGTGTTTTATAAACTTGTTTCCAAACCAAGCTATTAGGAAAACAAGATATTTCTCCATAAAGCCTTTCTTTTTCTCTCTTTAGGGACAGTACTGCCTGCCTTACAGTGCTTTAACTCAATCAGAATCATCATTTTTATAAACAGACCATTTTTCATGACTTGCTTGATCAACTTGGGAAGGCAGCTTTTAAGAAGTTATAGTCATACATAGGAAAAAAAACCCCATCTTACTCCATCTGTTGCAGCCAGAGATGTAATAGAAACCATGTCCTTTCTCCGAAGGTAATGCATAAGGGGAAATACAGACATACGCACTTATTTTCCCTTCACACTCAGATGCAGTTATGCAATATTACAGAGGGAAAGGAACAAGCTCTTTCACAATTAGATTGCAGAGCTAAACCTTTTTTTCCATACAAAAGTTTATGGTGGGAGATGCCAATATTTACCCAAGGCTTCACCTGTATCAGGAGGAGATTTCGAGCTGGTGGCTTTTGAATGCCTAAGTTGGGACAAAGCGGGCCTCAAGGACAGACAACCCAAATAACCACGGAGAGCTACGGCAGCGCTGGGAGCCGACGGGAGCTTGCTGTGAAACGAAGAGCCACTGGTTGCTCAACAGGGGAGCAGCGCTGGGGAAGACTACAAAATGTATTCACACTGGAGGTCTTAATTGCCCACCTTTGCCTTTATATCCAGAGGAGGACTATGTACATCAAGGGGATTGGGCTTGGCCTTACTTTTTGTCTCAGCACAGCAGTGTCAAAAGTTGCCACCTGGGGCACACACATAAAGGACCTGCTCTAAATGCACAGAAGAGGACCCTATCTGCTGACTCTGTCGAGGAGCCGCGAGTCAGCCAGACACCTCAGGAAACTTCTGAGTGTTTCGGGACTGCAAAGTGATTCCAAGCACTCTCACTGGCCTCAGCAAAGCCACACTTTTTCACATGCGCCCCTCAGCCAGAAGTGAGAGCTCTCTTTCCCCTCCCCCCTCCTCACACATATACTTCAAACATGTAAAATATTCAGTGAAATAAAGATTTAGTGCAGAATCAGAAAAAAAACCTTATTTTGAGTCAAAGTGGTCTCTAAGCAGTGCTGTCAAATTGGGAGTTTAAAGAGCGATCCAAAGAAGAGGGAGTTTTGAGACAGCTGTTGTAGAGAAAATGTGGTGCCACACGCCCCACAGAAAGCAAATATGTGTAAGAGGAAATATCTGCTTATCTGAGAATTAGTACTACTCAAACATGCCCTTTGAGGGCAAGAAAGAGCGGCAAGGTCTGCGGATTTAGCTGCTAACAGAATACCTCAGGCAGGTGTGTTACACTCCGTAGGAATGGACTTTGCACCACAGCACGGATCTAATTCCACCCCAGCTCATAGGAACGGAGGGTTTTGGTTCTCTCTCAAACAGATCTTACCAGCTCTCTAGAGACCTTTCAGGTGGAAAACTCAGCTTCCTAATGACAGTTGAAACTTTTACAAAGTTTGATTGAGAAAAAGGACACGTGTAGTTTCTTCCCCTTTTTTAGTCTCTGCAGCTCAGACAGTAGTTAGATTATTCTAAGTTTGAAAACTATGAATAAAATGCTAAAAAGCAAACATAGTTTTAGAAAGTTACTGGGTTTGGCTGAGCTCTCACTGCATGTCACCAGTGGATTCTCCTTTGCCCGTGCCAGTGCAAGTAGAATTTTTTAATAATTTTTTTTTCATCGCAGTGCTATCATTGTTAACAAACAACTGTAATCAATAGTCTGCATCACTTTTTGAGAAAAAGCATTAACAGGGGGGGTGCAGCAGAAAGGAGCAATAACAAGTAAAGCATCTCTTTATTTCTATACACTGTGAGACAAAACGCGTAAAGAGAGAGGAGGAGGCATTAGCAAAGGGGGAAAAGGAAAGAAAGGGATTAAACTACATTGGGTATGGTTGTTGGAAGCGACCGTATGCTGTTCTCAAAGTCTAAGTCAGCTTTCTCAAGAGCAGAGCACATCATTACTCAGATTCCACAGACGGTACTGGGGACTTCGCTGGGAAGTTACTGATCATACGGTGAACAAAGGGAAAATATTATTACATCCTTATTACAGACTGTGAATAAGTAGCGTTTTGGGTAGTAGCGAACGTTGAGTCAGAAGATTATCATGGGATGTGTCTTTGACGTAATGGGGATGTAAATTAACAAGTCCGTTAGGAAGAAACTTGTGAGGCAGAGAGAAGGGTCTGTGTTTCCCAGTGTTGCTCAGGCTGTAACAGCCACCTGACATCAGCTTGTTCAGGCTGGCATGTTTTACGCCTTTCCTAGGCTGTTTACCCCAGCAGAACTAAATGACCCATTCAAGGTTGCTCAAGAAGTGTACGAATATCTAGTTCTGAATAACTGAAAGCCTCCCTATATCTTAGCCAATTTCCTTAACTACAAAACTGTCCTTCCTGTTTGATGTCTTGTTTTAAAGCAAATCCTTGACCACAGTTGTACTCTCCTCTGCCGTGTCATCAGCCAAGCCTACCGTTTCCCTGTTGCCAGTGAACACTTGATTGCATTTATTACATTATGATATTTTTGCCTCCTTGGCCGAACTCTTCAAATTGCTCAGCTTGCAGCAAAGCCGCAACAGAACAACCTCTGTTGCCATTGCTGGTCCTGTTTCTTGCTTTCCGAGGTGCAGATGGAAATCTGACCTTCACCTTGGAGTGATTTCCCATTCATCATCAAGATGAATAGCTGTCGATCCACCCTGCGCTGCTTAAAGAGGTGCCTCGCGAGTGACTCGGTGCATACTTCCCAGCCGCACCAGCAGGACTACTTCTCTGCACTGTTCGCATTGGGTGAATAGTGCTCATAATCTGAGACTTAACGTCAAATATTTTCTGCAAGGGAAATAAAAATGTCAACAGGAAGTGAAATGTGACCTGATTAACAGTTAGACCTCTGACTCTGCTTCATTTTTGACTGATGTGGTGTTTTACAAGGATAATAATACCACCGATTCCTCTTAATTGATGGACCCTGATGGAAATATAAATTAAGCAATTAATACAATTCTCTGAGACTCATAAAAATAAACTGTGCGGAGAGATAGTCATATTTATTTTTTGAATTACTTTAAAAACAAGTGTCATACAAAGCATTACAACATTTTTTCTAGAGAAAGCCAAGGCGAGTTTGACCTCCTTAAGAGCCGGAATGTGCCAGAGGAGGCAATGCAAATGATCTGCCGCAGATCCGGGCAGTTTATGATAACCCAAGCTGCCTTTTGTCTGGGGAGTTCTGCAAGCCCTGATTTTCATGTGTTTTGTTTAAAACAAAACTAACCAAAAATAATTACTGTTTAACATGTAGAGTCGTGCCCGGAGGCCCCATTCAGGATCAGGAGCCCTTTGTGCTAGCTAAGAGCATGGCAAACACAGGGGGAGAAACAGACTCTGCAGTAAATGGCTCGCAATCTGATTCCTGATGCTTTTAATGGTTTCTTCTGTGGGAGGTGGATTTAATAGTGAACAGTAGACCAGTGTGACCTTGAGAAATGCCAGCTTGAAACCAATGGGAGTTTTCAGGAGAGAGCAGGAATTCTGGGAAAGCAAAAATGTAGAGGATTTGCAATGCCCAAGTGATATGAAACAGTATTTACAAACATTTACAAACAGGCTGCTGTTGGATTCAATCATGTTTGCATCCCTCCATGCTTGCTCTAATGGGCTTCCTGTGACTGATATATTCTCCGTGTTTCTCATTTGACTTCTGCTTTCTAAGCAGTCAGAGTTCATACTCAAAAGCTTTCCTCTGCCACCATGAAAGCTCGGCAGTTGTGTCAATAGAGGCTGGGATTCTCTTGTAACTGACCGACCTAGTGGCCTTCTATGATGGAGTGACTACATCAGTGGACAAGAGAAGAGCTACGGATGTCGTCCATCTGGACTTCTGTAAGGCCTTTGACATGGTCCCCCACAACAACCTTCTCTCTAAACTGGAGAGATACGGATTTGATGGGTGGACTGTTTGTGGATGAGGAATTGGTTGGATGGTCACATCCAGAGGGTAGTGGCCAACAGCTTAATGTCCAGATGGAGATCGGTGACAAGTGGTGTCCCTCAGGGGTCCATACTGGGACCAGTACTGCTAATATCTTCATCAATGGCATAGACAGCAGGATCGAGTGCACCCTCGGCAAGTTTGCAGAAGACACCAAGCTGAGTGGTGCAGTTGACACGCCTGAGGGATGGGATGCCATCCAAAGGGACCTGGACAAGCTCAAGAAGTGGGCCCGTGTGAACCTCGTGAGGTTCAACAAGGCCAAGTGCAAGGTACAACCCCTGGGCAACCCCCAGTATCAATACAGGCTGGGGGATGAAGGGATTGAGAGCAGCCCTGCAGAGAAGGACTGGGGAGTACTGGTGGATGAAAAGCTGGACATGAGCCAGCAATGTGCACTCACAGCCCAGAAGGCCAACTGTATCCTGGGCTGCCTTAGAAGAAGTGTGGCCAGCAAGTTGAGGGAGGTGATTCTCCCCCTCTACTCCACTCTGCTGAGACCCCACCTGCAGTACTGCGTCCAGCTCTGGGGTCCTCAGCACAAGAAAGACATGGACCTGTTGGAGCAGGTCCAGAGGAGGGCCACAAAAATGGTCAGAGGGGTGGAACACCTCTCCTATGAAGAAAGGCTGAGAGACTTGGGGTTGTTCAGCCTGGAGAAGAGAAGGCTCCGGGGAGACCTTATTATGGCCTTTCAATACTTAAAGGGGCATTATAAGAAAGATGGGGACAAACTTTTTAGCAGGGCCTGTTGTGACAGGACAAGGGGTAATGGTTTTAATCTAAAAGAGGGTAGATTTAGACTAGATATAAAGAATAAATTTTTTACGATGAGGGTGGTGAGGCACTGGAACAGGTTGCCCAGAGAGGTAGTGGAGGCCCCATCCCTGGAAACATTCAAGGTCAGGTTGGACGGGGCTGTGATCTAGTTGAAGATGTCCCTGCTCATTGCAGGGGGGTTGGACTAGATGACCTTTAAAGGTCCCTTCCAACCCAAATTATTCTATGATTCTGTGTCTTCAGGTGTAAAGAAAACAACTTGTTCACCCAGAGGCGCTCAGTGCTTGTGTTCTTTAATTCTCTTTGAAAAGTTACTCCCTGACACCGGGAGCAGAAGCCACACCACAAATTACAGGGAGTGAATAAAGCAGGGTTGTTGCACATGCGGTCTCCTCCCTGCCTTTTAAATTTGAGAGCTGAATAATTCGGAAAAGGGACTTGACTTCTTTTAAAATCAAAGCGAAACAGATGCCTGTTTTCTGACTGTGATTTGAAATGTCTGCAATAAATGTTCCTGCAAGCCGGGCAACTGGCTGCTGGTGCCAGAGGGAGAGTTACCACAGGGGTGGCCCTGCCCTGCCATCCCGCCCCTCCAAAGGTACATGAAAGTGGGTGAAAATGGGTGAGGGTGGAGGGTGCATACATGCACATCCAGCCATGCTGTATCTGCACTTCTGGTCAAATGACAGGGTGCCAGGGAAGTCCTGTGAGAGACACCCCCAGGTGTCAGCCGTGTGACGGGAACACATCCTGTCCCGGGAGAAGGGAGGTGCCAGCGTGCATGGTTTTGCATGCCTCCACCACAGCCCTGTGGCCTGCCCTCATAGCCACATGGGCTACGCCAGCAGAAAGGCTCAGTGGTATTGACTAATCAGATAGGTACGAGGCAGGAGGAGCGGGCAGCGCACCCAGCGCGGCCCCTATACGTGGTTGCAGAGGTACCCAGGCTGAGGGGAGCCAGCTCTTGCTGCGGACGCTAGTCTGTCACGGGGAGAGGAGGTGCCTTAATGGACTCGGTGATTTCCCTGTCTCCGGGGGAAAAGACCAGGAGCAAGAACAGGAGCTACCTAGCTGGGCTGGAGCTTATGCATTGTGTGGCTGCTTTGCAAAAGCTGAGTCAGGAAAACAGCTCTGAAGAAGCAGTGGCAGCATCTCTCTCCCTCTGCCACACTGCACTGGGGCTGTTGGGATCCTGGACTGGCCCTAGCAGTAGCATTTAAATAGCTCTCGATTATTTGTCAAAGATAGTTAGCACAATATAAGTTGTTTTGATTATACAGCGTAACCTGCAACTGCTACCATTTTTATATTCTGCATCGACATTTCCCTTTATCTTTCTCTCCTCCGTCTCCCTCCTTTTTATACGGACAGAATGGAAAGCCTTCCATCATGTAAACTAAGCAGGATAACTACCTCCCTCGCCTCACCGTTATTCCCAACTAGCTGCTGTAACTAGTCAGCCAGCGTTTGCAACCAGCCATTGGGGCAGAGGAGGAGTTTCATGGAATAGGTGTGTGAGGGCACCACTGCCAAGCTGCACTGCACTGCAGGAGCTGCTGGAAAGCAAAGTCCTCCATCTCTTTCCTGGGAATTGTCCTGGTTAGGTGAACGGGGCATTAGTTTTGTGTTTCTGACACTTCAGGGGAAACAGAAAGCAACACAATTTATCAGAGGGAAACAACCGGGTATTAGGGATGTTTGGTGATCGCAGTTCATTTCCTTCAGCCACCTGGGACTTCCTGCAGGGCTCTGCATCATGGGCTAGCGATGGCTGAGAGCATGGCTTTGCAATTACCATGGTGCCTGCACCTCTGAGCACGTGTCCAGACACCCAGGCCCAGAAGGATTAGGGCTGTGATTACTTAGCAATCTGCAGGGCTTTTTATGGTGGGTACAGCATCACATCAGTAGGGCTGTACTGATCACTCTCCATTTCCAGCCCTAGCTTGGGGCCCCTGCACCGCTCCTACATTAAGGTATATTCACACGACTCCAGCCCATGTGTCTGCCTTCCTAACATGCAAACGGCATTAGTTTCTCCTGACAAGGTTTGATTAATTTCTTCAGAAGTTCGTTCCATTACAAGGACATTCCTTTGTCATCAGTCCGGTTTCAATGGTATACTGCTAAACATACAGGTAAACATACCTACACTGTAACTGGGCTTCCACAATTCTTTTGTATCTTGAATACTGTTCATTCATATGCAAAGTTAACAGAGTCATGAGAGATGCTGACATGCAGACTTTACGTTTGGGGATAAACAGGAAGAACTAGGAGAAGACTACAGAAATAAATGCTGTATCACATATACAAGAAACCCATTTTTCTTTTTACAAAAAGTAGAAACGAAGACTGAGAAGTCAAATACTTACAAATTAGGTACATAAATTATCATTGCACATGCATCCTTAAATTGGCTTTTTTGTGTGTGTACACACATGCTTTAATTATAACTTACAACTTTACTAAAGCAAAACAAGACATCTTCCGTGAGACCTCACTCTGCCTCTGTAATTTTCCAATACAACTGAAACTGAACCTACCCGAAACGATGCGACCCCAATAGGTCTCCTTTGGCAAGGCTCCAGACAAGCCGAAATGGGAGGCACAGCATCAGGCCGCCCTAGTGTGAGTTCTGGCTTTGCCCACACACAGGCATTGCTAAGGAGGTGGTTGGGTCTCACTCATACACAAAAATAAAACACAGAAGAAAAAAATGTGCTTTTCAGGTGTGTATGTGAATGATGTTATGGAAGTGACTGAATTCACATACGTTTCTGCTCTGTGAAACTTTCCCTGCTCCATCTTGATGACAAATGATAATAATTCCAAAATCCTCAGATTAATTCCAGCTCCTAGCACAAGGATAAAAGATCTCAGTAAGAGCTCTGTTGCCAGACCGCCTGGGCATGGCAGGGACCATTTTCTCGGCTTTGTGAGCGATGCCTCCACCTTGCAGCAGAGACAGAGCTGGCAGTACTGCTGCCTTGTTGTGCTGCAGTTGGCACGTCTTTCATCCAAAAGGCAAGAAGACCATTGCTATCAGCTTATTACTGTGTGTGGGGCAGGGCACCTTTGCTGGTCACTGTGACCTGTGGAGAAAAGAGATAGTGTGAGAGGCTGGTTTTGCTATCTTTCTCCCCCAGCTGCCTGCTGGCTCTGGAGCAGGAGGGGCGTTAAATGGCTCTGCAGAGCGCAGTCAGTCACTGTCCTTGGGATCCAACGGGAAACACGGGTTTATGCTGCTGCTCCTCAAGGTCCTCTGGGCTCTCAAGGACACTGTGTAAATGTTGATTAGACAGAGTGGCGTTGACCCGGAGATCATTAAGCATCACAGCTATTACTGCAGGTATACTGGATTGCTACTACTCGCAGGCTGAGAGACCATGTCTCCTACTAGGCTGCGCTCTGTGGCAGGATTTTTCAGAGCAAAGCTCTTCCGCTCACCACTACCGGTGCTGCAGTGTTAAAAATGCTGTTTATAAAGTAATGCAGATGTCCTAGCTCCAAGTCCCTTAACCTCTGGGCTACAGCCTGCAGCAGGGGATTGCACACTCCCCCTCTGCCTCCTTTTTTTCTGGGACATATGGGAGGAGAGGTCAGAAAACTTCTTTTGCGTTCAAACAAGGGGTCACGGCATGGAAAAGGCTCAGAAGCCCCGGCTAGTCTTTTTGCAGGGCAATTAACAACTAATGGAAGCTGGGCCAGGGTATGGCTGGACTGTCTGTCTGCAAAGCCCTTCCTGTGCTGGTGAAGTGCTGCAAGGAGGCCCGGGGAGACATCCTCGCTCCTCACAGATGCTGTCCCCTCTCTGCATACTGCTAAATCGGCTTGTCTGCAGTGACAACCTGGGGAGATTATGTATCCTTCCCAAAGTATGCTACTTGGGTGGAGAAGACGGGTGGAAATGCCTGCAAGATGAAACAGAGGAGCCAAAAAACCCCAGGACAGGAGATTCCTCTGTTCCCCAGTGCAGAACAGTGATTGCATTCAGGCTGCACCCTACCAGTGCTTGACTTTGATGCCTTGGCTCTGTCTGTCCTGACAGGCAGCTCTGAAGAGCAAAGGACTGAATACACCATGGTCTTGAACTACACATCAGAATAGCTGTCGTAGTTGTGTAGGAAGTCTGAACACAGCTCAGACAAGCCCAGCTGTACTGGTTTTGGCTGGGATAGAGTTACATTTCTTCACCGTAGCTTGTATGGGGCTATGTTTTGGGTATGTGCTGAAAACAGTGTTGATAACAGAGGGATGCTTTCATTATTGCTGAGCAGTGCTGACACAGCGTCAAGGCCTTTTCTGCTTCTCACCCCACCCCACCAGCGAGTGGGCTGGGGGTGCACAAGTAGCTGGGAGGGGACACAGCCAGGACAGCTGACCCCAGCTGACCAAAGGGATATCCCAGACCATATGGCGTCATGCTCAGCAATAAAAGCTGAGGAAGGGGGGATGTTGGAGTGATGGCATTTGTCTTCCCCAGTCACCATTACGCTTGATGGAGCCCTGCTTTCCTGGAGATGGCTGAACACCTGCCTGCCCATGGGAAGTGGTGAATGAATCCTTGTTTTGCTTTGCTTTCGTGCACAGCTTTTGTTTTACTTATTAAACTGTCTTTATCTCAACCCAGGAGTTTTCTCACTTTTACCCTTCTGGTTCTCTCCCCATCCCACCGGGAGGGGGGGGTGAGCAAGCGGCTGTGTGGGGCTGAGCTGCCCACCAGGGTTAAACCACAACACCAGCATTTTTATTCTAGGCCCTGTCCAAGTTTACCTGAAGCCATCAACCTGTTGATTTGGGTCACCTCTGGATCAGGCCCTTTCATTCTCCTTAGGTGTCGACAATTTCAGTAGTGACCAGTAGCCTCTCTCCTTAGCTGTGGAGAAGCCACAGAGATTTACAGGAAGACAAAGGAGCAGGTTTCCCAATTCCTGTGTCCTTCTTTCTCAGGGTTCATGGTGCATAAAGCAGCTTGAAGGGAGAAATTTTGTGGAGATCCTTCTATCAAGACTTTGAACTAAACTTGTTACCCTGAATTTCATTTGGAAAGTGGGACTGAATGTTAGCTCTCCAACACAGAAGAGACTTTTTTTCTATGGAATTAATGTTTCCTAATTATTCCAGCACTGCCCAGAGGACAACGCCTTTTGCATAAATATGACTCACTTTTCCTAGCCATGCTAGGAAATATTGCTAACATGGGAATATTTCTCTTCTTCAGAAAGTCTGCATTTGCTTGATCATGGTTTTTTTTGCATTTGGCTAGGGCAAAAGCCGATGGAAAAAAAATCTCTAGAAAAATCATTGAGGTAGTTTTCTAATGGGGTACATGAGAAGTTTAATTATGAGCCATTGGTAGTGGTGACTATGGACGTAACTGTATTATAGAGGGTTAACACAGACAGCATGTAGTTTGTCTTTCTTGAGCAGAAAGTGGCAAATCCCAGTGGCCTTACTTGCCCTCCTGAATAATAAATCGTTTTTATGAATGATTTCAGAAGAAGCTACCCACCCTGCTGAAGTTATTCAGGTGCTGTTGTCGAGAACAGCTTTGGTGTCGAGGGCTGAGAACGTGATGGCTGGAACATCGCTGCCTGTGATATTTAGTCAGGCAGGTCACAAGCAAGTCAGGGCTAATTCCTGGGGTTTTTTCTTTATTATGATTTTCTCTTTGTTAGGAGTGGGGGAACACAATAACAACTTTGGGGCATTTTCAAATTAAACAACAAGGGTGAAAAAGAAAACCAAACTGAATGTAAGTGATTGATGCTGCCTATTTGCTTGTATGTTGCCAGGGAGCTCCGAGGAGAGCCGGGAACAACCAATAGCAAGCAATGGGGGTGGAGGAGGCCTTTTTAATTATATCACATCGTTTTCAAAAGACTATGATTTTATCTCTCCCAGGATCTAAAATAAACATCTCGGAAACACATCACATCACATTTTTGCATGTGGATTGCCTGCTCAGCTATGGTTAACCACTGACTTCTGTTTAGGTTCCTGTTTAGATAGGCTGCGTTGTCACCCTTACACTGTTGGAAAGATAATAGTCTAGAAGAGATAGGAAATTGGAGAAGACCTGCAGGAATGAGTTCAGCATCCAAAGGATCCTGCATTTAAAGCTATCAGAAGATCCCCTCCTCCTCCACATGCATGCAGCAGGATGAGCAGCGCAGTGGCCAGCACAAAGCGCTGCATGCACAGATGGGACAAGTCAGTTCTGTCATCTCAGAGATGTCCCCTCCCTGGGGAACTGGAAAGGCCACACTGTGTGGGGGCAGACCAGGCAGAAGTGGAGAATGGCCAGTTGAGATCTGTGGGTGGTACACAAAAGCTACACTGGTTGTGCTGGAAACTGTTTTTTCCCATCTGCTCCTGAGAAGGTGGAGCAGTTGTGAAACACAAAAAGCAGAGATTCTCTCATTCATCAGTGAAGCAACAGAGCGCCGAGTTAGCTTGGATGTTTGGTGGCCCTCATGGTGACGTGCTTCACTGCAGCTGCAGTGGTCTCAAGAAAGATGCAAGAAGGGAAATCCTTTCTCCTGGCCCTACCTGGGCTGGAACTTGCCTGCTGCGTTACATGATGCGTTCTCCAGATAGTGCACCATGACACAGTCCTCACTGTGACAGGCACTGTTCAGCCCAGTATATATGAATCCCTCCTGCTGCGTAAGCATCTTCTCAAATTAATATGTGCACCTGGGCAAAAGTTTCAGTACCTCCAGGGGATCTTCTCTCTCAGGCACAGGAGGCATATGTTTAGGTAGTAGCTGCCCTGGCAGGATGAAGACCTAACTCAGGATACAGCCTTATCAAAGCAGGCTATGTACAATGAAAGGCTGTGGGAAACAGACAAAGTAATAGATCTTAAGGATGATATTGAGAGCTGAATTATGCAATTAAGATTCTGTTGTGGAGTGATTCCACTAATCCATGGAGACTGTATCCACATGAGCAAGCTAGGGTATGCCACAGAACATCCCAAGTTCCCACCTTTGCAGTAGTCCTAACTGGGTACCTGCCCAGACCATGTCATTGCTCACCATCAGCCAGCACACCCAGGTTTCCTTTGTGTTCAGAAACTGGGACTTTGGGGAGGTGGTGGCGGGGAGGTGTAGGGTCAGAATGTGGCAGAGCAAATCTGGAGCTAGCAACTGGGAACCACCAACCAATTTGGTAATAGAGACACAGTTTAGAAACTGAGGCTTCCTGCAATTACATCAGTATCGTCTTGTACTTAAAAGATCAAGCCAGTGCAGATCCACAGAAAACCTTACAGAAAAGACTGAACACAACTCATCCCATGACAACTGTCTGTGCCTACAGAAGACCCCACACATCTCAGAGAAGTATTCAATACAAGATCTGTGGCTGCAGAGGAACCACAGTGACACTAACTCACAAATGAACTTTAGTGGCTGGGCAGGAAGAAGGCAGTGGGCATACTTTTATTGCCCTCTCCTGTCCAACAAAGTATCTGCTAGGGGATGCTCTGTTACTGCTACCTCCACCAAGTGACCTGCAGGTCACTTATCAGTCTGTGTGGCTTACGGGCTACCACCACGAGGTAAGCAGGAGGAAGCACACCTCGTGGATCTGCCTAAGGAACACTCTATTTAGAGACCCAAATAATTTTCACCCAGCCCTAGATCCAAAGCCTGAAGAAGATATCAGTACCAAGAAGAGAGCAGTTGAGGTCCCAGCTCTTTTTTATTCCTTTCCTCTATTTGTTTGTGAAAGAGAGATGCACCTTTCTTCTCACAGTCAAAGCCAGGTGCCTTCTTTCCCCTCGATTCTTGGGGATATGCCATTTTCCTTCAGCGCATTCCCCAAAGAATTAGAGGAGGGAAAACCATCTTTTCCTGCACAGCATGTTGACACAATGCCAAGATACTGCTAGGGCCAGAAATAAGTGCAGAAATAAGCTTGATGTGTAAGACCTGAGACCCTACTTTCATGGCTCCAGACTTCCATGAGTGTCTCCAAGTCAGAAGGCTTGACATCATATCAAACTTTACTAGCAGATGATTTAAAAAGCAAAAAGCCGTACAGGTCTGATGAGGAAGATGTACATTTCACCCCAGAGCACTGGAGAAAAGAAAAATAAAGGGGCGGAGTGAAAAGGATTAAAATGGAGACTGACTGGCAAAGTTGGGGTGAGGAGAAGTCCCCACATTTCCTATGTGGTTTTATGTCTGTAGAGTCTGCTTTTGCAATGATTAATATAACAAACAAGGGACTCACAAAAAGGCTCCTAACACTCACTGATCAGAAGTACAATGACGTGTAAGCTGCAGCTGTTCCAGTGGATTTCTGAACAGCAGGCTCTTGTTGAATGAGCCCCATGATTATTTGTCTCCATCATGGGCTCTTTATTCCAAGGTATTTGTTGTCTTCCCTGCATTTTGACTGTCTGTCTTTACGCATAGAAAGCTCAGATAATGGATTTTTTTTATTAGCCTCCTCTTCCTCCTGCTTCTACAAACACAATGCATCCCTGAATCACTGCGTTATGAAAGGGAAGGCGCTGCCAGTGTTTTAACAAGGGCCTCCCACAGCATTCTCCCCCATTAGCCTCATAAACACAGGGCAGTGCTGGAGCATGTGCTGCGGAGAGAAGGGTCAGGAGACTATTTATTCTCCCCATTTAAACAAAAATGCTTTCTCGTGAGCAAGGAGAGAAGCAAACAAATAAATTAAGCTGTGCCTTGATGGAAGCATTTATACTGTGTCCTTGGGAAATGTACCGAGTGTGGGGATAGTGCAGGCCAGTGTTTAACTTGGCTGATTTGAAATGGTTTGTGTGTAAGTGGAGACCTTGCAGGGGCACTGAATGCATTCTGCCGCTTGATATTTTTTTCTTTTTTAATATCTTGTGTCTGGTGCAATCTGCTCTGTTTCAAGGTAAAGTGCTCGTTCTTTGGAGTCACTTTGTGACAGCACTGTGAGCTGGAGTTACAGGCCTGGAAACCAGTGTTACACAGGCTGTACAGAGGAGGGCACCAAGCCTGTGCATTCCTTGAATGGTTTGGCTCCACTTTAAAGTGGGTGATGAGTGGCAATAAAACAAAACCCAATGTACAAATGAAGTCTCCAAACCAGTATCAGTGTGGGCATAGGCTCCTCCAGTCAGGCAACTTTGGATGAATGAAACACGCTATTAAAAAAGGAGGGCAGCCTGAAATCAAAGGCTTGCTGCGACAGAAGTCACAGCAGCGTGCCATAACCCCTGGTCTCACAGTACTGGAGGCATAGCCACAAGGTTGTGTTCTTTCACAGGCTGTCTGGGATGTAAAGCAGAGGCAGGAGGGCAGGCAGGTTTGGGGTTTTTTGACATTTCCAGGCAACTGCTTACTCAGAGAGCCAGGTGGCTGGGACTGTGACAAGACGCAACAGCTGAATGGACCAGAAAAAGAGGTGGCAGCAGGCCTAAAGGGCAGTAGACAAGCCCAAACTCGCAGTGGGTGGCAGCTTTGGCTCACCAGCTGCCCCTACCCTCAGGGAGGAAGGTCGTATCACATCCAAGGAGGGGTCAATAGAGGTTGTGCTGTGGTATGGGGACCTTGGAGAGGACAGACATGACTTATGCAATGCAGCAGGAGACCTCTGCAGTTCGTTCTTCACCTCCAGTACTTCAGTGGATTCATCAATGACTGCACAGCTCTTGCGCTCCGCAGACATTGAGGTCTCCTTTAGCCCTAGGTCTTGTTCTGGATCTCCTACAAGAATCTCTTCTTAAGAGGCACTGAGCACTTGCTCATCTTCCATGGCTGAATTGGCCCCAGGGAGCTGGAGAGCGCTTCTCAGCTCCTGCGCAAGGGTGCACATCCTGGCCATGCTCTTGTGACATACCAGGTTGAGCCTGAGAAGGAGACAAGGCTTGCAGGGAGTCAGGGATGAAGCACGCACTGCAGCGGGTGCCTCGGTTCTTCGTCTGGGGGATGAGCCTGCCAGGGCTCCGGGGAGGTAGTTCAGAGCTGGCTGAGCTGTAGCCACTGAAACATAAGGGCATGTAGGGACCTGCAGAATGGAGGCAGCAGGGAAGTCAGACTCTTGTGCAACTGTATTGACTAAATTTGCTCCTTTAAGTGCTGAGAATGCATCGTGATTATTATTAGGCACTGTTTCTTTTGTTGTTGAGAATGGATGCATATATTAATACTCATAGGAACTGGACAAAATTATTTGCCCACAGCTTTTTATAATATCTAGAGTTCAAAAAAAGCATGGGGTGCTTTTAGCCAGATTGTAACATTTTTGTCTTACACAGCTGATGGGATGTCTGCTCTACATCCATCCATTTTCTGCTTAAAAGGTCATGTTTAATTTTCTAATTGAGCCCACCCCCCCGAGCGCTCAACTCTAGACAATGTCTTTTCTCTCTCCATGGCAAGACATCGCTGCATTTTTCCTTCGCTACTATGCTGAAAGGGTGCTAGTACTTACAAGGCTTGTGTGCAGTGAGGGAGAAAAAACATCTGCCACCAGTGACTTCCTAGACATGGTATATTTACAAACCTTGTTAGTTGCCATGAATACGTCATGCCTGGTAGATGCCCTTATGGGCAAAGTAAAATTGTATGAAGGGTATTCTCTTTTCCGCTTCCCTAAGGAAAAGGGCCTGATTTTGTAAAGGTAGCACATCGGTGTGAGAGCCCCAGGGGATGGGGAAGAACATCCTGTACTTCACTTAAAACCAAAACCAACTGGCCATCTTTAAAAGCTCTGTCACAGGTAGGTAACTGCAGCCCCTCTCCTGAGTGCCACAGCAGCGTGGGACCTGACACATGCCAGTTTTGGTCTACGCTCCCGCCTAACAAAATGTGGTGCCAGAGGAATGGTATTAAATATTTTCTATGGTAGAGCTGTGCACCAGTTAGTCTTCACCCACAGAAGTGATTACCTGATGTCACCATTGCTGTTAGCCTCCCCTACCCAAGAGGAGGTCCTCTCCAGTGTTACCTTCCAAGGCTCTGTCACTGTGAAAGGCTCTGAGGGATGCATCTGTGCTGTTTCAAAACCCCAAATACCAGCTAATGACAGCTACAGAAGGTGCGTGGCTCTCATAAGTATTCTTATGACTTCTGAAAAGGTATGTTCTTTTTCAAACAGCTTCCTTTCAATGGGATCCATTTTAATAAGATCGTCTTTCTCTACTGTTTCCAGGAACAATTTTCTTAATTTCCTTTAGCCTACTAATACCTCCCAACAACACCTTTCTGTTATCATTTGTGTTATACATTCCAGTCCAAAGCTCTGTTCCTCTTGTAGCTTGGTTCTGAGGACATCACAGAGAAGTAGCTGAGCCTCAGGGTCTCTGCAAGGCTGGTTATTTTGTAACGAGGCAGTAGATTACCATTAGAAGCTCATGTAAGTGATAGTTAAACATTATGTAATAACTCTGACTCAGTCTAAGCGAAATAGACACGCTGAACATGATGAACATGCATATGTCAGTAGTCAGAGGGCTGGAATCCCTTTTCCATGCCAGCACCTATTTCTGTAACAAGACCTTTTATTAGTCCTGATTCAATTTTCTCAGCGTTTAGCTGAAGAATTTGGAAATGCTCACAATTGCTTACATCAGCCAATTAATCCTCCCAACAAGACCCAAATAGTGAAATTTGGGATCCACCCAGATACAAAGCTAATTAAAGAATCACTCCATTGCTTTTTGTTGAGCTTTAAAATCTGAAAATCATGCTATATTAGTTTTTTTCAGGTACATCTGACTGTTCCTCTAGTACCTTTTCATAAACAATTGCTCCCACTTTAAAAAAACCTTACTGCTGCCTCCCTGCTTTTATAACAGTAACAGAGCCATTTGTAGAGAATACTGTCATGGTCCTAAAAAGGTTTCAAAATCTTCTCCCGCATGGAATAGATAGCAGAGATAGGCAGAGTAGCAGACCATTTCCTTCAGCTTTCCTACAGGAGCACTTTACTGATATTGGCTCATATTTTTTCCCCTTGAACTGTGGAGCCAATCTTTGTGTGCCCTCTTGGATGCGTAAGTTGCTCTTTGTTTGGCACACCACCTGAATGTCAATGGGAGCAATTACGGTGCTTTACAATTCATCGGTACTTTCGGGCGCATCTGCACACAGATACATGCATTATGTTCTCAGCTAGATTGCGGTTTGTCTCTAAACTTGCATTCCTTTTTCTTCTCATGCTTGAGCTCTCAGGTTTGCAAATACTGCCACTTAACCAGCTAAAGAGTGCTCGGTCAGAGACTGCTGCATGCGGGCTCCGACCCTACTTACAGTGTGCAACACTGTGCAACAGACACAGCAAGCTCAACAAATGCACTTTCCTATCCCGTTTGCCTTTTAAAGGCATGCTAGGGAGCTGGCTGCTACAGCCCAAAGAAAAGCAAATGTAGGAAAATAGGAGTGCATTACGGGCCTAGTCCCACAAAGTAATGAGCACACTCAGTAATTCCATGTTCCCGAGATCCAGCTCCCAAGTCCTTGCACAATCTAGCATTAGAGCTGAAATGTCTCACTTAGGGTTTGTAAGCAAGGAAAGGACCAGGTTTGGGAAACACAGAAGTGTAAACTCCCAAAGGTCTACGGGATGGCAAACAAAAGGCACAGAGCCAGAACAGAGATAAAGGATGTGATTAAAACAGCAGTACCAGCAGGTGAAAGGCCACGGTATAAGCAGGGACAGAGTGTACCTCAGTGCGTTTCAACAGGAAAGGACGCTACCGGACAGAGACTGAAAGACTGGAAAGAGGCTGCTGGTGGCCAGAAGAGAAGATAAATCTGGAAGCGGCATGAACCAGCCTGTTATCTGGCTGAAGCAGTCAGGCAGCACTCCCTGATAGACAAATTCAGGAAGCAATGACATTAAATAGATGTAAACAAGCTGTCTCAGCACTAAAATTTTGTTACTAACCAATTAAATTTCATCTTCAACTCTTAGCTGGCGGCCCTGGCTCACAGCCCCTTCGCTCTTATTGTTCCACAAAGATAAAACATGTTGTATACTATTTCCATCAAAATTGGGAGATGGATGGAAAGCCCTTCCCTTCTCTAATGAGGCTGAAAGACTCCTTTACCGTACCTATCAGAGCAGCTTGTCACATTTACATTAATTGATGCTGGGAGTCTTAGGGTTGTTCAGAAAGTGTTCAGGGCCAAATGAGGAATGGAAGGCCCATGAAAATGTGTGGTTAAAGTGGATCAGACTGTGCATTAGTGAGGCCTGCAATTTCCAAATCCAGCGTTCCTTCCTAAGGTTTAGCATTCACGCCACACCAAACAGTGCTGTGTGGGGAGCCAGAGGCCCTTTGGCAAGCGGCTGTTTCATCCTTGAAGTAGACTATTTTTACTAATGCCGGGAAAAAGTCCGCAGAGCAGAAACGTGCTGCTGCTGCTACAGCCATCACCTGCCTCTTTCTGCCAATGATTTTGTCCATGCAAGGGTTTTTGTAACTGTAAATGACAATGCTGCTTATAATTCTTTCGCTCTAGCTTATACCTCTTCAGTCCTTTCAATGTTCTCGGAGCTAATGATTTCAGCACAACTTTCATTTCGCATTACCCTCACCATTTACTGAAATGGATCTGTCCTGGGGACAGTTTCTTCTTTTTATAGCAGCTTTTACTTCTGGATGGAGCTCTTCATTTCCAGGCACGGTCTGTTGTGTAACGACCGGCAGTAAAGTTGAGAGAGGAAAAAAAAAAAGTCATGTTTTAGAGAAAGCAGAAACTTCCAAAACTGTGCAAAGCTTGAGCTGTTAGTCTCGGCGGGCCAAATGCTGATGGCCTTTATGAACAACAAACATCTGTAAAAGCAGGGTGGTTCCTGGCCAGGACTGAGCCCAGTGTGACCTACATCTCTCCAGATACCTGCTGCATCCTGCAGAAGGTTGCCTTTGAAACGCAGCCATGAGCACTGCGACATACCAGCGAGCTTCTCCTTCTTGACAGTACATGCGCTTAAAGCCAGACCTTAAAAAGAGCATTCCCTGGTCATTGGGGTGCACGGTGCTCTCCCACTGCCCTACCTCTGAAACCGCATTTACTGTGTAGCAGGCAAGGAAGACGGGGGGAGGGGCAATTCATCATACTAACATTAATCACAGTAATAAAGCCGCCCAGAGACGCTCCAGGCTGGAGCTCGTTATGAAGGCAAGGAGGGCTGCACGCCCGCTGCGCTGCGGCCCTCGGCCCCTCGCCGGCGTCTCCCGGCAGGCGCTGGCCCCGCGGCACCGAAACGGCTCCCGGGCTCGGCTGGGCCTCGGTGTTGCGCGGGGGAAGGCCGGGCGGGGCGAGGCGAGGCGAGGGCAGCCCGGCGGGCCCTGCCCGTGGGGCGGGCGGAGGCTGCGCTCCCGCGGCCGCCGGGCGCGGGCGGTTAGCGAACGGCGGCCGCAGCCGTTGGGGGAGCGGGCGGGGCGTCCTGTCAGGGCCGCCGCGGGGCCTGCCCCTCCGCCCACGGCTCCTCGCCTTCTTCCGCGCCCCCCGGCTGCGGCCCGCTGGCGGTGGCCGCCCCGCAGGGCCGCGCCAAGCCCCGCGCTGCCGAAAGGCTGGTGCGAGCGAGGAGGGGAAGCGGGCGGCCACGGCTTTTCCGTACCGGCGGCCGTTTGCGGCACCCGCCGGCTGCCTGTGGCGAGCACCTCTGCCCGCCGGGGCCCTGCGCCCCCCCAGCGAGGCCGTCGCTTTCCCTGCCGTGGCGGCGGGGTGTCTGAGGTGGCGACCGCAGGTAGCCCTGCCTTTTGGACATGGGTTGTTGCTGCGCGCTTCCCCAGGAATTAATTCACCTTGGCCATTCATCATCACCACAGGCAATCTAATTACAGCCCTGTCTGAAAAGGAGAGGCTCATTTATAATAGAGACTTTGTTATGAAGGTGTAATACCTCGAACTACATTTTTGCAACATTTTTTAAAGGAAAATTAATTAATTGTCTGGTGCATTTTAAAATAACCAGCCTCCTGAGGTTGGCGCACGGCACCTGTCAGCGTATTCCCTCCCCACCCAGATCGCCTGCTGTGTGACAGTGAAATGCTAAAATTATTTTGGCAGAGAAATAGTCTCAGAGGCTGTTGTTTATTTTCTACAGCAGAGGAATATCTCAGAATGCAGCCTGCACCTCTGCCCTGTGGGACCGTCTCTAATTGCACGCGGTGCACTGTAGCAGCATTCAAAATGCACATTCAGAAAGCAGAATTAAACATGGGGGGGCACCCACATCTAGCATGCGCCCAGCTTGGTCTTTAAAAGAGGCGAATGTAAGAATACGCTTCTCTGAGAAGCACAAAAATGGATAGCGGAATAAGGCAGCTGATCTCCTACTGACATGCGTGCAGCACAATCACCAGGGAATCGGCGTAAGAGCTGAGAATCTGGGCTGGCACGCTTGGCTCCCGCCAGCCCTTCTCACACCTGTTTTTGTTGCTTTGTTTGGGCAGTCGCGGTGATGGGACAGTTGAGGTGGGTGCTGCTCAGGAGTGCTGTCAGACAGAAGTGGGGCTGACTGCAAAATGGGGCGAGGCAGAGAAAAGGCGTGTGTCCCTATCGCTGCCGAGGATGCACTAGAGAATGCATGGCGTGCACCTCACCAGCTGAAAAGCTCGAGCAGACTGCAGCACCTCTTAATGTGACGCAGCTTCTGTTCTGAGCTGCTGTCCTTGCTCAGGACAGACCATCTGAGGTCACTCCCAAAAAAATGTGAAAGCAGTGGACGGATGGCCGTAACCCATCTCCTTTTTTGTTATCTCCAGGGCTTGCTAGATAGTCGTATCTCTTCTAACCACTTTTTCATGTGCAGAGGCCAAGTATTAGATGAGGCTTTGATGCAAAGGAGCAATCGCAAAAATGATGAGTCAGATCCCCCAGCAGTATGAGAGAGGAAAAAACTGCAGTGGCATCTGGGATGAGGGATACTCTAGAAGCTCAGGAAGGGATCAGCTGAGTTTGGAAGTGAACAGTAGAAAGTAGGATGTGGAAGAAAGAGAAAGTCTTTGTAAGAAAGAGGGGAACTATATTGCAAGAAGATACTGGGGGAATGGTTTGCCATTTTTGCTGTGCAGGAGAGGAGAAATGGACACCCGAGGTTCTTAAAACCACAGCAGGTAGGAAAGGAAGAAGATTTTCTGAGGAAAAGGCTAAGGATGGGGCAGGGATGATAGGACCACTTCTGAAATCTTGCTCACTGGCTTTTATCTGTTGGTGGAGTGCTAAAAAAGAGACAGAGCCAGAACAGGAACCATTAGGAACAAGACCTCCCAGAGACAGAAAATTTTGGATGCTTTTGCCAACTGAAGTCTTCCTCTGAGTAGGGTGCTGTACAAAGTATGTGCTATATTAAGGTTTTACACATCTTCTTACACAGTGGCACTCTTCACTACACCATGAGTTCTCTGTTACCCTCATGCTCTCTCAGGTAATGCTTTTAAGGCTAATCTGATGCTTGGACTTGGACAGAGGCCCTTGTTGTCATTGTTTGGAAGAACAAATCACAAGACACATAAGGTAACGACCCCATGGTCAGCGACAACAAGGTTTTGTGAGCGTTTTGCCACGTGCTGCTCTAGATTCTGTCCAAAACCAAAACCAGACAGACAGTCTCTGAGCAGAGCAACCTGTCCTCCTAAGTGTATGGACGGGTGCTGGCAATCACAGGTTTTCTCTTCCCAGGCTCCACACTAACCAGCACAGGCCAGCCAGGGCTGGAAGCAGTGTAACCACATCAGTGTGATGCCGGGTCTGAGCTAACCAGGTCAGCATTTATCCCGAGAGGTCTGCCTTGAGTATACCTTACACCCACACGCTCAGTTCAATTAAAAGACAGGCAGATGTCTTTTCAGGTTGGAGGCCTACATCCCTACGAGGACAGGGAATAAATGCACAACTGGGAATGGGTGGAGAACAAAAAGGACTGCAATGGAGAGATTAGACTGGCCGCCCAGCTAAGGCATGCCTTCATCTCTGCAGGATTTTTTTACTTGACTGCTTAATTGTTCTTACTTCACAGGGTTTTCATTACACATTCTTGTCTGTATCTTTGCAGTACTAACCGTGGAATGCTGCATGCTTTAACCCGTAGTTTTGCTATTCTGATGTTGAGCTACATGTCTGGTCTAATTACGTATTCATACAGTGATAAACACTAATTTCTTATACACATTATGCACAACTTTGCGTGTTTTCCTGTATTTTCTTTTATTTCTTTTGTAGTGTTTAAAGCAGGACATGATTCATCTGAAAGAGGAAAAGAAAGATTTTTATAACAGGGCCCTGCACAAGCAGAAAAAATGCAAAGTGTAGTCCTCATAAAATTGGAGGCCAACCCAGAGCTCAGGACCTCTAGACCTTTTGCTAAGGTCTGGTGAAAAATGTCATGGAGGTCCACTGGCTTTTGCCAGGCTTATGGGGTCATTTTATGCAGGTCACTTCAGCAGGAATCTGTGCACTTGCTCCACTGCAGCTCCAGATCTGCTAAACCAGCCAGATGCTGTGTTACTGCTGTTTGTATGGCAATGGTGGCAGCTGCTCTCCAACAGACCCCCAGAAATGCAGGATCTCCTTCAGCAATATGGGGAACATCATATATTTGGGGTCTTACAAAAATTTGGACAAAATTTATTGACTCAGTTAATTTATTCATCTGGAGTGTAGTCTGCTGTTTGTATATCCCTGGGTGGCTCTGAACAGTTCTACGTTAGGGAGTGTTTCGATTGCGTAGAACTCTGTGATTATGACGATAAGGTCGAGTGCTTATGGGTAGGGATGAGGGGGAAAGCCAACAAGGCAGATATCCTGCTGGGTGTCTGTTATAGACCACCCAACCAGGATGAAGAGGCAGATGAAGCATTCTATAAACAGCTGGCAGGAGTCTCACAATCGCTAGCCCTTGTTCTCATGGGGGACTTCAACTTACCGGATGTCTGCTAGAAATACAACACAGCAGAGAGGAAACAGTTTAGGAGGTTCCTGGATTGTGTGGAAGATAACATCGTGACACAGCTGGTAAGTGAGCCTACCAGGGGAGGTTCCTCGCTTGACCTGCTGTTTACAAACAGAGAAGGACTGGTGGGAGATGTGGTGGTTGGAGGCCGTCTTGGGCTTAGCGACCATGATATGATAGAGTTCTCAATTCGGGGTGAATTAAGGAGGGAGATGACCAAACTGCTACCATGGACTTCCGGAGGGCAGACTTTGGCCTGTTCAGGACACTACTTGAGAAAGTCCCTTGGGAGACAGTCCTGAAGGGCAAAGGGGTCCATGAAGGCTGGGCATTCTTCAAGAAGGAAGTCTCAAAGGCACAGGAGCAGGCTGTCCCCATGTGCCGTAAGACGAACCGGCAGGGAAGACGACTGGCCTGGCTGAACAGGGAGCTTTTGCTGGGACTCAGGAAAAAAAGGAGAGTTTACCATTTTTGGAAAGAGGGGCAGGCAACTCAAGAAGAGTACAGGGATCTCGTCAAGTCATGCAGAGAGAAGATTAGAAAGGCAAAAGCCCAGCTAGAACTCAATCTGGCCACTGTTGTAAGAGAGAATAAAAAATGTTTTTACAAATACATTAACAACAAAAAGAGAGCGAAGGAGAATCTCCCTCCTTTATTGGATGTGGGGGGGAACATTGCCACTAAAGATGATGAAAAGGCTGAGGTACTTAATGCCTTCTTTGCCTCAGTCTTTAATAGTCAGACCAGTTATCCCCAGGGTATTCAGGCCCCTGAGCAGGGAGACAGGGACAGAGAGCAGAATAAACCCCCCATAATCAGGGAGGAAGCAGTTAACGACCTGCTATGCCACCTGGACACTCCCAAGTCTATGGGGCTGCATGGGATCCACCCGAGAATACTGAGGGAGCTGGCGGAGGAGCTTGCCAAGCCACTCTCCATCATTTATCAGCAGCCCTGGTTAACAGGGGAGGTCCCAGACGACTGGAGGCTTGCCAGTGTGACGCCCATCTACAAGAAGGACCAGAAGGAGGATCCGGGGAACTACAGGCCTGTCAGTCTGACCTCGGTACCGGGGAAAGTTATGGAGCGGTTCATCTTGAGTGCGCTCAACAGGCATGTGCAGGCCAACCAGGGGATCAGGCCCAGCCAGCATGGGTTCATGAAAGGCAGGTCCTGCTTGACCAACCTGATCTCCTTCTACTACCAGGTTACCCACCTAGTGGATGAGGGAAAGGCTGTAGATGTTATCTACCTGGACTTCAGTAAAGACTTTGACACTGTCTCCGACAGCATTCTTCTGGAGAAGCTGGTGGCTCATGGCTTAGGCGGGTGTACTCTTCATTGGGTAAAAAACTGGCTGGATGGCCAAGCCCAGAGAGTTGTGATGAACAGGGTTAAATCCAGTTGGCGGCCAGTCACAAGTGGTGGTCCCCAGGGCTCAGTTTTGGGGCCAGTCTTGTTTAATATCTTTATCAATGATCTGGATGAGGGGATTGAGTGCGCCCTCAGTAAGTTTGCAGATGACACCAAGTTGTGCGGGAGTGTCGATCTGCTTGAGGGTAGGAAGGCTCTGCAGAGGGACCTGGACAGGCTGGATCGATGGGCTGAGGTCAATTGTATGAGGTTCAGCAAGGCCAAGTGCAAGGTCCTGCACTTGGGTCACAGCAACCCCATGCAACGCTACAGGCTTGGGGAAGAGTGGCTGGAAAGCTGCCAGGTGGAAAAGGACCTGGGGGTGCTGGTTAACAGTTGGCTGAATATGAGCCAGCAGTGGGCCCAGGTGGCCAAGAAAGCCAATGGCATGCTGGCTTGTATCAGAAATAACGTGGCCAGCAGGACTAGGGAAGTGATCGTGCCCCTGTACTCGGCACTGGTGAGGCCGCACCTCGAATACTGTGTTCAGTTTTGGGCCCCTCGCTACAAGAGAGACATTGAGGTGCTGGAGTGTGCCCAGAGAAGGGCAACGAAGCTGGTGAAGGGTCTGGAGCAGAAGTCTGATGAGGAGCAGCTGAGGGAGCTGGGGTTGTTTAGCCTGGAGAAAAGGAGGCTGAGGGGAGACCTTATCGCGCTCTACAACTCCCTGAAAGGAGGCTGTAGAGAGGTGGGGGTCGGTCTCTTCTCCCAAGTAACAAGGGATAGGACGAGAGGAAATGGCCTCAAGTTGTGCTAGGGGAGGTTTAGCTTGGATATTAGGAAAAATTTCTTTACTTTAAAAAAAGGGTTGTCAAGCATTGGAACAGGCTGCCCAGGGAAGTGGTGGAGTCACCATCCCTGGAGGGGTTCAAAAAATGTGTAGATGTGGCACTTCAGGGCATGGTTTAGTAGGCATGGAGGTGTTGGGTTGACAGTTGGACTAGATGATCCTAGAGGTCTTTTCCAACGTTAATGATTCTATGATACTATGAAGTTACGCCACTCGTGGTGTCCTCTTTCTGCTTGCCATTCATTCAGAGTTAACACCGCAGAAATGTTAGCACTACAGCAGTTGGTTTCTCTGTTGTCTGGTGGAAATCTAAAGGCTAGCTGGTATGACTTTACAAATCCCGCTGCATATCCCCAGTTTTGGCCACCTTTATATGCATGTTTTCACTCCTGCCATGTGGGTTATGTCAGCATTTTAATGGCACAGCCTTTGGACTTGATTTCAATCTCATGTTTTCTGGTATCCATTGACAGTGTCTTCAATGAAGTAATAAACCTACAATAATATAAACGTGGTATGAACAAGAGGAAAGTAATCTTACAGTTTTTAAAGGGAAAAAAGTATGTCAGAACTTGACAAAAGCTTGAATCTCAATGCAGAAACTTACTGTTGTCAGGCTTTATTTGCTCAATTTGGTTCCTTTTGAGGGAAACCCACAGACTCACATATGCGCATGCACAAAACAGTTATGTTAATGGGTTTGTGTAATAAAAAATGGATTCGTTTGAAAAAAATGTAATGTTACTGACTGTTACTATATAACGTGTAATACAGCCTAAAGCTATATGCTACGCAAAATGAAAGAGCATGCCAGAAATAGTTTTAAAAAGTATATGCTGTGCATTGCATTGTTTGTTGTTGGGGTTTTCTGAGCTAGGCAAAGGATACTATGTCAAAATGCAATGTTCTGTACAAAGATAATTTTACAACCATTTACATAAAAATGATAGATTTTACAAATCTATCTGCTGGTCAAATCCTGCACTTGTTTACACTGTATATTCAAGTAAGCAATTTCACACGATATACATTAATGCCAAATTTAGTGCTGCATGTATTGTACACCTGGAAAGGAAAATGAAGATGAGAAGAGAGGCACAGAGCTCTTTCAATTTAGATTTTTAGATTCGGTGGTAGATGCGTTTCTTTCTAAAACCACCATGAGAAAGTAGGGAAACTACTATTAAAGAACCCGGATCTCCAGACCTGTTTCAGCTTGCAATCCTTCTCTGCCCAGTAGGCCCCTCTAACCCTGTATGCCAAGCAGCCCAAAGATTAACTAGCACCTGGAAGGTTGCTAGTGTTGTCGGGTGAATTTTTTTATGACAAGCTTTGCAATATGTGCCGTGCTTCTTAAAGCTCCAGCTTCTGGATTCATGTACTTCCTTCAGCTTTAATGTAAAAGGCTTGCAAGGAAAAGCTTGGATATGTAGCTTCAGGGATCCTAATGAGCTCAAAAAGCTGAGGGAACTCCTTGTCACCTCCCCAGTGAGGGAAGTTTGATGGTAAATCCCAGAAACTGTGGGAGCTCTGCCTGTGCTATCATTCCCTCACATCGCTGGGCAGAGCATCAGTGGGTTGCGTCCACCAGGTTCTTAGATGCCATCAAGGCATGATGGGTGCTATTGGGGGTGCTCTGCTTGATGTCCCCTCCATCCAGTTCTCTCTCAATGCATGTCTGATCCTGTGATCCTCACATCCCTTTCCTTTATTTCACTGTTGTCCCCCATAGTCAGTTCTTTTTCTCCTTTTCTTTCTTTTTCCTCTAGGCCTTCCCCGTCCTGGGGAGCTCTGAGGTTTTGTAAGGGCCAGCCTGGTCCTAAAAGCAGAAGGAGTAGCTGGCTTTTGAGGACAGAAGCCACATCAGTGCCAGCAATCAGTGAGGCTGTGCAACTGTAGTACCTCCTGTCCTTAGTGCTCCTACTGTCTTGTGCTTCGTAGCACAGCCAGGCACTTGGATGGAGAAGATGGGGAAATATTTCTTCTTCACAGGCAGTTCTTAGGTGCTGAGTTGTCCCTGAACGCTTTCCCTTGGGCTTCCCCCCATGACTGATTTGGGGTTCTATCTATATCTTGACATTGCAGCCACAATTTTCCTTCCAGGTTATGTAAAACTGCCCCGTGGCGCTTAGTATTGTGGACTGGCAGGTGCCAGGGCAATAAAAGGCTTCTGTAGGCCAGCAGACCCTGAATGTTTCAAACCAGAGGAACTTTATAAAGTTTGGTGGAAGAAGCAGAAATGTGGTTTTTGAGTCACCCGGAGAAGTCAAGCCCCACTTGCTTTTTAACAAGGTTCCACTTCAGAACGCATTCATTTTTACATTAATTTCCTGGAAATTAGACTGTGCTTTAAAATTTCAGAGTTAGACAGGCTTTAGCTCTAGAGCCTCCAAGAAGCTGCATAATCTGTATGAACCTTCATCCATCACAGAGATGACACGTCAGGTGTTTGGAAGCACACAACAGTTGGGGAGAGGCAGTGAAAAATGTCATGTTCTGTGAAAGCTGTAAGAAGGAATTAGGTAGACTGAAAGCATTTACTCAGTGGGGACTTGGCTGGGGCAGGTGCAACCTTTGTGAAAAATGCTGTAGGATCTTCCATCAGCAGAAGCAGCTAGAGCCCCAGAAATGTGTCTCCTTCAGACAATAAGGAGACTAGCACTCCTTTCTAATACCCTGAAGGGGGAACACTGCCCGCTAAGTACTTCTCACAGTCCCTGACCATTTAGTATTGGTCTCCAACCTAGCCTTTACAAAGCCCAAAACTTCTCAGGTGGTCCTTGGGTGGGGTGTGGGCTTACACTGAGCTATACCAGGTCTGCCTGTGGCCTGAAGCATCATGCATTTTCTGTTGTTTATTTGCAGATTTTTCTCCTTTGATTTTTCATCTTTATTGATGTGGATAGTCAAGTAGTGGAAATCATGTCATAGGAGTTCTTATAGCTACTCATTGGTGGAAAGAAGCAGAGAACAGCACATCTCTCTTAACGACAGAAGAGGCAGAACATGGAGGCATTCAGGGGAACTGAATGTGGAACCAGCATTTCACTGAGAGACCTGATAGGAATCCAGGAATAAAAAATAATCAGCTGCTTTAGTTTTAACTGCCACAGTTGAATTTTTAGATTAAAAAATATGAGATCTATTATAATCCATGGGTAGGCTGATGACTTCAGTTGTATGAGATTCTTCTCTGACCTGAAACAGATGAGCAGGGAAGAGTCAGTGCAATTTGTGCTACAGAAGCAGGCTAGAAATTCAAGGGAAGGAACCATTCCTGGGGAAGTGCACAGGTGCATGAGAAGAAGACAAAGATTTGCCTCATGCAGCATTGTTGTGGGAAGCTTCTTAGGAAAACAGACTGAAAAAATAGATCAGTGAAGTGGTCTTCTCTTGGTAAAAGTGTTTTTGTCAAAATGTAATTATTCTGTGGAAATGTGTCAAAATTCAAAATGGGAAAATGAGAAACAATTATCTTTTGACTTTCTCATTTCACTGTCAAATTGTTTCATTTGTGCAAGTGAAAATGTTTCATTCTGATTTCCTTGTTTAGATCTGGACTTTTCTGTTGCAACATTGCTATTGTATTTACATATTTCTACCTATATATTCCATATTTATATTGCCTCACTGTTGCAGAAGAACAGTATTTCTGGTTCTGCAGAAACATTTCTATCTTATTTTTTTGTTCTGATTTGAAAAGTTAGTTTTTAAAATGGTGATCTTGCCCCCCAGAACAGACATGCAGATTTTTGTGGCACCTCTGCTTCTAAATGAGAAGAATTCATTTTGCCCTCAATTTTGTGTGCACAGCAAAACCACCTGAGGCCAAGGAGACTGTAGTGTTTTGGATCAGTCCCTGTTCTGAGCTCAGGTTTTGGTTCTATGGACTTACAGTGATTGAGTAGTAGTAACCAATCCCTGAATAATATATGTCTTCCTAATGCTTTCTAGAGCGATTCGGATTACTTTCATCTACTTTCCATACTTTCTTTAGGAGCCCTTCCTCTCATGCCCCAGTGGTGCCACTCTCAGTTCCACCATGCAGTCAAGTCACAATCGCTGTGGAAATGTACACCACAGAAAGAGCAGCTGTACAGAAAGTCTCCAGTTACCTTTCTTACCAATTCAGCACCATTTCCTTCTTCTGAGGTAGGCCAGTGTGCTGTGCAAGTGCCTGCTTTCTAAGCTTGCAATGCTTTTCTTTGGATTCTCTGCACCACTGATTCATATTTTGGGTTGGCATTTAAAATGCAATTCTTAACAGCGACATTGGGAGGAATTAAAACAGAGAATTAACAGTTTTTAGGAAATAACTGGTTGTGAATAGCAGTTCTTGTGCATCACTTCAAAATCCTTCACATCAGTCTGCACTTGGGGAAAGAACAAAAGAGATTCCAGAGACAGAGATGTTTTTCCCCAAGAGGGTATGTGTGTGCAGAGGGGGTGAGCGCTAATTGTCCCCCCTCTGCTCCTTGTGTCCAAGCCAACATGGCAAAGAAATCAAGTGGGATTTAGTGCCGATGTAAATCAGAAAGGCAAGAGGAGCAGTGCTTTTCCCAGCTACCGCCTTATGTTTTCCCTCCCCGACTCGGGGCCTTGGGAGGTTGCTGCTGCATTGGTGGAGGATGACTGAAGCGTGCATTCATAGCAGCAAAAGTCAGTTTTAAAAAAATTTCCCAGGTGAGTGTCAGCGTGCCACTAATCAAATTGAGGATTGATTGCAAAACTAAAAATGAAGTAAACGCTTTGCATAATTTGGTAGACTGCTGCTGCGTGTGTGCGTGTATGTGTTTATAGACTCTTCCTTAAGCATTGTGAATTGCATTAATCATGGAAAGAGAGGCACTCGGTGTTCATATTCTTGATGCAGTTCCCGAGCTTTTTTGTATGTTCCGGACAGGAGTAAGGGCTGAGTTAGGAGATATGGGAAAGACTGGGCCTTGTTCTCCAACTGCTGTATTTGTGGGCAAGATTTAAAGGCAGTTCAATGTATTTTGCAGTCTAAAATTTCAGCAATTTTAGACTGCATTCGATATTTACTGTGTAGAAAGGGAAAGACCTGTTTTATCTCAGCTTCTAGGATTGCTTAAATTAAATGCCTGTGCCTACTTGGGTAAACACGGCTATTGAAATAAAGCACATGGAATCCCAGATCCAGTTGCAACACCCCAAAAATGCAGCTTTAATGCTTCTGAGAAGGCCCCACAGATTGCCAGTTCTCACCAAGCATCAATCAAAGCCCCTGAAGCCAGGCTTATTTACATCAGCCCAGAGTCCGGTCCATGAAGTAAATACATGTTCTTTCTCTCACTAAGACCTCGCAAATTCCCCAGCCCTGCCTAAGCCTACAGCAGCTTTCTGTCTCATTTACGTTGGCTTGAGTGGGATGAGTTAAGATTAAGCAGAGGGATTGACACAGTAAGAGAGTCGGCCAGCTCTCTGATGCCTTTCAGTTGGCTGCAAGTAGACTGAACTAACCCCCTTTCTCCCTACGAAGACTTTACAACATAAATAGCCTCCTGGCAGTGCAGATGGACTGCTCTGTTCAGGCCATCCCTATTTTATTCTGAGAGATGAAACAAAATGACCACAGCTTATTTGACTAGCTCTAGATTCATTGCTTTGACCTGTTTTCTCAGTAAAGCCAAACCCAACCTGTGCCAGTTACCTGGAGCATTGGACTGGACTCATCACTTTTAATTCTTTTCTTTCTCTGAGGAAGGAGGGAGCTTCTAAAAGGTTCCTTAAGGCCGCCTTATTTTCCCTCCCATACTGATCCTGTCCTTCAGGATATCACCGTCAGTCCTTAGGTACTGTCAGGCCGCTGTGCTGAGCTCATTGGCATGCCAGGTCCTTATCTCCACATTTGTGTTGTCTCACAAAGCAGTATGTAGGGATGCTTTGGCAATACAAAAGGAAGGTTTTCCTAGCTGTCATGGTGAAAGGAGAAGGCACTGGAAAACACTAGTTTAAATCTTGGTGCAGTGCTCCCCCAGTGACTGTTAACTCAACCTTCAAGTGCCTCCATCTTCCTACTGGTAGGAAGGGGTAAATAGGGAAAAAAGGGGGAAAATGTAATGAACCTACTCATTAATATCTGTAAACCCCCTAAATGATCGGTGCAAATCTTCGTGTGAGACAATCAGTGTACCGAAGGGTCTGCTAATTTGTAGCCCCTTGCTAATTTGTAGCCCCTTGCAAGTGTACAGGAACAGCACTCTCCTGCTGCAGGCAGGGCTGCCTGCCGTTGGGTGAGGGGCTGAGGGAGGCCAGGCAGAAGCAGCAAGGTGCCTTGGGAAACAGGCAGGAATTGCAAGGAGGAGGGAGAGGTCTCAAAATCCCACCCAGCCGACAGGTTCCCTGCTGAGCTGGTCCTGCAAGAGGAAAGAAAACATGGTCTTGTCCCTCAAAAGCTGCTGCCTTGCTTTCTGTGCCTGCCCTCTTCTAGCTGCCGGGGCTGTCTGGAACAGCACAGCCAGAAAAGCAGAACAGGGCAGGGACTTCTTCCCCCGTGCCATCAGCCTGCGGGGACTCACACTGGCGAGGCCAGAGCCTCCAATGAGTACGGGAGGGCGCATGGTCACAGTGAAGTGGGCTGAGGAGCAGCGAGAAGACAGAGGGGACGCTGTCAGCAGGTGTTTTGGATAATCAGAGGTGCATTGCTATTGAGGCTGTGAGGCATACATTTGCAACATGGCCATAGGCTGGCAGGATCAAGCTATGAAGGCAGAAGAGGCTGAGGAGAGTGCTGGTGCCTTTCTGCAGAGGTGGTCCCTGGCAGGAGCACTGTGCTGTTGGATGAGAGAGAAAGGGGAGGCTTCAGGGCTGCCTGAGAATGTTGAAGAGGGCACGCTGAGCTGGTGCTTTCCATCTAGCTGTCATTCCCTTCTTGTTCAACCACCTCTGTTGTTCCCTGACCCAGTCCTCCGCTCCAGGCAGTACTTTGTGTTGTTTCTTTTTTGCCCCTCTGAGCCTCTCATCAAGGTGTAAATAACCCTTCCCACTCCATGTGGATCTGCAGGGCTCTGCTATTCTCCTGCAGGGCTAAAAATTGTCTGCAGCAAAGCAGCTGCTCTGTAGAATTTATCTGACTAAAAGATTAGACTCCCTGAAATGCATCAAAGGGCTAGATCCTCACGGCTGGTATAAATCCTCATTTACAACATAGATCACAGCTATACCCAACATGTAAATCACAGTGCTCCCTTCTGAGTTGAAAATCTATGAATCTATGAAAATTGGCGTAATTGCATTGATTTCAGGAGGGCTGTTGTGATTTACGCTGGCTGGGGACGCGGCCCAGCGTACGCCCATCCTGTTAGAACAAATTAGAATTCTCTCTGTGGCGCGGCAGTTCAGCATCCAGGCAGGCTGGGTCAGCGGCAGCGTGCTGCGCCTGCCGTCAGCTCCTCCGGTTCTCCCAGGGCCCAGAGAGGAGCGGGGCTCTCAGCTCCCCCCTGGACACTAAGCCTGTGCCTTTGCCTCCCTGTTAGGCTGTGTTTGAAAAATACTATTGCCCAGCAAAGTGGTACAGTGTAGAATGTAGGAGAGGCAGCGCTTTGACCAAGAGAAGCCTGCAAGGGTTTTCACAAGCTAACTTGTCCTGTCAGATGTGGTTCAGGAAATGCTTTTGCAGAATGCATCCTGCACTTTTGCCCATAGACCTCTCTGAAGAGGGTCTGAAGACCCTCAGTGCCGGTTCCTCAGCACAGCAAAGGATGCATGCACAGTAAGCATCAAATCAGATCAACAGCCATTGAGTCTTTACTGCGTGCAATGAAGGGATCTTGCTTTCTGGCTGCTGCATAAGCAGAGGCTGCTGCAAAATTAGAAGAGGGTGAACAAATAGCAAAGGGGAAATATGGAGAAGAATCCCAAACAAGGCATTTTGTTCTGCATGCAACCCATAAGAAAGCTCAAGATTGTTTACTATTAACTGGGTTTACATGGGATTGTTTTCAGGTAGAACAGCAATTCACCTTAAAGTCTCTGGAATAAGAATCAAAGTCGTTAGTCTCACATAGCATTTACTAAAGCCTTTGTTGACAGTGAAAGCTCTATTTAAGGCTACACTTGCACTTGTCTTACAATGGCTTGTTTTCTGATGCTCACAATTTCCTGAAAAGATTATTCCTCTGGATTAAATTTTCAATGCTTGGCCTTTGCTCAGGAGCAAAATTTTTCTTGTTTTGGAGAGAAGCATATTGATTGCATTTCTAAGAAAAAGTAGAAAACAAACTTTTATATTACCAAATCACATTTGGATTCTTTTGCATACGATTTAATCCTGATGAAATCTGCAAGTTAAAAATATGTGGTTTGCCTAATTCTCACCCAAGACTGGAGTCAAGGTCAATTGATTTTGGACATGTTCAATGAACAGTTTCCACTGTGCTTAGAGTCATGAGAGTGCAAGTCACAACAAATAAATATTGACAGGACTGTGAAAGCACAGAATGTGGCCAAATTCTTCTTTTGACTACACAGTGGTATCTCTCTGGGGATATTGATGGTGCTTTTGCATATTTTCATAATCCAGGCTTTGGAGGACTTTCAGGTTTGGATTTTGTTTTAAATTGTCCGGTTGTGGTGCTATGATGGATGTTTGATTTCTCTAAAGAGCTGTGTAAATAATAGATCTCATTTTGATGGCCAACCTGAAACTTGCAGCTTCTAGTGAATAAACAATACAACCGTAGTGTTTCACCCAGCTCTGTTGCAACAGCCACTTCCAGTCTAAAGCAGAGTCCCGAGATTGTATCAGGGGTATGAGTCTGCCACTAGTTTCTGTCATTAGCAAGTAGAAGAGACGAGGCATTAAACGAAGGGTGTGCACCCTCCCCCTCACTCCTACTTCCAACCACTGCTCTTTGGTGGGGAGATGATGTTTGGTCATCCAACCTCCTTGGTCCCCTGGGCTGCACCGTGTCTATCAGGGCGTTCCTCCCTGTGCTGGACTGCCTGGCGTCTCAGCCACCGCAACAAAAGACAGGCCTATGCTCTACAATGTCCTGTAAAAAATCAACCTGCACTCTCATCTTTCTGTTGAAAGGAAAGTCAGCCTGGACACATTTAGTATAAAAACTGCCACTGATTGCAGGTTTTATTGGCATTTGCCACAGCTGGCTCCAACACAAGTTTCTGTGAGCTAGGTGTGGCCCTGAAAACCTCCATCCCACTCATGCTAGACCTGTCCTGGCTTGCTTGCTTGAGGAAAAGAGCTCATACTTGGTGCACAAAAACCCTTTACGGGAAGGACATCTTGACCTAGCTACAAATAGGAAGAGGATGCCTTCTCGGGCAACGCACTTTTCTGTCCTCCTTTTATCTTGTGCTGCCGTGCTTCCTCCCCACCTCATTGCTAGGGAAACCCTTTTCCTCTGGCACATGCTGCTCTGACGATGAAACTGTTTGTGTGGAACATCCCTGCCTTGTCAGAAAATCTGGTTTTGGTGGCTTTTTTCTGGCTGGCTTGCCTGGAAGGGTGGCGATTCAAATCATCTCCGCATGTGTGAGTGAAAGGAGTGCCTGGCGTCTGCAGCTGGCTACCAGATGAGTGGCCATGCTGCTTGACTTTACCTCCTACCCTCCCAGGGAGCTGGGGACCTATCTAACATGCAAGCGGGGCAGGTCCCTGGCTGCCTCACGAATTTCCCGGCCGGCTGGTGGGAGGGTGGGCTGGTGCCTGCCACTGAAGCAGGTTGTTCCATTCCTGCTTAGTGGATGTTTTTACTACAGTGGGAAATGAAGCAAAATATCAAAGCTGGCTGAGACTGTGTTGTGAGGAAATCCTCTGATCTTGCTAGCTCTGCTCAGTGTTTAGCCTTTTATCAGGACATGAGCTCATTGCTGTTTCAGGCTAAAGACAGAGCTTTGTATGGATGCTTTGCTTTCACTCTGGAAATTCTCAGTTTGACTTGCAGCTTGTGTCAGAAAGGGCCTGATCACAAAACATGTTAATGCTTTTACCAGGAAAGTTAGCAAGCACTTACGCGTCACTCTCTTCCAAGGCATACAGGTGTATAAGTAGAGAAGAGTCACACATCTCTCTTTGAATCAGGTTCTCAGAGCATCCATCTAGATACTAATTATCTTCTGCAGAAGACCCCCAATTTCTTTTATGTCACTGAGAGCTCTAGTTGCCTGGCAATGCTCAGTAACATCCAAGTGCCTCGGAGGACTGGATGTAAACTGCAACATCGGCGCATTGTAAATGGAGGCAGGCGTATTTCAAGATTTTTACAGAGGAAAAGGTGCGCAGAAAAGTTTAAACAGACAGCTGAAATGAGTTCTTTTTATTCACATGATATTTTATTCCTTGTGATAACCAACTTCTGCTTGTATTAAATAAACTCCAACAAAACCTCCCCCAGCCTTTGTCTGATGTTTTATTTTTCTGTTGCTGATCTGTGTGTCATACTCATGATTCTGTTCCTGCCAAAATTTAGACAAGGGGATGTCTGACTAGGATATCCAGAGCCTTGTCAGAATATGCAGGGCAGGACTGAGGGACATGGCCTGAGGCATCAGCCTGCCTTGGTGCTGGCTGGGTCATCTCGAGGGGCGTCACAAGGCTCCTGACATGTGAGCATGGGCTCACATGCTCTGTGACAGTGAGCGTGGGTTGTAGGAGCTGATGGGCAGCTTACCAGCAGGGCCAAATGGCCAGTTCTTCAAGTTGTGGCCATGTCTCTTTCCCCAAGGCAAGCTTGTTAATAGCTTATTTAAAACAATCCCGAAGACTTGGTGATAGACTTAGCCTCAGCTTCCAGAGCTGGCATAAGCTGTGGCAACTCCGGCGTAATGTCTGGTCTACTGCAGAAGGGGCACTTGCCCTGCTCCGTGCCTTTTCCCTCAATGTAGCCCCCACCTAAGCAGCATGATTGCCTTCACCTGGCTTCCTAGGTCCTGTTTCCAGGCTGCACTGCGCAGCAAGATCAGGTACTCAGAAGACCTCTGTTCTGTTACGGAAAGACTCAGACTGCACCAGTCACAGGACTACTCAGAGCATTTAAGCTACAATTTATGGCTTAAATCCAGGCTCAGCAGCAGGCGGTCGCATGCATTAGCGCCTGCCTTCAGTGTGGTAGCCCTCTATTGCAGAAGCAAGAGGAAACTTCAGAAAGGGCTGGCAGAGTGCTGGCTTTGTTTTGTTTTCTGCTCTGTTTGGTATTTCATCTAACTGTCAGGAGAGTATTTATTTTTTTTCATAACAGACTTTGTCTTCATAATGCCTCTGAACACAGGACAGCAGCTGAATGCTGTGTTTGCCACGTGGCTGGGGAAATGCGTGTTTCTGTCAGCTCACGGTTTTCTTCCTTTAGCAGTGGTAGAAATGAGTTGTAATCGAGCACTGCTGTGGAAGTTACCCCTGCTTAACTCTAAGGTGAAGCCTGTTTGTTTGTATTGTAAACTCTAATTCAGCAATGACCAGTTCAAATTGTGCTTTTAAATGCAAAGGTACATAAAATGGTTGTGTCATGGACAGCTGACCTACCATTTAAGTATTTTTCTTGCTCAGATTGCAGTTCCTTAGAGTCTGGAGTAACAGCTTTCCAGAAGATCTGTGATAAAATGATCTCCAGATAAAAGGATCCCCCCAGTTTCCTGGGGGAACTGGGTTTCTTAACTGGATTTTTCCTTTTTCTCTTAACAGACTTGAAGTGGTGCCTGTAGTAGGAAGAGGAGCTGCCATGTCCCAGCCCATTCCAAGTGGAAGGAGGATCCTGATGCTGCCTCTAGCTGTCCACCAAAAGGCTCACCATCGTGTGCATATTCCATGACTGGGTGAAGAACACTTTGGCACCCGTTCACACTTCACATCATCACAAAGGTGATGCTGGGGAAGGGCAAACTATTGTATTCTGAATTCAGAAAAGCATAACGTAAAGAAGGATGTGCTCTCTCTCTGTCATCTCTTTGAACACCACAGTCAGCGCTAGTTTCCCTGCATTCCCTTTCTTTTCCTTAATATCAGAGTGGCCCTCAAGAAGACATTGTGCTCCATGCCTCTGGGTGGTGCTTGGTACAAGTCGAAGAAAATTGAACTTTCATGGCGGTATAGTTCAACATCCTCTCATTGCACAGCTGTGTGGATGCCAGGCTTCAACCACTCCCTTCAGTGTGGGCACTATGTCATTCTTGCCATTTCTTGCAGTAACCTAAAGCATGAATGCTGTTGGTCAGCAAGCAGGTAATTTAAATATTAAGAGAAATGTAGGAGAAGTGTGCCAGGAGGGTGGGGACCTCAGGATGAAGTACCTGCCATAGATTAAAGATCATAAGATTATTGTACTTTCCTAGTTTTAATTAATTACTTTCCTTGTTTGTTTTTTACCTGCTAATTTAGCTCCTTTTTTACTTTAGGTATATGTGATATAAGGGTCTAATACAATTTACCAGAATGTATTTGTCCACAATCTAATTTACCACAATATATTTGATTTTCAAAATATATTTTGAAAATCAGAGTGTTATCTTCATCAATTACAAGCAAAAAAGTTCCCAGAAATAATATAGGAAATAATAAGGAAATAATAAGGAAAAAGAAATAATAAGGAAAAAAAGCTAAATTTGTATTTCAGTGGACTCTCAAAGGCTTATCTCCGTGGGAATGCTATATGTAAATCTGCAGTGTTTTATCTAGATTGTGTTTAGTCCTGCATTTGGACTTCAACTCTATGGTAAGTGCAAAGAATCTCTCCACAATAAAAGTGGAGTAAGCTGCCTTGGAGCTAGTGAAGGTGTGCAAGATCAGCCACAAACTAGCTAATGTCCTGTATGTCCTGCTCCATCCTGTCTTGCAGCAACTTGTGTATACCTTCAGTTAATATTTTTGCTTGTAATCAGACTGTTGGATAAATTAGGATAGTTACAGTATTAAAAAACAGGTGGTGTAGTGGAGAAAGCAGCATTGTGCTGCTTTATTTGAAGTGTACCTGCTGCCTGTTGCAAACCTTCTCAGTGCTTCCCCTTTCCCCTTCCTGACAAGTTAGCTGTCCTGTCTACACAGAGTAAACGCTGACTGCAAAATTCTCTGGTGTACAGGCCTACTGAAGTCTCACTGCCAGATGTACACCGGGCTACAGTGTTTGAGCCAGCTTCTTGATCCTTCGTGCTTTTGAGCATCGCTTGGTCTAAACTGGCCACTGCACTCTTATTTCCTCTGCTTCTTCCGGCACACTTTCTAGAAATGAGAACACAGAGCTCTGCCGATCCCAGGGATCATGCTCACCTCCTTTTCCTGTGCCAGAACTTTGCAGTGGCAGAAACTCATGCTTTCTCAGAATCTCCCTTCACGGTTCTTATCATAAATATTAGAAGCCAAATTATTCTTTATTTGAGTAGCATAAAAAATACACTAAGATAGACAAAGCAGTGAGTTATCAGTCCTGTTTCCTGCCACACTTTCTTTAGCATTCTCAAGTGCTCTTTGGGTTAAGATCACTTTACAGAAGCTGAAGATACGGCCTTATACACAAAAAGTAATTGGTAAAATGATTTTCCAAAGTACCCCCTTTTAATACCTCTCCATTATTCCAGAATAACCGTAAGAGCTTTCTTTTTTACACAGAAAAATCCAGTGTCATGATTACAACGTCAGAACTTTAATGGATGTAAATTTTCACAAGGAAGGAGACAATGTAATTTTACTGAAGCTGATTCTATACTGCCCCATGCATTGTACAATCATTTCCACTTTTACTGTGTTGGGCATGAAACACCCTTGGCTTAGAACAGTAGAGATTTAAAGTCACTTAGTGTTGGTCTGAATGACTATGTAAATTGCAAGAGGCAGAGAATCAGATTCTGTGCCTATAAATTTTATCAAGCCAGCTGCTTGTCAAATTTCATTTTTGCTTTATTTAATCATTAGATATTACTGGGAGAAAATTGTACATTCTGCTGTTAGCTCTTCTGGTGTAAATCTGGAATAAGAGCCCAATTCTTATCTATCTATCTCCTCTGGTCTGGTATCAGTGGAAATCAATTGCAGTGAAATTTACTTTAGATTTAAGCTACCATATTCATAGCATAATGTGGTCTTTGTGGTTCTTAAACAGATGCAAGGAAATGCCTACGGTTGTAAAAACCGATCCAGGCCAGCTGATTTCATATCATAGCGTTTACTTCTGTGTGCTGTATCGTATTCTACTACACACCTTTGAACATCAGACATTCAATTAGCTGGCCATTGAGCTAGCTAAAATTAAAAAAATAGTTACTGGCACGTACTGAGTCATCCATCAGGTTTACAGGGAGAGGCAAAACTGCTAATTGTTGTAATAGTACCTGAAGCAAAGGTGTGGCTAATTTAGCAAGTACCTACCATTCAAACAGTGATCAGCTTCCACTTTAATGTCTTGGAAAAGCTCTTCCTGTGTTATATAATCCCTTCTGCACACTTTTCCTGCAAATTTATCCTGGGAACAGAGTGGGTAGATGGGGTGATGTGCCCTGGTCAATTTATGTTCCGTGGGGCTGAGAGCATTGCAACACAGTAGAAGAGGTGCTTGAGATGAAACACGGGAGCCTAAGTCAGCAGTTGTAAGCACTGGGGGCAGGAGTGGCTGTGGGAAACGCAGGAGCCGGGCTGGTCGTGTATAAATTGAACTGAAGCCCTGGTTCTTCACAAGAAAATACTTTGTGTAACAGGGGAGAGGCGTAAGTTATCGTCAGTCCTGCAATGCCAGCACCTTTTAGCTCAAGAGATGTAATGCTACTATGCGTGAGGGGCAGAGGATCTGCCCAACAGGGAATTTATCCAAACTGGTGCTGTTTGGCTTCTTCTTGGCAGTTCCCATGTACAAAGTGTTCAGAGAAGGACATCTAGCTAAAGGGTGTTAGCTCTCCAATTACCCTTGCCTAGTATAATGGCTCCCAGAGGCCCATTCTTTGCTGCTATAAATTAGAATAACCCTTAAGGTTGACTAATTTGTCCATGCCCTTTACTAGGGATGAGGGTGATACGCAGGAGATGTAGAGCTGCCTTCTCCCCTCATAGCCTCAGGGCTCTCTTATCCACCTCAGCCCAGCCAGCAGTGGGGATCAGTTATAATCCTGACTTCGCGCTAACAGTAAGAAAAAGCCACCTAGGCAGGATGTCACAGAGGCCAAACTAAATCCCTGCAGAAATGTACCGCCGTTCTCTTCTGTGGAAAGCCTGCGCAGCAAGGCACTACCCGTGGCATGCTGCTGCCTCCCTTCCCCTCCCACTTCCACACGTGCTCCCTTACAGGTGTGCCCACTCAGAGTGAAGGCTGGAGGGCTGTCTTGAACCGGGCAGTGAAGCGTCCTTGGCCTGCTGACAGGTATTTAGCTGGGCCCATGTGAGCAGACAGCAGTGGTGAGGCAAGTATTTGTGTAGGGCTGCGCTCCTGCATGGCTTGTGCAGAGGCACCGAAACAGCACTGATCACACTGCATTCACAACCAGCACGTGCCGGGCCCTGAGAAGGCAAAGCAAGCATTTCCAGTCCTCTGGCTACGGCAGCGCCGGGGTTGCGTAGCCCAATGGGCACTTGCATAAGCAGCAAGCATGGGTTGTCCCTTGTCTGTGGCTCAGGAAAAAAAGATTTTTTTTCTTTTTGGTTACCTATGGACCTTCTTCAGCTTCCCCAAAGTTGCATTTTCAGCGTGGAGAGATGCTGCTAGGAGCCCGAGGAGGCAATGATGTGCTGATCTGCATGTATAATTTAAAGGAAAGGGAAAAGACCTTGTATGGAGAAACCTTCACCTGAAAGGAACTGTTTTGTTCTGCTTTAATCTCTTGTTTGATTGACCCTTTCTGGTGACAAACCTGGTGCACTGCTGCTGTACCTTTCAGGCCGGGCAGCAGAGGTTATTTCCGTCCTGGAAATGGTCATTTGGTAAGTGCTAGAGGTGAACGTGCAAGGCAGTGATACTACCCCAGCCTAAAAGTTCCTTTAGAGTGGCAGCTTGGATTTAAAAGAGGTTCCAGAGGAGCCTCTGCATCCCCACCAGGGGCTGATGGAAGTTGGCACATCTGTTTTTACAACGTAGAGCTGGGAATGGGGGTGTTTACATCGGGTTTCATGTAGGCACCTCACTCTCCAACCTTTGTGAAGCTGTGTTGAGGTATACCTGAAGACCCTTGGGGTTCCCTGTCCCGTCCTTTGCACCCTCCCAGCAGCTTGGGGAACCCTCCCCCCTGAAGAGTAACCTTGGGAGGGCGGGGGGAGGCTGCGTTATTTTTCAGTCACATCAGTTCCCTGATCCACTTCCTATACAGCGGAGCAAACATTTGTCCCAGCACAGCAGATGGGTGGTGTGAGGAGGGAACCTGTGGGGAGGGGAGAAGAGATTAAGTCTACTAAACCAGCACTGCCACCAAATAAATGTGCCTTGAATTACAGCTGCTGGAAGGTAATCTGTCAGTGTTTCCCATACAGAAAGGTGCCTTTCCAAAGGGTGACAGGGAACAGGAGTCGAGCTTAGCAACTAAGCTTTGAGAAGCACGTTTGTTTCAGTTAAATCTAAAAGAAGCCAGATATTCTTTTCTTTAAGTTTATCCAGCCAAACCACCGTCCGTTGCCCTGTTTCCCTTTGAATTATCTCCTCTGAGTTCCCTGCAGTGCCTTGAGTTTACTCTGGAGGGAATGGAAGCAGAATTGAGCTATGGCGGCTCATTTCCCTGTGGTTTTCTGAAGAAAACGAATCCGTGACACGGGGATCCCTGTGTGTTACCTGCTGGCTTAGGCAGAAGGTAAGTGAAGGCATCTAACTGAACCTAAATGCTTGCAGAGTGGCTGTCAGTCACAGACTGAAAGGGCCGGCGTGATGGAGGGCAGGAAAAGTGCGTGAAGGACGAGGAGACTAACTCCTCTTTCATTGATGCGAGTGTTTATCAAGAGACTTCTTTAGCGTTATTGTTATTACCATGGTGTAAACCAAGCAAACAGTGAGAAGAATCAGGCAAAAGTTTGAATGAGCCTGGTTTTTCATGCATTCACCTTATATGACTGCTCCTACCCCTCGTGCAACATATAATAAATGTTGCTAAGTTATTTGTTACGGTCATCACTGCAGAATACCAATTCTAACAGTACTGCACCCTGGTCAGACCCCAGCTTCCTCCTCTCCCCTCCCACCCCTCACACATACTTATTTTAGGGCGTGCAGGTGCTGCAGATATTAGGGGGAACTGACTGACCAACACGAGGCTCAATTTTTTGCTCTGAGCTGTACCCCTGAAAACAAACCTTTTTTTTTCTTTTCTCTCAGCCTATTTCCTTCTGTTTCTACATCAAAGCAATAGGGAAGCCCTAGCCCTCACGCTTGATTTCACCACAACTGGAGAGTATTCAGCTGCACTGAGACCTTGTCCACAACCTCAACAAGGTTTGGTCAGGTTTCACAGTGGGAAAACGGTCTGCTCCTGTCTCTGAATGTGTGGGATTGCACGAGGGAATGTGATGAATGAGAATATTTTTCTTCCTCAGCATATCTGCTGAAATCCCACTGGACAACGTGTGACTGGCAAAACTCTCCCATAAGTCTGAGTGTTGTGGCCCATCCCAAATCTTATCTCACGTTAAAGGATTAAAGAGTGTGCCAGTATTTCTCCACCAAAGGTTTCCGAAAATCCTGTGAAGAAAGCCTCTGCTTTTCTCACTCTCACTGGCTGGGAACCAGTGGTGACTCCAAGCAGGTTGGGCCAGTTCTCCTTACCACTCCTCCCTGGCCTGGGGCTGCCACCACCTTCCCCAGGCATGGCTGACTCCATCCAGCCCTGCCTTGGGCATCTCTGGCCTGGATTCACTGGTGCTCCCGATTCCTGGAGAGTGCTGCAGGCACCGGGGCTGATTTGCAGAAGGAGCCAGCAGAGGTGGGACAGATCTCATGTACCTGGGCTGCATGCTGTGCAGGGTATCACTCTAGGTGATTCTTCTTCATTTTCTTTCTTGAAATTTGAAGGGAAAAAGGGAGACTAGTGGTCCCCCAAATCCCTACCAGCAGATAGATTCTCAGCTGGTGCAGACCACCAGGATGTTATTGCACTGAATTCCAGCCAAGAGCCTGGCCCCACGTTCTTTAAATGGAAGCAATACTCAAAGCAGCATAGAAAATAAATGTCCTCTCTTTAGATGTAACAAGTGATTGCCCCTTTGGAGGTGATAATATTGTTTAATTCTTTTGCTCGGTGTCCTGCCAAGGAGTTCAGTGCTGGATAATACAAATAAAAACCATCCCCACGCTGAAGGGCTGAAGAGAGAGACATACTGCAGACTGGGTTTGCCAGGGAATAAATAGGTGAGCATGGTTTCATGTTTAGCACTTTTACCCATGATGAAGAGCAGGACGGATTCAGAAATGAGTAAGCCTGAGACGGGGTTTTTTTTCCCCAGTTGATCTTGGAAGAAAAAATGCCATCCAGTGAATTTAGGAGAGTTCAAATGGGGATGTAGCTAGAGAGCAGTGTTTGGCAAGGGAGGGGAAGACAAACTGTTCAGGGCAAAATCTCCCCACAGGAGAAAATTACCTTAGAAATTCCCTCTTAAATAAATCAGCAGTTCTTTTCCAAATAATCCCATTTAATGCACCTGCACTGCAAACTGACTGTCTAATTCATTACCCGTGTAACAAAACTCACATAGTTAAACCACATTTTCTAATTTAACCAGAGTATCTGACAGCAAAGGGCCACTGAACAACTTAAGTACACTTCTTCAAAGGTCAGAGACAATTGACCAAAGCTTACCTTGTTTTTCTGGCTACATGAAGCCTATATTTCTAGCCGAGCCTTAACTATAAAGAAAATCTTGGCTGCAAGGATAAGGAAAGTAGCAGCGCCCTTATCTTGGCTGCATAGCTATATACACCTGCATGGGCAAATGAGGTGCCTGTACCACAGCAGAATTCACACATGTTCATGTGTAATTCTAGGTTGTGATTCTCTTAGTTATCGATTATTGTTCTGTAAAGTTTTCAAGCTTGTGTCCAGATTTATAAATGCTTATATAAACCTTGCCTGCTTCCTGCGCCCAAGTCAAACAGTAGGGATTTACACCTGCCCTTCACATGGTCCTGGAGGTGATGTACGTCTTTAGCTGCACACTTTTGCCAACTTGTCTGCATGGCTATTTACACAATATTTACAACATACGTTGTCTCAAAAAATGAATTACACTTGGTTATCTATTCAGAGGTTTTCACGTGTCACAAACCATGATTAAGCATATATGGTAAAGGAAGAGGGTAAAAATTACATAGAAAGATCTGTATTAAGAGGTTAAACACATCCACAGATACAATCAACTGACAATGTGATTACCATGGGATTGAAGATTGAGTGTTTTGGTATTTCTAAAAGCCTTCCAGGACCATCTGCACTTATAACACTCTAATACTTTAATGCACCTTTTTTTAATTTTAGAACTTGAAGTGTGAAATTCTCACATACCAGTTTCCCAGGCTTGTATTCTTAATATGCCCTCCTATCACACTGGCATTCATAGGAATTTACTATGAATGCAGGGTCGGGCCCTGCTACAACTTTCTGTTTTCTAAGTCTGTTAGGGAAACATAAGAAGAAGCAGATATTACATGTGCAAATTTTCGCTTTCATCTCTAGGTGGGTATGAACAGTCGGTCATTAGTTAATGATAAGAGCTGGCATTCCTGATAAGCCCACAGTTCCTTCAGGCTTGCTGGAAGGCTGCAATCCTATTAGTCAGATGCTGTAATAGTTGTTTTTTTAATTACCTTGGAGTCAAGATAAGTCTTCCCTTTCTGAGCTACTAGGAATTACTCACGGATACATGTCCAAGGGAAGGATTTGGCCTCCACGTTTTAATTAAGATCACGTTTAAATACAGGGTAAAATACAAACCTTTTTCTACGGTACCCAACAAACGTCTTTCCTACTTGACCTGTCCCCTGCCTCTTTGTCATCATCCTTCAGGGTTCACGTGACTTCCTTCACATCCCACCCTCAGCCTCACACTTGCCACCACCGACAGTCTGATCACCCGGAGCAGGGGACCTGAGGACAGTCAGGGGACAGGTCTGTACTGCAGTTTGGTTGTGCCAAAGTCAAAAAAGACTGTGAGAGGGGATCTCAGGACAGCATGCTGGCAGAGAACCAAGAGGAGTGTGTCAGCTGCTGTGTTTTGTAAACTAGCAGCAATCCTTTTGCCACTGTGGATTGCAAAAGCAGCAGTGCTGCCAATGTTTATATGCCTCTGGCATCCTGACTAAGAATCTTTTAATTACATCATAGGTATGTGCAATAGGTTTTGGTTTTTTGCTAGCTAGCAGGGAGATCTTTGTCTAGATGAAAGGCACGTGGTCGAGCATGTACCTGCGCATCAGAATTATAGCTGGGGCCGCACCAGAACCAAAAGGACATAGCCTTATTTTTTTAGCAGTGATTGGGGTAGTAATGGGGGCAGGGGGACATTGTCCTCTTAGGTTGTAAGCCTAACCAGTAGTACTGCATTGTTTTGTACCAGGTGTTACTCTACTATGTATAATTTGACTTTCGCTACATTGTACTGTGTAACAGAATTTTGTATAGCAACCCTCCTTTGCTATGCTCCAGCTTGTAGCTAATGGGAATTGAAGACATTGTAAGGGAGCATAAGACTGTAAACCAAAGGTTTGGTTTGGTTTCGTTTGGTTTGGTTTGGTTTTTTCCCTGTGGTCCATATCCAAAGCTGTGAGATTAAATGTGCACTGGGTCTTTTCCTAGTGGAGTTTGTCCTTCTTGGGTAAGGGCTAGTTGTCAATAGGAACTTGATCTAAAGAGTATCAAGTAAGGTGTTAGTCTAATCTCTTACAGAAGTCCAGCAAACTTTCATCAAAGGAACAAGAAACTCAAAACTAGAAAGGCCACTAGTTTCATGTCTGGAGTATATGGACAGATATCATCATTTAATTCTTCGATTGCTCGTCATTTTCTTGGTTTCACCAGCAATATAAGCAGTTTTGCGCCATCCTTCTTTAAGAAGGGAAGTAAGTACATTATTCTAAGATGATCAAGACCCCAGTTGAACCCATCACTATGAAGGATGCTGGCACAGGTAGAAAAGATGAACGCTATTCAATGGAAGTAGAAGTGTGATCTTGAGAGAGACAGGGTGGCATGGCACTGAGGAAAGTAGCCTTGTAAAATCCAGACACAGTTTCCTTCCCTTCCCTGGCTTCTTCGTGACCTGCAGTGCGTCACTGAGAGCATCCATAGCCATTCTTCCTCACCTTGTTGATTCTGCTCACCTCTGAACAGGGGTTCAGAGAAAGCTCAGCTGTTTGTGTAGCAGCTGCAGAGGTACATGGCCTGTGTTGTCCAAGACAGTGAGCAGCAGAGATTTGGTGGCTGCTCCATGAACAGACAAACCTTTCCTGCAGTGGAGAAGTTGCAATCCTGAGAGCGGCTGTAGCAAGTACACGTACTCTGCTACTGCTGACCCAGGTAGACCCATCCTGCTCCTAAGGCAGAACCCTGCACTAGCTCTCAATTCTTTAATCTGTAGAAGGGTGTAAGAGGATTGCTGTGCCTCACAGACATGAAGTGTAGATAATTACAAGTGTGAGACACTGAAATATTACACTAGTAGAAGTACCTCAGATGAAGAATTGTTGCTCTGTCAAGGCTAATGTGATTTTCTCCAGGTTGTCCTGTTCAGTTGGATTCTAAAGGGCAGGGATATGGTTTTCTTAAACTCTGTGGAATGATGCTAGAATTCTGTTTGTTGTCTTTTATTTTCTGTGATAGTCTATAGGACTGTTCCATAAGGGATCAAAGCATCTCTGTGGACCTTGCTCACCACATCCTTCTTCCCTTTTCTTCTCCTTTGAACTTGAATAGACACTCCACTGCAGTATTCTGATAAGTAGCGGAAAAATCCATCTGAGCTGGTACCAGTTTTATATAATTTAGATCACAGAGGTGCATTGGACCACTTTCTGTGGGGAAAAAAAAGAGGTGAATCATCCTGAGGTGGGCGCAATACCCTCAAGAGTAAGATCTTGGGTCCTAAAATGACAAGTTACTGCAGGCAAACTGAACCGCTTAGCTCACAAATCCTTCCCAATCATAATGTATAACAAAAGAAGGATCTTTTCTCAGGTTAATGTTTGAGCTTCTTCTCATCTTCTGTGCCACTTTCCAGAAACGGCTGCAATACTAAATTAATCTTTTTGGATATGAGTTGATACTGCACATCAAATTTCTCTTTTGCATTCAGTGAGGGCCCAGTGGTTCTAGCAAACTTCAAAAGGGATTTCATACTCTGTAAAATTCTGTAAAATCCTTCCCATTTCTCTGTATCAAAGTCTGATATTTTTTTCCAGGGCTGTACAAGCTCACACTACCTACCTAGTCTGTCAGTCCACATCACTTTCATGTGTTTCTGAATTGCTAATGAAGGCTACATGGGCCTCAAAGCTTCCAAAGGGTTCCCTTCAACTGGGTTTGCACAACCTGAATTAATTCTCCTCTAGAAATCCCGAAGTGTCTTGTCCCTTTGTCCCATTGCTTACAAAGAGAATTTCCCTTGGTAGTGAGGGTGGGGTCTTAGAGGCCCAGCAACAACATCAGTGACCAAAGGTTATCGCTTTTGCTTTGCAAATTATTTCTAGGGAAACAGAGAGGATGCAGAATCTGGGATGTTTGCAGCTGAAATTCCTACTTTTGCTCTGCTGTAGCTGAGCTTCAAGTCTTCTTGTAAAATACTGAGTGTTCACTTAGGAAGCCTTGAACACTGCTGTTTATAATGTAACATCCCAGAACTTCAATAGCTGACTGGAAAACTGCTGAAATCTCCAAATGTGCAACTTTACTTACAAACCACTACTATTGTTGTGACAGTGGTGCAGTCGTACTTTTTCTCACCTTTCCTTTCTACTTATCCAGCTTAGCTATGGATCTAGTAAACACATATGCCTACAAAGGAGGGACAAGAGGTGTCTTCCCTTCTAAAGTCGTCTCTGTTCCCGAGATGGGACAGAGGTGGTGTTTGTGCTGTTCCTCTATATTGTACCTCCATGCTCCATCAGGGCACTTGCAGGCCTTACAGCAGTCTGTTCATAACAGCAATCTGGTGTGTGTATACTCGGCCCTTCTGTTCAGGTTAAACTCTTGCGTTCACCCCAGCAAAATGTTATATCTGTTGCCGTGTCTATCCCTGTCATTCGTGGTGTCTTCCTGCTCAGCATATATTACTATTACGTTTTCTGTGCAGAACCAGACCTTCTTCCTGAAGTGCTGGTGACTGAAAGGACTGCCAGAAGGATCAGCTAGCAGTGGTTCAGAGTTGAGCAGAAATGAGTGTTTGACTCTCAGAAATTATTATTTTGTGACCAGGCATCATCTCCTAACAGATAACAGCAGATTTGTTCTTTGTTCATTGTCTCTGCAAAAATATGGCAGTTCCTGGTACTCATCTGGAAATGACCAAATCGCGTCAGTGCCCTGGTCTATGGTCTCCTTGTCTAGGGTAACATGTTCATCAGTGACCAGGAGAGACACTACCAAGCAAAGAAATTTCGTAGCTGGGAAATAAACTGTTAGTAGAGATTTCTTCCTCGTGATAAGCACTTAATTGTTGGCTTATATCCTAAAATGAAAGGTTAAAGAACACATTTTGTATGCTAGTAACTATTTTTTACCAAACAGTTCAAGCTTTTTTTTCATTCCTGTGATTTCTTTAACCCCAAGAACAGCCTGTGACTATGAACTCTCCATGTTGATAACATGTTGATGGTGGAGAGATTTGTCTTTATGATTTAGAATTCTGTAATGAGAACAGAAGGAAAGAATGAAAGTATTCTCAGAAGGCAATTAATTCTTTCTGCAGGTTGTATCAGAAATGTTCTTGAAACCCTTTGTCCTCTGTGTGAAAACAGAATATGAAAGAAACCAAGAAGGTGAAAGAAACCAAGAAGGTATGGAGGGCTGATCCCAAAAAGGACCTATGCACATAATGTGGCATATAACTGAGATATAGGTGCCTAAGTGCAAAGCTGCATACCTGAAGGTGTCCACCTCACCTTGTATGTCATAAAGTTTTTACTTTAATATTCCTCAACCGGCTGAAGTTGTGCATCTGCTCATGCCCAGAAACGTCTCAGTCCTGAGAAAGCTGAGCAGAGTGACACCTATCCCATCTTTAACCCAGCAACTATGCACTCAGTGCTTATTTCCCCAGAGAGATCTATGCTGCTAAGTATTGTCACAGCACATCTGGCACGGAGGATCCAAACAATGGAGTGGAAACCTTACTTTTCTTTTAAGACTTGGCAGGGGAAGGTGGCAGGGGCAGGTGCCTTCTATACAATAGCCTACTGGTTCAATAGGCTACCCTTCACTCACAAGGCTCTGCCAAAGTGGCTCAAATCCACACCTTCCCCAACAGTACCCAAACCACCAAGTTAAAAGCCAGTCTGGGCAGAAAAGGACACCTTAACATAGCTGTCAGCTTCTGAGAGCAAGCTTAGTTGTGCCATGTCCTAAATCATAGCAGTTGGGACAGGGAGTCGCAGGATCCCCACATACAGTGGGTTCCCCTTATGGCAGTTTCTGTGGCAACTGGTGCTGTCGTTGTCCTTGGTCACCCACCACGTCCCTGCTCTGCAGCAAGTCACGCATCGGTCCAGGGTGGCACGGACAGCTGTACGGATGTGCTTTCAACAGCCTGGAATCCCTGACCTAGAGCTCGATTCTTTCTTCATACCAATATCGGTTCAGGGTAAAGCAGTCAAAACGGTACAAATCAGAGGGAATTCTAGTCCACCAGATGTCTTAAGGATGCTCCAGTTACCAACCAAACAAGAAAGCAGTGTAACATCAGAATTAAAATCATATATATATATATATGACCCTATATGTTTTTCTTTCTTTCTGCAGCCCTTTTCTTATGTTTTCCTGAAAGTAGAGTAATTAATAGCATGGGTGGTATGTGTTTGTTGCTACATGGTTATAGAAAAGGTGCCAGAGCCCTGTAATAAATTATTTTTCTGAAACAGTAAATATCCGGACAACTAACTGTCAAGGATTTTCCATGCACAGATGGGAGCTGCAGAAGAGCAGATCTGTGGGGTCTGAATCTCCTGCAGCACAAAAGGAGCCCTTTCATGTTACATGAAAACACCCTGCAGTGTTCAAAATTAATTCCTTTGGATCAGGGGGAATCAATTTTGGTCAAATTGCCTTCAATCAAATGACTAATGGTTTTGTTAAAAATCTCATTGTCAGTCTTGAAGAGAGATGTTGATCTGGATAAGCTGTGCTGAGCTTCCCTTCACTCCCTCACCGCTCATGGCTTGAGAAAACTCTTCAGAAAAATATCCCATGCAGCATATTATGATGTTATCATTCGCACAGCTCATTCACAGAGCTATCCAATCGGATTTTAAATTGCATGTAAATCTTCAACTAAATATAATCCAGATTTCATATTGTTTTATTATTTTCTTCCTCTATATCTGTTCCCGGAGTGTGTTCAATAAGACCATATTATTCCTTCCTCTGTCATGAATATGCATTATGTTCAGGTTTTCGTTTGGGGATCTGGGATGGGCAAAGCTGGTGGGGTTTCTTTCTTGTGAAATCTGGTTGATCAGGGGAGTTGTGGTTTCTTAATTCTCTAAAATTCAATATCGGGCCAATTCCACTTCTCTTTATCTGATCGGATTTTGGTGTGGCATTAGATTAAAAAAATGCCATTGTGGAGTGTAGCATCTGAGATTTAAAGAAAGAATTACGTCTGTTCAATTGTGGTGAACGTTATTTGCCCTTTGTGTGCAAGTCTTCTATTAGATCCAGCGGGTTTTGCCTTGGATAATAAGGAAGGGATTATGTGAAAGATAAGTTGATTATTCAATAATTCCCCAGGAAAAAATTCTGAAGCAAATTCAGGTGATAAACACCATCTGTGTAGGGAAGAACAGTCTGTGAATGGATATGGTAAATCTCTTATATGTGTGTGTGCAATATGTTCTCCATATCCCAAGTTGAGGTAGTCAGGTCCACTGCCCAAGTCAGAAATCTTCCACTCCCAGCCCACCCCCAGGCAACAGAGCACTTGACCATATCATGGACATCCAGTGCTTTATTTCCAGATCTTTCTTTGGGTTAAGCAGAGAAAAAGTAGTAAGTTTTCAGTGTCTCTGAATAATGTTCTCACTGCTGGTAAGCTCCAGTCTTTTCTTGTTTACTAGCGCAGCTCACTTGAGGATTTCTTCTCCAGGTTTGCTTTGAGTCATTCTAGTGATTTGCTTGCTTCTCTGCATAGCTTCTCACATCTCTGCATTGATATCACCATGGGTAAGGTTCTTCTGGAAGGCATTTTTTTTTTTTTTTTGCTTCTTCATTTTTTTTCTAAATATATGTATCCAATGGGAAGCTGGTACCAGGCTTTCGCATCATTTCTTCATATGAACTACGCAAGAGCCAGAAGATGCTCCAGATTAAGTTTTCCAGTATGTCTTGATGTCCACTGGTGGCTTCACTGTTTCATTGCTTGGCTGTCATATGGAAAATCTCCACTGCTTTGTTCCTTGGGAAATTTGGTTCTTGGTGGCCTCTAAATTCTGCCCATGATGGTTAGGGAAGCCAAACTATGTGATCTGGGGATTACACTAGGTCTGGTGCTTTGAAAGGCTCCATAAAGTGGTAACTGTCCTGATTGCAGTGCAGCATAGCACTTTTTTAGCCCACCAACCTGCTACGTTAGCCTTCACAGGACAGAATAGGCTCTGCTGCTGCACAATGCACAACGCTCACACACACAGAAATTTAAGAGAGACTGGTTTATTCTTATGCAGAGTAGCTATAAAGAATGCAGCGGATGATGAAGACTTGCAGCATTGTAACTGACTGTACAAGAAGCAGACAATGGAAATCGGGCCCTTGATCTTTCATGTAATGCCTTGTTGAGCCCAGACTTAGTACCACAATCAACTTTATATTGCTCATGTGGTTGTAGTGTATGAAACTGTTTACTGCTCTTTTAAATCTGCTTTCTCCAAGGTAACGTTACAGTAGGAACCATAGGATGTTTAGTTGCATATCTCTGGGAGATTTTTCCAAATGTTAGGGATGTTGATATAATTTTTTTTAAAGTTTGATTGTCTTCCTTCCTTTGATTGAAGTTAATAATTGTAGACAATGTTTCCAAACAGCTGTGAAACCAATCCAGACTTGCTAGTAACACAGAGAAGGGGAAAGATTTGGAAACTGAAATGTCATGAGATTTTTTATCAGTGTGGCAAACTTTTTGAACCGATATATTTTGATTTACCTTATCAAAGGTTTAAAAAGCATAGTGATAACAAGCTCATCGCATAGACATTTTCAAGATTAGTAAGTTATCTTAAAACTTTCTGCATTATCTCCACACTTCAGTTCACCAAGCTTTCTGCATCTGAACATTTTAAAGAGGCTTCAAATAATTTTCAGGGTGATTACTTAAAATTCAGAATATGCCACGATGAGGGCTAGCTTTTCTGCAATGGTTTTGAAGTGACGAAGTAACCTACTGACTTGCATTACAGTACACAGTTCATGACATACTGTCCTCATGAATCACTGAAATCCCTCTTTCCAGTCATGCCCAAGGCTCTCCTCCTGCATACCCTCACACCCCTTTCTATACCTCTCACCAAGAGCTGCTTTTATCATCCTGATTCGCACAAGACACCATCTAACGAATGCTTTTCCAGCATTTGGGGAGTGGTGGTTTCTCTTGTCTAAGCTCATACACACCCTTTGAGACCGTAGGAATCCTAAGAGCCTTTTGACAGGGGGGTAAGAGTGAAGTATGCTGTGCTCATCATTTGCTACGCTCACACCTCCTTCCCCCCGCCTTTTCCTGTTATTGTTTGTTAGTGTTTTGTGTACTTCTCTTTGAATTGTAAGATTTTGAGGGAAGAAGACAGGTTCTTACTGTGTGTTCATCTGCCAGGGCAGGGCTGTGGTCTTAGTGGTATTTGTGATAGTGAGTGGCTTGGCGTTTGGGGGTATTTTAAGGGAGGTAGCGAGGTGTTTGAGGGTGTTTTAGAGGATGTAGTAGACACGGGTGCTGCACTAAATTCGTGCATAACAGAGGACTGGAGAAGCAGGGGCCATTGCAATACTTTCTCCTTCTCAACACCCATTTTAGCTCAGTTCTTAATAAATGAGCTAGCCTGGGGGTAAGGGTCCACAGCCCCTATCTGTAGTGCTCTTGAAAAAGGGGTAGCTTTTTTTGCCTTGATGAATATCCAAGACAAATGAACATGCCAAAGATTTCCCAGGCCAAACTGGGCTGTGTGGTCACCCAGTCTAAAGCAAATAAAGATCCTCCTGAATAGATTATGTTTAATTATGTTAACTAAACATAGGAGATTGTGTTTAATATAAATGTCTAACACATGGAAGAACTGATAATGTCCTTCCTTTCTTCTCTGTCTTGGTTTCAGGAAGATGTGAAATAATGATCTGCATTGCATTCACATGCTCTTTTTTTTTTTTTCTGAAAACGGCTGGGTGTGTAATGGTAGAGCAGGGAGAACAGTTATCTCAGAAAAAGGTGTATTCCCTTCAGCATTCCTCTGGCGTGGTCTGCAGTCATTCTGTTGGGTGCAGTGTCCGTGCCTGTCTCCTAACCTGGTATGCTGCTCATGACAGGCTGTGCATCCCATTCTCAATTAGAATGTTTTAATAGCACTGACATAGCTGCATGGTCAAGTGCCATTCAAAAGTGAAGGATGTGAGCCCTTTCAGAGCAACAGAAAGGGGAAAATGGCAGGTTTGGATCTAGCTACAGAAAAGGTTGAGAAGATGACTAGAAGGATGATCTATGCAGGCATGAAGAAAGCAGCATGTAAAGTTTTCTGGGGATGTGTATGGGCAAAAATGTTTGGGCAGACACTACAAAAGCAGAGAACATCCCTAGCTGTTGGCCACAAGATCACAGAATCACAGAATCGTATAGGTTGGAAAAGACCTTTAAGATCATCAAGTCCAACCGTAAACCTAACACTACCAAGACCACCACTACACCATGCCCCTAAGCACCTCATCCAAACGTCTTTTAAATACCTCCAGGGATGGCGACTCAACCACTTCCCTGGGCAGCCTGTTCCAGTGCTTGACAACCCTTTCAGTGAAGTAAAATTTCCTCATATCCAGTCTAAACCTCCCCTGGCGCAACTTGAGGCCATTTCCTCTTGTCCTATCACTTGTTACCTGGGAGAAGAGACTGACACCCACCTCTCTACAACCTCCTTTCAGGTAGTTGTAGAGAGCGATAAGGTCTCCCCTCAGCCTCCTTTTCTCCAGGCTAAACAACCCCAGTTCCCTCAGCCGCTCCTCATAAGACTTCTGCTCTAGACCCTTCACCAGCTGTGTTGCCCTTCTCTGGACACACGATGCTTTGAGGAATGATGATGCTTTGAGGAATGGTGGGAGGAGGTGGTCTTGCCCTCAGGAAGTTCTGAGTCTTCACAGCAATAACCACTCAGGCTCTGGACTCAAGTAGTTACCACCTCTCTCTGGCTGGAGGAGGAGGAGGACTGTAGCTCTAGGTAAGAGGAGATTCAAAAGGCAGTGGCTGAGAGTTGGGGCTTTTCACTGGTGTCTGAAGGCAATGTCTTAGCGATAAACCTAGACCTACTGCCAAACTCATGCTCAGAAAGCCTGTGTGATGTCTCTTGACCCTACCAAGAGAATTCAATCTCCTGTATTTGCTCTGGTTATCAGACATGTTGTAAGCATTCAACTTCCATTCTCGTCTGTCATAGGATGCAGGTTGTGTTTGTGTGGGGGGCTATCTCTGTTATGTAGCAGAACATTCAGCCCAGTTTTAGAACTTGTACGAGGACTTTCCATCTAGACCTTGCACTTCACAAGAACAGGCTGGCAACGCTAACTCAGTTTTGCAAAGGAGAGGGCAAACTGGAGCACAGCAGTGTAATTTGCTAAGCGTTAGCAGCAGTGCAGAGGCAGAGACCTGGTCTCCTCCCTTTCATGTCCCACTCTCTGCAGAAGTCTCCTCCAACATAACACAGAAGCAAATGAGAGAGAAACTGGTGGAGGCAGAATGGCTGAAGAAGCAATGTTGGAGTTGCAAAGAGGATTCTGGGTTTGTCTATCCTGTCCGCTGTGTGGAGAGTGGAGAGCCCTGCCACGCTCTGAGCTGTAGCTCAGGCCTTGACACCCCATTTGGACGGGTTGGGAATTGAGGTCAGCATGCTGGCATCGTCTCCCAGCAGAAGCCCTGAGCTCGGCTCTTCCTGAGCCCGGTGCGGATGCTTTGAGCACACGCTGCAGGTGAGCTGCCACCGGCCAGGTGTACAGAAAGGGGAGGGGTCAGATGGCTCCTGCGCTTAACCCAGGGCTCAAAACCGTGCTTCAATGAAAAGCGCGGAGAAGTGACTCAGAAGAGCTAAAGGAAAAGATGAGAATTGAATGCACAGAATCACCGCTCCACCACCCTCCCTTCCCCCCGTTCAGCAGCCCTGCACACTCTCTTAAAGGGAGGGGGCTTGTGGACACCTTGGATGGCATTTGCAAACACCCCCCTCCCGCCCCGCATTTCTTTTTATTGCCTCACTTCTACCTGTAATGAAAAAAGGTCCCCGATGTGGTCAGACTTTGTGTTGTTTGATTTAAGCACAGATCACAGTGATGAGGGCTTACCAAAGGCCTTTTGTGTGTGTTTAACGCTACAGCTGCCAGGGTAAAGAGAAAACTTAACAGACTAAGCAAGATGGTCTAAATACTAATAAAGTCTAAGGGTGATTGGAAGGAGGGGAAATGGGAAAGCCCACAATCCAGGTAATTAAGCTGTAAAGCCCATAGGGGAAGGGCTGTCACCAAGTCATCTGATGTGGGATGAAGACCAAAGCACGGTGTGATTCTTTGCCTCTTAATCCCCTCCTCCACTCCCAGCATGTTCTTATTTCCCTATAAAGTCTTTATATGAAAGGTGGAAAAAAATGATTAAAAAAAATCCTGAAGGATAAATCTTGTAATTCAGAGCACTGAACAGCTGGCAGTTTAAAGCACAGAACAGCAGTTTAGTGATTAATTTACCTCTTTAAAATGCTGAACAATACAATGCAATAAAATATAAAATTTTATTTTGTATGGCCTCCTTCAAACCGACTGTATCCTGGAGCTCTTTCTAAAGTTAAAGTGCAGCTACAGAGTTAAATAATCAGTAATAGCAGAAGGGAGAGGTATAGAGAGAGATGTGCAAGCAATAAAAAGATCAGCTCTTCAGGACACCCCCCCCCCCCAGTCCATTTAATTTTACTGAAAGAAAGCAGCCTTTGCGATAATTTTTACATACTGATGGATTTTTGCCTCGCATGCCCTTTCCCTCTCCTTCCATCTCATACGAGCATCTCTTGTGCTGCTTCTGCTGCCGCTGTTGACGCTCCCCCGTGGCATCGGCGTGCAGCTGATACCGCTACAGGCTATCTTACACTGGATAGCTGCCAGTTCTCCGCTCTGCCTCTTCCCCCACCTTGTGATTAAATGTTACCTTTGGCGGACGGTTGCCCTGCTACCACCACCGAAGGGGATGCTGCCCTTTTGTCCCATTGCCCCAGACACAGAATTCCAGCAACCTGCTCTATATTTGCATCTGCCATTTGTGACCTCTCTGGAGACACTGAGGAATGAAGTTCAGTCCTCTTGCATAGATAGCTGTGACTGACGTGCCGGTGAAAAAGAGCGTGCGTGTGTGTGAGAGTGTGTGTGTGTATGTACAGAGGGGAGAGATAAGAAAGGTGGAGGGGAAATCAGGCGGATAATGATTTTGGTTATGGGGAGAATTGCATTAGTGTGAGGCATACGTGGGCAAATTCATCCCTGGCGTAACATTGCCGAGCTCCCGGAGACAACATCAGGGATTCATTTTTACCCACGAAAATAAGGAGCCAGTCTACCCTCATTTGTCAAGCGCAGCACAAAGCAAGGAAGCGAAGAGCCCCGTCTGGGGTGGGGGCGGAGGGTTCTGCGTGTTTTGGGAACCCTTCGCATCTGCAGCGTTCAGGTGTCCTGAAGTAATGCTCTGCCTGTCTGGGTTCCTCCACCGGGTAACAATAAGGGAGTTAGTTAGCAGACAGATGCTAAACCCGCTCGTCCTGCATTTAGCATTTCAGAATAATGAATAGATTTGCAAATGATGTTTCAAGGCTGCTTCTTTTTCAAACAATGGCATCGCTAATGTTCCCAGCTCCTCTGACTTCGCAAGTGTCTTTTTCAAACAGTAAAATGTTACAATTAGCTTTCTGGGGAGGGCAGAGGGGAAATGTCGTTTCTAAGTAATTTCAAGAAATGCCTTTTACAGGGAGAAGGATGTGCTGATAAACTACTCGCCTGAACTCCCTGTCGAGTTGCCTCGTGCTGGTGGCACTGCTCTGAATTTACACCCGTGTAGCTTGGGAGCCGCCCTGCTAACTTCCGTGGAGTGATTTCTTCCCCGGTGGGCTTTTACCCCAGTGCCGACAAGCTCAGACGCTGGTCCCAAGGCCACGAAGCAAGGCTGCCGGCCTAACGCACAGCGTAGCATTTGCCTGAACTCTTCCGTATTCAGCCTCAAAGTCTTGACGAATCTCGTCCCGGGGGTTTGAAGGTCACCCTCCCTAGAGCAAAGCGTGTGATACCGCAGCCAGCGGTTGAAAAGGCACCTTGGGCTTCTCCAAACCGAGCGGTGCTTGCCTCTCTCGCTCTTGCGCGCTCTCTCTCCGCTAACCGATCTTTAATATGGATCTAATTCTGACTACATTGCAGTGCCGCGAAATCACATTAGGCGCTGCAAGGAGACTCACCGCCCCTTCAAGCATGATAAACTCTTGATTGCTTCCCCGAAGCCCTAATGAGCCGGCGTGGGCTGGCCGTGATGGAGAGCTGCCGGAGCCGGGGCAGCCCGCAGCCGGGGCGAGCGGTGAAGGGGGCCTGCCCCTCCTCCTCCTCCTCCTCCTCCGGGGGAGGAGAGGGGAGAGGAGCCCGCAGGATCGAAACCCGCCGTCAGCCCGGGCTGGCTTGCTTTTCCACCCGCCATACCAAGACCCCCCTAAACGCCCCAGCGGGGACCCAACAGGCGGCAAGGGCAGGAGAGGAGAGCGCGGCCTTTCCCCCCCCGGCCGCCGGAGCGCCGCGCCGGGGTACCGGGCGGCCAGGCCGACGCCGCCTGCCCCGGGCAGCCCCCCCCGCCCGAGGGGCCGCGGGCCGGGGTGGAGCGGAGCAGCGCGGCGCGTCCCTGCCCGCTCCCGCTGAGGGACCCCCCGGCACTCCGGGGCTGCGCGGAGCGCAGGGCGATGCTTTATCGCGGCTCTGCGAGAGCCAGACTGAAAGGTTGCTGCAAAGGTGGGACGCGTTAATGATTGGTTGGCATAAGGCAGTGCTTATCTCTTTAAGAAATGGAAATGAGGCCTAATTAGCATATACTGGTTGCAATTAGCATATAAGTCCCGTTCGGGGACTTGGAGGAAGGAAGAGGACCAGGCAGCAACTTAATGGGATTTTATTAGACGAAATTAGCCACCACTGAACAGTCATAAAAATATCTAAATTATTAGTAGCTCTGCAATTTATTGTGAGTGCTTCCCGGACATGCTAATATCTACTGGAGCTGCATCGTGCCTGCTAATCGCAAAAACAAACTGTGGGACAAGTATAATCTATCTGCTGTACATTGTTATGCTATTGTCGGCACAACGTGACAGCTTTATACGGATACATCCGCGTGTGTGGCTTGGTTTGAGGGGTACATTTTTGCTAATGCCTTATGAGTTATGTAAATGGGGTATGTTCGAGGAAAAATGACAATCTGGTCTCACATCTCACCTATAACGGGGGGGGGGGGAGGGAGAGGCTGAAGCATACAGCTTTTGTTGAGTCAGAATGAAATGCAAAACCCCTATAGTCATAGCAATCACATGCATTCGGAGGCCAGAAGAAAAGCCCTTCCGTATAAGACAGTGATCTCTAGAGACAAAAAGGATATAAAAAACCCACTCAAATATATGTATTTTCAACACATCCATGCTTTCCTTCATCCTCACACAGGTTAGATGCTCTTTTTAATGAGCACCAACTACAATATCCACTTTAGGTGGGGTCCAGTTATTGTTTCTTTCTCCAAATGTGATCAGCTGGGGGTGGATGCTGTGAAAGTGAGGTGGTGAAGAGCCAGCATTTTTAATTTATAGTGAGAGGTCAGGCAGACTGACCCAAGATAGGGTCTAAGTTTGCCATGAAGACTGGAAAAAATCCCACAGATAAGAACAATTATACCACTCTAGCCAAGCTCCTTGCTCAGGGTTTGAAGAAAGAAGTGGTTCCTGCAAGCCTTTTCTATTGAACGTGTACCAGCGTGGGACTTCTGGGCTGGGTCCAGCAGAAATTTAGCTAACCAGTAGGTGTGGATGCTGTGGCGCTGGGAGCGGGATGACAGCAAGCATTATCCTCCTTGACTTTTTACAAAACAAAGTGGAATTATTCCGAACATTGCCAGGACCAGCATGAGCTCTTGACACTTGGTCACGGCTGTGTTTTCACTGCAAGAAGGACCAAAGGACAACCAGGGGGAATGCTGTGATGCACCCGTTAGGGGTCAGATTCCTCCTGTTAATTTGTAAAAGTGGTGCGTTTTATCATATTATACATGTAAGTAACTCCATTAAAAAGGTCAGGTTTGTCTCAGGTTGGCAAAAGAATTGTAGAGGCAATTTAATACTAGCTAATAAGGTTTAAAAAAAGCAGGTAAAAGTAATCTTAAATGGTTGGTATAGCCCACCCGGCCTCCCATTTTGGAGTAGGATTTGGAACAACTTTTGCGTTTCATCTGTTTGATATGTTCAGAGCATGGTGAGTGTCTCTGAAATGTTGACTGTGGTGCCTGATGAGGAGCCCAATTTACATATTCTCAATTTAATCTAAAGTAGGTGCTAATTGATTACTGCTGAATGTCAGCACGCTCTGATTATCTGTTCAAGATGCTCTGGAAAAGAAAAAAAACTACAACCCTGAGCTGCAAGTGGGAAGGGGGGGTTTGAATTCAGTATGCTACGGAAAGACTGTTTACTCTTTTACCTGATATTTTATAAAGGTTTTAATTATCCAGGCCTGAGGCTGTTGAGTGACTGCTGCTTTGTCATATGTCCTTCCAAGGCAAATGAGACAGATACAGGATTGTCCTTGCTTTCTGTCCTGGATGATTTTTCTCAAACTAGACATCTCTTCTACAGGTTTTTTCTCATCTCCTCCCAACCCCGTCCTTAACAGCTTCAAATTTCAGCCCTGAATTTCCTTTCCCGGACTTTGAAGGCACAGTATGAGGTCAGAGAAGGAAGGTCAGGCTTACATTTAGTATACCATGCTGGATTTCAGGAGACGAGCCATGAATCTCAGCAGTGATGTGATCTCTGAATTTGGGACTGGGTCTGTAGCTGATCCTAGCTCTGCATGCAACTTGGGCCAAATCCGGTATCTTCTTTAAATCTCGGATGCCTCTCTCCTGACTTGACAGCCTCTTCTTTGTGGGCAGCAAGACCATCTCTCACTATACAGTTGTACTGGGCTTATCATAAGGAAGCCTTGACACATAGGCTGATGTAATACTATTAATCAGGCATTTCCAGTCAGGTGCATTACAGCTTTTTACTCTCTTACCTCATACGTTATTTTGGGACTCTTTTCTTTTGCTGAGACCTGAGCTTTTGGGGTTGGCTTGTTTGGTTTTGGTGAGCTTTCTTATCTGGGCCCTGAGCCCAGCTTTAATTTGTTTACATACTTTGTAGCATGCCAGATTCTGTACCTAGAGGTAGGTACCTATCTATTATTTAAATAAATACCTACACTCTGCGTGAGGAATAAGTCACCACGAACAAAAATTTTAAAAAGCTGAGCTAGATGTAGTGAGGAAATGCTCTCTTACTGTTTCCTTTTTTCTTTTTCTTTCCTTTTTGTGGCTGGCTACAATTAAGTAGCAAATTGCCGCTTCTTTGGATCACGGTAGGATTAATCAACAACACTCTAGCGAGGCCATTTTTTCCTGGCTCAGTCTTGGTATGTGGGGCTATTTCCCCAGTAGAAGTACCTTCCAGTTTAAATCCTGTCATGCAGAAAGCTTTTTCTTCATGTACGCTCCCCCCCCGTGGTTTCCACAGGAGCTCTGCCCTCCAGCTTTTCCAATTCAGCATTCACGGTATGAACTTGTGTGTTTGGGAAGCTGCCAGGGGATGGGGAGCTGAGGCAGCAGCCAGTGCCGTGTGGAAGTGTTGTGTTTTTTTTATTTCTTTTGAGCAGTTAATCTCCATTAGATTGCCCAGCTCCTGTTATGCATCCCTGATACGGATAAAGGACTGTGTAGGAAATGCTGTCATTAAGAAATTTCCCTTTCTGTTAGTGCTGTTAAGGTCTGAATGCTTGAACGCTATTTAGTTCTGCCAAGTAGTGGCTCTAAAACTATTTAGATTTTTTTCTTTCTTTCTTTTTTTTTTTAATCCTGCAGTACTTTGGCCTCCTCCCATGCATGCATTTCTGATATGCTTTGGTCTATCCCGAACACTTGCCTGCCTTCTTCCAGCTCCTTCCAGTCTTCCCTAGACGGAACAACCCATATTGTCTCATGCCCAGCAGAAGTATTGCTGCGTCCCAAAGTCCAGTGAAGTCAGCCCTGACCCTGTCCAGAGCTGTCCCACAAACCTCCCCAGAGGCAGGTTTTCACACCCTGCCTCTACCTCTCTGCCTGCTCCGGTTTGCCTCCCCAGCTCCCTCAAACCTCCGGTTTGCCTCCCCAGCTCCCTGTCACGCTGAGGTGCTTCCATGGTTCCTGTGCGCTGGCTGTGGGGGCCTGCTCCCTCTCGCCCCCGGCCGAGCCAGCAGGGCTGGGCTTTCCCCAGGGGAAGCGAAATGCAGACATGCCTGCCGTAGCTTTGTTCCTGTCACCGCTCAGCTCATTTCAGCAGATGAGGAGGACGAGCCAGCCCTCACAAGGAGGGAACACCCGCACCCCAGTTGCAGCCTGTGGTCCTGCTCTCCTCCGTCCTCCAGTAACACAAAGCCAACAGCCACCAGGCTTGGGAGAGCCGGGAGAAGAGGAGAGGTGAAGGCTTGGTAGTGTTTCCCCAGCGCTTCTCCCCTTCTCTCCCCATCCTCAGCTCTGTGCCTGCTCTCCTGGGTGACCTGCCACCAGCTTGAGACCTGTGTCTTTAGAGGGGCCCCAGAGAAGGAAGCGTTGGCCCGGCAGCCCTGGGCACGAGGGCAGAATCACCGGGAAGGCCTGGAGGAACCCTCGTGCTTCCCCTGCGCTCCCAGCCACGAGGAGGGTGCTGCGAGGGTATGTGTCCCACGTCGCTGGGCGCTTTTCAAATACAGCAGAAAGGCGCAAGATGTTTTCTTAAGTTATTTTCGTCCTTTCCTTCTGGATCTTATTGCCCTTCGGCAGGGACGTCTCGCCTCCTGTGCCTCCGTGGCAGGCATAGGAGGAGCTCTGCTTGGCCCAGGTGTTCCTTCATGCAGGCAGGGCATCCTGCCTCTCTCCGTTTCCTCCCTTTGGCTAGGCAAAGAGACACCCCGTGTCTCCACGCGCTGCCCCCACCTTTCCTCGCTTTTCATTTTCCCCTTTATTTCCGTCCCCCTTCTCCGCCATTCTCTCTCATGTGCCTGTGCACAAGGCTGCCCTTCCCTCAGCCTCCTCAACCCTCCGTCTCCCCTGCAGAGTCCTGGCCGCCCCCTCTCCGCCCCCGTGCCCAGCACCTCCCCAAAGCCCCTCTCCTGTTTGGGCCCCTTTGTTCTTACAGTTGTCTGTCAGCTAGGCCCTCATTTTGAAAGCAAATCAAAGGCAGTCTCTTGTGAGAAAATGGAGAAGTGGTGAAATGGCTGGGGGTAGGAGGAAGCTGGGATTAGAAAACCCCATTTTTGCGCTCTCTCTCTTTTTCTGGTTTTGGCGCAGGTAGTGCCAGAGCAGTAAGATGTGCAGATTCTTCTTTTCTCATCCTAGGCAAGGCCAGTTCCTATTTTATCGCAGAGAAAAACATTCCAGCAAAAATGGGAGCGTGCTATATATTTTGATTGTAAAATGCTGCATTGGGAGAATTAATACAAATTTTAATGCCAAGCTGAAGATTTCAACAAAATACTAGGCAGGAATTGCTGGAAAGCATAATTAATAATTAGTTATTATCCTATAACTATCACAATAATTACTGTGCAGTGTTTCGCTTCACCAGTTTTTTTCAAAATATTTGATTATTTCTGCCTTCATGGTGTGAATTTCAGGTGGTGAAAATGAGTTGCTTTGCACCGGTAGATCTCCTGAATATGCAATGAAGAAACCCGCAGCAGTCAGGAGCCCCAGCCAAGGCGGAAGATGAGACGGTGAGCTGGGAAACAAAGGTGAAGGAGAGAGGCAATGAAAGCAAAGCGTTTCGTACAATAGCTAAAATACAAATCTCTGGGGACTTAAAGATATTGCATGAACATCAATTTTGCATGCCTATTGTCTGCGTGGTATTAGCGTGCGTAGGGCTCGCCGCACCCCTTCCTCTGAGCGAGGGGAGCATCGTGGCAAATCAGGAAATAGCATAATTGAATCAGCTCCAGCACATGACAGGGCTTAAAACCCGTCTGGACAAGGCACTGAAATGACCACATATCACAAGCACCTTGGCAACCCCCCCCTCGCCTCCCCGAATTACTTCTGTGAGTAAAGCAAGCAAGATTTAAGCCGCAGCAGGAGACGGTCTAGTCGTGGATTTCATTAGTGGTCTCTTTTGCCATCTGGGAGACTTTATGGCTAAGAAGCTGGATGAAACAGCTTTCTAGAAACTTCTTTAGAGAAGACAGCTAAAAAAATGCGAGTCATGCTTATGCTGTTTACGGAGAGCTTATTTTGTCCTTACGAATAAAACAAAGTGCCGGTAGTTTGCTGTTGTTTGCAGTGTGAGGTAACCCATGAGAGTCGGAACATGCTGCCGCAGGTTGGAGAGGTACCGTTTCCATCCCTCCCTCCCCTTTCGCCCCTACATAAAAGTTGACAATTAGTTTTTACTGCACATACATGAAGGGAGATACATGCTTTGGCCTCTATGTGAGAGCAATAATTCTCTTAAATTGATGTGTCAGCGAACTAAAACTCAATATTTTTTTCGCACAGTGTATTTTGCAGTCAGAGGACCTTCACTAATCGGAATAAAGCAATTTGGCTCCCTGTCATTGCTCACTGAAAACATATGAGCTGGTTGGCACGTATGGCCTCCTAGATTTATCAGTGTCTCCCATCTAGTGCATGGGAGGTTCAGGGCTGCAGCTCAGAGAGGAGTGAATTTTTATGAATGCTTTTTTCCCCTCCCTGAGAATTCCCAGAGCTAGATTTATTCCTTAGTTTCAGAAATATTTTATTTATTGTCCATATCCCATATCTTTTTTAGGTCAAATCAAAGTCATATTTTACATTTTTTATTTGTATTACTATGTCTTTATCGCTTTGTTCATTAAAATAAAAAGCGCAACAACCCAAAATTTGGGAGAAGTACTGTTCCCACAGCTCTCCTTTCCTTTTTTTTGTGAGAGCGCTGTGATATGAACATACGCAGCTGTCCTTTCAGTGGGACCTGTATAAAATGGATTTGCTGCGTCTGACATCAGGTTCACCAAAGGCCAGCTTTGGTGTCATGTCTTTGTCATGCTGCCTCAAAGGAAGTCCTCACCTCCCTCCCAGCTGAACTGGTGCAGCTTTACACTGGTGTTCTGCCAGGGTAGATGGGATAGGCATGTTTTAACAGTCAGCCTTTACAGCCTGATTACACCAGAATATGACCTTTTTCCTCACTGCCTCTGTACCCTGTAGTCCCCCTCTCTCCTCCTGCAGCTCCAGGGACTGCTCTTTGCCACCTCTTGAGCTGTGCTTTTCCCTGGAGGAATGTTTCTCAGCCTTCAGATAATGTGAACCATAAAAATGTGCTGGGATCCCACTGCCACCACCATATCACACCTCTAGTTCCAAAGAAAGGGATGTTCTGCATCAGGGGTGGCAGACATTGATTGATATGCAAGTTACTTCAAAGTCATGCCAAGGAGAATGCCTGTTTGGGGTAGAACTGTTTGAATGTCCGGACAACTCTTCCAGTGCTTGCTCATGACAGAAGGGGCAGCCCGGTCAGGGCCAGCCTTCACTGGCGAGAAGGAGTGCGGTTGGATTCCCATCCTGGGCTTGTGCACAGCCTGCCACAGGGCTGGGACCAGCACTGTTGATACCACCACGGTGACATCCCTGTGTCTATGATGATGGTATCCAAGGCCTTGTTCCTGTCCTCTGTAAATGACCTTAGTGTCGGATGCGACCTAAAACACAAGCAGTGCTCCAGTGGGAACCAGGAGATATTTTAATCATGGATGAAAAACCTTTCAATGTATGCATTTGAGGAGTTAGATTCTTGCCAAATACTGTCCTAAAACCCCCTCTTCTCTTAGCCTTTCTCACCTGAAATTAGAAGTACTTTGAAGGCTGGCTGCCCAGCTGGCTTGGCAAAAGGCATGTGGGCACGGCTGTCCTTCTGGTTATGGACTTTAACCTGCCCACATGGTTGTGGGGACATCAGCTGCCTCTTGACTCACGCTCCAGGCTTGACCATCCGAGCTAAGCCTTCAGCTAGGACATGCCAGCCTGGAAAGTGGCATGTTCAGTTCTATGAAGTAACAGCTTGGTCTTTTCCACAAGAGAGACACAACTTCTGTGCTCGAGAAAGAAGGGGTCCGTTCTGTGTATCCCTTTCAGTCTTTCCCCGGAGGTGACCTGCTGGTCTCAGCAGCTGGGGGAGGACATGCTATCTTTGGCTTCTCCTGCCTTTATTCCCATCTACCCTTGGCATATTGTGGAAGGAATGCTAAGAGGATTGGTTAATAACCACAGAAAAATGTCCCAAGCCTTTGGAAGTCCATTTATCCTTTTAATCACACTCTCTCTAATGAGCTATATTTTTCTTACTTATCATTTCCTTTGTTCATGCCCATTATGGTGTTATTCACAATTTTAGCTCAAACAATACCTCTTAAATAAGAGGATAATATTAAGTGCATCAGCACAAGGAGAGGAAGCTGCTTTTAAAAACTGAAAGTACTGCTTGATTTCCACTTTCAAAGCATTTAATTTCACCTGGTCCACACTTTTAATATTTTCCAATAAAATAACTAGATGGGGGCACATTAAAATGGTCTCAGTTGAGCTGTTTTAATAAAAGGAGAAAGTTTAAAGAGCTCGACCATGGATGAAAAGCTATTTAAAGCAGGCAAGTTGGATATTTCTGGCATGGATGCATGAGGTATCTGTCTCCACCTCTAATTAAAAGGTCTATATTGTTCAGTTCTACAACACTCCACATGATAGACATATTAAACACCCAAGAGACCACCATGTTGTCCTGTGTTGCATCTCACTCTCATAGTGGCCCCATACATGTATATATAACCGATCCTGCCTGCATTCCTGGCCAGTTTGGTGATTCAGTCTTTGCACCTCACAGTCCTGCCAGCCTGGCAGGGCAGTTGCAGCCTTTGAAAGTGAATTACCCTGGTAACACTGAGCTCCTGGAAAAATGACAGTCTTTCTGCAGCATAGGTGGAACTCCAGAGTCTAGAACTGGGAACAGCCTTAATGATATGAAGAAAACTGGCTTCACTCTGCATCCTTCCATGCAAAATTTTCCCATTGGCATTTCAGGGGGGGATTACACCAAGGAAAAAGCAAATGGGTGCTTTTCCTGCAGTTGTTGGCCTACCAGAACTAGCAGGGAGCTGAGCTTGCTTGTATAGGGGGGCAGGTATGACTCTTTATCCATCTGAGCAATTCCCAGTCTGTGGGATTCTGCTAAAAATAAAGCCAAAAAGGCCATGCAGTAGGCTAATAGGCTGAAAACCCACATACAATACTCATGCATCAGCCTTGGTGCTAACTGTGACTTGCAACCCCACAATCGTTTGTAACATGATACCACATTTGTAAGCTATGAAACAGCTAGAATGCTCTCTGACAATTTTCATCTCTAAAAAAAGGGAAACCAAAAATGATCTTCCTTTCTTTTTGAAAACCTGGCTTAAACAGGCTGTCAGTAATGAACAGGCAGTTTTCTATTTTGCCATGCACAACTATTGTGTACCAACAGGTGGAAGATGTACATAGTGTTTTAAAGTACGGACGTCTCAAAGTGCGGAGGCATAGGTTTTGCTGAACTTGGTCAGGGAGAGAAACATGTGAATGACTATAAACCTGGATGAAATTCCCTTAAGAATTTGGCAGCAGATATGGCTTTCACTGAGGGCTTCTTGGTGAGGGAGAGTTTCGGAGTGTCCCTCACAAGGTTCCCTCTTCTCCTATGTAAATGTCCAATGTGAAGCATGATGCTCTTTGTAGGTGATGAGACATCCATTGTGTAACTGCATAGAAACAGTATTAGTATTCTTGCAAAATGCAGTTACTGTCTAGAAGGAATACTCTGATGGCAATAGCAGCATTAGAATTCTTCATACACAAAGGAACTAATTAATTCTGGCATCAAATAAGAAGTGTGGGTAGTTAGTTGTTTTAAACCCCATTTCACAGCTAGGTGTAGGAGCAAGTAGGACTGTGTGCATAAGTAATATTATGGAAAGAAAGGTCGAGTGACTTGCGTGAGGTTAGACAACCAAGGGAGCAGCAGAGGCGAGGATTTGGACAGTCTCGGATTCACAGAATCACAGAATCACAGAATTGTATAGGTTGGAAAAGACCTTTAAGATCATCAAGTCCAACCATAAACCTAACACTGCCAAGTCCACCACTACAACACCACATCCCTAAGCACCTCATCCAAACGTCTTTTAAATACCTCCAGGGATGGCGACTCCACCACTTCCCTGGGCAGCCTGTTCCAATGCCTGACAACCCTTTCAGTGAAGTAAAATTTCCTCATATCCAGTCTAAACCTCCCCTGGCGCAACTTGAGGCCTTTTCCTCTCATCCTATCACTTGTTACCTGGGAGAAGAGACCGACCCCCACCTCTCTACAACCTCCTTTCAGGCAGTTGTAGAGAGCGATAAGGTCTCCCCTCAGCCTCCTTTTCTCCAGGCTAAACAACCCCAGTTCCCTCAGCCGCTCCTCATAAGGCTTCTGCTCCAGACCCTTCACCAGCTGCGTTGCCCTTCTCTGGACACGCTCCAGCACCTCCATGTCTCTCTTGTAGTGAGGGGCCCAAAACTGAACACAGTATTCGAGGTGCGGCCTCACCAGTGCTGAGTACAGGGGGACGATCACTTCCCTAGTCCTGCTGGCCACGCTATTTCTGATACAAGCCAGGATGCTGTTGGCCTTCTTGGCCACCTGGGCACACTGCTGGCTCATATTCATATTGCAGGTTGATCTTCTGTTTATTAGATCATATTATATCTTGAAGACTGTGTGGATATTGGTATGCTTTTATTGGCCAACTGCATGTTATTTCCCCATGGTTTTTAATCTTATCCTTTAAGGCCAACATTTGTTGTCAAAGATCGTAATAACATACAACAGATTACATTTTAATGGATGATTCTGAAGTAAGGAGTTATATTTTCCTCTGCTGTCTCTAGTCTCATTGCTTCCAGTGCAATCCCATCCAGGATAAGGACACTGGAAATGTTAACAGACAAAAAGTTGCTGGGATTTTAACTGCACCATCAAGTAGCAGTGCCATACACCTTTTTGTGTGTTGGCAACTCTGAGAAGAGCTGCACTGGTGTGGGAAACTGTGAGACAGTATTTTTGAAAGGGATACAGAAGGGGATGGAGGGAGAAGAAAGGCAGAATCACAGAATGGTTGAAGCAGGAAGGTACCTCTGGAGATTGTCTGGTCCCAGCCCCCTAGTCAAAGCAGGGTCACCTACAGCAGGTTGCTCAAAGCATGTCTAGTCAGCTTTGGAATATCTCCAGGGATGGAGACTCCACAAACTCTCTGGACAGCCTGCTGCAGTGTTCAACCACCCTTACAGTAAAAATGCTTTTTTCTTATGTTTAAATGGAGTTTCCTGTATTTCAGTTTGTGTCTGTTGTCTCGCCTTCTCACTAGGCACCACTGAGAAGAGCGTGGCTCCATCTTCTTTACACCTCCCATCAGATACTTATACATATTGATAAGATCCCCCCTGAGCCTTCTCTTCTCCAGGCTGAACAGTCCTGGCTGCCTCAGCCTTTTCTTGTACGAGAGATGCTCCTGTCCCTTAGTCATGTTCATGGCCCTTTGCTGGACTTGCTCCAGTACATCTGTGTCTCTCATGTACTGGAGAGCCCAGCACTGGACCCAGCACTCTAGATGTGTCTCAACAGGGCTGAGTAAAAGGAAAAGATCACCTCCATCAACCTGATGGAGACATTCTGCCTAATGCAGCCCAGGACGTTGTTGGCCACCTTTGCTGGAAGGGCACATTGTGTTCAGCTTGTCCTCCAGGACCCGAAGGCTTTTTTAAGCAAAGTTGCTCTCTGCTGATCAACTTCCAGCCTGTACTGGTGCATGGGGTTGTTTCTCCACATTCCCACTGCTCCACACTGTGCATTCCTGTTGCTGCCTTATATAAAGGGCAACTACTGCTCCTCGCTGTCCTGGCCTGTTCTTCCTAAAACCCCTGCAGCACTCCAGTCATGTGAGCTATCCCACCACATCTCTGTGATCCCACTGAGACTGTAGCCCTACAACTGCACACAAACCTCTGATACCTCCTGGTTTTTTCCTATGCTGTATGTGTTAGTGTGCAGGCACTTAGAGAGGCACTCCGTTGTGCTGATTTCCCAGAAAAAGTGTGAGAGCTTCCCCCATCATGCTGTCTTGTAGGCGCTTCCTTATTTGTGTGCATACACTTGGGATGGGCACCTTTCAGCCCTGTTTTTGATCACAAAGTCTCTCTTGCCCACATTACCCTGCAATCCTTGCTTGCCGTCCCGTTCCACCACTTCCTCACTTGATTGCAGGTCATCATCTCTTTCCCGTGCCAGTCCTAGTATAATGCTCTCTTCACCAGGTTGGCCAGCCTGTTGACAAAGATGCTTTGCCCCACTTGATCAGGTGGATCCCATCTCTTCCTACTGGTCCCTGTTCCTCAAAAAAGGTCCCCATGATCATAAAAGCTGAATCTCTACTGTTGACATTAGCTGCATAAGCAGAGGTTGACACCCAGAATCTATCCATTCCTCCTCAAGCCCTTCCCCCTCGCTGGCAGGATTGAAGAGAAAACCAAGCTTAATATGTTCCAGGTCTCCCCTGGCCATATGCTGGTGCTCACACTGAAGAGCAGCAGGTGTAATAATCGGAGGGTCTGAAAAGCCTTGACAGCGTCTCCACAACACCCTGTATCCAAGGCCTGAGCAAACAGCAAAAAAAAGATGATGGTTGGCAGGTGGGGACCTCTCTTCCCCAGAGCAGGGAGTCACCCAGTGCTATCACTCATAGCTTCTTCCTGGTGCTCCTGGGTATCTCAGGTTCAGCCGTCTCAGATGCTTCATTGAACACAACCTCCAGCCTCTCATCTGCTACCAGTGCACTGACTCTGTTCTGAACGTGCAGGTCTGTGGGTGGAGCAGCTGTCTTCCTCCTGGTGCTAGAAGTCACCAGCTTCCAGCCTTCACTCTCACCGGCCTGCTAAGAACATACTCAGCCTGTACCTCCTTTGGTACAGTTGTGGGTTTAGGCTATTTTACCTGCGGGGTCTCAGAGAAGATCCAGTCACTCTCCTTTTGTCAACTCCGAAACTGCACAGTAGCTTCTCCTGCAGCTTCTCTACTGGCAACACAGATCTTCCACTAGTGCACACCTTCTGCAAGCAACGAGACCATCACCCTTGCCCCAGCTTTCAGTGGGAGGCCCCAGGCACCCCTGCAGCCCCAGGCCTGCAGAGCTGCATCTTCCTCAGGAGCTTGGTCTTGGTTGGCACCGCTGATGTGCCAGGGGCAGCTGCTCCAGTGGGTGCTGGGGACCGTGCCCCGTGGTATGGCACCACTGTTGCTGAGCAAGGACCCCTGTCCCCAGCAGAGTTTCTGGCCCCCTTCTCCGTGCCCTTCTGCACAGAGTGCTGCACAGACTGCTGGGCAAACACCTTCTCTGCTGAAATTCAGCTGCTGGTGGGACACAGCATAGTTTAACTGAGTCTAGTGAGACTTGGTAGTGGACCTCGGCAGTCTCCAGGGTGAAACAGCAACCACAATGGCAGAACGCTTCTCATGTTTTTCCTTCACGTGATATGAAATAAATAATCTCGTGAACTCCAGCAGACAGCCACTGAGTTTGGGAGTCTTTTTTCTTGTGTCATCTAGCTTGCTGAAGAGAAACTACTGCAAAGCAACCAATGTCACTTCCCGTAGCCCTTGAATTTTCCAAGGCAGCCTCTCCTCCATCTGGCGCCTGCCTCATGCTGCTTAGTTTGAGATCTCATGAAATCACAGTTGCAGGCAGTATGATTGTTCCTTGAGATGCAACTTCAACACTAGAGAGGGCACTATCTGCTCCTGTATTTGCTCCATATTCCTGGTTGCCTTAGTTCTTTGCTCCATTTAGTGATGTAAAAGGTAGGAATGGAAGTGCTTTGAACAAGTCCCAGGGGCTTCGGAACAGAAAAAGGAATATATCTGAGAAACGGAAGAGTAACTGAGAAGAGAGGAGTTATCAGCATGAGAGACCTCAAGCTGAGCGACTGAGAGTTGACATTCCTTCTATTTATTTATAAAATTTGTAACTGTGGAAATTAGCCTTAGAAGCTGTAGACCCATTACTGTTAGTTTTATCGTCCTTCTAAGACATACCCTGAGGCATTCCTGGAGATTGAATCCTATTGTACTTTGCAATAAGCCCATAATTGATTATGCTATGGAGCTTTAATATGGGTTGAGAAATGGAATCCAGAGTAAATACATTCAGAATTTTGCTAGCAGGCCAAATTTAAAACCAGTTTTCTGAACCTACCAGGATTATTCCTTCTCAGCTAATGATTTAATTTGAACTAGCCACCCTGAGAGGTGCAGTGTGTGAGTAAGTCCAGGCTATCTGCTTGCTGGGCTTCTTTAAAGAAGTTTATCCCGTCTACTTCACCTGTAAGTTTGTAAAGATAAAATTAGATTCTACCATTATTCATTATAGGACATTTTGGGTCCTGCCTGGTGCTTCCTTCAGTAATGCTTCAGATGCCTATCAACAATGCCATCACATACAAATTTGCTGTTTTTTTTAATTTCTGAAAAACAAGTACATTACACCATATTCTCAAAAATGAGAGAGGACTGAATTAGGTGGTGGTGGTAGTTGTCTTTATATTTCTCAGCTTGAAATATAGCCCATGTAGCTTCCTAGTCTTCCTTAGATTTTTTTTTTTTTCAGTTCATTCATTTGATGAAATCTATCCTTTCTAAAAGAAGCTTGTTCATTTTGCTCATTAATGAGGGATGAGAGGGATGTTGGTCTCTTCTCTCCCTTTCATTAGAAAGGTTCCTCTTTCCTTTTCTCAGTTGCTAAGGACCATATTAGTTCCTTTGATATGCAGGTGGCTCCTGCTGACTGTAGCTAATTCCAGGGTTTAAAGTGGGCTAACTTGTACATCTGGTAGAAATTGAAGTTTCATAAAGCACACCGTTTGCTATCTAGGAGGCATCCTAAACAAGCAAACTCAATGATGTTGGTACAAGCAAAAGAAATTTTGTTCGGAACTGACAGAATTAGCACTGTTTTCTGACCATTTTAAATCCTGGATTTGTTTCTGGACTGAAATCTCTAAGGCAAAACTTGTTTGTGAGATTCAGGCTTCAGAGTTGGTTTGAGTGGGTTTTTTTTTGATTCACAATATATATTTATTTGAAAATACTCCTCATGAAACGTTGTTATTGTCTGTGCATGGTCTTAAGGGAAAAATAATTAGTTTCATATTTCCCACTGGAAAAGAACTCTCTCTCTCTCCTTTTCTCACTTTCTCTCTTTCTCTCTCTTTCTCACCAATAGCTAAAAAATTGGTTATTTCCCCAGAACTACTACACCAGTGGGTCTGCTCCATTAAAAAGTTATACCCGAGGATTGTGTGTTTCTATGGCCAACGTGCTAATTCTGGTAAAGTCTCCTTTCACATGTTCTTATCAAATGTGATGATACTGTATTTTTGTTTTCTATGACCAGGTAAGAGGAACAAATGGAAACTAAAGAGACAAAAATCAGTCATGTCAAATTGAAGAGAGCTGCAATGAAAAGGGAACTTTATTTCACGGTTTGAGCTCTTCCTTACTTAGCTCCACTGTAAAAGGACACATGATATCTTTGGCACGTAATGTTTGCAGCTGCACATAGGTCAAGATGCAGCAATAGACGTATGTGGGAAGACAAGACATAGGTCATGAGGAGTACAACAAAAAATCCTTAACATAAGCTTCTTTAGCAAGCACAGCAATATTGCATTTGAATCAAGCTTTGGATCAGCTGGCAAGTTAAATTGAAATAAAAGTGAGTATTTGGTAAATTTTGTAAGAAAGACCCATTCCTCCTAACACCAAACTTGGTCAAAGTCTGGAAATGCATATTTAGTGTTATGCAATAAACTTAAACTTTAATGTTATCCTTTCTCACTTTTTATCTGCACTTGCTTTGCTCCAGGGAGACCTTGCATGTAAACTACCTAATTTTTGATCTGGCACTGGGAGGTTCCTACCTCTGCATACAATAGCTCTCTGCAAAGCTTTGCCATACGAAAATGTTTTTCCCATTTGAAAACACCACCTAGAGCTGTTTGAAACAGGAGTAGATTATTTGGTCATTAAAACCTGAGGGTTTCACGTCTGTTAAGGGAGTTTTTGTTTCTGCTGCAACAGAGGGTTGACTGCAGAGATTCTAGCAGAAAAGGCTTGTTGGTGTGAGCAAATGTAGATCAAAATGTAAAACCATTGCCATCTGGTTTGTACGAAGGAAGAACCAAGATTTGGAGGGCAGAGTCTAGCAAAACTGTTCCTTGTAAACTATATGGCTTTGCTGGATGGAGTGACAAAGCACTGCATGGAGATGAGGCACTGGTGATGTGCAACTGAGCTGAGCTCAGCGCTTGAGAAATGGAGCTGGCATTCCCTAGGACCGCTCTCTCCTGGTTTCTTTCATACAGACCCATTTTAACTTTCCAGAAGGCCTCGATACACCCCCCTGCAGTGATTGTGTTGCTTGATTGTGTTGATGCCTGTTACCAAAGTGGACGATCTTCCATTGTCTTTGCGGCATGAGAGGAAAAAGAAATGGCCTCAACAGTTAGTGTCTTGGCATCTTGCTTGTGTAGGGCAGTGACCCCCGTCTTGCAAAAACTCATGTAGGGGCAGGAAACTATGGATAGGCTGATAGATGGTACCGCTCCTTCCTGTGGGAAGCACTATCTCTCATACCTCAGGAGCTACATGCACACACACAGAGGGTTATCTATGTGTAAATATGTACGTCTGTATTTAAAATGCACAAATTTGGAGGGACAGTGAGTAGCCTTTACTCCCTGATATGTTTTTACGTGCATCTCCAAGGATGCTCAACAATGTTCTTTGCACTAGCATCAAAGAAGATATTTCTTGATTTTGAAAGAGTGACTTACAGCTAAGAATTTTGATTCACCTTCTCATTTGTAACCTGGCATATTCCCCCCCCCCTGCCGCCCCATTTGTTTGAAGTGGAAAAACAGCACTGACGAAAAAGTCTGTATTAGAATGATATCTTCCTCCCCCCCATATACTTCATTGTAATTCATCAGTGTATTTATAAGGTCTTCATTAAGACAGGCCAGATTTAGTTTTCATTTGTGTTAAATTGTTTATGCCCTTTTAAAAGTGCACTGTATCCTCAGCATTGGGCTTTTGGTTATCTGCCTGACAATGATGAAGTGTTATGTCCTAATAAGTGCATAAGGATCTTGTCCTGGTGCATATTCTGTGCTAGTTGTGAAATGATAGTGATAAGGAGAGACAGACAGACACAGAATGGATCAGGTGTGCATATATCTTAATTTTGGTCAATTGCCCAAACCAGTCCAAGCTGGTGGTGATCAGTGATTACTGGCTTCTTTGACAAACCAGGCTTCCCAAAGGAGTCTCATCCCATTTAGGTGATTAAATCAGGGTCATATCTGCAAAAGAACTCATTGCCGATTTGCAAAGAGTGCTTACGAAGATCTGCTTGCTTATTTTGGTGCCTGGATGACAGCTGATTCATCCAACGAGAGGGCTGCTACCAGTCTTATTTCTAGTAAGTTATTACTTTACTAGTAAGTAGCTTCTAATTGGTATGCAGAGGCTGGAGTGAATTTACTCATTTTAAAGATGCTGGTCAGGTTCCTGGGCTTGCGTGCTCTGGCTAGCCTCTGGCTAGCCTGGGAATCCAATAGGTACCTTGCCGGCATGCTGCAGCTTTTCCAAGGGAATATGTAAGAGTAATTAACAAAAGCCTCTGATTGCCTACACTAGTAGGATCTGTGCCATTCCAAGCCTCTCATGGTTGATGAAAAATCACTCACCACAGAGGCCAGCAGCCTCAGCAAAGAGGGCAGAGCGCGGCTAGGCCTGGGGTCTGGGGTATGTCTTCCTGGGCGGGAGGGGACAGTTGCAGCCTAACTCTGCCCACACCTTAAAGTACAAGCCAGCCACGGCAGGTGAGCTCCTTAGGAATGGGCAGGGCTGTATCCGAGCTCTCAAGTCATGAGAGGCATCATGCAACACAGGTGGGAAAAACAAAACTGTTGCGTGCTAGTGTCGCAGTATCAGCCCTGCAAATGCTGCTCATGACTATTTCCTCCTTTGGCAAGAAGAGGAAAACTTCTGTGCCTCCTAGGGGAACTTCCTCTGTGTCTCCCTCAGGAAAATGGGCCCTTTAACTCAGTGACAAGGATGGCAGCAAAAAGAGTCTATGGACTATAGCCCTATGGCTGCTTGAAGTTCTTAGCTCAGCTGGTCTCGATGGATGGATCAGATCTAATTTAAAACAAGAGAATAAGTGCTATTGATGCTGCTCTACTATATTTTTTTTTCTCTCAAACCTTCCAAGAAACAAGGCTATTCTGAATCTTTTCTCCATGTTAATGAAAACAGCCTCGGTATTTTTTCTCACCCAGTTCCACACTTTGCCTTGCCATCATATTAGAGAGCAGCACAGCATGGAGAAGAAGTAGAAGAAATCTCACTATGTGAAGAACACGAAGGGAGGGTGACACAGGTTAGAAGATGTCTATCAAATCAGCTTATTGCCATGGAGGGCGAAGGGAGGCACATGGCCATTAATTTGGGGAAAGAGTAGATGTGATTTCCCACTCTGACAGAATGGATTTTTGCAGCATACACTTCAAGGTTTCAAGAAAGTTGGTTTTGATTTACAGCAGAGAAAGGAAAAGAAGAGTGGAGGCCGTTGTGTTTAAACCTCATCTGACTAGCAAGTACAGCCATTGATCGGATAATCATTTCAGCACTAGATTTTGCCTTTTCCTTTTCTACATGCGATTTTCCCTGGAAATGAGCCAAAAGAAACTGCCTGGCCAGCTGAGAAGATAGTGTCATGCATACCCAGATGACTTTCCCTGGGCCCATGTTACACAGAGTCTGTGCTATTTATGATGCTGCAGGTGGGGGGAGTCAGGACTATCCTGCCTTCTCAGTTCTTGTGTCCAAACTGTGGAGGGAAAACAGCAGCAAAAGAAGGGTGTCTTCCAAGACATTGGCCAGAGCTCCAGCTTTTTATAGCCGTCAGCTATATAATGCTGGCTTGTGATTACTTAGGGTATCGTATTTATGGCAAAGTGACATATGAAGCAATACTTGACACCTCTTAGTTTGTCAGTAAGATAACTGAGATCCTTAAGAGCTCCATTAGCTAAGCTGCAGAGTCATCATCCTCCTTCTGATTACCTATGGAGAGCTGGGATGGGTAGCTGACGCACTAAAGAGGACACCTTGTGTCTTACCACGTTAGAGTTTGGAAATTCTGCGCTTAAGCTGCCTTTGCAGGATCTCATGTGGCCAGAGCATAATTGAATAATTTGGTTCCAGGGCAAATTTGAAAATTAAACAAGGACTTGAGGGAGTGGCCCCTACGGAAATGATGTCAACGAACAAACAGCATCAGAGGATTTCAGTGATGTTTGTATAAGGAGGATAATGTTTGCTTGATTCTTGTGGGCTTTAACTGGCTGTCATCCTTCTACAGCAAAGCAACAGAAACTAATTGAAAGAAACCAAAACCAAACAGAGGTGTGATAAGCCCTTTGGAATTTGAAATTCAAGTTGTATGGCACAATTTTGATAGGATACATCATGTCACATGGAAGATTTCTGTTTGTTATTGGAGCAGTGTAATTTTTAGAAGATAATTTCCATTGAAGACACTTTTGTTTGCCTGTTGAGAACTCACTGTTGCAACTCAAGTATGTTAAAAATGAGCAAAGTGGTAGATTTCTATTCTAAGATTTGTAATTTCTTTTTAATTCAAGCCACTAGCAAAGCTTTGGGGTGAGTCAGTTAAAAGAATTAACAACAGTTTCTTCCTGGATGCAGTTCCTTTAATATAGAGGGACCGCCCCAAGACCTTGGTCCCAAGGGAGTCACACAACAGTCAGTGGCCCTCCTTGCCAAACTTCCAAGCCCTTTCCAGACTCTAAATATCCATTCTCTCAGATATTTCTCAGGGTCCTGCCATCAGCAATTCTGTATCCGTCTCTGAGGTTTTCTTTTTGCTTCCTTCTTTTTGCATTTTTTTCTTTCTCTTCTGCATCTGTGTACATACAGACACAGAGCCCTCTCTTAAAACTATGTGTAGCAAACCTCATCCTTCCATGCAATTCAGATTCTTTAGAAGCTTCACACGTTTTCATCTGGGCCTTGACATGAACCCATGTTTTGGCTGGAGGGTGCTATTGCTTCAGCAAGCTAATTTAATAAAAGAGCTTATGGCTTCTCACACCTTAAATGAAGGGTAGATGTTTCACCCAAATATGTTTAATCCAGTCAGAATGCCATTGCAAGTTTAAATATGTTTTCTGATGCTTAAACTATAAGGTTGAAAATGGAGATTACCTTTTATTCCTTGGAAGTACAGTGTCTGGGACAGAGGGGCCTTAGTCCCATTTCAGGTACACGGGTGCTATTTGTACCACTGCACAATAACCAATAGTGATAATACCGTATAAAATGTTTTTCCAAGTAGAGACTGGAACTCACAGCCCTTGCAAAAGAGAAAGCATTTCTGTCTGTACTTCATGCCTGTCCTCCATGAGCCTGAATTCAGAGGGCATATGGAAAAATGTCAAAAATTCCCAACAGAGAAAATCTTACGTGAAGAAGAGCAAAATGTTAAAGATGCAGCGTGAGAAGCTTCATAGCAGCAGCCCTCGCTTCCAGTCAGGCAACCCTGAGGGCTGACCCCCACCCCAAAATTTAACTGCAACTTCTCCTAGTCCTTTTTGAGCAGATCACTAGCAACACTGTTCTGCCTTTGCATGGCTGTGCGTCACTGAGCTACTGTGAGCGTTTTCCAGGATTAACTCTGCTCTGCTCCTCAATTGGTTTCAATGGGTTTAGCAGGCCTTTTTTTAGCCAGCGTGGAGAAGCTAATGCTCTTAGTTCTCAAGCTTTTTAAAAAGTGCACGAAGCCAGATCATCCCCTCCCAGTTTTGCCACAGAAAGGATGTCGCTAGCAGAAAGCCCCCAAAGATAGTTTGAAATCTCTTGGAGGAAAGCGAATGGAGCTTAAGAGACCTCAGCCTTCAACCTCCTCGTCCTCTCAAGACACAGCAAAGGCTGTGCAGTGTTCGTGAAGGGCTCTGTCAAATCCCGGAGAACTGCGCAGGACAGTCCCATTCCCCAGAAAACTGAGGGGGAAATAACTCAGAACAGAAAATTCATGATTCACAGTGAGACAAATTCCTGATGATGACTCTTTTAAATTCAAGGCTGACCCAGAGAATTAGTTTTCCTGTTTCTAGAGGAAGGGGGTTGAGGGGGAAGCCCAAGAGATTGGCTCTATGCACAAAGGCCCCAGCAACTTCACCTAGTCAGTGTTGGTCTTCCTAGCCCAACAGGGAACATTAGTCATGTTGGACAGGTCAGCTTTTTGCTCTGCAAAGAAATACCTCCCTCTTTCCCTTCCTCACAACCTCTCTGACCAGGAAATTATTCAGGCACCACCAGGAATTCTCTGCAATTTAGCAGGAGTCTCTTCAGCCTCGGCTCCCTGCCTGTGATACAGCCTGGGGGAGTAACCTCTGCAGACCTCCTGCGCTGCATGTGAGGAACGGCGCAGCGGACCGGGTACCCTTCTCTGTGTCTTTATTGTCGGTGTTATTACTGACTGCACGCCAGAGCAGCAGTGCTCTGGCTTTGAGCACAGCCTTCCAGTCACACCCAGGCTAAGCAAGCTAAAATCAGAGTAACTTCAGTCTTCCAAATATCAGTATGTCGGGGTTTGGACTGGCACAACAATCATTTGGATCCAGATCCCGCTATATCGAAACACCAAAGATCAGGAAACAGGACAGAGGTTTAAATTCCTTCCAAATTTCCATAAAGAAGACAAGGCAAAACACAACCAACTTCTTCGGAGAGTTTTTGTTGTTTTTTTCCAGACAGAGCCTGTATGTGCTTATCCGTGCTTACTATTTCTACAAGGCATTTAAATAGACCTTCCCAAGAGCAGAGTGTAAGTCAGCCCCAACCTTCTGACAAAGATCTGAGCTTCCTGGTAGCTTGTGTGAATGACATGCATGGGTTGTGATTGACATAAGTCATTCGTGCTAGAGTCTGTGCAGAAGGACAAGCCTCCAGCTGTGAAGGCTGGGCAGCAATATTTTACTGTATTAAGGTGATGGACAGAATTTGGCATTTTTTTCTGTTCCTGCCTCTCTCAGATGACCACTTGAAGATAGGGGTGAGAGAGGAGAAGCCCGCTGGCTTTCAGAGGGTGCTCTGGTGGTGAATGCCCAAGAGCCACATTACCGCCGTGCTGTGGCTGGGAAGCCATGCACCGTGCCCAACTGTTGGGTTCCCACCACGGGGGCTGTGTCCCTTCTGGATCGGCAGCAGAGTGGAACAGAGAGGAGGTCTCCTGGCTCCTGTTCTGGTGCTTTATTCGTGGATAAGGTGGGTTTCTTGTTTGGATGGCTTCAATGAGACTGTTACTAAACACATTTTATTTCTTAAAGAGCTGAAAGAAGGCGGGCAGGATACCTTTTGCTATGCACAGTACAAGGACCCTCAGGTGTTGCCCTGAAAAGCTTACAAGATAAATGAGCTTCATATAAGGCTAGTGGGTGTTTTTTGGTTTTGAGGTTTTTTTGAATGAGTTCCCAGGCTCTTGAAGAGTAACTAGTAGTGTGTGTCTTCTCACAGGAGACAAAGTAAAAGCACATTCAGAGGGGGAAAACCCAGTTTTGTTTTTCCAAAGCCATACACCTCCTGCTCACCAGGAGCAGTTCTGAACTGAGTGATTTGAAAACTTCCGCAGGATGGGGAGGAAATCACAACTGGCTGTGGCCAGTCATCAGTAGAAATAATTTTCTGATGGCAGCTTGGCTTCTATGTAATTTTTGACTCGCACAAAGATTTGGAAGGAGACTGTTTGGCATACATGGATGATTCATCTCTCTACCCCTTTTTAGTCAAAAAAAAAAAATTAATGGCTAGTTTAAGAGTAAACTAATGGCTGGTTATATAACCTTGCTAAGTACCTGACAGACCCATGGAAAATGGCTTTTCATTTTGGCTTTCCACTGACTCAGAGATTTTGTGTTTGTTAGATCGGACCATCACGTAGCAGCGATGGAAGAACTAATGTAAACTAATTGAGTTTGGACTGCTTGAGCAGCTGGCCTTCCTCTTTCTCTGCTGCAGGCTGGTCACACTGAGTACACCATGCTGCACACCGTTCTAGGGGGATTAGGATTGTGTTTTTGTGAGTGCTAGGCTAGGCTAATCTCAGATGGAGGGCTGAAATCATGTGAATAGTTCAACATGTGTACAGCACCTGATGGGTCTGCAAAATGAACAGGGCAGAACCATCCAGATGCAATTTTGTTAGGAAACATCTGCTGAAAGCATTTGCTGTTCATGATTTTTTCGTATCTGACCTAGAGATATTTTTAAAATATTTTCATATTTAATCATTTCTGTTGTCTGTGGTTTTGGTGGTTCTGGTCTCTTGACATCCAAGTGCAGGTTTATCTTTTCCATCATCCCAACAGGGGGAACAGTGAGTCACATGAGCTGAATGAAACTTTGCCAAGAAACCCAGAGCTCAGAGAATTCAATTGGTCCTGCTGAAGTCTGGATATTGGGCTTAGGACTGCGGAAGGGTTTGCTTGAAGGTTTGTAATTTCAGGATGATTCCAGGTTGCAACTTGGCAGAAAGGACCAAATCTGAGCATGGAACAGCTTTAAAGCTTTAAATCTGGAAGTCCATTGGCAGAATTGTGGGTGTCTGAGTGTAGGGGATGCTGGAGAAAAGCCGGTGTGATCTTCTGCATGTGAAACTGCCTCAGGACTTCCTGCTCCAGGGCAGAATCTCATGGATAACAGTACCATTCATTTATCTTTTTATCGTGAGCTTCTGAGTACTTTTTTTTTTTTTTAAACATAAACACACAGAGACACACACACAAACATATATATATATAATGTTCTTGCCACTCATCCAAAAGAAGACATTCATGTGTCTTGTTAACTGATAAAAGACTAAATAGCCTCCCTGGAAACCACACTGTCCTACACCTGGCTGTAAGTAACTGATGGACAGCAAGGGAAGTGACCCATCAGTCTCACACTTGTGGAGTGTGCTTTCTCTACAGACCACCCCCTGCCTGCTCCATCACAGCTCCTTGCCCAGATTTGCTTCTTGAACACTGTGTGGCAAGGCCAGCATTCAAATGAGCGAGGAGAGGAGTCAGAAGCACAGGTTTTGTTCACCTGCGTATAGGATTACTGGCAAAACTATTGAACTTAGCCTAGAGGGTGTATTGAACTTAGCCTAGAGGGTGTCAGTGACATTTTTTGCCCCCAGTACTGCCAGCAGCAGGAGAGGTGGTGTAGCTACTACCACCAGTAGTGGCAGCTCCTGAGTCTTTATTGGGCCATTTAGTACCTTGAAGTGGTTTTGCTATACATGTTGGAAGTTGAAAGCCCCTCAGTTCCAATGCTAGTGGGTTTTTTCCATGATTAGTACCTTAGAAAATTTCCCAAGCTGCTTCCCCCTCAAAATGTGAACACCCTCTCTTGCATGGATGGTCTATGAAAGATCCACAGCAGCCCCAGCAGCACTGGGGTATATTGGGGAGCATGGCTGGAGAGGGATAACTTGAGATGAATTCGTATGGGGTGTGGATCTGTGTACCCAGGAAGGAGGCAGGCAGGACACCACCACGTCCCCTTTGAGACACTGCTGATCACCGCGATAAACCACGGAGGTACCTGATGGCGTGGAAGGCGATAGCTGCCACACCAGCAGCCCACAGGCTTGCTGGCAGTCAGTTAAGTGGCACGGCTGGCAGTGCCTCACACGGGGTGGCAACGTGCCCAGCATTTGCGTACGCAAGGACTAATGGCAATGTGCAGGTGGAGGAGGAATAGTCTCTCTTGACTTTCTCTGTGGGCTCCGATCCTCTTGATGGAAAACAAGCCTCTGACATGAAAATGGATGGCTCCTTGTGCTGTTTTAGCCTATGGCACCATGCAGCTGGATGACGGTTCCTCAGGGAAATAGCTGGATTTTTCCCTGGAAAATAGCTGGAAATTTCCCTGGATTCCTCAGGGAAATAGCTGGTTTTTACACAAAGCAGTCTACATCTGGATTTCCTCTCATCTTCGTTTTCATTTTAATTTTGAAACTGGAATTGAACCAATTGTAAGCATGAAAAATAATGTGTTCATCACGATTATTTCAACAGGTTTTTTTTCATTTATTATTAATTTCAGGACACTGTTTCATATTCCTGTATGGTAAAAAGAAATCAGAGTTGAAATAAAATTAATTGTCAAGGTTTAAATAAAAGTAATTGCCTGTTAGAAAGTGACAGAGGCCAAGGCATTCTGTTCCTCATTCTTCCCCTCTCTCAGCTGTTTCAGCCTCAAATGGCGCGGTGCTTAAGGTCTTCCCTGGCAAAGTACTTCTGGTAGAGGTCTGCTGGGAAAGGTCTTCCCTTCCCCGGTACACATTTTCACTATCTCCATGTAACTAAAACTGAAAAGGGTTCCATAACTTTAATAAAACTCTTTTCCTTCAGTCAGATTCTTCAGTTTGCATTGTTAGTGGTTTCTGAGCTGGGTTTCCCCTTTACCCCTAGTAAATTTAAAAATGAATATGGCTTATGTGGGGGTCATTCATCCGTGCAGTCCATAGCAAAGAATTATTTGGAAAAAGACTTTTGGCGTAACTTCATCATACAAATGACAGGGACAAAATTTAGTTCAGCTCTCAGTTCTTTCTAAATCTCTCACATTTTTGAGAAGGAAGGGAAAGGTAACTTAGCAGTAAAAGATCTGTTTATTGTTTGCTCTCCTCCTGCTTTCTGCAATATTTGCATATATAGTGGCATGCTTGCCGTATATCTTTAGCTAAAAAGTACTGTGAATTTTGCATGCGGGGTATTTTTCACCAATATGCGGTAGCTATGAGTCCAGGCAGGTGCCTTTATTTTGCTCTCCTGCACCAAGGTAAATCCAGAGGTTGTTGTTTCCCTGAAGCACCTTTGGATTTAGATGAGCATAGCTGAATATTGAATCTGCCCCTCTGTCTCCTCAGCGCAAAGGCTCTGAAATGGATTTGCGAGTCTCAAATCAGTCCCTGGGGCATCCTAGTCCACACCATAAAACCACCATATGTAAATTGTCGCCGCTAAATAAGTTGCTCAGGAGGGAGGGAGAACAGGACGGGAATTGGAAGTGACTCGGTGCTCATGCTGGGTTTCAGACAGGGCTGCCCTTCCAGTTCAGAGGTCGCCAAAACGGCGGGGAGGAGAGCGTATGGCTGCCATATGGGCTGCATGTGGCAGATGGGGAGGTCGTCTCCATTACTCCCACATTCTGCAGAAAAACAGAAATCAAAAACGAAACGTAAAAACCGAGCCCCCTTCCATTCAGCCATAGGAACAGGGTAGAAGAGGAGAACAGGTTCTCCTTTCAGAGTATTTCTGTGATAATTCATTAGCTGATGTCCCCCGTTTTTCATCTCTTCAGGGAAGTCTGCTGAGAATTTACTGCTGAGCCATTAATGAATTTTTAAACTGTCAGGGGGTAATGTAAATAAGTGGGATCCCAGATTTTTACACAGCCATTATCAGGTCAAAATGCATGCACAGGAACTGTTGCTTCAAGCAGAGGGTAAATCTTCATGTAGAGCTACGCGAGGCACAGAGCCCCTCACAGAAACACCTGCACGGCCCCGTTCAGCAGGAGTCCGGCTGTTGCCTGAACCCTCTCCCGGCTGAGGGCTGAAAGAGTGTCCCCCGAGGAGAACATTCTGATTTTCCAGCTAGGCCTCAGCAATAGTTTTTTGTGGCTTTATTGTGGCAGAAGAAAAAGCATAGTTTAATGCCCTTGGCCTTGGCTTTTCCTTCCACTGGCCAGGAAGGCAAGGTTTAATTGTATGGCGGTGAGTTTTGGCACAAAGACGTCTGGAGCATCAGTGTCCATGGTCAGTGCTGGCCACTGCTGCTAGCTGCTAGCATGGGACAGATTTTTGGAAAGGGAGAGGGCACTCGGTGCTTGCCAGGAGGAACAGGGGAAGGAGGAAACAGCGTGCTTACAGGGCAGGAGCAAGGGCTTACAGGGGGAGAAAACATCTCGACGGGCATTTCCAACTCCCTGCCCTCCCACCCACACAGTAGATGAGTTTCGCAGGTACCATGACGCTTAAGCGTAGTGAGCGTACTCCTCCGGAGACAGCCCGAGCAATTGCCCCAGTGCTGTAACCCTGAAACCATCCCCCTTCTGCCTAAGCCCAGGCACGGTGGCTCGGTGTGCTCCGGCTGCTAGAATAGCTCGTCAGGTGCATATGCTACACCTATGGCTTAGTTTTGTCCCTGTGGATTAACTGTAGTGAATGGGAGCAGTATTTTGCGACAGCCGCAACAGCCAAGTAGGAAGGTTTATAGTGACTATTAATTTCTGACTTTTAATTTCATTAAAAACCTGAGCCCTTTCAATAGAACTAGTTACTGCCTTCATAAAGACAGAAAAAAATTAAAGCAGCAGATTTAATGATGGGACCAATTTTAGGAAAACTTGTCTCCGGTGCTAGGGCTTGATTTGTCCAGCACAAGGGGTTTATTTGTTTGCTTTTTACTTTACAGAGGAGAAAAAAATCTTTCCCATTCCAAAATAGATAATAATGCATGAAAACCAGACATATTAAATATCACAAGCAAGGGTTCATGTGCCCAGGTGCCTGAAGTCCAAAGAAAAGAGTCACATTAATGTCAATGTGCTTTGGATCATTAGCTCTTAAGCCTCTAATGATGTTCTGTAATGACCCTACTGTTCTTCCTCCTCCATCAGACTCTCTCTAACCTGCAGGAGCTGTGCTAACTTTTCAGGGTTTTGCTGTAAGAGAGCCTTTGAAAAAACATGTAAGTATCCCAGTAATATATAAGAGACATTACCCGCTGGGAGTCTAGAATGTAATTTATAGGAGGTTGTATCCACAATATTCATTATGTGAAGGCTCAAGTTCTTATTCATTTTTTATTTCATTCATTTATTCTGCTACAGGGACAAGAATAAAAAAGAACACCTGTCCCAAGATTAAGACAACTTGCCATTAATTTAAAACTGCAATATAGATGCTGGTTACAAAATCAACACCTCCCTCCTCCCCTCACACACACTTCCATATACTAACCAGCAGTCAGCATTTTCTCCTGGCCAGGTCCAAGGCTGGGGCAGACCGGCATCGTGATATTGCCTTCAGCTTTCCCTGGGTGAGGTTTGACGCCCACGCACTTTGCTCTGCACCGATAGAAAGCTCCTTTCTCTGCAAAGCCAGAGTATACTCTGACTTTGTTTTGAGTCTGTCGACACATCTTCCAGTACCCTTCTCGAGGTCCAGAGAAGGATGCACTGGGTGATCCCAGCAGCTGTTCTCCCTCCATGGGAACTACAAAGACTTTTACAGTGTCAGCCAGCACAAAGTAGATTTAAAAGACCCAGTCTGTATTTATGTGCTTTGTGAGCGCCATATGTATGTTTATATTTCTCTCCAAAACTAAGGGCGAGCAGGGCCCCACCTTGCAGCCCCAGCGTGGCAATTAGAGTTAACCCTGCCCACGTCCTCCAGGCAGGGATACAGCCCGAGGGGTTCTTGGTCAGCCACTCTTTCCACGCGCACCAGGGTGACGCGAACTACGTCTTGGAGAAATTGTTCTCAGTTTAAGAGGGAGCAGAACTTGGCCCTCCAGGCTGGCTGTTATTGCAGGAACACAGGGAAAACTTGTAAGACACATGCAGGATGTAGGAAATGGGTATTTTCCATCAAAGAAGTCATGTGCTAGGGAGTCCTCAAGCTATTCAGAGGGTTCATAACTTAGCTTACTGTTTTCTGCTAGATCCTAGAATGTGGTCCTACCCATACTACAGAGGTTGCCAGATCTTTCTCATTTGGGCATAATCACTGCCCATCGGATCTCTTCATACATTTTTGTCACACAAAGAGCACCAGAAGCATCACAGTTATTTTGGGAGGTAGGTCTGTCTTGCTGCCTTCTGATACTGCTGCCGCTCAGACTTAGATAGCCAGGGAACAAGACTTTCTCAGCCCGTGTCTTGGAGAAGGCATGCAGCACGGCAGCACCAAGGGTGACCAAGGGAATCCTCCTGATCCTTACACTGACCAGAAAAGGCACAAGAGAAGTCTTCACAGGGAAAAACCTGGAGGGAAACACTGGTAAGTGAGTCAGCAGAAACCATTTTGCTGACTGACTGGATGGCAATGCAGCATCCTCTGCGCAGTCTGAGCACTTGCAGCCAGGACAGTCGCCTTGGGGAGCCCTGGCTCCAGCCGGCTCCAGGCGCCCGAAGGGAGGCAGGCGCCTGAGCTCCCCTGCGCCAGAGGCAGCCGCAATACGTGGAATGAATTGCCCTCTAGAGGTGCTTTTCTCTCTCTCTGCTGAACGTACTGGAAGCCTGGACAACTAGCTTGGACTTGGGCCTTTAAAGAGCCATTAAACAGCCACAATTCAGGGAGGTGACTCCTCCGTAAATCTCCAGAAGCTCAGCCTGAAAAATGGATGGGAATGCACCCTCTTAGGATCATCTGTCCTCCCTCTCTGAGTTCTTGGTTGGGCGCTGCAGGAATCATTGTGCAATCAATATTATTAATACTAGCAAACTGACTCTGGCTCTAAATATGCACACACCAAGAAAACAAATCGAAACAGCAAAAAAGGTCTTTGTGGTAACACACCTTCAAAGCTGAGGTTGTAATCACACAGAAGCTAAGGAATGCAAATGTGTGGTAATCAGAGTATTGTAACTCATCCATCCAAATGTTAATAGTATTTTCTCACCATATATTACATTAGCATTAATGGGTTAGGTTCAAATTCTGCACTGTTTTCTACAATTATGACTCATTTTGCAGCTAAGGGGACTATCCATGGTAATCAGCATAGCAGGAGCAGGATTTTTAAAGGCTTATGTGAGCATGCCACGTGTGTGTGATTCTCCCTGTAATAACTTTTGAAACCCTCTGGCCAAAGCCAACAAAATGCAAAAGCATGGTAGAGGTTGCTTAGGTAATTCAGTTCCTACAAGGTCTGTGAAATTAGGCAGTTGTGAAGAGAAGAGACCTGCTACTGGACAGGATGCCATGCTGCTGAACGAGCTCAGCCACTATTAGACGTTGGAGACCTCACACCAGAGAGAGCACCTTTCTAAACCAAGGGAGAAACACTCCTCATCTCCCAGAGCCCAAAGCCAGCCCAAAGCCAGCCGTGCCTGAAACACAAATCCATGCATTTTCCTCCTCTCAGGGCCAACGTCCACGGAACTGCTTGTTAATTGAACAGTGTCTTAAAGCAAGTGAGAGAACACATCACAACATGTATTTTAAGGTGCCATATTCTGCAACTACCCTAAAAGAATGGTAAAATAAGCATATAGGTTGCTTTGGGTATACAACCCAGCTGCTGCGCTTTCAGAGACACCGTCGCAGTGACACAGAGCTCTGGTGCACTCAGGCTGCCACACTCCTGCCTGCGTGGGGGCTTATCTGAACATTAATAAAAATAATTAATAATAACAGCAGTGCCCGGATAAAATACATTTGTATGGAAAGCAGTGGGCTGGACAGCCCCTTTGCCTTACATCATGCAGGGAAAGTTTGCTTCATCACACTTTCCCCACCTGCTTTGTATTTTGGAGTTCCTCAGGTGTGGGTAAAGTGCATGGAAAGAGTAAACACTTAAGCCAACATGATTTTAGTTACCTGAAAACACTACAACAAATATTGTAGGTTTCCGTTCTAAGGGTTGCTTGAATAGATTTGCTTTTCCTAAGTTAAAAAAGGAGTACAGAATAAAAGCATGAATGATTCTGTATCACAGCTACAGTGATTAGTAAGGTGCTATAAGCCAGAGAGAATTGTCTTCATTTTATTCGAAACAGTCCTAGAAATGAAGTTTATTCCTATCTGGATAAAACTAAGTCTGTCTCCAATCCCTCTCCTCCTCTTCCTACATAAAGCTCAGGAGTGGTTGTGCTGGAGAGTTTGGTTGATTCTCGTTCCTAATTCACTTTGCAGCTCTGCTGCACCTTGCATTTGTAAATCCCCAAGCACGCAGAGCAAACACCCACAATGCCAAGAAGATCCCCATGCGGTGAGGATGTTTTAGTATCTCCACTTCAGAAGTGGCTGAAATGAAGTATGGCAAGAAGAAGTGGTGCGGCTTGTGCTTGAGCCGGCTGGTGACAGAACCAAGAACTGAGCATGGAGGTCCCCCATGCCAGGAGCCTTGGTCTAGGCTGGACCTAGGCTGGACCTTTATCATTCTCATCTGAACCCTCAGCAGAATGACCCAGCCCTTGAGGGCTCAGCATAGGCTTATGGACAGAAAAAGCAGACCCACTCTGGTTTTGATATTCATGGTTTTTTCAGTGACATTGAACTTTGAGCTGAACTTCACCTGTTCTTCTCCCTAATCATCAGCTTCCCTTTGCTTATATTCTTAGGTATGGATGAGAGTGGATGGCAGGTCGCCGGGTTAATCTGCATCTAATCCATAGCACAGTCACGATGCTGAGCAGAAACCATGTTTAGCTCCCTGCTGTGAGTAGCTATTCTGCCTGCTGGGGCTGGGAAATCCAGCCGGTTGATGCACTTCCACTGCTTTTCCACTACAGAGCGTGTGACAACCAGGTTTCAGGTCTGAATGGGACTGGTTTTGTGCCCGAGACAGGAGCAAGCCTATGTAGTCTTTTGTGGGCAGACAAGAATGTTTTCTTCTTGAATTTTTAGTCAGCTGTACCCCAAGAAACACTTTAGATCCTGCTGCTTTTTCAGAGCATTTGGAAAAGAGAACAAGGTAGGCAACCCTGCTCATAAGACTTACTCTCAGCTTTCTGATCTCCCGCTTGTTATTCTTTCCACCATGAGTCACTCCTGTTAGAGCGGCGCAGTTTACCCACCCTCGCCCCCTGCTTTATTAGCGACGAGAACGACTGTGCGACGGCAATGCTCGTATGCCGCAGGATGTTCTCTTTGTGTAAGCCTTCTTTTGTATTTTGACATTTGTGAGTGTTCTCATCCTTTAACAAGCAGGCAGAGCCTAAATTTCAAAGGTACTCGCTGCCTGCAGTGACAACGTCAGATGAAGTATGGGTGCTGTGTTTTATACAGTCAGGCCCACAGGTAAATAACGTGGGGGTGGCATGAACCTTCACTCAGCCAGACACATAACCCAGGCTTCGACCTTGTTTTTAGCCCGCTTTCCAAAGGAGAGGAGGTTTCTGCAATTGTGTGTTTGTTCATTCTGCCTTCCCATAACTTTTGAGCCCGTTAGCAGGTTTCTACTGAATTTGAGAGAGAGAGATGTCTGAAATATAATCCCAGGGTCCCAGGCAACTGAAGAGAGACCTTACTAATTCCCCAGTGAGGAAGAGGCCACCGTGTGACTCCGTCCATCATAGACACTAGTGAATCCACAGGGCTTTGCTCACTTGGAGACCCCAGCTGAGAGCAAACCAGACCTTATCGGTTCCCTCACTCCCAAAACAGACGTGTGCCGTAAGTTCATGATGACCACCTCCCATGAACTTTTACACATGTGAGTGAATTCGTTCTCACAGATAATCCTATCCCTGGGCAAGGGGCGAGGAGCACCCAGATGTGCCGGTTCTGCTTTGGAGGCGCTGGCTTGCACGACTTCTTTATTTGAGGAAGCCCCAGCCTGGAGTGTTGCAGCTGATTAAATTCTCAGGCTCCCACCAAAAGGGAAAGATGATGCACATTTCTGCCAGCTTTCTGAGGGGGGGGAGCAGAAACACTTCAGTGTTGGATGAACCTTAAAAAAAAAATTAAAAAAAAAAAAAAGAAAAGCTGGATTCGCTAAGTCACTGAAGGTGGCCAGTGAAACATAGAAATGATTAAAAAAAATCCCTTAGGTCAATAACCAGTCTGCCTTTGGAGAGACATAAGGGTTCGGTGGGTGTAAGTTTAATTAAGCCAGCCAAAAACTGAAGGGAAAATTAGAAACCATTTCCAACAATGCTTCACAAAACCTTCCCATCGAAAGAGACACATTAATTGAATAGGAGCTGAGCTGTACTTTGATACATGAGCCCCAGCCCAGGGTGCCTCTCGCTGCAGAAAGCAGCATTGTGAGGTTTCATTTAGAAGCAGCAATCTCTCACCGTTATCCTTTCCTCGTTGGCAAACATCAGCTCCCTCCCTCTTTTTTTTTTCCCTCCCTTCAATTAAATGTTTAATTAAAGTAGTATGACTCCCTTTCATTTGGAAAAGTAATTGAGGACACTAGCGTGTAAAAAATAGGCTGAGAAGCGAGCTGGAGTACCTACAGCACAGAGCATCAGCAAGGCCTACAAAAACGTAGCTCTTGATTTGCTTTGGTGCCACGTCAAATTGTGGTGATGGTGAGGAGATACAGCTGCAGGAACATCTGGAAGGAGCTGAGAAACATGTATTTGGTTGGGTCTGAAACATGCGTCCGGTGCAGCTTGCTTCTTTTTTTTAATCCTGAATGGTCAGCTCAGCGCAGCTGGGAGAGAAAAGCATCATTCACAAAGACACATTTTTTGGTAAGTTTTCATATAGTGATTCAGAAGAGCTTGTTGAGTTGCTTGATAAGCAGGCTGGTGCCTAATAAGGATTTTCTGCTGTATCTTGTAGATCAGTCTTTGTCAGGTTACATCACCCTGGCACGTTCCGGGGCCAGCGAATGCCTCTGCCCTGACTCCATGGCTCTTTTTCCCAGTATGTTTATGAGACCTTAGCAGAAACTTATAGTTGCACAGATTGGCTGGGCAGCCCATTCCCAGCTATTGGCTTGAAGGTGCCCCGGTTAACTCTGACAGCTTGGTTTTCTCAAGCAGGCTTAAAAGCAGAGCACAGGAATTCCTGCTTTTCTGTAAATGGGTAGAAATTCCCAGAGTTTGAGCTTTAATGCATTCTGAATTTTCTATGCCAATAGTATTACGTCTCTCTTCACACATTTTTAATAGAAAATATTTGAGTTGGGATCTTTGTCCTTGCTGTCTTTAATTGTTGACCAGTGTCTCTGACACACCTGTGCACATCGAAAGATTTCTGCCCTCTGAAGATCTGCTGCAACGGGGAGTTACTCTTCATCGGCTGTGCTTGGGGCTGTTTTCCCCTCTTATTTCCAACCTAGATGAAAGTTTGTGTGGTACACAGGCTTGATTGATTGAGGCCAAGAACAAGCCAGCTTGATTCATTACTGGAACAGTATGTGTGCATGTCTGATTGATAGGGGAGGGCTTGGAAATGAACCCAGGTCAACAGTCAAGCCAAGGGCCTATCTAGAAGAGCAGGCATAAAGTAAAGGCTGCCGGGCCACATCCCTCCTCTGCACACCTTGGCCTGGAGTCCAGCCTTCTGGCACCGTGACCAGCTTCCCATGTGCACCAGCGTTGCACTGCCCACATCTGAAGAAGTCAGTGCTGAATGCAGTGGGGACATTGCTATCGAGGTGGGTGGGTTTGCTCCCCAGGTTTCTCTGGCTGCTCATTGGAAAGATGGACTGGGCTAAAGCTGATAGTTGCTGGCGCTCAGTGTTCACAGTACAGCTGGTCAGAAATTTTCTGGCATGCTTGCCTGGCATAGCAAAAGCTAATACACCGGCATTGAAACACACTGGAAATGTCAATTTTGATGAGATCCTCCCAGAAACCAGGCAGATGTGGGCTGGCATCCTTCCTCCCAAGCAAGTTTTGGAAGCTTGCTTACCTCCCTCCCCAGCAGCCCACCTGGCATGCTGGTGGGGAGACAGCAGGCAGGGGATAGAGGCTGCCATGCCCCCGTCTCCCAGCTCCCTGGCAGGGGGACTTCCCAGGGCTTCCCTGCTGCTGGGCTTCCTGGTGGGCCACTGAGCCCTGGGAGTACGCTGGAGAAAACAAGGGGATGGCCAGCCTACTCTATGAAGTCTTGGGGACTTCCTACTTCAGCCCTGCAGGAGAGACGCAGATTCCTATCTTTATACATTCTCCTCCTCTTTTGGAATCAAATTTGACTTGTTTGCTTGGCTGGGTTTTTTGCTTCCTTGTTATTTCCTTGGTTTTTTAATTCAGAATTTCCCAAGGCACAGGAAGAGCAGTTTCTAGTGACCCCTTAAGCAATAACCTTTTGTAAGAGAAGACTGGACATCTTCCGAGGTTTTTTGGCCTCCTATGATGCTTCTCTTCCTCAGGTCAAGCAGAAGAAAGGACTGGAGTCAAAGATGTAAGGTGGCAGTGGGTGGAACATGTATTTTGCTGTTTCTTTCCCAGTAGCCTCCAACCTTTCAGAAAATCAGTTGGTAAGGTACCTAATGATCCTTTTTTGTTGTTCTTGCGGCTATCACTAAAATGACTTGGCCTCAAAAGGGCACTCACTTGACGGCCGGTGGGAATCGAGCAGTCAGTGGGACGACACCGTCCCAGCGTCACGGAGCCCTGCCCTGCCGCTGCCAGGCACTGCCGTGCAGGAGCACCCTGGCCGCCCTGGCTCCAGGGCACAGGTGGCCACAAGCACGCAGCTCTGCACAGGTTGAGAAGGAGCACAAGCAAGCAAGGCCGAAGTGGGGAATGAAAGGCCAGCTTCACGGGGCTGAGCTGGGAGATGGAGCGTCCTGGAACAGTGTCAAGACCCGCTGGAGATGTCAGCGGGATCTCCCCTTCAGTAAACCCTTAGGGGTCATTAGGTGATGTTTCTTTCTTGGCACAGCTGCAAATATGGCCCATTGCCTCTGTTTTGCTCTGCTAGCATTGTTTTCCCACTGACTTTAGTGTTGATCTAACATAACCGTTGCATCTCATTCCCATCCTAAGACGAGGTTTGATCTGAGGGAGGCCTGTTTTTCATTAGCGTTGAACTTGCAGCACAGGAACTTTCTCTGACGCAGTTCACAAGGGGGCGAGGAGGTGGGAGGGAGGGTTAGTTATTACCTCTGTTTCCTCTGCTGGAGCGTGGGCTTCTCTACCGAGCTCTGCCGTCTCTCCCAGGGGCCAGCAACTAATTCCTCCATACCCCTGCACGCCGGAGCCTCTCTTTAGAAGAGACTTCCAATCATGACAAATTATCTGTGCTGATTTTGTGACATGAACTGTTACCCATTAGGGAATGAACTGACACCAATAAATTCATTTCACTTACAACCTCACACTGTGCATGAATTGAAGTTCTAGAGGTGAAAGACATAAATTTACCAGGTGGGCAGACACACAGCTTCCCCCTAAGACTGTGCACTTCACCTTTGCTACGTGCACTGCTTCTGCTGGGCCAGCCCAACATTAATTTTGCATAGAGTAGATTTCTCCTGTACCGTACGCAGTCCATATGATTTATACTTGCCTGAAGTAGCTGTGTGAATAGCCTTACCGCAGAACTACTGGCTGTGCCTTCACCAAAGTAAAAACTTCAAACCCAAATGCAGCCTTTTGCTTTACAAGATAGGAACAGTTAGTATTTGCATAACATCTTCTGACTTCCAGGCTATGCGGAGTCAGTAATTAATGAGTCTTCCCTATGCCCGGGTGGGGCAAGTGAGCGAGCATTATTTATTAGGCAGAAAGGAGTTCCCATATGTGCAGATCTACGTCTTAGTCAATCTGACGGTAAATTCATCAAATCATTCCAGCAGATAAGGCTCTCCTTCTCCCCAAACGCTCTGTCAGTCAAGTGGCTGAAAGTTTCGCACATTTACCCAAATGAAAATCTCACAGTCCCCTGGCCAAATAGAAACTTTCAAGCGTTTAGTTAAAAGCCTCTTGTCATGTAATTCTGCAGAGGATGGACTGGAAAAAAAAAAGAGAAGGCTTTCCCAAAAGGGGCAGACACAAGTACACGCAGAGGCAGAGAGGAATGTAGTTGTCTGTGTGTCCCCATGTTCCTGAGAGCTCCTGATCCAGATGGGGATCCTGTTAGGTTGTGCGGTGCGGACACCGGGTGAAGGTGGTCCTCAGCCTGGAGTGCTCGCTGACCTTGGCCCCCTGCCTGCATGTTTTGAATGGCTGTTTTGAAATAAAGCTTACTGGATATAACATGAAATAAGGGGTCTTGAGGATGAGGTCTCTCCCCTCCTTTTCTTATGAACGGCTATAGGAAGCATTAGACGTGGTCTTGGGTGACAGGTCCATAAACAGCTATTAAAGCGAAAGAACAGACAGGGATGTGCCCTTCAGCATCCTTAACACACCTACAAGTGTGGGTGTTGGGGAATGGATGAAGGGAACAGGGTCACAGAGCGTGGCTGGGTTCACGTGCTCTCCTTAAATTGCTTCTCTTAAGACAGAGCACTGGGCATGACGGACTGCTCGTCTGACCCAGCGGGGCATCTTTTGTGTTCTTATGTTAAAAGAGAAGGCTGGAAACAAACTCCAGAAGCCGTAGGAGGGAAGACATGGCTTTGCTGGGTCTTCCAAGTACAGTAGGCACTGGAAACACCTCCAGGGTTGCTGCTGGCTGTGCTGCTTCCTTTTTGCTTTCATCCAGCAATCACATATTTTCCCATCCCTCTGAGGAGCCAGGCCTACCCCCAGCAACAGCATACAAAGGTCACATTTCTTGTGAATGTGCAGGAGAACCTGAAAAGAGCCAGTGGTTGGGCAACGAGTCTGGTCAGGAAATGGTCTTTTTTTTCTGCTTTCTTGTTTTCTTTTTTTTTTTTTTTACCTTTTGGCAAAAACATCAAGTATTGTGATTTGGGAATACTGTCTAAATGCATCGCAGTAGTTGTCGCTTAAAAGCTTTATTCTTCTCTTCACTTGTATATTCTGTGCTCCATGCTTGAACTTCATTAATTCAATGAACTGAACCTTATTTTTGGTAAGCATCCTGTTGACCTCTCTGTAACTGCAGGAAGCTCTTCACCATAAACATTGTCCCTCTCTCCAGTCATAGCTTGTCAGCTCCACGGAAGAGAGATTGTGGTCACCTCTCTGCCTGGAAAGCGTTTATCCTGCTGTCGTAAATAACCGGGACAGACTGGGAATGGGTAAGGTGCCCAGGAGGATCTCTGGGGGGAGAGATCAAACCCCAGACACACCTCTGAATACCAATTTCCCCAGAGCCTTTCCATTGCACATGAGAGGGAGAACCACATTTCAGGTCCCCTAATGCAGTCGTATGTGAAGGCAAAGGTGAAGACGGCAGGGAGTTTGCATGCCCTCACCCATTACCGCGTGGCAAAACTTGTCCTGGGCTGACCTGTCCCACGTTAGCAGCAACAGCAGTCCTGCCAGGCTCCTCCGCTGCTGCTTCGCTCTTCACGGAGAGCTTCGTGCCCATTAAAAACAAAGGCAAACCAGGAGGAAAACCCTTTCCCTGCCCTCCCTAGTGCTCAAGCTGGGAAGGCAGAGCTACTGGTAAAGGCAGGGGCCTTTCCTGGAGCAAACTGGTGTTTTGAACAGAGGGCATGTGGGGTGGCCAGGCGATCGCTCATGGGGGCACCGTACCATGGCCAGCCCCGCTGCCGCTTCCCCCTCCATCCTCCCACCTGCATCGCCCCTCCTCACGGCTGACCACCCCTTCCCCAGCTCATCTCCCATGGCCAAAGGGCTCGGGAGGTGCTCCTGTGCCTTCGGGGTCAGACCCAGCCACCCTGGACACGGGAGAGGTCGCTCGGGGGGAGAAGGCAGGGAAACCCGTGTTCCTTCGTAACGTCAGCAGCAGGCAGGACCTGTTCATATTGAAGCTCCGGCACATGAAGAATTACACTCCAGTCTGATTGTTTTATAAAAATCTGTTCCGGCACCTGTCCAGAGCCATGATCACATCTTCAGTCATGTGGCCAAATGCCTTTTAGTTTTAATCATTTGATCAAATGCCCTAGTGAAACAGCCATTTGTTCAAATGATTGAAAGTTTGTCATTTGTCCAAATTACTAGTCTGGCAGGATGACTAACGGGTTATGCCACAATGTCAAATTCTATTAATGTCACCCGAGAGAGACAGGTGAGGAAAGTAAGGGTTAAGGGAGGAAGTTTGTAGAAGTGTTTATTCCCTCGACATGTACCCCCACACATACACAAGTGTGGTCTCGAGGAACAGGGTGTGAAATCGCTAGGATGGCTCCATACCACCTGAGCACGTAGGTGGCTGAAGGGGCTCCATGTGGTCATCCCTCGGAACTTGGGGAGAACAATTTATCTCACTGAAGGAGCACAAAGCTGCTGGATCAGAGGAGAAAACTGGAGCTGGAGTGTCCGCTTGGACTTCAGATGAGGGCTGCCACTGCCGGGACTAGATGGAGAAGAAAACCTGGCCAAACCATGAGCCAGGAACCGCGGCTCGGTGAGCGTGACTTCCAGTGCCGCTGGTGTTACCAGGCTGTCACTGCCTGGATCAGCTGGGGACACCGGCATCATTTCCTCACTCCTTCCCTCGCATGTTTCTGGAGCTGCATTTCTTAGATGGAAAGAAAGGAGGTGGAGGGGGTGGAGGAAGAAAGACTAAAACGTAGCTGCTGGAAGAAGTGAGAACTGACAGCAGCCATATAAGGGGGTATTAACCTTTCATAAACCTGCTCCCTGGCCTGTGACTGGAACTGGGGAATAAATATCATTCTTGTAGTAGGTCTCCTGCATGCAGCACGGCTGTTCTGGCACACACTGGTTTCCTGTGAGTTGCAGTTACATTTACAGGGTGTTAATATAGAGGCGAGATGGATTTTGCTAACATTAAAGAAGCAGCAGACCTCAAGCAAGAGGCCAGCATTGAGGAACCGACTTCCCTCGTGTTTCAGGAAGGGTTTGCCATGGACATTCCTGGTGAGCGATGCCCTTACGAAACTCACACACCCTCTATGGCCCTGTCCCAACATGGGCAGGTGGGTGCTGCAGTGTGACCGACATTCCCAGACCTCTGAGGGTGCCAGCAGGAGGGGGTGCTGGATCTGATTTCTGCCCCTTCCCTCTCAGCTGCCCATGTTTTGCTTCAAGCAGGACACACAGGGGGATGGTGTGCCACCCCCTTCTCATCCAGACGTGCAGTTAGGCGCTTGTTCGTCCTGATACCAGCGCCCTGCCACGTGGACACAGTCAGTGAACCCTACACTAACTCGAACACCGTAATAACAGTCTGATTATCTGACTTGAACTCTTGATCTGCAGATGTGACATACGCCAGGCCAGGAAACAGCATGAGCAAAAGTATGCGAGTGCACGTGCGTGAGCATGTACCCGCTCGTGAGCGTGATCTCTGCCTCTTTAGGCCAGCTCCTCTGCTGTTCCCTGCAGCCTCCAGCCCAGGCAGAGCCCTCCGTATCGCAGAATGAACCGTCTCACTGCGAAGGCGAATGATGACGTGGGTGATCCAGGACAGCCTCGTTCTCTTTGTGCCTCGGACTGGACCAGCACATCTGATCAGCACGCCCGTGCAATATGCCCCGGAGCCCGCTGCCCAGCCCGCGGGGAGGCCGGCTTGGAGTGCACGGTTCAGCGCTGTGCGCGCCAGGGGCACGGCGTCGCAGCACAGGCAAACACAGGGCGGTGACTTGTCTTTATCTGTGCCTCCTGCGGCCACAGCGTCTTTCCTCCTCTTGTGGCAGGAGCTGGAGCGCTTGAGAGTCATCGGGCGGGTGTGGTTCTTGCTGCTGTCTCTCATTCCTGTCCTAAGCCATCAGATAAAGGCGATCTGAGCTCCAGCCTATCCCTTTCCACTTCTTCCGGCTGGCATATACGCCTCTTCATTTAATACGCTGCTTTCTGCCTACAGGCTCTGTCCTCTCCGGCTACAGAGAGCCAGCTTCCACAGCGGACTCCAGAGCTTATAATATTAGAGAGATGTTATATATCCTTTGCACACCTACATGTACTTCAGGACTGTCTGTACTGGCCTGCAAAATTATATGTACACAAGCGTGGAGAGATCTGGTATTGCAAAGTCCTACATCGGTCATAAAAAGATTGCCAGTTTGGCCTCAGCTTGAGGTAAATGTCTCAAGCAAACCCATTACGTATTCTGTGTATACACAATGGGTTTGATTTGAGATGTATTTATGCTCAAGAATATTATGTATTCTCTTTATACACCACGCAAGGTTAAATTTTTTTGAAAATTTATATTTGCTTTTTATCATACAGACATACAAACGATTTATGGCCAGACCTGCTGAATCTATTTGAAAATGCCAATTTATTCTTGATTAACTCCAGAAGTGCTGGAGAGCACTAATTCACTCACTGCTACTAAAGTATTTAGGAGCTAGACTTTGAAAAGTTTAGTTAAACTGTTCCGGAGGAGACTGAGAATCCAGATTTGGCCTATTAGAGATAGGGTCGACGTAAAAATCCAACTTTATATTGCAGCTCCTGATTGGGGGCATTTAGATTTATAGTTGTGATTTGGACCGGTCCCTAATCAATTCCTAGATAGTACTTTTTCATCAGCTGATCTGACAGCAGGAAGAAGGTCAGGATCATAAATTCCCCCTTCCTGAGTGCGGGGAGCGGAGGTGGGAAGTGCCTCCCCCGGGGGAGCAGCAGAACCGGGAGCAGGGGCCGGGGCTGCCTCAGCGTCAAGCCCAGCCACCGTCCAGCCCCCCGGGAGCGCTGGGTGCCTGCCGCCCCCTCTCAGGAGCCCAGCTGCGGAGGAGCCCAGCTTGCCTGCGGGCACTCGGAAGGGTGACCGCACGCTTTCCAGAGCCGGCCGGGTCAGCTGGGAGCAGGGCGTCAGCCTGGGACGTCAGCACCATTCTTCCTTACCCAATACACATCTCCTGCTGTTCTTGCCCCTTCCCATATGCCTTACCATGGCCTCTCATGCTCCCAAAAAATCTGAGGTATGCTGTGCACGCCAGGCCGAGCTGTCCTTTGAGGGAGAGTATGAGCAGAGAGAATGCTGCCCTTGGCGTGCAAGGCATGAGTTCCTCAGCAAAGGGCCCCGAAGTTAGACACTCGCTGCTATATTTAGCTGTCTACATAAGCCATCTGATTTTCAGCACTGTGGATTTTTGTTTCTAAGCTTAGCTAACACTGTGTAGGTGGGTCTGAGCTGCAGAGTGCTCAGGTTTGGACTCAGTCCAAAAAAAGACACTAAGCGGAGAAGAGGTGAGTGCCTTTCGCTCTTGGACCACCTCCGTGGCTCTTTCCCTTCCACCGGGTGCTGTGTGGCCTCCAGAGGTAAGCCCTGTTCCCCATAGCCTCCTCTGGCTCCTGAAGCTAAGGTCCCATCTCCTTCAGCTGCTGGGAGCCACCCTCTCCTCCCCACATCCTTGCGCTTGCTCCCGCCATGCTCCTGCAGCCCACGTGTATGCAGCACTATCATCCCCTGCCCACCCTGCAAGCGGGCAACAGAGGCACTGAGGGTGTTGCCATGTTTGTTTGCCCCACTCAGAAGGGAGGCCCAGACCCTCCCTCACCACCCCTGTGAAGCCCTTGCTGGATAAAAGCATGAGCAGGAAAGTGTGGCGTCGCATCAGAAATACCTGAAGTACTCGTGGCCAGCGTCAGCTGGCAATGACTTCTGCTTGACACGGTTGGTGCAGGCTGCCGTCTCCTTCTCTTTAGGGAGAGCTCATGCGATGGCGACTTGATTCACTCTGCTCTGTGATGGCAGCCTCCGTTCGCCCAGTACGTGTAGGAAGCGCAATCAGAAACCCAATCCACTCGTCCTGCGGAGACTGGAATGAATGGGAAAGGATACATGCATCCCTCTTTAGGTTACGGTATTGCACTTTAAGCACTACTACCCCACGACTATGGGGCAAAAACATGCGGCTCAGATAGGGACTTTCCAAATAACGTACAATTTGCGTTCTCAAATTAAGTGCTGACGTGCAGTCTGTTGCTCCCAGAGGTAGCGAACCAGCCAGTTTGGACTTTGTAACATCTTCATGGCGGCATGGTACAATTCTGCCCAGCTTATCAAAAATGAAACCAGTATTTGATGTAACAATAGTATTTATCTATCACATCCAGCATTGTGAAATATATCGGTCAAGGAGAGTTCCCCCAGAACAGCTTAGCACTTAGCTCCGTGCAAAAGCTGCGGGAGGGTATGAATTATTATGAGTATTTTTAATCAAGTAACAGATACAGTTGATGCAGTCAGGGTTTTCAGAGAAGCTCAAGCTCCTGATAAATATGTCACAATCTATGATAACTTTGCCAAGTCCTTTAATATCCTACAGCTCCAGTCGCTGCCGTCTGACTCCTGCAAAATGCGGGACGGAAGAGCGAATGTCAGTAAAATAGCTTTGTCTGTTTCAGACCAGCGTATCATCTGCCTCGAGGGTAAATGCATGCTGGCTCCTTCCCCTCTGGTGGACGCAGAAAAGGCTCTTTGTTTACCTTGTTCTTATCGGAAGGTTTTACCGAGAAAAAAGGCCTCTCCTATCTGATTTTTGGAAGTGATTTAGAACCCACCCACCCTGGGTAGCAAGGCTCCAGTATCCACTGGTGATAAAGCTTGCATCTTCTCAGCTTCATTGGCGTAACCTTTTGCCTCTTTGCCAGGTCTGCACTGCATCTCGAACACTTAGCTCCCAAAACAATGCAATAGCATCTCATTTCTTCACGTTGACCTGACAAGGACAAAGGAAAGCACCCGAGGATCACCAAGTCCCACGGCACCGGGAGGTGACCGCCCCTTGCCAGGAAAGTGGAGAGGGCAGATTGCGGGAAGGAAAGAGCAGTGCCCACATGGACGAGAGCTTGGGGAGATGATCCCCTGCGCTGGAGGGACCGCTGGGTGAAATGGGGGTGACGTATTTCTGGCTGTTTCCCTGCCTGTCAAACGGCAAGGGCAAAACTGCAAGGCTGGCTCTCAACCTCCTTGGACACTGAAGTATTCAGAAATGGATTTTGTTGACATGTAGGAATCAAGACCTTTTCTTCGACACAAAATCTGAAATTGCCGAGAGAGATTTTGAATGAGTCTTAGCTCAGGGTGGTTTTCCAGATCACCGTCACAGGCATCTCTGGGAAGTGTTGCAACACATGGCTTTTATCTGGCAAATGCCGACTGTCTCTGAAAGCATTGGGAATGGGTTGGGGTTTGGATTTCTACAATTTTCTTTTTTCTCTCTTCATTCTTCTCTTTCCAGACATCTGCTATCACACTACAGATGAGCAGCAGTCTGCGCGGCCTGTAGGAGTAATGCAGGACTTGGGGAAGGAGAAGAAGGAGTTAGAAGTCATGCGATCAGTCGGGGAGATCAACTGGGGAATGCATAATGAGCTTAGTTTTATCAGTTATTACTTTTAAAGGACATGGAGGAGAGGGGAGACTGAGAAAATCTCCTCCAAGGCATTACAAATCTGTGCTAGAGAATGGCTGCTCGGTGAAACACGTAGTAAATAAAAACGCAAATCCTAAGACACAACATAAAACTCAGTACAACCTGGAGACTGAGAAAGGTCAGCATTCCAGCAAAATCTCCCAAGCAATCGAGGCAAGGCGGAGCCCCAGCATGCAGGTAAGCACTTACTGCATCCCCTGCGAAAGCCTTGTCAGTGTGGAAACCCAAAGGCGCTTCTGGGGAGAAAGGCTGGGACGGGGGGAGAACTGCATGGTAAATACTAGCCTAAACAAGCCCATGATAATGGGACCAGAATCAACACAGAAACTGCCCCTTGACAGAGAAAATAGATCCAAAAAGCAAATACGAGGCCCGCATCTTCATATAATCTGCCTAACCACAGTCTCGCTGTCCCTGTTTTTCTCCCTTCAGGTGCTCGGTGTTCCCTCGAGCCCTCCCGAGCGCAGGCGGTGAAATGGCTTTGCCGTGGGCTTCCCCACGCACCCCAAGGCGAAGGGCAGGGCGGGGAGCAGAGCACGCGTGCTGCCTACAGCGCAGGGAGGCACGGCTGAGCACACGCCTGAGCCGAGCTCAGGACCCGTCCGACCCGTCGCTCACACAGCGAGCCCTCTGCCTGGCGCTGGAGGTCGGGAGCACCCAGCCCCATCCATGAGCGTCGTCGGGCCGGATCGGGCACGGGCGGGAGGATGCTGCAACCCCATCTGCCAGCTAGCTGCTTTCCGAAAGTCTGACCTGCTTTCTGAATAATCTTTTAAGTCTCTCTTTTCACCTTTTTATCTGCGGCTGTGATGAGCAATCCCAAAATGACTGAGGTTTCCACTCGCCCTCCGTTTTGTTCAGTGCGCCGACCTAATCCTCTTTCAGGGGCTCCTGGGGCATGGCAGCCCGGACCGCTCAGCCGCCGTCCCAAGGACCTTCCTCCATCGCGGGCCACAGGATTAGTCCTGCAACGTGAGATCTGCCAGAGCCCTCCGCTCGGCACGCTCCCGGCTGATTTTCCACAGCCGGCAACCTTGTCAAGGGGAATTTCCTTTGACGCTTCCACCGGGGGAGAAAGCGCTGTCAAGAGGGCTTTAAAAGCAAAGCTGCTGCTGGCTGATTCACTTGAAGTAATCCCAGTCAGCGGAGGAGCTCACGACCGCGGCAGCAAATAGGCTGTTGGAGCAGGGATGCTCGCACGGTGCAGGTGGTGGGAGCGGGAGGTGCATTCAGGATGGGGCTTGGCAGCCTGGCAGTGAAATTAAGGGCGTGAAATTAGACCACGGCAAGGAAAGCCAGGGAGCGGGAGCTGGCCTGGGGTTTCCTGAGTGTTATCTAGTGCCTGGGAGGGAGACTGAAGAGAGGACAGTCCAACACACCCCCAGGGCTGGCAGCCGGGGGGACGGCACCCCACACCCCGGGCTCGAAGGGTCAGCACAGCGGCTGCGCAGGGCTGGGAGGAGACAGGTCGCTGGGAAGAAGTTGCGATGAGAAAAGAGCCTTGTGTGCAAAACAGAAGCTCGAAGTGCAAAAGTAAGACAAGGAAATATTTTACGTCTTTTATGAACCTACCCGAAACAGCAGGACAGAGAACAGTATTGAGAAATAGTCTCACTGGGAAAATTTGCAGACCTTTCCTTCTGGCACCACTCCACCGCTGGCAGCCATGCAGATGAATTAGCGGCTCCGGTATCTAACCCCGGCCGTTGCTGTAGCGATTTGGAAAACAAAACTCCAGGTGTCCTGGCTGCCTCGCAGCAGTGCAGTGACCCACCACATCCCAGACCCGGCACCTACACCTTCGGCTCGCTCTTGCTTTAGAAGGAAAAAGGGTCGGTGGCTGGGCCTTTGCAGCACTTTCCCCGCTGCTCGCCCGGTTGCAGTGGCTGTCTGGAGAGGTCACCAGTGACAGGAGTGGTGGTGGTGGGTTTGGGAGAGCAGCTCAGATGCTCGGGTGCCCGGTTTTCCCTTCTCTGCCTGTTCCCACCAAGGCTGCCGCAGGAGAGTGCAGGAGCGGCTCATGGCACGCAGGGCAGCTTTTCGGAGGAAAAGGTCTTTTGGATGAACAGAAGCGGTGGGCGAGCCCATCTCTCAGGGAGTGAATACAGCGTATGTCTGCGAGGTCACTGCTCCGCTTGGCAGGGCTGGGCTTGTTTCGGTGACCATTCCCCGCAGTGGTGGCCGGCACCGTTCCCGTGTCACGCAGCGCCTATAACTCACGGAAATAAAGCACGTCCGACACCCCTCCGAGACATGTATTCTATATGAAAATTTGGTTTATTACTGTCAGACCCACAAATCTGGATCCACTGTGTAATTCTACTGGCGTCCATCAGTCAGACAGACACATTTAATGAGAATGAGAATTTATACCGCTACTTCCTATATTGGCTGCTGCCGAAGTGCAATCAACAGTCAAGATCTTCTCTTGCCAAGAAAATTGTCCCCGAAAGAGTGCTGGCATCTCAACGTTTCAGGAGAGCAAACCCACGGATACAGGGGTGCCTCCTTGGTGGATGCAATTCTCCCGTGCTGGATACAGAACCAGGGTGTCTGTCCTGCGTAGGCGGGAGGGGGATACGCAGGCAGTCAGCGGAATAGATAGAAATGTATAATGGATGATCTTGCTCAGCATTTGGGAATGTATATTCCCTGGTCTTCTCAGGAGGCAACATGTTTGATTTCCTCCAGCTATTTTTTTTTAAAGTGCTGTGTTGCGAATATTGACGCGTTTGGGTGTATTTGCATCAGCTGTAGCTGTGGGGGCAGGGGAGGCTTCTCCAGACGCGCGTGGCAAGTCAGGTGGCTGGCTCCCACAGAGTGACACTGCTGAAAATCCCCTTTTCCCTCCATCCTCCCTGCCCTTTCTTCAAAAAACCTTTGCCACCCTCCTGGCTGCTGCAGAGAAGTCAGTGAGGGTAAGAAGAAAGAGGTGCCGTGGTATTTCAACACTTGGAAAGGTCTCCTCTTTGTCAGAGAGGCAGCCATATCCCAGGTCTCCCCCTGCACAGGGTGCCCCTGTTGTACCCTGCACTACATTTGTCCCCCTGGGATTGCCCCACCATTAAACTAAAGCCTTCAGCTCCCTCTGACTGCACATCTGCATGTACGACTTCCAGCCGTGACCAGGATAACCGCCTTCGTGCTTTGGTTACGTGGCGTACACCAGCAGCACTGTGCATTTTCCCTGAACAAGGAGGGAATTTGTGTTTCAGGAGACAAAGTGCTTGGGGGTGATTTTGCTTCTGTATTAAATACTTCCTTCTATCAAAACCAGGCATCTTGCACTTTGAACCCTTCGAAAACCAAAAATAGAAAAGGGGCTGAGCATCTTCCCTTTGAAATTATCCCAGTTTTGCTCATTGACTGAATTTAGTAACAGTTTCTCTGGAGTAAAGAATTTTTGGCTGCCTGGATTTTGAGCCAGATGAGAAACCGAGAAAACAACCTTTCCGTCCAAAGTCAATTTGGACCAGGACCATTTTCTTTCTGCTGACAGACAGGTTTTCTGGCTTACAGCAAGGTACTTGGCATACACTCTTCCTGCTTTACCGAGGAGCAGAGGTCACAGGGAAACAAAAGACCAAAACGACATTGGGTAAGACCTGTCAACGCCTACAGTTTAATCTGACGCTGAGCCACTACCCTGCACGCAATGTTACTGGCAAAACCCACACACATGAAGACAGGCTGAGAGAGTTGGGGTTGTTCAGCCTGGAGAAGAGAAGGCTCCGGGGAGACCTTACAGCAGCCTTCCAGTACCTGAAGGGGGCCTGCAGGAAAGCTGGAGAGGGACTTTTTACAAGGGCATGTAGTGATGGGACAAGGCGTAATGGCTTTAAACTAAAAGGGGTTAGGATTTAGATAAGATATAAGGAAGAAATTCTTCACTATGAGGGTGGCGAGGCATTGGAACAGGTTGCCCAGAGAAGTTGTGGATGCCCCATCCCTGGAAGTGTTCAAGGGCAGGTTGGATGGGGCTTTGAGCAACCTGGTCTAGTGGAAGGTGTCTCTGACCATGGCAGGGGGGTTGGAACTAGATGATCCCTTCCAACCCAAACCATTCTATGATTCTATGATTCTATGATATATGGCTCCTGCAAAGAAAATAGTGTTGCAGTTTTTGCAACTCATAAAGTATACCTTGTTGTTGTGGTTTAACCCCATCTGGCAGCTCAGCCCCACCCAGCCGCTCGCTCACTCCCCCCGCAGTGGGATGGGGGAGAAAATCAGAAGAGTAAAAGTGAGAAAACTCCTGGGTTGAGACAAAGTTTAATAGGGAAAGCAAAAGCCGTGCACACAAGCACAGCAAAGCAAGGAATTCATTCACCACTCCCCATGGGCAGGCAGGTGTTCAGCCATCTCCAGGAAAGCAGGGCTCCATCACGTGTAACGGTGACTTGGGAAGACAAACGCCATCACTCTGAATGTCCCCCCCTTCCTTCTTCTTCCCCAGCTTTATATGCTGAGCATGAGGCCATATGGTCTGGGATATCCCTTGGTCAGTTGGGGTCAGCTGTCCCGGCTGTGTCCCCTCCCAGCTTCCTGTGCCCCCCCAGCCCACTCGCTGGGTGGGGTGAGAAGCAGAAAAGGCCTTGACTCTGTGTCAGCACTGCTCAGCAATAGCTAAAACATCCCTGTGTTATCAACGCTGTTTCCAGCACAAATCCAAACCATAGCCCCTGCTAGCTACTATAAGGAAAATTTATTCTATCCCAGCCAAAACCAGCACACTTGTGGGTGGTACCTAGCCTGAGCCACCTTCTGCATAGGACCAGATCCTCACCGTGGTGTGAGACCACAGTTGGCTGTCTCTGACAAGCCTGTGTTGGTGGTTCTCGGGCAACGTCACTGGTAAAAAGCTGAAATGGCAAAAACCCAGCCTTGAAAGTGCTGAGCATCCTCATTTCCCTTTGATTTAAATGGGAGCTGAAGGCACGCAGCACCTTGCAGGATTTGGCCCTGTGTCAGCAGATACTGGCTGATCTGCTCTGACTGGCTGTCAAGACTGTCCTTTTTTCCATAATTTTTCTTCCAAGGAAGAGATTTGTCTATGATTTAAACTTTGCAAAGGCAAACTAAGGCAAAAGCTATTCTTCTGGAGACAGGGAAGAGAAACTGCGGTTCCCTTTCTGTCTGTGTTTTCAGTGTTTGCAGCTCTACGGGTCCATGTTAAGTGACTAGGAAAAAAAATGGGATGCTATTCCAACAGTGGAGCAAATTATTCTTCACAAACATAGCTAATCGAGGCTGCAGGGTTGCAATCATTCATTATAGATAGGCATCAGAGGGGAATAAAATGTGTCTTCTAGCCAGCTGCTAACCCCAAAATTAGAGGAGCCGCGGAAGTACAAGAACTGCAGCTGCCTGTCTCCTGAAAACGGTTCCTGGTTCAGTGGGAGGGGAAGATTCCTGCCCTCCGGGTCCCTTTTACAGCTCAGCAGCCCTCCTGCCAAGTTCTCGCTATCAATACCTATAGCATTCAGCATCACGATCCTGGTCGGGTTTTGCCTGCTGGCAAACAGAAATCAGACACGTGCAAATCAGAGGTGGGCATGAGGGTGGCGATGCTACAGCATGCTTGAATTGTTAAAGCACAGGGCTCCGAAATGCGAAGCTGCCAGGGGTACACCAGCGTCTTTCAAACCTGTGAGTTGCTCTCATCGGACGACAGAGCCTGGTTACATTGCTTTCCCCTGGGAAATCCCCTGAGGCAGGAAGGCGGTTGAACTACCGTGGTTATAACTTTGATATCCAAATGAATATCTGCTAGCCTCCGGCAACCGGGCTTCTGTTAATTTTGACCGGGGAGCATGATACACTGTGGCAAGCCGTGTCACTTAGGATTGTGTCTGCTTAGACATGATGCCTCTGAGTAATGTAATTTATATTTCATGCACAATTGAAGCAGCTAATGGTATAATTCTCCAAGGGGGAAACAAGTTGTTACAGCATTAATTACATTGCAGTTGCCATTTTTTTTCCGCCCTGTGCCGAGCGCTTTCGAATCATCAGCAAAACAACAGCAATAGCTGGAATCACGTAAAAGGATGTCTGCCCCAGCAGCCATGGGGGAGGCTCGGGTCCCTTCCCTTCGGGGCTGCCAGCCCGATGATCTCGGCCGAGGGCTGCCGGACCCTCCGGCTGCCATGCCCCTGGCCCGGCCGGCTGCTGGCTTGCGAGGGCCGGCTGCCTCTTGCGTGTGCAGCCCGAAACTGCAGCTTGGCTCTGGGAGACGGGGTTTGGAGAAGCAGCCGAGCGTGCAGAAATAGCGTCGGAGAAGTCAAGAGAGGGTGTCAATCCCGGGCATCCCAAGAGGTGGTGAATGCTTAAGTACCCTGGGATTTGGAGGAGGGATAGCTGAGTGCCGGCGTGCCTGCGGTGGCTCGCTGCAGTGACTGTGGCTGCTAGGGAGCAAGGATAATTCAAGAAGCGCAGGAAGAGTGGACAGAAGTGATAAAAAAACCTCTGATGTCTCTGCTAGCCCGGCTGACGTCTCTGCCCCCCGGCTCTGTGCCGCAGCCAGGGAGAGGGTGCCCTGCCTTCCGCCTCTCACCGCTGCTGCAGTAGCCGCAACGAGAAAGCATCCGCAGAGGAGATGAGTGCAACCCTACCCGAGCAAAGCAGCCCCCGGGTGTCAGTCGCAAAGAGGCGGATTTATTCCCGGGGAAGAGCAAGCGGCAGCTTGGTAGGCAGGAGCCTCGGGGTCTCACCCAGTCTCGGAGGCCGGGTGGCCAAGGGAGCCGGGGGCTCCCAGGCGCCGGGAGCAGAGCTGGGGGAGACGGGTCTGAAAAGGCCGACCCAGCCGCAGGCAGCAGTGCTGCGTGCGGGGAAAGCCCCTGTGACCAGGGCTGAGCCACGGCGGCAGCCCCGGGTGGGCAGAGCGGCCGAGCAGGCTCCGGCGGGGGTTTGGGAAGCGCTGGCCGTGTGTGGCTCTGGGCTACAACGCGTGTTTCTTTTTACAGTTTGCCTACGGCATCGAAAACCACGGAGCTAGCAGCTGAGCTGGGAGGGGGTGTAAAAATAGTCACAGCTACGTACCACGGTCTGCCCGGGCTGGATGTAACCCCAGTGTGCGCTGCCGTCAAAAAAAGAGGAGAGAAGGGGAAAGGAAAGGGCAGGAATTACACAATTTAGACTGCTATGGAAAGCGCTGAATTAAAAATAAAACTCCTTGTGTGTGTTTTGGCCCCGCGGCACGTCTCGGGGGGAGCGCGGCGCGCCGTGCTGCCAAGTGCGAGGCTGGGATCAAGAGGAACATCTGTGTTCGGGCTTCCCTCCCTGTCAGGAGGCCGGCGGGGTGGTACAGGTGACATCTCTAATCAGGAGGAGGAGCAGGGCGGTGTGACAGGGCGGACGAGGGAGGTGGCCTTAGCAGTAAGCAGCAGGCGCTGCCCGTAGCAGCAAGCATCGTAGGCACCGAGAGCCAGCGACCGTCTGCACGGTGAGAAGCTGGTGGCACAGCTCGCGGTGCTGCGGAGTCCCAGGGAGGATGCTAAGGAACATTTGCTCTCCCCACACTCAGGCACTAATTTGGTACAATCATTTATT